>NC_134089.1:163384372-163991247 GCF_000715075.1 Nicotiana tabacum | reverse complement strand
GTGGTTTTGGCAAGATTCGACGCGCGAGGAGGTCAATTCGAAAGGAAAGGGCATCGCGGAGTAGACGTTTTGCCGTCTTGAGGTGAGTAATAGATGTAAATGCTGTTCTGAGGGTTTGAAACCCCGTACTTTCACATAGTAACGCTATATTGAGGTGTAACACGCAGTTCATGGCGAGTGCGGGGTCGGATACTATTGGGGATTGTGACTTGGTCCATCCCGTGTGATGTTTATACTATACTGGTGATTGATACACATACTTCATTGATATTACTGGGCTTGATGCCATGTTTGGGGCCTTGTGCCGATTTGTAAAATCCTTCGAGGATTGATATTACTGCTTAGCATGATTTGCATATCATTTAATTTCAGTCCAAGGTTTTAAATGCTGTTTTGCAAACTCAGCCATAATTCTAAGTGTTGAAAACTTAAATGATATTTTTAAATGTATTCCGGGCTGGGAACTTCTGTTTTGTAAATGCCCAAGGGGCTTATTATATTATTTTCTGGACTGATTATAAAGTGACTTGAAACAGTGGTAACAATGACACTGTGTGATATACTTGAAACAGTGGTAACAATGACACTGTGTGATATACTTGAAATAGTGGTAACAATGACACTGGATGATATACTTGAACAGTGGTAACAATGGCACTGTATGATATAAATTGGTCAGGTAACAATGGCTGACCAAGATATTGCACTTGGGCTGTAGGAGCCCCTCCGGAGTCTGTACACACCCCCAGTGAGCGCCGTCGACGATAAATAAATATGGATGGCTCGGGCTGCACGCCGCAGTGGGTACTGGAATGTACCATCATATGCATTGCATTGCATTCATGTATTTGTATTTATACTGGTGTTTAGCTGCTTAGTTCCATATGTTGCTGTATATTCGAATTGTAGCTTACTTTGTGTATTTACTGGATTTTCTTATCTTCGGACTATAGTTACTTTTATTACTCATTGGGTCGGAGTACTCACTTTACTCCCTGCACCTTGTGTGCAGATCCAGGGCAGTCTCAAGCTCAGTAGATCTAGTTGATCAGCAGATCCAGCCTTTGGGAGTATCGAGGTAGTTGCACGGCGTTCGCAGCCATTGATCTTCTCCCTCCTATCCTATCTTTTTATTTCCGCATTATCGGACTTTGGATATACCGTGTATTAGGATGATATTCTGTATTCTAGAGGCTCAGATTCGTGACACCAGGTCCTAGTGAGATTATATTGTGGATTTTGTTAGAATCTTCAGTACTTTAATCTTGCTTAATTGATATTTCTTTCCTCTATTTTTGATAAATTGGGTTAAGTGTTGAATAATGGTCGGGCTTGCCTAGTAATGTGCTGGGCGCCATCACGACCAGGATTTGGGTCGCTACAAAAGTTGACCATAGTTGGAACAGTATGAAGACGGCGTCGAAATGGAAATCCGATGGTTTTGTTAGCTCCGTTGGGTGATTTTGGGTTTAGGAGCATGTTCGGATTGTGTTTTGGAGGTACGTAGCTAATTTCGGCTTGAAATGCCGAAAGTTGAATTTTTGAAGTTTTCAGTTCGATGGTGAGATTTTTATCTGAGGGACGGAATGGAATTCCAGAAGTTGGAGTAGCTCCGTAGTATTTAATGTAACGTGTGTGCAAAATTTCAGGTCATTCAGACGAGGTTTGATAGACTTTTTGATCGAAAGCGTATTCTTAGAGTTTTCAAAATTCTTAGGCTTGAATCCGATGAAAAATAGGTGTTTTGATGTTGTTTTGACCGTTTCGAAGGTTGGAACAAGTTTGAATAATGTTTTAGTATTGGTTGGCATGTTTGGTTGAGGTCCCGGGGGCCTCGGGTGTGTTTCGGATGCTCAACGGGTCATTTCGAAACTTAGAGAAATTGCAAAAAATTGCATCAACCCAGTTCTGGTTTCCTTCTTCGAGTTTTCCAGTGGGGTCTAGCATTCGCAAAGAGGAAATGGGGCTGGTGAGGAATTAACGCTTTGCATTCGTGAAGGAGCTTACGCGTTCGCGAGGCTATGGGACTTTGTGCCTACGCGTTTGAGAAGGCAGCCTCGCGTTCGTGTAGGAGAAGAGAAATGATCATCGCGTTCGCGGCTCAGGCATCGCATTCGCAAAGAGGGAGACTGACCAGTGGAACTTTAGTGCATCGCGTTCGCGACCTTAGCCACGTGTTCGCGAAGAAGAACGCGCCTGGGCAGAATGTTTAAGTTCAAAATCGAGGGTTTAGCCATTTTTATCAAAACTAAAGCTTGGGAGCTCGGATTTGAGCGAGATTTCGAGAGATTTTCAGAGATATCGATTGGGTAACAATTCTTAACTCCTTTTTTCCTGTAACCCATTAATCCAAACATGAATTCATCATTTAATTTCGGATTGGCGATAAAAATTGGGGAAAAGTTGGAAGAAAGTTCTTAGACCTAGAATTTGACTTTTGGTTGGAAATTTTACCTTAGATTTGGATAATTTTGGTATGCATGAACTCGTAAGAGTATGAGGATTCTGAAAATATAAATTTTACCCGATTTCGAGACATGGGTCTGAGGGGCGTTTTGGTTATTTTACCTAATTTTGCGTATTAACTTAGAATTTAATTGTAGAATCAGTTACTTGAAGTGTTATTTACATTATGCAATTGAATAGAATAGATTTGGACCATTTGGAGTCGAGTACTCGTGGCAAGAGCGTGGTTTCGGGTTGATTTTTAGTCGGTTCTAGGTAAGTGGCTTGCCTAACCTTGTGTGGGGGACCTTCCCCTTATGACTTGTTATATTTGGTAATTGAAATGCCTTGTACGTGAGGTGATGAGTGCGTACTTGTGCTAATTGTTGGAAATCCGGTTTCCTTTAAGTAACTACTAGTATGCTTCCTTTCCTGTTTATATTATTTGCACTTTAAGCCTGTTGTTAGCTTAGAAAAGTATGCCTAAGTGATTTAATTGCTTTATTTGCTCAAACAGTTTTACCGGAATTGTGTGCAGCATGCTAGACTAGAATTACATGTTTACCTTAATATGAAACTGAAATTTGCTGAATATATTTCTATGTATTTATATTTGGGACTACGGATGTGGGATTCCGGTAGATCCCCCTTGCCTGTTTATTTGGGACTACGGATGTGGGATTCCGGTAGATACCCCTTGCCTGTTTATTTGGGACTACGGATGTGGGATTCTTGTAGATCCCCCTGCACAGTTATATGGAACTACGGGACTACACCCGATAGATTCCCCCAGTACTGGGTATTACATTTGGGGATTACGGAACGGGATTCTGGTAGATCCTCTGAGCATTATGAGTTGGACTATGGGACGACACCCTAGAGATCCACTGGACATTTACATTTGGGGGCTACAGGACGGTATCCTAGTAGATCCCCAGTTGCTATCTCTGTGTTGAGCTGTGTTCCCTCGGTGATTATTTTGTCTCCGTTCTAGTTGTTGTTGCTCTTTCTATTCTATGTTATTTCTTACCGTTGCAATTAATTATATTGTCTTGTTCTACACTATTATACTTTGTATTTTATTCAACCTCAGTAGGGCCCTGACCTTCCTCTTCACTACCAGACCGAGGTTAGACTTCGCACTTACTGAGTACCGCTGTGGTATCCTCATGCTCCTTCTATGCATGTTTTTCATGTGCAGATCCAGGTACTTTCACTCAGTCTTATCATCCCTGAGGCGAGGCGCTTCTGTAGAGACTTCGAGGTATATCTGCCGCGTCCGTAGACCAAGGAGTCCCTTTCTATCTTTCTGTAATAGTATAGCACTTCAGTACTTCCCTTTTGTTAGACATTTCTGGAGTTAGAGCTTCTTATGTATCTCTTAGCTTGTGATTCATGGGTTTCCGAGTTTTGGGAGACACATATATTAGATTTGAGAGTTATATTTTGTATGTCGACCGACACTTTTAAACGCTGTTTTATTATATTATTTCTGTTTTAAATTGTATTCTTCTGTAAATTGGTTTATCTTCCGCGTTTTAGGCTTACCTAGTGGTAAAGACTAGGTGACGTCACGATGGTTCACGGAGGGCGAATCGGGGTCGTGACAAGTTGGTATCAGAGCTCTAGGTTCATAGGAGTCATGAATCACAAGCTGGTTTATTAGAGTCTTGCTGATCGATACGGAGACATTTGTACTTATTTACGAGAGGCTATATAACCGTTAGGAAAATTCCACTTCATTTGATTTCCTTGTCGTGCGAGATTTTTGACATCATAATCCTAAATCTCTGTCTTCTATTCTCTCATAGATGGTGAGGACACATGCTACCAGAGATGATCAAACACCCGCGCTCCCTGTGAGAGCTGTTAGAGGTCGGGGTCGGGGTAGAGGCCGAGGACGCACACTCGGTGCAGCCAGAGCACCCGCGCGAGCTTCCACTACGGAGCCACCAGCAGTTCCAGCCAGGACCCAAGAACTGGATGCGCCTACTGCTACTACTGCTCCAACACTTCAGGAGACATTAGCATAGTTCCTGAGCATATTTGGTACGTTAGTTCAGGCGGGGTTGATTCAGGTTGTACCAACTACCTCACAGATCCGGGGAGGGACCTAGACTTCCGCCACCCCCACTCCAGAGTAGTGAGTTCTCATTGGTTGGGTTCCAGGTGTCATAGCGACATAGCCTGTGGTCCCAGTTCAGCGGGTGGTGAGGACTTCTCGCCGAGTATAGGCTAGGTGGGTCTAGGAGAGAGAGCACAAACGAGGTCAGGAGAGAGAGTATAGGGAAGTGAGGAGACCTCGTAGACTGGAGAGATCCACTGGTCCTTATTTTGGAGGAAGAGTACGGCATGGTAGAGGTTTTGTGGGTCAGCCAATTCAGTTTGTATCTCAGATTTCACACAGTGTTTCAGGTACTCAGGGGTCTTGGAGTACCCGTACCGCATATTTCCCACTACCATGTCAGCCGCGAGGTTGCTTTAAGTATGGTGACATATGCCATGTGGTAAGGTAATGCCCTAGACTTGGGAGGAGCGCACCTCCACAGACTTCTCAGCCACAGCGTGCCCCGTTGAGTTCTCAGGCTATGGTTACAGCACCAGTTCTACCCCACCTGCTCAACCAGCTTGAGGGGGAGGCCAGGCCAGATACTATGCCCTTCCTGCCCATACCGAGGTTGTTGCCTCCGATTCTGTCATCACAGGTATTATGCTGGTTTGTCACAAAGATGCATCGGTTCTATTCATTCTAGGCTCCACTTATTCTTATGTGTCTTCTTATTTTGCTCCGCATTTAGGTGTATCTCAGGATTCTTTGAGTTCCCCTGTTTATCTTTCTACTCCTATGGGAGATTCTCTTATTGTGGACCGCATTTATCGGTCATGTTTTGTTTCTCTTAGTGGTATTGAGACCAGAGCCAATTTATTATTGCTCAGCATGGTAGATTTTGACATTATCTTGGGCATGGACTAGTTGTCGCCCCATTATGCTATTCTTGATTGTCACGCCAAAACCGTGATGCTGGCTATGCCAGGTGTACCGCGTGTTGAGTGGAGGGGTACTTTAGATCACACTCCCAGTAGAGTTATTTCTTTTCTTAAAGCTTAGCGTATGGCTGAGAAGTGGTGTGACGCGTATTTAGCTTATGTGAGAGATGTTAGTATTGATACCCCTTTCAGTTGATTCGGTCCTAGTAGTACAGGATTTTCCCGATGTGTTTCCAGCAGATCTTCTAGGCATGTTTCCTGATAGATATATTGATTTTGGCATTGATCTGTTGCCGTGCACTCAGCCCATATCTATTCCTCCGTATCGTATGGCTCCTCCTGAGTTGAAGGATCAGTTAAAGGAATTGCTTGACAAGGGTTTTATTTGGCCCACTGTATCACCTTGGGGTTCTCCTGTCTTGTTTGTGAAGAAAAAATATGGTTCTATGCGTATGTGTATTGATTATCGCCAGTTAAACAAGGTTATAGTGAAGAACCATTATCCTTTGGCTCGTATTGATGATCTGTTAGACCAACTTCAGGGCGCACGAGTGTTTTCTAAGATTGATTTGCGCTCAGGTTACCATCAGTTGAAGATTCGGGAGCAAGATATCCCGAATACTTCTTTCAGGACTCGGTATGGTCATTACGAGTTCCTTGTCATATCATTTGGGCTGACCAATGCCCCAATAACCTTTATGTATTTGATGCACAGTGTGTTTCGTCGTATCTTGACTCGTTCGTCATTGTATTTATTGATGATATTCTGGTGTATTCCTAGAGTCGGGAAGATCATGAGCAGCATCTGGAATATGCTTTAGACTCTGAGAGAGAAGAAGTTATATGCTAAGTTCTCGAAATGTGAGTTTTGGTTGGATTCAGTGGCATTTTTATGCCACGTGGTATCGAGTGAGGGTATTCAGGTGAATCCAAAGAAGATAGAGGTTATGTAGAGTTGGCCCAGACCATCCTCAGCTAACGAGATCCGCAGTTTCCTTGGCCTGGCGGGTTACTACCGTCGTTTTGTGGAGGGGTTTTCATCGATTGCAACCCCTATGACCAGGTTGACCCAGAAGGGTGCTCCGTTTCAGTGGATGGAGGAGTGGGAGGCGAGCTTTCAGAAGCTCAAGACAGCTATGAGTACAACCCCAGTTTTGATATTGTCTATAGGTTTGGGGTCTTATACGGTCTATTGTGATGCCTCAAGGATTGGCCTCGGAGCGGTGTTGATGTAGGACGATAGGGTCATTGCCTACACATCTAAACAGTTGAAGATACATGAGAAGAATTACCCTATTCATGACCTTGAGTTAGCTGTCATTGTTCACGCTTTGAAGATTTGGTGTCATTATTTATACGGGGTTCCCTGTGAGATTTATACTGACCATCGTAGCTTGAAGCACATGTTCAAGTAAAATGATCTAATTTACACTAGAGGAGGTGGTTAGAGTTGCTTAAGGACTATGGCTCACTATTTTGTATCACCCAGGCAAGGCCAATGTGATGGCTGATGCTTTGAGTCACCAGGCAAAGAGGTTGGGGAGTTTGGCTTATTTACCAGCATCGAAGAGGCCTATGGCGATGGATATTCAGGTTTTAGCCAGCCAGTTTGTGAGATTGGATCTTTTAGTGCCCATTCGGGTTCTAGCTTGCGTGGTTTCTCGGTCTTCCTTATTTGATCGTATCAGGGAGTGGCGGTATGAAAACGCTCATTTTCTTGTCCTCAAGGACCAGGTTCAGCACGGTGATGCCAGATATGTGACTATTGGTGATGATAAGGTATTGAGGATGCAGGAACGGATTTGTGTACCCAATGTTGATGGGCTTCGAGAGTTGATTCTAGAGGAGGCTTATAGTTCATGGTATTTCATCCATCTGGGTGCCGCGAAGATGTATCAGGATTTGAGACGACACTATTGGTGGAGTAGGATGAAGAAAGATATAGTTGGATTCGTAACTCGGTGTCTCAACTGTCAGCAAGTGAAGTATGAGCACCAGAGACCGGGTGGGTTGCTTTAGCAGATAGAGATTCCAGAGTGGAAATGGGAGCGGATCACCATGGACTTTGTAGTTGGGCTCCCACAGACTTTGAGAAAGTTCGATGCTATTTGGGTAATTGCGGATCGGCTGACCAAGTCCGCTCATTTCGTTCCTGTGTACTACTTATTCTTCGGAGCGATTGACAGAGATTTATATCCGGGAGATTGTTTGTCTGCATGGTATTCCAGTGTCCATCATTTCAAATAGAGGTACTCAGTTTACATCATGGTTCTGTAGGGCCGTTCAGCATGAGTTGGGTACTCGGGTGGAGCTGAGAATAACATTTAACCCTTAGATGGACGGACAGTTCGAGCGCACTATTCAGATTCTTGAGGATATGTTCCAAGCATGTGTGATCGAGCTTGAAGGGTCTTGGGATCAGTTCTTTCCATTGGTGGAGATTGCTTACAACAACATCTATCAGTCCAGCATTCGTATGGCATATGAGGCTTTATATGGTAGACGGTGTAGATCCCTGGTGGGTTGGTTTGAGCCGAATGAGGCTAGACTATTGGGCGTAGACTTGGTTCAGGATGCTTTAGAGAAGGTTAAGGTGATTCAGGATAGACTTCGTACAGCCAAGTCCAGACAGAAGAGTTACGCGGACTGTAAGGTTCGTGATGTTTCCTATATGGTTGAAGAGTGAGTTCTGCTTCAGGTTGCCTATGAAGGGCGTTATGAGATTTGGGAAGAAAGGAAAGTTGAGTTCGAGGTTTATTGACCCTTTTGAGATATTGAGGCGTGTTGGGAGGTTCCTTGTGAACTTGCCTTACCTCCCAGCTTGGCAGGAGTTCATTTGGTATTTCATATTTCGATGCTCCGAAGGTATCACGGTGATCCGTCGTACGTGTTGGATTTCAGTTCAGTCCAGTTTGACAAGGATCTATCCTATGTTGAGGAGCTAGTGGCAATATTGGACAGGCAGGTTAGAAAGCTGAGGTCAAAGAACATTGTATCAGTAAAGATTTAGTGTCGAGGCCAGCCGGTCGAGGAGGCGACCTGGGAGACCAAGCAGGATATGCGCAGCCGTTACCCTCATCTTTTCACTACTTCAGGTATATCTCTATGCTCGTTCGAGGATGAACGAATGTTTAAGTGTAGGAGGATGTGACAACTCGGCCGGTCGTTTTAAGAATTTACACCCCGATCCCCTATTAACTACTTTCCCCAAGTTTATTTCTGCTATTTTGATTTGTCGGGATGTTTGGTTTTGAGTTTCGGAGAGTTTTGGGACACTTAGTCCCTAAATGAGAGCTTAAGTGATGGAAAGTTGATCGTAGTCGGAATAGTGTGAAGACGGGCTCGGAATAGAAATCTGATGGTTTTGTTAGCTCCGTTGGGTGATTTCGGGTTTAAGAGCGTGTTCGGATTGTGTTTTGGAGGTCCATAGCTAATTTAGGCTTGAAATACAAAAAGTTGAATTTTTGAAGTTTTCAGTTTGATAGTGAGATTTTGATCCGAGTGTCAAAATGGAATTCCGGAAGTTAGAGTAGCTCCGTAGTGTTTAATGTGATGTGTGTGCAAAATTTTAGGTCATTCGGACAAGGTTTGATAGACTTTTTGCTCGAATGCGTATTTTTAGAGTTTTTGAAATTCTTAGGCTTGAATCCGATGAAAAATAGGTGTTTTGATGTTGTTTTGACCATTCCGAAAGTTGGAACAAATTTGAATGATATTTTAGGATTGGTTGGCATGTTTGGTTGAGGTCCCGGGGGCCTCGGGTGTGTTTCGGATTCTCTACGGGTCATTTCGGAACTTAGAGAAATTGCAGAAAATTGCAGCAGCACAGTTATGGTTTCCTTCTTCGCGTTCACGAGTGGGGTCTCGCATTCGGAAAAAGGAGCTGGGGCTGGTGAGGAATTAACGCTTCGCATTCGCGAGGCTGTGGGACTTTGTGCCTACACATTTGCGAAGGCAGTCTCACGTTCGCATAGGAGAAGAGAAATGATCGTCGCGTTAGCGGCTCAGGCATCGCGTTCGCGAAGAGGGAGACTAACCAGTGGAACTTTATTGCATCGTGCTAGCGACCTTAGCCTCGCATTCGCTAAGAAGAACGCGCCTGGGCAAAATGTTTAAGTTCAAAATCGAGGGTTGTGAGCATGTGATTTTTGTTTACACGACAATTACTCCAAAAGAAATCGAAAAATAAAACAAATGGTCTTGTTGTACAATTTTTTGGAATTCACGTGGCATTTTTGGTAGTTATTTGTAGTTTTGTGTGTGATTGTTTAGTTTTGTCAAATAAAAATACAAAAAAATATATGTTGCGTGTAAGTTTAGGATATCGTTCTACTATTAGGAATTAATCAAACCATAATTTGGTTTTAAAAGGAAAAATCACAAAAATATGCATTTTTTATTCGATTTGTTGTCATTGAGTGATTTTATGTTAATTAAATGTTTAATGTGTGTGATAATTGTTGTTAAGTGTTAATTAATATTTGTGTAGTTTTATTTTTGATTTTACAATTTAATTAGGGATTGTGTTTAAATTAGAAATTAAAAGAAGAAAAAAGAGAAATGAGTTTAAATTGAGGAAAATCCTGATTTGGGCTCAAATTTGAGACCAAGGATCAGGCCCAATTCATTTCATGACCCAGTCCGGTTCCCTGATCTCTATGGCCTCACCAAACGATGTCGTTTAAGGCCTATCAGATCTGGACCATTGATCAAACATATCTAACGGTCCAATTCAACTCCCATTTTAATCCAAACGATGCCGTATAAGGATGTTCAATCGGAGCCGTCCATCTTGTTCAATCCTACGGTCTCCAACACGCCTCATTAGCCCGACCCATTCCCGTCAAAAACCGACCCAGTCTCCTCTGAGACCAAACGACGTCGTCCCCTTAAGTGGAAAGATCAAGGCTGTTGATCATCGATGATCCAACGGCCACAATTCAACCCACGTCCCGTATATAAGCCTTCCCCTCTCACCCCGCGCCCTAAGCCAGACCCCCTCCCCATCATCGTCCCCTTCCCAGACACCCTCAAGAACCCTAGCGCCGCCCCCCTTTCCCTCACCGTAAACCCAGCGGCAACAATGCCGGTGACCACCAGACTAACACCCCTAGTACACCTCGACCCCCTGAACACGGATCTATAAACCATAGGTCTCGAATCTTCCCCCATCATCTAGAATCTTCGTTTGAAGATTCGAGCCGGACCCCAACCTATGCCAAACCCCCCCAAATCCATAACAGGTACCCCCTGACCTCCCTGGTGACCAAACTAAGCTTGGTTTGGTCTGAATCTAACTAGAAAACCCCGAGTCCCAAATCCGCCCTAAGAACCCTAGAAATCCAGAATCTGAGGTTTTTGTCCATTTAAACGGAAGGGTTGGGGTCTAATAGACCTTAATCGAAGTGTTCTCAGTTGAGAACACTTCGATTAAAGTCCGTTCAACCCCAAAAGAGGTTCGATTCAAAATCCGAGACATGGTCGTCTGATTTTCAGTTCTTTAAGGTATTTTTCTTTTTCTTTTCCTTGCCAGTTCATGTTGTTTGTTTTGTTAATGTTTGTTCATGTGTTTAAATGTTAGTTGATTTGTGTTCATTTTTTTGTGTCGATTATTCTGTCCACCTTGCCCGGACCTTTTATTTAGTCGAATTTTTTTCTTTATTCATTGATGAGTGTATGTGTTTAACTATATAATCGATTGAAATGAGTTTCGATCGATTAGTTAGTTCCCAGGGCCATTCTTTGTTTTGACAGTACAATTTGAACCCCCTGTTAATACTGTTCGATTCTGATTCATGTGGTATTGATTGAATGTGTTGTAATTTGCGTAGTCAATTCGATATATGTCGTCAATTAGTTCCAGTTTGGAATGGTATTAATCTGACTCATACTGTTGATTTGTTTACTGAGGCTTTTGAGAATTGATTACACTGTGTGTTAGCCTGTTTAGTTGAATCAAAATCACTTAAGGATTGGTTATAGCTGTTAGTTTTAGTATAGGTTTCAGAATTTAGTTTGAATTGATGGCATGTTTACTCATTTTGAACCTTGGGCAGCATGTGCATTGTTAGTTAATGAATTAAAGTAGAATGGACAGCATGTGTTGTCAGGACATACTCATGCTGCCCATACTTGCTTAATTTAATAAAGGATAGACCACTTTAACAATGAAAAGGGGGTTGTCAGGGGGAATCTCATGGGGAGGTTTTTTCTTTTAACTTGTGAGTAGAAAAACAGAAAAGAGAACATGGGGGGAGTTCAGTTTTTTTTAACAGGCTAGGGAATGGGTTGATTCTTGGTTATAAAAACAAAAGGTTTCCACTGGTTTTAGGGGGTCAGACATCAAAAGTTTAAAGAGTAAAAAAGAGATCAGAAAATAGAGGGAGTGAGGGGCAGAGAGTTTTGATAACATTCAGATAATCAAGAGTCAAAAATCAGAAAAGAGAGAATTTTCGAGGACTTTAGGGTCTTAAAGCTAGGTTCCACATCAAAGAGCTTGAGTTTGTTTTTTTCTGCTCAAACATCCAAAAATCAGAAATCGCTGTTTTATTGCCTCTGCCTGTGATCTTTTGGTACTGCTGGGCTTTCATTTAGCAGCTTGTCTTGACTGTTGGTTTTTCGGGCATTGTTCTTCAAGCTACTGCCCTTTTTCTTTGGTTTAATTTGTCTTTGAGATTGCTGCTGCTGCCACTGCTGGTTTTACTGGTTCTGTTGTTGTCGAACATACTGTTTTGCTGTGTGTATGCCACTAGTGCTCTACTGACCCTTCTTCTTCTTCAATTGTAAGCACTTTCCAGGTACACATTTGAATCTCACACTGATGTAACAGTAAAAGCATGAAATGAAAGATGCGAAGGAGTTTAATCATTTGTTGTTGTACTTACAGCTTTATAAATGTTGTTAGATTTGTGTAATTCTTTAGTTTGTAGCTCAATAGAAAATACATTGGGTAGCTTGTACTTAATTGAAACTTAGTTTGTTTAATACTGTGATCTTAGTTATTTAGCTGTTGTATGACATGGAATGCACAGGTGTTTAGTATATCGATAGCTAAATCTCATCTCTATTCCTATTTTAAATACATAAGGCAGGTTCTTTCTAATTTGGCAAAAAATGCAATATAGTTTTAAGTCATTTGAGCTAACTCTGTCAAAATCGGATTCCATTAGGCAGTGTTCGAATCCCATTAGTAGTATCCTCTAGTAGTTAATTCCATTAATCTAGTTTAAATAAGTTAGTTTAAATTCAACTTGAAGAATGTTTAGCGTGAGTTTAGCATTTTATTAATCTTGTATGCAATTTTCTTTATTAAATTAAAAGCATGTTCGCTCATGGAATAAGGCATGAAACAACTCCCCGCCTCATAAATAATTAATCTGATAATTAATAAGAGGTCGGAGCTGGCCAAGCATGTTAATTTAATTAGCGTGTATTTTCCTTCATTTTTAGAGACAAACATAATAGAAAATGTAGTCGTTGTAGGTTTATCCTTTCAAAAATGAGACGAGACTCGCCAAATAAAAAAAATGCAAATTGCGGGGCCCTCAATAATTGGTCGTAATAAAATACTTAGAATTCGGGATGGATTGTTTAGTGAATTTCACTGCCTTCCCCAAAGATAATAACGCGTTAGACTCTTTAGGCGCGACTTAATTAAATTACATTCTTAAATTCGGGTGCGTATTTATGTGACCCAAACGGAGTCGGAATGTATTAACAACCATGGGTACATTGATTGTGACGTGGTTCGAGATGCATTTTTACGACGTTGCAATTCTATAAAAATAATAATAATAAAAGCAGTTTAAACTTAATAAAAGCACATAAGTTATAACACGTATTAAATCAGATATTTAGCCATTATAATAATTTAAGCGACCGTGCTAGAACCACGGGATTCGAGGGTACCTAGCGCCTTCCCTCGGGTCAACAGAATTCCTTACTTAGAATTTCTGGTTCGCAGACTTCATTTGGAAAGTCGAAAATTTCCTCGATTTGGGATTCAAGATAAACCGGTGACTTGGGACACCAAAAGCCAAACCTTTCCTAAGTGGCGACTCTGAATTAAATAAATAATCCCATTTCGAATATTGTCACTTAAATTGGAAAAACTTCCTCGCGCAATTTACCCTTCGGGGCGGGCGCGCAAAAAGGAGGTGTGACAGCTCTGGCGACTCTGCTGGGGATTAAACCCAGAACCTCTGGTTCAAGGTTCAAGAATTTGAGCTTAGAATAATTGTTATATTTGGATTTATTATCTGATCTTTATTACATGTTTTGGCATAACGTGCTAAATGTTGTCTTTTACCGCTTTGATATTATCTGAACTGTATATAAACTGTTCTGAAACCCTTCTCTTCTTACCTCCGGGGAGGAGCTTGCTGGTCAAGACTCCCTATTCTGTTAGTGTCATACCCTGAAATAAGAAAGAGGCCGGACAAGTTACAAAGCCGGACGATCTCGCGGGTCCCCGGTACGTAGCCCCCTCCTCGACTCGAGTTGTCCGCTCGGGTACACGGTCTAGAACAAATACCCAGGTTATAAACCTAGTATAACAAAACCTCATGTCGGATCCCTAGTAGGAACGCTTATTTGCATCATGTTGAATTTGACATAGGGGACTCAACACAGGGGTTAGGTTCGTCTAGGACAGGCAACCTGAAATGAAAAGACCATCCTGCTGCATCCCATTTGTTTTGCGCATTTATTTGTTTCAGTTCTGTATGCTGACCGGTTTTTAAAAAAAAATTCAAAAAAGGGAAAAGAAAAATAGCAGCGTAGGGAGATAATTACTTATTTTGGAAAAATAAAACCAATGTCCAAGTAGTGTCAAAACCTCGCAGAAATTTTCTTAAAAAAAAAATGAAAACAAAATTTGTCTTTTAGTTTGATTTATTAAAAAAACATATATAATATAAAAAAAAGATTTTTATTTTTAATCACTTTCAAAATTCAAAAAGTATTTGTTTAAAAAAAAAGGGAAATTCAAAATTTCAAAAAATATTTTTCTTTTGTAGTATCTCTTTCATAAATTTAGACCAATAGTCCGAATACTTCCTTAAAAGATTTTTCGAAATTTCAAAAAAAAGAGTGAAAGGAAGTTTAAAATTCAAAGAAAAAATATTTCTTTAGTTTTGTCTCTTTTCAAAAATAATAATAGAAAATATATATAAAAATAAAAAAAATTATTTTCTCCTTTGCTTTAAAAGATTTTATTCAAAAAAAGGGGGTTAGTTTATTTCCCCTATTCCTGATCGGCCCGAACTACGCCGGTTTGATTCTCACAGGGTGCGAGATACGTAGGCAACCCTCATCGGGTCCAACCTCCCCTTTTTCAAAAAAATTGCCAAAATGTTAGAATTTTAATTTCATCATGAATGAGTCGGGTGATGCCGTTTTGTAAGGATAGCCGAATGTTCCTGAAAGGGACGCCGGAAGGCTGACTTTGCACAAACGGCCATTGTTGGTCATTTTTATTTTTCTGACCAAATTGCCCAATGGCCTTAGGATCCTCGTCCCCAAGGCTCTGTGAGGCCGTGTTCCCCATGTCGGGTCATTACTAAAAAAAGAGTCATAAATAAATCAAGTGATTTGTTTTTGTCTTCCCGAAAGGGACGGCGGAAGGCTGATTTTGCATAAACGGCCACTTTCGGTCATCTTTTAGAGTTTTTGATCGGTTGACCCTCACAGCCTTAAAATCTTCATCCCCAAAGTGCTGAAAGGTCATGGTCGAAAACCGAATCTTTCTTTCTAAAATATAGTCAAATCATTTTTTATTCAAATCATTTTTGCTTAAGTCACCTTAATAAATGTGCAGGATGAGCACAATGCAAAATGAACGCTTTTCGATAATGACTAAAATCCCTGTCAAGTTGCGGCTATGGTGGAATGATCTAGGTGTTGAAGGGCAAGATGAGGTGAAGAAATATCTGAAAGGTCTCACAGGTTTATTGTAAATCTAGCCTCGGGGAGATATTATAAGAGCTTTGGTCACCTACTGGGACCTAGCGCACAATGTCTTCCACTTCTCCGATTTTGAACTCACCCCGACTCTGGAGGAAATAGCTGGGTACATCGGAAATGCAGAACTTCCATTAAGGCAAAAATACCTGGTTGCCCCAAGAGTTGTCACGGTGCATCGATTTCTAGACTCACTAAAGATACCCAGGACGGTCCATAACCCGGATTTGGCCGCAGGTTTTTGTAATCCGTGCTTCATATATGACAGATATGGTCATGTAGGAGGATTCAATAATCCGGTTAACAAGTTATGCAGCAAAGGTAGACGTCAGAAGTGGGATGAGCACAGACGGGTGGCTTTCATGATAACATTTTTGGGCCTTCTGGTATTTTCAAGGAAAGACAGAAATATTGATCTGAAAATATTCGGGGTCGTCAGTACTTTGCTCACTCAGAATGAAAGTACTCTCGCACCTATGGTGGTATCTAATATCTTTCGAGCTCTCACAGCCTGCAAAGCCAGGGGGAATTTCTTCGAAGGGTGTAACTTGCTGCTACAAATATGGATGACTGAACATCTATGATATCGTTCCGAGCTTTTGAGCCATGGTTCCTCAAAGAAAACTTACATAGAAGAGTTTTACACGAGAACCAAGGAGGTCAGTCTGCCCGAAGGAGTTATGGCATGGACTTTATTTTTTTAGACTCTCACTGCCAGCCAAATACAGTGGACACTGGGATGGTTGCCTGTTGATGAGGTCATGTATATGCCAGCGGCTAGAACTTACTTCCTACTGATGGGACTTAAGAGCATTTAGCCTTACGCGCCATATCGAGTTTTGAGACAACTTGGGAGATGCCAGATAGTGCCACACGAGGAAGATCTTAGTGCACAAACAATTGAGATTAGCCCTGACGGACAATTTCCTGAAGCAAAAGTCTGCCAGATCTGAAACGAATGTCAATATTTGAAAGCGGATACTTGTGTACAGGATCGGGCCAAAAGTGAATGGCGCCAGGTTGCCTTGCGTGGTACAGAAGAGAACTTGAACATGAAATGCCGGCTAAAAGACCCCACATTCTGAAGTTTGCCGAGTCATCACAAAAACAATGGGATTGGTTAGCAAAAGAAAGAGGCTATCGTGTCGAAATCAGCAAATTAAAACGTCAAGTCGAAGGTCTAAAATATGAGCACAACGTGCAAGTTGCTACTGATCTGGGAGAAAAGAACAGGTTGACCTAGGAAAACGAGATGCTCAGGGCCCGGATCGAACATATGAAGATAGACGCTGATAACCAACAAAGGAGCCGGTCGGATGAACGATTGATAAAAGGTTTAAGAATGGAAATTGGGGAGTGCCGGAGTGAGTCGGAAAATCTTGAAAATACCATAGCAGGACTCAAAGCACACTGGGCAAGAAGGACAGAAAAGCGTAACCGGTACCTGCAGCAGTTGAAAAGGGATCACGAGCAAACCATTGCCAATCTGAAGAAAAAGGTGGACACTCTTGAGGACAGGGCGGTTGAGCAAACCCGGACCTTTGAAGCTGAAAATAGACATTGCTACAAGCTCCTAGCCCAAATGGAAGTAGAAATTCAGCAGTGGCAAAATCAATATCTCCAGGACTCTCGGATTATGACAGCCCGTAATGATCAAATAGAGCACCTACTCAAAGAAAAGAGGCAAACCAGGGATAAGATTAAGACCATTGCCCATGCCATCATCAGAAGGTGTCTACGATGTGAAAACATGACCAGCATTACCGTTCTCTCGGCAGTGATGATTTATGTCAAACAGACCATGCATGAGCTGGAACAACTTGAAAGGGACCTCACACCTAAGACCGCAGCGAGGCCGAACGATGCCTCGTGAGCGCCAATTCTTGAAACCTTAATGTATTTATAGGTCGAGTCTGTATCTTAGCATCTTCTGTCCGTCTTTTCACATCAGGGTGTATCAAGTTGTTGAGTTTGTATTTATTTCAAGCCTTGTTATTTTCCTTTTTTTTAAAATGTTAGTTTGTAATAGATTGTTTCAGTAATAAAAAAAATGCTTTTTTTCGCATTCGTTTGTTTTGAACTACGTAATGATCTGATTCACGTGGCATCGTGATACGTAGGCAATCCTCATCGGATCCGGTCACATTTTAACTGTAAATAATGAAAATAAAAAAAAATAATAAATAAAATAATATATGATAAATAAAGGGAAGCCTAAAGAGAAGCCGGAATGACGCATGTCATCGTTGCAAACGTGAAGAAATTCACTTAACTGTATAGGTGCATCACGCCCCAACGTGAGATTACCTATCTGTTATTTGCTTCAAACTAACCGTTTGCTTGCTGCTAAGTTCCAGGTTTTTAGAAAAGGTGGTTTGGTTTGGTGGAGGTCTGGCCTTACATTCATACTTCACGAGGTCGAAAGGAAGTGTTTAGTTGCCTGTCGCTAAGTCGAGAGGGAGTATTCACACTTACTTCACGAGATCAAAGGGAAGTATAGAGATGTCTTCAGAAATTCCTTTGCCGACAATTCCTGTCTCCGAGGAGAGTTCAATCTCAGCCGTCCCAACTCCCGAGTTAGAAACTACTGAGGAAAACAGAATCTTGCGGCTCCGCATGTTGGAAATGTTGGACGGCTGAAATAACGGAAAAGAGCCACCGAGTGTAATCCCTGGTTCCCCGAGTTGTTCTCCAGGACAAGTGGGACTTCCAACGTCCCCATAAGCTATCCAACTACCCCATTCGGGTACCCGGCCATTTCAGCCCACTCTGATGGATCACCCTCTGATTCTTATCCCCGGATGTCAACAACAGATGTAGCTGCAAACATATTCACCGCACCACCCTATCCAATCGTGGCATAACCCGCTACGCACAGGCCAAATTTTGACTCGTCCTCATTCACATTTCAAGCACCATCCTTTTTACTGGAACCGGTTTACCACCAGCACTCATCCTCAACAACCTCAACACGAGTTTACACCTGGGCAAGACCAAAACCCCAAAGCTTTTGAACAGGATGAGATGGCAAAAAGAATGAGGAGCCTCGAGCAGAGTTTGAAAAACATGCAAGGTTTAAGCGGGCAGAAGAGTGTTTCCTATACTGATCTGTGTATGTTTCCACATGTACATTTGTCGTTAGGGTTCAAAACACCAAAGTTTGAAAAGTATGACGGGCACGGTGACCCCATTGCTCATCTCAAGAAGTATTGCGACCAATTGCGTGGAGCCGGCGGCAAAGAAGAATTGTTGATGGCATACTTCGGAGAAAGCTTGGTAGGAATAGCCTCACAATGGTATATGGACCAAGACATATCTCGATGGCATATATGGGATGATCTCGCCATAGATTTTGTAAGACAATTTCAGTATAATATTGACATCGCACCGGACAGAAATTCTCTGTCAAACTTGAAGAAGAAGCCCTCGGAAAGTTTCAGAGAATATGCTATTAAATGGCACGAGCAAGCATCAAGGGTAAAACCTCCCATGGACGAGATAGAAATGGTCACTACTTACCTCCAGGCTCAAGAATCAAACTACTTCCAAAACATGATGTCAGCCATGGGAAAGCCTTTCGTGGAAGCGATTAATATCGGGGAGATGGTGGAGAATGGTTTCAAAACGGGTAGAATTTTGAGTCAGGCAGCCATAAGGGCAACCTCCCAAGCCGTCCAAAGCGGGTCCGGAGGAATGGAAAGAGGGAAGAAAAAGGAAGAGACGTCCATTGCGGCATCAGAAGCAAGAGAATATCGTAATCCTAGGCCCCGTTTTCCAGAAAGAACACCACAATATTACTACCCCCACAAAAATGTGACCTATGCTCCTCAACCCTACATGGTCATGAATACCCAGCCTTATGTCCAGCCACCACAACAAGCCAATCGAGGCCAAGCTCCACCTCCCAGAAATCAGCCTCCCTACCGAAACCACTATAATCCGCAACCACCTCAAAATAACTTCTGCCCTCAAGAACCACCCAGAAGACGGACTTTCACACCTATTGGTGAACCGTATTCCACCTTGTTCCCAAAGCTAGTCCAGATGGGTTTCCTGCAACCAGTCCCTCAGACAAGACACAATCCGGCATCACCTGCTTACAAAGCCGGTGTTAGGTGTGCTTATCATTCGGGAGCATAAGGGCACGATACAAATGATTGCTGGACTTTGAGAAGGGTGGTTGAGAACTTAATAGAGCAGGGAAAGATAGTACTGAGGGACGAGGAGGTCCTAAATGTGACCAACAATCTGTTGCCCACTCACAATAACGGGTCGTTGATTGGAATGATTTGTGAGGACAAGGAGTTTGATCCCGCCTTGAAAGCTATAATCGCCATCGTCGATGCAGGGAAAAAGCCTAAAACCGCCCTGAAGCTAGAGAAAGGGGAAAAGAAGATTAGTACTATCATGGTTGAGCTCGAAGAAAAGATCGAGACAAAGACAGTAACGATGGTGCCTGCGAAGAATGAAGTTCTTTATATTCCACGAGGTCGATCAGAGAAGCCGCAGAGATTCGAAGTCAGAAGGGCAAAACCAATGTATGTATCGAAAGGGGCCTATGTGGTCCGGGGAACGATTAAACCACCTTGGCTGAATGAGCCAGTGGTTATCGGATGCGTACCACAGAAGCCAATGACAGACCCATCCACAGTACCGTGGAACTATCAAAGAACATTGGTTACATACAAAGGCAGAGAAGTCACGGGGGAACTTCCCGAGAATAATTTCGTTGGAAAATATTCAGACACTCAAGAGTTAAACAACGCCACACGGAAGCGCTTCCCACCCAAGAAGCCTGTAAGCGTTGAAGAAGCGGAAGTTTTCTTCCAAAAGATGAAAATGCCTGATTACGAAGTGGTGGATTAGTTACGCAAGTGCCCTGAGCAAGTGTCTATTCTATCTCTGCTAATGAGGTCGGCCGAACATCAGAAGATCTTGCTCAAAACCCTGAACGAAGCGTATATACCGGCTGAGACTTCAGTTCAACAACTGGAACGAATGACGGAAAGGTTCTTCGCAGTTAATCAAGTTTCTTTCAGCAAGAACGACTTACCTCCGGAGGGAGCGGCTCACAACAAAGCTTTACATCTGACAGTTAAGTGCGAAGACTACTACGTCAAATGGGTAATGTTGGATGGAGGTTCAGGTGTTGACATTTATCCGCTCTCCACGCTGCAGAGAATGGAAATTGGGACTGGAAGAATTCGCCCCAATAATGTCTGCGTAAGGGCTTTTGATGGCGTCAAGAGGGACACCCTCGGGGAAATAGACTTGGCGTTGACTATAGGACCGGTGGAGTTCGAAATAACTTTCCAGGTGCTTGATATGGATACGTCTTACAATTTTCTCCTCGGCAGACCTTGGATTCATGCGGCAGGGGCTGTACCTTCCACTCTTCACCAAATGGTGAAGTTTGAATATGAAGATCGGGAAATTGTGGTCCACGGAGAAGATGAGCAATCTATTTATCGGGACCCATCCATCCCATATCTTGAAGCAGGGGAAGGGAGTGAGCACACGGTTTATCAGGCTTTCGAAGTTGTGCTAGCGGAGCAGTATGAAGAAGGAAGACCTTGCCCCCAACCTTTCCTGTCCAACGCCTCAATCATGGTGGCTAAAGAAATGATCCTACATGGATTCAGACCGGGGAAAGGTCTTGGACGAACGCTGCAAGGAATAACAGAACCCATCACCTTACCCTACACTAAGAAACTTTTTGGAATAGGTTTTTAACCCACTCCAAAAGATGAAGAGTGGGCAAAGAAGAGGAAAAATGAGGGTTGGAAGCTGCCTTGACCATTGCCACATTTATACGAGACTTTTGTCGGACCGAAATACATTGAAGAAGACGACGAGGTTTTTACGGCCGAAGAGATCGAAGAGATATATGGGGCAATGAGAGGAATGCTCTACGAAACTCACATGGTTCAACCAGGAGAAGGCACAAGCACCGCTGAGATGCTATATGTGGGGCCAAATGCTAAGCTTCGGAATTGGGAGGCCACGCCATTCCCAACTAGGCAGGAGTCCGGGTAGATCTGTCCTGCCACCTTTCCTACATCACGAATTATCCCAGGATGTAACTCAGATGTTTTTCTTTAGTTTCCTGTTTTGATTTCCTGAATTATAAACCTTGTTATCTTCCCAATTCCAAGGAATAAAATCAGTATTTCCTCATTTTTCTTTTATTCTGATTTTTGTTATTTTTCCTTTATCTTTTCCTTTCAGTTATAATAATGCGGCTTTAAATAATATGACATGCTTGCGGACTTCACGCCCAGATCCCAACGAGCTGTTTAATTGTGAAATAATGAACCAAGAACCGGAATATGACGAAGAAGAGGCTTTTAGGGAAATAAATCGAGAATTGGAACACTTTGAGAATAAACCTAAGCCGAACTTGAATGACACTGAACCGGTTAATTTGGGAACTCCTGAAGAAATCCGAGAGACCAAAATAAGCATTCACACGGACGACAAAAACGCGGGACGCGATAATTCAACTCCTTTTTGAATTTAAAGATGTGTTTGCTTGGTCATACGATGACATGCCAGGATTAGGTGTTGATCTAGTGGTGCATAAATTGCCAATTTACCCTGATTGTCCTCCAGTTAAACAGAAGCAGAGAAAGTTCAAGACTGATGTCAGTGATAAGATTAAAGAAGAAATCACCAAGCAGTTGAAAACAGGAGTAATCCGGGTAGTCCAGTACACTACGTGGTTGGCGAATGTAGTTCCAGTGCCGAAAAAAGATGGGAAGACTCGGGTATATGTGGATTATCGAGATTTGAATAGGGCGAGTCCCAAAGACAATTTCCCATTGCCCAACATCCACATCCTTGTTGATAATTGTGCCAAACATGAGATACAGTCTTTCGTAGATTGTTATGCTGGATATCATCAGGTGTTGATGGATGAAGAAGACGCCGAGAAAACCGCTTTCACTACACCTTGGGGTACTTACTGTTATCGGGTTATGCCATTCGGTTTGAAGAATGTTGGGGCAACTTACATGAGGGCCATGACTGCCATTTTTCATGATATGATGCATCAAGAGATAGAGGTGTATGTGGACGACGTGATAGTAAAGTCCAGGACCCAGGACGATCATGTCCAAGACTTAAGGAAATTCTTCGAGAGACTGAGAAAGTACGACCTGAAGCTGAACCCGGCTAAATGCGCCTTCGGAGTCCCATCGAGCAAGCTTTTGGGTTTCATAGCAAGTAGGAGAGGTATCGAGTTAGATCCAACAAAGATGAAATCTATCCAAGATCTACCTCCCCCAAGAACGAAGAAAGACGTGATGAGTCTATTGGGCAAGTTAAACTATATCAGTCGATTCATTGCCCAGCTAACTAGCACGTGTGAGCCCATATTCAAGCTATTGAGGAAGGATGCAACAATCAAATGGACGGCTGAGTGTCAAGAAGCTTTTGACAAGATCAAAGAATATCTTTCAAATCCTCTAGTTTTGACCCCGCCAGAGCCAGAGAGACCTCTGTTCTTGTATCTGACAGTCTTGAAAAATTCTTTCGGTTGTGTCCTCGGGCAACATGACATAACCGGAAAGAAAGAGCAGGCGATCTATTGCTTAAGCAAGAAATTCACTAGCTATGAGGCCAAGTACACTTTGTTGGAAAGAACGTGTTGTGCATTGACGTGGGTCGCTCAAAAATTGAGACATTATCTCCAAGCTCATACTACTTACCTCATAAGCAGGTTGGATCCGTTGAAGTACATATTTCAGAAACTAATGCCTACTAGCAGACTGGCCAAGTGGCAAATCTTGCTTACTGAATTTGACATAATTTATGTCACTCGTACGGCAATGAAAGACCAGGCGTTAGCGGATCATTTGGCCGAGAACTCGGTTGATGAGGAATACCAACCATTAAGTACTTATTTTCCAGATGAAGAAATAAACACCATAGAAGTAGTCTCGGAAAACACTCATGTTTAGAAGATGTTCTTTGACGGGGCCGTGAACGCCAAAGGTGTAGGAATTGGGGCAATCTTGATCTCACCCACTGGTCAGCACTATCCTGCTACAGCTAGGCTTTGCTTCTTTTGCACGAACAATACAGCTGAATATGAAGCCTGCATCATGGGCATGCATATGGCGATCGATCAGGATGTTGAAGATTTATTGATTATGGGGGACTCTGAACTGATTATCCAGCAAGCCCAAGGTGAATGAGAAACTCGGGATGTCAAGCTTATTCCTTACCGACAGCACGTGGAGGATCTCGGAAAGCAATTCAAATCGATAGAGTTCAGGTATATCCCGCGGTGTCACAACGAACTAGCGGATTCACTTGCCACCTTAGCTTCAATGTTACCTTACCCAGGCAACGCCCACGTCGATCCCTTGGAAATCCAAATCAGGGAAAGACACGGTTACTGTAATGTAGTCGAGGCAGGATCAAGTACCCAGCCATGGTACCCTGATATCAAGAGGTTCTTGAAGACACAAGAATACCCCGAACATGCTACTGGAGATCAAAAGAGAACTATTAGGCGGCATGCAAGTGGTTTCTTTTTGGGCGGCAAAATATTGTATAAAAGAACCCTGGATCTCAACTTGTTAAGATGTGTTGATGCCGAGGAGGCACGAAGAATCATGCATGAGGTACACGTAGGAGTATGCGGGCCCCACATGAATGGGTATGTTTTAGCAAAGAAAATCCTTCGAGCGGGTTATTACTGGATGACCATGGAAAAGGACTGTTTTAGTTTTGTTCGAAAGTGTCATCAGTGTCAGGTGCACGGCGATCTGATTCATGCACCTCCCACAGAACTGCACCCCATGTCTGCACCTTGGCCATTTGTTGCTTGGGGCATGGATGTCATTGGTCCGATTGAGCCAAAGGCCTCAAATGGACACAGATTCATATTGGTCGCTATCGACTACTTCACAAAATAGGTAGAAGCTGTCACTCTCAAATCGGTCACTAAGAAGGCTGTGGTGGGTTTTGTACATTCAAATCTTATTTGTCATTTTGGTATTCCTGCAACTATCATCACAGATAATGCACCAAACCTGAATAGTCACTTGATGAGGGATGTATGCGAACAGTTCAAAATAACGCATAGGAACTCCACTCCTTATTGGCCCAAGGCCAATGACGCTGTTGAAGCAGCAAACAAGAACATCAAGAAGATTTTGAGGAAGACGATCCAGAGTTCCCGACAATGGCATGAACAGTTACCCTTTGCCTTGCTGGGATATCGCACTACAGTACGCACATCAGTAGGGGCAACCCCCTACTTGTTGGTTTATGGTACTGAGGCTGTGATACCAGCAGAGGTAGAAATTCCTTCGCTCCGAACCATTGTCTAAGCAGAAATTGAAGATAGCGAGTGGGTTAAGACTCGATTGGAGCAGTTGACTTTGATTGACGAGAAACGAGTGGCCGCGGTTTGTCACCGGCAGTTGTACCAACAAATAATGGTCCGTGCTTACAACAAGAAATTACGACCCAGGAATTTTGAAGTAGGTCAACTGGTATTAAGGCGCATTTTGCCACATCACCAGGAAGCGAAAGGAAAATTTGCTCCGAATTGGAAAGGCCCGTAAATCATCAGGAAGATATTGCCGAGAGGAGCATTGTATATGGGTGATATTAAAGGAAATGATCCTGAAACAGTAGTGAATGCGGATGCAGTCAAAAGGTACTATGTCTAAGTTTACTTCGGTGATGTCTTGGCACATTTGAGATGATGAAGGTTTTATTCCCATTATCCAAACACTATCTCTCTACAAGCCCTTTGAGCCGGTTACATTTCTTTGGATACCTAATTAAAAAAAACAACATTGATTGAGCTTGAACTACGTCTGACTTGATTCCGAAAGGATACATAGGCAGCCTCTCTCTAGGGTTCAGTCACACCAAAAATAAAATCCAATTTACCCTGAAGTTGAAACTGGGGCCCACCAAATGGTTCCAAAGTTGTAATTTTATCCATAATTCTTTTACCAAGTACAAGTCCTTCGGATCAATTGCCAAAGGCAGGGGAAACCAAGAAATATCATGGTTGGAAGCCGATACATTCTAAAATTGAGAGAAGTAAAATGAGAGAGTCTTGTCGGTGAAAACCTTCGGGCACCATAAGGCGACGGGAGTAGAGAAATCGAAAATGAGAGAGCTTGTTTAGTAAAAAACTCGCAAAGAGTGCTATCAGGCGACAGTGAGAAGAGAAATGAGAAAGGTCGACTAGCGAAAACCCGCCAAGGGCGTTGTTGGCCGAAAAGATGATTCCACCTCAGAAAGTTCTGGCAAGGTTCCCTGGTTCGGAAACATAGATCCATTTTGGTTCATGAGGAAATGCAAGTTCATGAGTGTCGGGCATCCAGTCCAAAAAGCATGTCATGTCAATTTAAAGTCAGCATGTTGCCTCAGATAAGTCTTTCTTGTCCCTAAAGGGACACTTCTCTTTATAAATTCGTTTTCTCCGCTCTTTGTTTTACCTTTCCTTGAATCCCTTTCGTTTAAACCTAAATTCCAAAATATGCTGGAAAGAAAAGGTGGAAGGACTGGTTTCACGGAGCTCCGTTTAGTAGGAAGTAAAGAAAATACCCCGCTTCAGTGGTACGTCAGTCCAATCCCGACTGATTATGATGTTGATTGCTTTCGAAGTAGAATAAAAAAAAATCCGGCAAATCCCCACAGAGTCTCCCCTTGTAAAAAAATCCCCACAGAGTCTCCCCTTGTAAAAATCCCCAACGAGTTTGCCCCAATGAAAATCCCCACTGAGTCTGCCCCAGTAAAAATCCCCACTGAGTCTGCCTCGGTAAAAATCCCCAAGGAGAATGGGATGGAAGAACCAAAGCCTTACACGGGCAAATCATCGCAAAATTCGGGAATGCGAGTCTGATCAGTTTTAAAGGGGATCGCTTGTGAATCCAATCGACGGCAGAGTTTCTCAACAGGAATGAGGACGGGACCAAGCAATTGAAACAATCAAGGCCACCGAACCAAACACCATTTTCAAACTGACAATTGTTCTTTGTTTGGAAAATTGAAACAGGTGCGATCCAAAACAACCGTGCAAGAAGCAGGTGCCGCCCAAAAGGAAAAGAAATGCGTGAATGCAAGAAACAGCTTTGCAGTAAGGAATCAACCCAAAAGGGAAGTTTCCCCAAATTCTCTCATGCGTTTTACTAAACAAAAAATGAAAAAATAATAATAATACTAAAAAACGAAAAAGGGAAGTAAGAAGAAAATTCAAAAAAAAAAGAGGGTTAGTTAGAATCCCCTATATTTCTTTTTAGCCGACATTAGGGCTCCAATCCCTGAGTTGAGCATTTTTCTTTTAGCCGACATTAGGGCTCCAATCCTTGAGTCGAGCAACTTTCCTTTAGCCGACATTAGGGCTCCAATCCCTGAGTTGAGCATTTTCCTTTAGCCAGCATTAGGGCTCCAATCCCTGAGTTGAGCATTTTTCCTTTAGCCAGCATTAGGGCTCCAATCCCTGAGTTGAGCGTTTTTCCCTTTAGCCGACATTAGGGCTCCAATCCCTGAGTTGAGTGTTTTTCTTTAGCCAACATTAGGGCTCCAATCCCTGAGTTGAGCAACTTTCCTTTAGCCGACATTAGGGCTCCAATCCCTGAGTTGAGCATATTTCCTTTAGCCGACATTAGGGCTCCCATCCCTGAGTTGAGCGTTTTCCTTTAAGCCAGCATTAGGGATCCAATCCCTAAGTTGAGCGTTTTCCCTTTAGCCAGCATTAGGGCTCGAATCCCTGAGTTGAGCATTTTTCCTTTAGCCGACATTAGGGCTCCAATCCCTGAGTTGAGCACTTTTCCTTTAGCCGACATTAGGGCTCCAATCCCTGAGTTGAGCGTTTTCCTTTAAGCCAGCATTAGGGCTCCAATCCCTGTGTTGAGCAACTTTCCTTTAGCCAACATTAGGGCTCCAATCCCTGAGTCGAGCAACTTTCCTTTAGCCGACATTAGGGCTCCAATCCCTGAGTTGAGCATTTTTCCTTTAGCCGACATTAGGGCTCCAATCCCTGAGTTGAGCGTTTTTCTTTAGCCAGCATTAGGGCTCCAATCCCTGAGTTGAGCAACTTTCCTTTAGCCGACATTAGGGCTCCAATCCTTGAGTTGAGCAATTTTTCTTTAGGCCAGCATTAGGGCTCCAATCCCTGAGTTGAGCAACTTTCCTTTAGCCGACATTAGGGCTCCAATCCCTGAGATGAGCAATTTTTCTTTAAGCTAGCATTAGGTCTCCAATCCCTGAGTTGAACAACTTTCCTTTAGCTAGCATTAGGGCTCCAATCCCTGAGTTGTGCATTTTTACCTTTTTCGACGTTAGGGCTCCAATCCCTGAGTTGCGCTTTTTAGACTAGAGGTTTACAATCCCCTCATCAATCCTGTAGAATTTTATGGCAATTAACTCACGAAATTTTCCTAGTGAAACTGGGGCAGAAAATTTCGTTCGTTTGTTTTGTCGTCTCAACAGGTCTGACCTCGAGGCGCATGGATCGAGATGACCTACGGTTTGAGTCTCAATCCAGAATAAAGAAAAGAAGAAAAGAACAAAAAGAAGATGTTCCCAAATATTGGAACAAACAAAAGGCAGGTCGCTCAAAATTTGATTAAATTCCCGAGCTCCGCCAATCCCGTTTCACTCAATACTGCAGAAATAAACAAGCACCTACAACTTGCGAGCATCAAGATTCGGATCGAAGTCTACAAGAAGAATCAGCTAAGACCCAAGATCAAGTTGCAAAAGAATTATAGATAGGAATCTTGTAACTAGTGGTTGGCAGGCATAAGTAGTTAGTTCAGTTTCAATTTCCTTTGGTTGTAATAAGGAGGTCGGTAAAGCAGTAGTGGCAACAGCAGCAGCAGTAACAGCAAGCATTGCAATCCTATGGCAGTCCCAGCTACCAAAGTTTCCCGAACTATATTGACCTGATTCATGTTTAGCCCAGGATATGTAGGAAATCTTTGAAACAAAGATTCGGTCAAATCTTTCAAAAATGTGCTTCACACGGAGTAGTCCAACGGGCAAAAATTGCTCATATCCGCTCACTTTATCTTTGCACGAAAACCTCGCATGTTTTCGGACAAAGAGGGGCAGCTGTGAGCACGTGATTTTTGTTTACACGACAATTACTCCAAAAGAAATCGAAAAATAAAACAAATGGTCTTGTTGTACAATTTTTGGTAGTTATTTGTAGTTTTGTGTGTGATTGTTTAGTTTTGTCAAATAAAAATACAAAAAAATATATGTCGCGTGTAAGTTTAGGATATCGTTCTACTATTAGGAATTAATCAAACCATAATTTGGTTTTAAAAGGAAAAATCACAAAAATATGTATTTTTTATTCTATTTGTTGTCATTGAGTGATTTTATGTTAATTAAATATTTAATGTGTGTGATAATTTTTGTTAAGTGTTAATTAATATTTGTGTAGTTTTATTTTTGATTGTACAATTTAATTAGGAATTGTGTTTAAATTAGAAATTAAAAGAAGAAAAAAGAGAAATGAGTTTAAATTGAGGAAAATCCGGATTTGGGCTCAAATTTGAGACCAAGGATCAGGCCCAATTCATTTCATGACCTAGTCCGGTTCCCTGATCTCTATGGCCTCACCAAACGACGTCGTTTAAGGCCTGTCAGATCTGGACCGTTGATCAAACATATCTAACGGTCCAATTCAACTCCCATTTTAAACCAAACGACGTCGTATAAAGATGTTCAATCAGAGCCGTCCATCTTGTTCAATACTACGATCTCCAACACGCCTCCTTAGCCCTACCCATTCCCGTCAAAAACCGACGCAGTCTCCTCTGAGACCAAACGACGTCGTCCCCTTAAGTGGAAAGATCAAGGCCGTTGATCATCGATGATCCAACGGCCACAATTCAACCCCCCGTCCCGTATATAAGCCTTCCCCTCTCACCCCGTGCCCTAAGCCAGACCCCCCTCCCCAACATCGTCCCATTCTCAGACATCCTCAAGAACCCTAGCGCCGCCCCCCCTTTCCCTCACCGTAAATCCGGCGGCAACGATGCCGGTGACCACCAGACTAACACCCCTAGTACACCTCGACCCCCTGAACACGGATCTACAAACCATAGGTCTCGAATCTTCCCTCACCATCTCGAATCTTCGTTTGAAGATTCGAGCCGGACCCCAACCTATGCCAACCCCCCCCCCCCCAAATCCATACCAGGTACCCCCTGACCTCCCTCGTGACCAAACCAAGCTTGGTTTGGTCCGAATCTAACTAGAAAACCCCGAGTCCCAAATCCGCCCTAAGAACCCTAGAAATCCATAATCTGAGGTTTTTGTCCATTTAAACGGGAGGGTTGGGGTCTAATAGACCTTAACCGAAGTGTTCTCGGTTGAGAACACTTCGATTAAAGTCCGTTCAACCCCAAAAGAGGTTTGATTCAAAATCCGAGACATGGTCGTCTGATTTTCAGTTCTTTAAGGTATTTTTCTTTTTCTTTTCCTTGCCAGTTCATGTTGTTTGTTTTGTTAATGTTTGTTCATGTGTTTAAATGTTAGTAGATTTGTTTTCATTTTTTTGTGTCGACTATTCTGTCCACCTTGCCCGGACCTTTTATTTGGTCGAATTTTTTTCTCTATTCATTGATGAGTGTATGTGTTTAACTATATAATCGATTGAAATGAGTTTCGATCGATTAGTTAGTTCCTAGGGCCATTCTTTGTTTTGACAGTACAATTTGAACCCCCTGTTAATACTGTTCGATTCTGATTCATGTGGTATTGATTGAATGTGTTGTAATTTGCGTAGTCGATTCGATATATGTCGTCAATTAGTTCCAGTTTGGAATGGTATTAATCTGACTCGTACTGTTGATTTGTTTACTGAGGCTTTAGAGAATTGATTACTCTGTGTGTTAGCCTATTTAGTTGAATCAAAATCACTTAAGGATTGGTTATAGCTGTTAGTTTTAGTATAGATTTCAGAATTTAGTTTGAATTGATGGCATGTTTACTCATTTTGGACCTTGGGCAGCATGTGCATTGTTAGTTAATGAATTAAAGTAGAATGGACAGCATGTGCTGTCAGGACACACTCATGCTGCCCATATTTGCTTAATTTAATAAAGGATAGACCACTTTAACAATGAAAAGGGGGTTGTCAGGGGGAATCTCATGGGGAGGGTTTTTCTTTTAACTTGTGAGTAGAAAAACAGAAAAGAGAACATGGGGGGAGTTCAGTTTTTTTTAACAGGCTGGGGAATGGGTTGATTCTTGGTTATAAAAACAGAAGGTTTCCACTGATTTTAGGGGGTCAGACATCAAAAGTTTAAAGAGTAAAAAAGAGATCAGAAAATAGAGGGAGTGAGGGGCAGAGAGTTTTGATAACATTTAGATAATCAAGAGTCAAAAATCAGAAAAGAGAGAATTTTCGAGGACTTTAGGGTCTTAAAGCTAGGTTCCACATCAAAGAGCTTGAGTTTGTTTTTTTCTGCTCAAACATCCAAAAATCAGAAATCACTATTTTATTGCCTCTGCCTGTGATCTTTTGGTATTGCTGGGCTTTCATTTAGCAGCTTGTCTTGACTGTTGGTTTTTCGGGCATTGTTCTTCAAGCTACTGCCCTTTTTCTTTGGTTTAATCTGTCTTTGAGATTGCTGCTGTTGCCACTGCTGGTTTTACTGGTTCTGTTGTTGTCGAACATACTGTTTTGCTGTGTGTATGCCACTAGTGCTCTACTGACCCTTCTTCTTCTTCAATTGTAAGCACTTTCCAGGTACACATTTGAATCTCACACTGATGTAACAGTAAAAACATGAAATGAAAGATGCGAAGGAGTTTAATCATTTGTTGTTGTACTTACAGCTTTATAAATGTTGTTAGATTTGTGTAATTCTTTAGTTTGTAGCTCAATAGAAAATACATTGGGTAGCTTGTACTTAATTGAAACTTACTTTGTTTAATACTATGATCTTAGTTATTTAGTTGTTTGTATGACATGGAATGCACAGGTGTTTAGTATATCGATAGCTAAATCTCATCTCTATTCCTATTTTAAATACGTAAGGCAGGTTGTTTCTAATTTGGCAAAAAATGCAATATAGTTTTAAGTCATTTGAGCTAACTCTGTCAAACTCGGATTCCATTAGGAAGTGTTCGAATACCATTAGTAGTATCATCTAGTAGTTAATTTCATTAATCTAGTTTAAATAAGTTAGTTTAAATTCAACTTGAAGAATGTTTAGCGTGAGTTTAGCATTTTATTAATCTTGTATGCAATTTTCTTTATTAAACTAAAAGCATGTTCGCTCATGGAATAAGGCATGAAACAACTCTCCGCCTCATAAATAATTAATCTGATAATTAATAAGAGGCCGGAGCTGGCCAAACATGTTAATTTAATTAGCGTGTATTTTCCTTCATTTTTAGAGACAAACATAATAGAAAATGTATTCGTTGTAGGTTTATCCTTTCAAAAAATGAGACGAGCCTCGCCAAATAAAAAAAAATACAAATTGCGGGGCCCTCAATAATTGGTCGTAATAAAATACTTAGAATTCGGGATGGACTGTTTAGTGAATTTAACTGTCTTCCCCAAAGATAATAACGCGTTAGACTCTTTAGGCGCGACTTAATTAAATTACATTCTTAAATTCGGGTGCGCATTTATGTGACCCAAATTCAAATCTCAACGGAGTCGGAATGTATTAACAACCGCGGGTGCATTGATTGTGACGTGGTTCGAGATGCATTTTTACGACGTTGCAATTCTATAAAAATAATAATAATAAAAGCGGTTTAAATTTAATAAAAGCACATAAGTTATAACATGTATTTAAATTAGATATTTAGCCATTATAACAATTTAAGCGACCGTGCTAGAACCACGTGATTCGAGGGTGCCTAACGCCTTCCCTCGGGTCAACAGAATTCCTTACTTAGAATTTCTGGTTCGCAGACTTCATTTGGAAAGTTGAAAATTTCCTCGATTTGGGATTCAAGATAAACCGGTGACTTGGGACACCAAAAGCCAAACCTTTCCCAAGTGGCGACTCTGAATTAAATAAATAATCCCATTTCGAATATTGTCACTTAAATTGGAAAAACTCCCTCGCGCATTTTACCCTTTGGGGCGGGCGCGCAAAAAGGAGGTGTGACAAGGGTTTAGCCATTTTTATCAAAACTTAAGCTTGGGAGCTCGAATTTGAGCGAGATTTTGAGGGATTTTCAGAGATATCGATTGGGTAACGATTCTTAACTCCTTTTTGCTTGTAACCCATTAATCCAAACATGAATTCATCATTTAATTTCGGATTGGAGATAAAAATTGAGGAAAAGTTGGAAGAAAGTTCTTAGACCTAGAATTCGACTTTTAATTGGAAATTTTACCTTAGATTTGGATAATTTTGGTATGCATGAACTCGTGAGAGTATGAGGATTCTGAAAATATAAATTTTACCCGATTTCGAGACATGGTTCCGAGGGGCATCTTGGTTATTTTACCTAATTTTGCGTATTAACTTAGAATTTAATTGTAGAATCAGTTACTTGAAGTGTTATTTACATTATGCAATTGAATTGAAAAGATTTGGGCCATTTAGAGTCGAGTACTCATGGCAAGAGCGTGGTTTCGGGTTGATTTTTAGCCGATTCGAGGTACGTGGCTTGCCTAACCTTGTGTGGGGGACCTTCCCCTTAGGACTTGGTATATTTGGTAATTGAAATGCATTGTACGTGAGGTGACGAGTGTGTACTTATGCTAATTGTTGGAAATCTGATTTTCTTTAAGTAACTACTAGTATGTTTCCTTTCCTGTTTATATTATTTGCACTTTAAGCATGTTGTTAGCTTAGAAAAGTATGCCTAAGTGATTTAATTGCTTTATTTGCTCAAACTGTTTTACCGGAATTCTGTACAACATGCTAGACTAGAATTACCTGTGTACCTTAATATGAAACTGACATTTGCTGAATATATTTCTATGTTGATGCTATGTATTTACATTTGGGACTACGGATGTGGGATTCCGGTAGATCTCCCTTGCCTGTTTATTTGGGACTACGGATGTGGGATTCCGGTAGATCCCCCTTATCTGTTTATTTAGGACTACAGATGTGGGATTTTGGTAGATCCCCATGCACAGTTATATGGAACTACGGGACTACACCCGGTAGATTCCTCCAGTACTGGGTATTTACATTTGGGGACTACGGAACGGGATTCTGGTAGATCCCCGTTATGTGTTGGACTACAGGACGCCACCCTAGAGATCCACTGGACATTTACATTTGGGGGCTACAGGACGGTATACTGGTAGATCCCCGGTTGCTATCTTTGTGTTGAGTTGTGTTCCCTCGGTGATTATTTTGTCTCCGTTCTAGTTGTTGTTGCTCTTTCTATTCTATGTTATTTCTTACCGTTGCACTTAATTATATTATCTTGTTCTACACTGTTATACTTTGTATTTTATTTAACCTCAGTAGGGCCCTGACCTTCCTCGTCACTACCCGACCGAGGTTAGGCTTGGCACTTACTGAGTTCTGATGTGGTGTACTCATGCCCCTTCTGCACATGTTTTTCATGTACAGATCCAAGTACTTTCACTCAGTGTTATCATCCCTGAGGCGAGGCGCTTATGTAGAGACTTTGAGGCATACATGTCGTGTCCGCAGACTGAGGAGTCCCTTTCTATCTTTCTGTAATAGTATAGCCCTTCAATACTTCCCTTTTGTTAGACATTTTTGGAGTTAGAGCTTCTTATGTATCTCTTAGATTGTGATTCATGGGTTTCCGGGTTTTGGGAGAGACATATATTAGATTTGAGAGTTATATTTTGTATGCCGAGCGGCACTTTTAAACTCTATTTTATTATATTATTTCTATTTTAAATTGTATTCTTCTGCAAATTGGTTTATCTTCCGCATTTTAGGCTTATCTAGTCATAGAGACTAGGATCCATCATTATGGTTCACGAAGGGCGAACCGGGGTCGTGACAAAAATAGAGTCAATTTCCTCAATTTGGGATTTTAAAATGAATCAGTGACTTGGGACACCAAAATAATTATTCCAAGTGGCGACCCTAAATTAAGTAAATAATCTCATTTCGAATAATGACACTTTAATTTGAAAAACTTTATATTTCTTCGGAACAAGGGGGTGTGATAGTAGCCTTTCGAAGACAAGCACAGACGCCTTTGTACCGATCCGCAAGACTCTACTAAACTTGCTTATGACTTGTAGAACCTATGAACATAGAGCTCCGATACCAACTTGTCAAAAGCCACAGCCCAAAATCCCTCCAAAGGAGTCGTGATGACACCTAGTCTCTAAAACTAGGTAAGTCTAACACATGTCTAAATGACAACAGGTTCTACTAAACAGCTAGTAAATATGAACCGAAAATTTCTAAATAAACCAATAGTCTCAACATGATATAATATTTCAAAACCGGTAGTACAAGTCATAAGACTTTCAAGGAGTAATTATACATAATGAATACATCACTCTTCCGGAATAAAAGAAAACAATGAAAATATATACAATAGAAGGTGACTTCAGAGCCTGCGAAGGTCCAGCAGGTGTACCTTGAAGTCTCCAGCCGCACATGCATAAGTCTCAAAACCAACTCGGTCTGAGGTACCTGGTTCTGTACAAAAATATGCAAAGCGTAGCATGAGTACACCACGGTGGTGCCCAGTAAGTATCAAGCCTAACCTCGGTAGAGTAGTGATGAGGCCAGGTCAAGACACCAACCGGACATGTAGATATGACTTAAAGCTAACTAGGAAAGAATATCAATGTAATTCCAATATTAGAATGAATTCAAATTACAAACAACAGTGAAGATAAGGGGAACACGAATGGCAACGAGATATAACTAAGTAATTAAGCAACAACATAGTCGGGGTACGGATAGAGTATGAATGTGACCAAGTAGGGATAACGATGTCAACTCAACCAATTAAATCATTTCTAATACATGAATTTCAATAATCCCTCTTATCTTAATCTCATATCATAAATCACTACTTCCAAATCTTTAACACACATGGCACCTTGTGACCATATTTTTATCTCACTTCGCACGGCAAAATCCACGTGCTACTCGGTACATAATATCTATGTTAAATGCTAATTAGGATGTTCAATAGATTTATTTATATATTGTAATACAGTTTCTGAACCAAGTAGGAAATTAATGAGAAAAGTGAGTTTATTTTAGAATTCATTTGGATGAAGAAAATACATTCCAACTTAAAGTTTCGTACTTGAGCATCATTCTTCCAAATCAATTCTAAATAACCTGAAAACCAAAACCGACGATTCACAGAAGTCATAATACATCATACGATGTTGCTCAAGACTTCAAATAGTTAAACGAAATGCGAATGATCAAAACAACCGGCTGGGTCGTTACATTTATTTTTTCTTGTATGCCCGCACATCTATCGCAATATCCTCATTTCTGCTACTTTCATCTTCTGGCATGAGATTTCTTGACTAGACAACACTCGGCTCCATACAACATGGCTGGTCTAACTACCGCTTTGGAGAACTTGCCCTTAAGTTTAGATGGCATATTCTTGTCACATAAAATACCAGAAGTAATCCTCTATTTCAACCACCTCGCTCATATATGATATGTGATATCCTCGTAAATTTCCCTGTTACTCTATATAATAGACCCAATATATTTGAAACTATCTCTCATGGGGATGACTTGGGTATTAAGCTTCATGTCCACTTCCAAACACTAAACTTACACTCCAAGTATTCTGTTTTTGTCCTGCTCAACTTGAAACCTTAAGACTTCGAAGTCTGACGCCACACCTCCAGCTTAGTATTAACTGTGTCGTGCGTATTGTCAATAAGCACTATATCATCTGCAAATAACATACACCATGACACTTCTCCCTGAATGTTAAGCGTCGGCACATCCATGCCTAGGGAAAATAAAAATGGGCTAAGAGCTGATCTCTGATGTAATCCCATCCCCACTGGAAAATAATTTGAATCCCCTCTCACAGTCCTCACCTGAGTCTTATCTGCATCATACATGGTCTTAATCACCCTAATGAATGCTACCGGAACGCCGCTAACCTCCAAACATCTCCATAGAACCTCCTTGGGGACTTTGTCATAGGCTTTTTCTAAGTCAATGAACACCATATGTAAGTCCTTCTTCCTCTCCTTATATTGCTCCATCAACCTTCTCACAAGATGGATGGCTTCTGTAGTTGACCGCCCTGACATGAATTTGAATTGATTCTCTGAAATAGACACAATATTTCTCACCCTCCTTTCCACTACCCTTTCCCAAATTTTCATGGTGTGACTCAGCAGCTTGATACCCCTATAGTTGGTACAATTCTGGACATCACCCTTGTTCTTATATAATGGGACCATCACACTCCACCTCCATTCTTCCGACATCAACTTCGTCCTAAAAATGACATGAAACAATCAAGTAAACCACTCCAAGCCTGCTTGACATGCGTCCTTCCAAAATTCCACCGGAATCTCAAACGGTGTGGTCGCCCCTACCCCTACTAATCTTCTGCATATCCTCCACAACTTCCCCAATCCTAATACGCCTACAAAACCTGAAATCTCGCTGACTTTCTAAGTTCTCCAACTCCCCGATCACAATGCTCATGTCCCCATCCTCGATCAGGAGTTTTTGGAAGTATGTCTACCACCTGCCTAATAAACTCCTCTTCCACCAACACCTTGCCTTCCTCGTCTTTGATGCACATCATTTTGTCCAGGTCTCGAGCCTTCTTCTCCCTCGCCTTGTCTAACCTAAACAATTTCTTGTCACCGAATCTGCCCCAAGTTCCTCATACAAGTGCTCAAAGGTTGTAGTTTTAGCTGCCATGACCGTTAACTTCGCCTCTTTCTTTGCCTTCTTATAGTTCTCCATGTTCGTCTTCTTCTTCTCCTCGTTGATGCTCTCCATTAGCTTTATAAATTCCACTTTATTGGCTTATACTTTACCTTGGACCTCTGCATTCCATCACCAGTCCCCTTTGTGACATCTAAAGTGGCCCTTCGTGACCCCTAACACCTCCCTAGCAGCTTGTAACGACCCGGTCGTTCGTTCTGAGAGTTATAGCTCCATTTCCCCCATCTATGCTTATTTATGTATTGTTTAGCTATGTTGATTTGTATTGAGTTGGTAGGTTTGGGTTCGTAGTAGTTTTGGAGTGAAATGAATACTTAGTCTCGTAGTTAGAAAGCCAAGTTAGAAAAGTCAACCAAAAGTTGACTTATGAGTAAACAAATTCGGATTTGGATTTTTATTATTTGATTAGCTTCGTTGGGTGATTTTAGACTTAGGAGTGTGTCCGGAATGTAATTTGGAGGTCTGTCATAGAATTAGGCTTGAATTGGTGGAAGTTGGAAGTTTAGAAGTTCTTAGGCTTGAATTCAAGGTTGATTTGGTGTTTGGGTGTTGTTTTGGGTGTTTCAGAGGTTCAACTAAGTTCGGATAGTGATATATGACTTTGTGGAATTATTGGTTGAGGTTCCGAGGGCCTCGGGTGAGTTTCGGATAGGTTTGGGTAGTGTTGCGCTCGTTTTTCTTATATTTCGACGTCGTTTCTTCAAGCATAAATGATATCATATTGAACAAATGAGCTCCAATTTCTTTTTTGATTAAAACATTAGATTTGTATCGTAATTGCGGACCCGTAGCAAAAAGAATCATCGAATTTAGATATCGTATGATGATTTTATGGTCATTTTACTAAAAATTAAATTGTCAGACTTTTCAAATTAATTACGAAATTGCCACTGGCGGCGTATTTAAAAATCTGCACTATTTGCAAATATTAAAACCTACATATATCATTTATTATAAGGTCAAATTGAGTGATTCAAAAGCCTAACTTGACTAGAATACTACAAGGAATCTATTGGAGGCATAAAAAATGACTTTTGGGATCGTTTGGCACGAGAACCGAAGTAGAACAGCTCGCAGAAAAATATATAAAACTAGGTTTGTTCATTCGGTAATATTTTGAGTTGGGGAGCTCGGATTTGGGAGATTTTGGAGGCGAATTTCACCATATGAATTAGGATAAGTGTTCTCTACTCGGTTTTGGTTATATTTCATGAATCCATCTTCGTTTTTGGGATTTGATTGATGATTTCAAAGTGAAATTGAGGGAATTATGGCTTGAGTTTTGGAGAGTTATATGTAGGGATTTGAGGGACCAAACGGAGTCCGATTTTGGTAAATTTTATATGGTTAGACTCGGGAGAGGACGGGGGTTTTTATTCTGCCATTTTTGATTGAATTCGAGACGTGTGCCCGGGGGCCGGGTTTTGGCCGATTTTGGATTTTTGGCATATTTGTAGTTTCTATTGTGGGATTTGATTCTTTAGAATATGGTTATGGTATTAATATGATTAGTGTTAGATTTGAAGCTTTTGGATACCGAGTCCAGAGATGAGAGCATCCCGGAGTAGGATTTTACGTTGTTGAGGTAAGTAACAATTTTAACTCTAGCTTAGCGGGTATAAACTCGGACAATTTGATATCATGTGATTGTTTGGAGGTGATACCCATACTAAGTGACAGGCATGTAGGTGTATACCTCGAAGGATTGAGACTTGGTCCGTCACGTGAGGCTACGAGGCCTAATAGCTATTATCTGTGGTTACATGTTTACTTGTTGTTGAACTTGTCTGCCATCATGTTAGAGATCATGCTTAGGCTTTATTCATGCCCACATTATTTTACTCAGTCAGAAATTATTGTATATGTTTACGTCAGTCTCTATTATTTGGTAATATGTTGTGATACTTGATGTGGGTTGTGTTCCCTTATTTATTGATGATGGTGAGGCTAGTGAGGTATATGATTGAGTAAGGTCGGGGGCCTGGTTGTGAGGATATTGATACCATAGCGCATGAGTTGTCTGCATAGCACGTGAGTTGACCGTTCGGGTCCAGGTATTGATACCAAAGCGCGTGAGTTGTCCGCGTAGCACGTGAGTTGACCATGCTGATCCAGTTATTGATATGATGGCACGTGAGTTGTCCGTGCTTAGTGCTTGGGCTTTGGGAGCCCCTCCGGAGTCTTTACACACCCCCAGTGAGCGCAGAGTGTTGAGTGTTTTGACTGTGTTGAGTGCTGAGTGCGAGTGATGAGTGATGGAGTGACACTGCTGTGAGGTTGTATTTATCTGTGTTGTTATTTCCTTTATCTGTTAAATCTCTTTGTGGTATTTACTGAGTTATGGAATTTACTTGTTTATTTCTATTTATTTTTTTGAAATTGTGAAAATAAATAATTGGACTATTTTACTTAGCTCGTCACTACTGCTCAGTTCCTTAGTTATTTCTGTTACTACTGAGTCGGTTGTACTCATACTACACCCTGCACTTTATGTGCAGATCTAGGTGAGTTAGAGCACAATGGTCTTTGATTTCAGGCCGGCTACCTGTATAAATTGCAAGGTAGCTGCCAGCGTCCGCAGGACCTTCTTACTCCTTTCGTCATTTCTTATTTTGGACAGTTAGATAGTTTATATATCTTAGTTCATAGTTTTAGACGCTCATGACTTAGTGACACCCTGATGTTTGGGGCTCGTTTCCATAATTTATATTATTTATATTTAGAGTTGGTTTAGTTTATCAGGAATTAAATTATTGAAAATATTTTATTAAATTCTTATAATCAAATTAGCAGTAATATTTGGGAATAGGCTTGCCTTGTAACACGATAGGCGCCATCACGACAATGGTTAGATTTTGGGTCGTGACACAACTTCCCTAATATAGCCTACTGTCGTGGTCCACATACTACTCGCATCCCCACTATTCCTCCAAGCCCCCATAGCCAACAACTTCTCCCCCAATTCTCGATCTTTGTCCTTAGTCAAGGCTCCCCACTTGATCTTGGGTTTACCATTCACTGCTCTCTTCTTGATCACTTTCTTAATCTCCAAGTCCATTACAGGAGCCTGTGTTGTGTCGAAAGCCACTCACTTGGTAAAACCTTGCAATCCGTGCATAGACCTCTATCCCTCTTCCTGCAGAGAAGATATTCAATTTGGGTCTTCGCCACCATACTCCAGAATGTGACCAAGCGGTCCTCCTTCTTCTGAAAACACGAGTTAACTACCACTAGATCAAAAGCTTTAGCAAAATTCAATAGTGAATCACCACCCTCGTTCCTAACTCCAAAATCAAACCTGCAGTGCACATCGTCTGTCACATCCCAATTTTCCCTCCGCTGGGTTTCATGAAGGCACCTAGACTTAGGGACTAGGTAAGCCTAACATTTACTGAATATTAACCATAATAAAGAAATTCTAACAGCTTTGACATAGAAATCTTTATAGAATATACATTTTTCCAAAACTGGCGGTACAAGTAATAAGCTCTACAGAGTATTGCTACAACTTTTAAACACAACTGTATAGAAATAAGTACAACAGTGTGAATACAAAAGAGTAAGGTGACTCCGAAGCCTGGGAACGCTGCAGCAGGGTTACCTTGAATCCCCTCGGCAAGAATACACACAGCTATTATTGAACAATACCTGGATCTGCACAAAAAAATATGCAGAAGTGTTGTATGAGCACACCACAGTGGTGCCTAGTAAGTATCAAGACTAACCTCGGTGGAGTAGTGACGAGGAACTGTCAAGATACCCACTGGTCTAATAAGCAGAACAAGTATAAGTATAGAAACAACAGAACATATTATCTATATAAAGACTACACTATATGGCTAACAACACAATAATAGCAATAAGCGATATGGCTAACAAAAAAATAATTGCAATAAGGAAAGAAAACAACAAGTAACAGCGAAACACCATGATAAGAACATAGAAAAGTGAATGAAAATACAACCCAAATCCGAAATCACAAATACAGCAAAGACAAGTCATAACTCACCAACTACGACAATTTTTCACATTTAGTCTTAGCTAGCAAACTTCAATCGATTATTCAAATCCTTCAAGTGATAAAAATGTTTCTAAATATACTTCGTTCAAATAAATATTTTCCAAAAATAATCGTTTCAAAGTAAATACCTTTCGAGTATAATCTTCTCAAATAAATAACCTTCGAATATAAGTCAACTTGTGACACCTCATCTCATAATCATATAATACGGTCCCAATACCTAAACCCTAACACTTGGCATCATGTGGCCTCATCACACCACATAATCATACTGACAACTCACATACCAAATAGAGCCATTCTCACATGGAAGACAGATAAACAATGGTATGCGGCTATACTCGACAATACTAAGAAGCCTCCTATCCGATTAAGGTGCTTAGCCACGTGTATGCTTGTGCAAGTATCTTAACATAGTTCATACCAGATAGTAAGTATAAGGAATAGAATGGACAACACATATAATGTTTACACATAGATAGGATCAATGAAAACAACAGCTCAGAATATAGTGATTTTAACAGGGGATCTCCCAGGATATCGATTAGTAGTCCCAAATGTAAATGTGTAGAAGATCTCCTAGGATATCATCCCGTAGTCCAAATCGTAAATATGTAGGGGAATCTCCCGGAATACCGATCCGTAGTCCTAAAGTAAATATCTAGTACAGGGGTATCTCCCGGGATATCGTCCTGTAGTCCCAATTATAAATGTGCAGGGAGGTCTCCAGAAATACCGATCCATAGTCCCAAAGTAAACATGTAGGGGGAATCTCTCGGAATACACAGTTCCAAAGTAAATACGCAGCGCAACTAACAGAAACAACAGTTATAACACAACAGAAAACTCGTACATCACCACAATACGTCTAACAACAACAATGACAATAATACAAGGTAAGACAAGTAAATCAACTCAAGGACTATAAATCACAAGGAAACGGTAGAACCAGCTGACAAGGAATAACCACAGAAAAGAATGCTGGCATAAAAGGAAGAGTTCAACAAAGGAAAAACTAACATGTAGTAACTATCTCACAATATACAAGTCAATAACAAGAAAATCAACACGAATCAAGTAGTCCCAAATAAGGGCAAGTCAACAAATATATAGGTTATCTAAACTCCTTTTAAGGTTGGAAAATTTCGACGATATTCGATAATTCAATTAAGGAAATATTATCTTAGCTTCACTTAAGACTAAAAATTTTAAGAGGGAAAATAATAATTCTCAAATAAGGCTAGCAACTATGAAAAGATAGCATGACAATAGGAGAGGCAAAATTCTTCAATTAAATCAAATAGGAGTCAATTAGGCAATAAGAGTGAATCATGAAGCAATTAATTCTAATTAAGCATGTAGAGGTGAAACTAGTAAATAAGAAAATCAGTCATGTCAAGAACACATTCATACACACTGAATATAAAGACCTAAGAACTCTAAAAGGTCAATTTTCCACAAATAAGTCTGAGCACGCACTCGTCACCTCGCGTACCCGAACTACAATAAACATAGAAGACTCAAATCCTAAGGGAAAGTCTCCTACACAAGTTTAGGCAAGATACTTACCTCAAAGACGACAGACCGATACTCTAAAATGCACTTCTCAGGTGAAAAGACCTTTGGACAGCTCAAATCCAACAAAAATAACTTCAAAGCACAAATAAAACACATAGAAACCATTCCGGATCATAAAGTCTCAATCTCTAACAATATCCAAATATCGGTCCAAGGTCGACACCCGAGCCCGCACCTCGGAACCCGACAAATTTTACAAAAACCGAATACTCATTCCGATACTATTTCAACCATACAAAATTTATTAAATTCCGATACCAAATCATGATATAAAAATTTTCTTCAGAAACCAATATTTTCCCCAACCAAAAACACAATTTAAATAATAAAAACAAGGATAAAATCATGACATATATTAGATACTAGGTGAAGAATACTTACCCAATCGATTTGTTTGAAAAACCCTCAAAGAATCGCTCAAAACCGAGCACCACAATTCAAGATATGATGAAAAATAGTGTAACCCTCGATTTGGGAATATATTATGTCCGCCCAGGTATTTGTGCATCGTGAACGCGGAAGAACAATCGCGTTCGCGAAGAAGAAAAATGAAGCTGCCAAGAAAAGCCCATTGTGAACGCGAGTTAAGGGACGCGAACACGGAGAGTAAGGAACAGAAGCTTTCGCAAACGCGGGGAGAGTGACGCGAATGCGAAGAAGAGATAGCTACCAGCCCCCAGCTCCTAATTCTACTACGCGAACGCGATGGAGTGGCTGCGAATGCGAAGAAGGAGAAAGGCAAACCTTAGCGAATGCGAGAGGTTAAACGCAGACGCGAAGAACAATAAATTCCTCCTCCAAGATTACTCTTCGGAAAAGCGGAGAAGCAGATGCGAACGCAAAGGAAAAAACCAGCTGACGGATATCAGCAATCAAAAATAGGGGAAAATGACCCGATAGCCTACCCGGAACACACCCGAGGCCCCCGGGACCCCGTCTAAACACACAAAAAAGTCATATAACCTAACACGAACTCGCTCGAGGTCTCAAATCACATCAAACAACACCGAAATGGTGATTCACACCATGAATCGAACTTAGGAACTTTCAAATATTCCAACTTCCAAAACTCGCGTCAAAACTTATCAAATCAATCCGGAATGATGCCAAATTTTGCAGACAAGTCCAAAATGACATAACAAAGCTGCTCCAACTCTTGGAATCACATTCCGACCCCAATATCGCCAAAGTCAACTCTATGTCAAAATTCTCCATTTTCCAAACTTCAACTTTTCCAACTTTTGCCGAAACGCCTCAAACTACCCTACGGACCTCCAAATCTGAATCCGGACGTGCGCCTAAGTCGAAAATCACCATACGAAGCTGTTGAGATCACCCAAAACTCTTTCCATGGCCGTTTACTCAAAAGTCAAATTCTCACCGCTTAAACTTCCAAAACTAGATTCTTTCTTCCAATGTGACTCTAATCATCCATTAACTGAATTCAACCATGCACGCAAGTCGATACTCATATTATGAAGTTGTTCCAGACCTTAAGCCGCCGAACAGAGCTTAATTTATCAAAATAACCGGCCGGATTGTTACATCATCATAACCCCAAACAATCTTTCCAGTATGGCCATTAAAATCACCTCCTATGAAAAACTTCTCCGTGTGCGGAATACCAGGCACCATCTCATCTAAATCCTCCCAGAAAAGCCTGTTTACCTGCTCGTCCAAGCTTGCTTGCGGCGCGTATGTGCTAATCATGCTTAAAGTAATAACCATCAACCTATCGTTCACCCTCTTAACATCTACCACCAGCTCCCTAAGATCTCTATCTACTAAAATTCCTACCTCGTTTTTGCCTAAAGAACGTCCTGAATACCATAGTTTATACATGTTGACATCTCGCACGTTATTACTCACCCATGTAGTTTTCTAGACATACGCTATATTGATCTTCCTCTTCTGGAGAATCCTCCCTATTTCTATAGAATTCCCCGTCAATGTCCCAATATTCCAAAATCCAATTCTCAACCTAGTGTCCCGCTTACACCCATTAACCCCATCCCCCCGCCCCACCCGAGGACGTGACCTCACTCCACCATCATACACCCCAGCCACACTAAATCAAGGGATACTATGCTAGTGCCACTACAATACGCAACGAGGTAAACTAGAGAAAGAAACTAGTCTACTATGAAAAAACACAAAGACAAACTAAGAACAAAAAACATAAAAAAAAAAAAAACACAAAGATTCTAATATGAATATAGTAAAGCAAGTAAGTGCTAGAGCAAACAATCTAAGTAAATGTACAAATACGATAGGAAAGAAAAGAATTAAAGAAGGATAGTACCTAGAAGTCAACCGGAAATGTAAGACGCTGCTACTAGAAAAGACCCCTGGATGTAATGTCGCCGGAAAGAAATGGGCACATCGGAAAATTGACTGTATTAGCCGGATCCCATTGTGTTACTGGAACCCTACTGTTTGGATACTCACGCCAGTGCGACTGAATTTTGCTGGAAATTCATAGCCGCTCGACCCTGATTTGTTGTACATGCCCGTAAACAAACACACACACACACACACGGCTTGGGGAAAATTGGGGGGGGGGGGGGGAGAGAGAGAAAGAGATGGAGAGAGAAGAGAGTTTCAGTCCCTTTAGTTTTCTATTTCCCTTTCATGCTCAAATCAATTACTACTACCCCTTCTGCAATCCTTTCTTTTTTTTCTTGTCTTTTCCTTCTCTCTTGATAACGCAAAGGAAAGGGAAAACACAAAAAGCAAACTGAAGATAGAGAGTCGTACTAAGATGTGGAAAAAGCATAGGAAAAAAAAGCACATATTTCTTCTTCTAGTTATCCATCTGTCCCATCTGACATCCATAAAGAAAAAGGTAATAAAAAAGATCCATTTCTTGAAAACAATGGGGATTAGTTTTTACTCCTCCACAGGGATAAGTATAACCCTATGTTATGGAGCAGTCGAGCTAAGACTTACTAGTTTCCAAATAAAAACTTAAAAGCACATATCACGTATCATGCATGAATAACAGAATAGCGAGAGACAAAGAATTTGGTCAAGGTAGCATAGCACAATGATGTTAAACAATTATGGCAGCTAGAAATGCCACTATCGCCCTAGCTTCTTGAGGAAGAAATGGAATAGTTCTAGAGAATAGAGGATATAGAGAGAACAAATAAATTCATCCATTTGAGGAGTTGTACCTATTTATCAAGGTATACAAATGAGACAAATCGGGGTTAATATTTAGGTTCTTATTATATAATTCTGCACGAAGTGCATGAAGAAAAACTGTTTGTCCGTTCAATAAATGCCACGGATAAGACGACAAAGTAGAAACAAAGTTGACTAGTTGTAGATGATGTGCATGTTGTCAAAGTACTGTTTGTCTGTATATTTAATGCCATGCATAAGACAACAAATTAGAAATAAAATTAAGCAAGTTGGTTGTACGTCATAAAAGGTGTCATTTGCACATCAAAGTAGTTGGGTGGTTTCTCATTAGGGTTAGAGAAGGTCAAACTGGGTTTGATTAATGATAGTTCAAGGAAAGCAATTTATGTTGCAAGATAATGGATTGATACATCATATTAATTAAGTGCTTGTTAATGCTGAATCTTTGACATAACTGTTTTACTAGAGGGACTACCATTGATGTCAAACATAATTCTTTAGTCTACCCACCAGTACATGATCTTCCTTGTTAGGATAATTGTAATATGTAAAAATACAGCAACCATACGAGAAAAACTTGTAAATAAATAAAAGTCGTTTAAAACAACGAAGCAACTAACTCTGGTGCAAATTTTGTCGTATTGATGTATTGTTTTTATGATTAGTTATCCTTTCCACCAAGCAAATTTATGGTGCAAATTTTGTCGTATTGATGATGAGTGTTTGATTTTTGCTAGTGATAGCTTGTGGGATATTTTATCAAATGAAATATCGTGTGAGATGGCTAGTGAATGTCTTCGAGAGGAAAATCTAGCCGAGGAACATAGATTCAGTCCTTTGGTAGAAGGCGATAGCAGATGAGCTATATATTCTTCCCGAAGTGCATCAGCAGCAGCACTACTTACTCGGCTTGCTTTGGGACGGAATAGCTATGATAACATTAGCATAATAGTGGTGGATATCTTGTATATAACCAAAGAAATGGTTAGAGATGGTTTTATTGACCATCGCCCAAGGTTTTAACTTAATTCTGATACTTAAAGACAGTGATCAGTACTTGAATTTATTTTAATTTGATTTCTATCTTCTATTGCCATTAGTAAGTGATCTTTTAGGTGATTAATGATATAATAGATAAAATTGATAGAATAACCCTATATTGTGGAGCAGTCGAGCTAAGCCGTACTAGTTTTCAAACAAAAACGTAAAGGCACATATCATGTATCATGCATGAATAACAAAATGGAGAGAGACAACGGATTTTGTCAAGAAAATAGCATAGCGTAATGATGCTAAACAATTATGGAAACTGTAAACGCCATTATCGCCCTAGATACTTGGGGAAGAAATAGAATAGTTCTAGAGAATAGAGGATATAGAGAGAACAAATGAATATGGGGCAATGTAACTATCATCCATTTGAGGATTTGTACCTGTTTATCAAGGTATAGAAATGAGACAAATCAGGGTTAACATTTAGTGTCTTATTACAGACTTTTGCATGAGGTGCATGAAGAAAAACTATTTGTCCGTTCATTAAATGGCACGGATAAGACGACAAAGTGGAAACAAAGTTGAGTAGTTGTAGATGATGTGCATGTTGTCAAAGTGCATATTGTCTGTATATTTAATGCCATGCATAAGATGACAAATTAGAAATAAAAGTAAGCAAGTATGTTGCACGTCATAGAAGTTGTCGTTTGTGCATCAAAGTAGATGGGTGATTTCTTATTAGGGTTAGAGAAGGTCAAACTGGGTTTGATTAATGATAGTTCAAGGAAAGCAATTTATGTTGCTAGAAATGGATTGATACAAATTAATTAAGTACTTGTTAATGCTGAATCTTTGACATAACTGTTTTGCTAGAGGAACTACCATTAATGTCAAACATAATTCTTTAGTCTACTCACCAATACATGATATTTCTTGTTAGGATAAATGTAATGTGTAAAACTGTAGCAACAACAACAAACCTAGTAGTTTCCCACAAGTTGGATCTGGGGAGGGTAAGATGTACACTGTCATACCCCTACCCTTAGAAGGGAAGAGAGACTATTTCCGATAGACCCTCGGCTAGAGAACGACTGAAAAAGAAGAGGTAATTCCAACAATTAGGAATAATAGTTAGATGAAATAAGATTGAATCCAAGAATGCAGTCAAACTCTAGGTAGTAATAGTTATCTATGAATAAAAGATATCATACTAACACTAATGTTAGGGAACTGAGTAAGACAAAGAGAAACGCTCGACTACCTACGAACCTTCTACCCTAATCTTTGTTTGACCTCCACACCCTCCTGTTTAGGGCCATGTCCTCAGTCAGTTCCAGCTGCTCCATGTCCCACCTAATAACCCCTGTCCAAGACTTCTTAGACCTACCTCTACCCCTCCTGCTGCCCACCGAGGCTAACCGCTCTCACCTTCTAACTGGGGATTCTATACTTCTCCTCTTAACATGCCCGAACTATCTCAACCTCGCCTCCCGTATTTTATCCTCCATAGGGCCCCTCCAATATTTTCCAAATAACTTCATTCCTAATCTTATCCAACCGGGTATGCTCACATATCCACCTCAATATCCTCATCTCAACTACTTTTAGCTTCTGGGTATGAGAGTTCTAGACCGGCGAACACTTTGCTCCATACAACATAGTCGGTCTAACTACAACCTTGTAGAACTTACCTTTAAGTCTAAGCGGCAGATTCTTATTATATAAGACATCAAAAGCGAGCCTCCACTTTATCTATCCTACTCCGATACGATACGTGACATCTTTATCAATCTCCTCATTGTCTTGTATTATAGATCCAAGATACTTGAAACTACCTCTTGGATATATACCAGGAAAACTTGTAAATAAACAAAAATCATTTTAAACAACGAAACAACTAACTCTGGTGCAAATTCCGTCGTATTGATGTTTTGTTTTTAAGATTTGTTATCCTTTCCACCGATTCTCATTTCAAGGTTAGTTATCCTTCTACGATCATTGTCTATTCCAGAAGACCTTTGCTCATAGTACTAGTCATGATTTTATGAAAAATAGTGATTTCTTTATTTTTGAAAACCATTTAATTTTGTTGGACAATCTAGTGACATCAGGCTTTTTATATATCTAGATTTTTATAATCCTACAGGTGAAAATGGAGCATAAATATATTACGATCTTTAGTTATTTTTAAATTATATTTTATTGTTCAATTGTTTATGACAATATTTGCATAAAGCCTGTTTTACAAATGTGATTTTCTGTTATGTGATATTGTAACAGTAAGTATTATACTTGATGAAATTATATATGTTTGGGGATACTAATACTGGATTATTTTACTTCTAATAAAAGGCATGGTTGACACTTCATAATGCACTTCCCTTTCATGAAATAAGTTTTTTGAGCTTAATGTGTTAAATCACAAGACCCGATTTATATAAGAAGCTGCATTACGATATTTCTAGAGGTATGTTGGATCTGTAAGCTTGTCCATATGTCTAGATGGGTTGTCAAATTTAACATGTTAAACTGCTACATGAATTAACTATTTTTGCATTTGTGAAAAATATCAGCCGTTAGTAATGTGTAATATGTAGTACAGTAGGTCAAACCTTTACTTATAGATTGCTTGCTATGCCTTACTGTGTCCCCCTGTGTAATTCAGTATTATTATACTATAAGAAGAGGTTTCCAAATGTTTACTTGGTCTCTCTCTCTGTCCCCTTCTGTGGACACTTCAGAGTAAATGAGTTTTCTTTTATTCTCAAGAGTGACTAAAATTGTTGTAGACTGCACTGCATTATATATATATATAAGAGGTTTTGAAATACATTACTTGTCTAGTAGGTGGTTACCTGAGAAGCTATATATTCTTCCCGAAGTGCATTACCAGCAGCACTACTTACTCAGCTTGCTCTGAGACGGAAAAGCTATGATAACATTAGTGTGATAGTGGTAGATCTGAAGAAAAGTTATTCTGCAGGATTATTGTTTCAGGAAAAGGTAACTTATTGAAGTGAACCATATTGGATATCTTGTATACAACAAAAGAAAAGGTTAGAGATGGTTTTATTGACCATCGCCCAAGGTTTTTAACTTAATGTTGATACTTAAAGACAATGATCAGTACTTGAATTTACTTTAATTTGGTTTCTCTCTTCTATTTCCATTAGCAAGTGATCTTCTAGGTGATTAATGATATGATAGATAAAGCTGATAGTATAACTCTATGTTGTGGATTAGTCGAGCTAAGCCTTACTAGTCTTCAAACAAAACTAAAAGGCACATATCACGTATCATGAATGAATAATAGAATGGTGAGAGATAAAGAATTTTATCAAGGTAATAGCATAGCATAATGATGTTAAACAATTATGGCAGCTAAAAATACTACAATCGCCCTAGCTTCTTGGGGAAGAAATGGAATAGTTCTAAAGAACAGAGGATATAGAAAAAATAAATAAATTTGGGGGCAATGTAACTATCATCTATTTGAGGAGTTGTATCTGTTTATCAAGGTAAAGAATGAGACAAATCAGGGTTAACATTTAGGGTCTTATTATAGAATTTTGCGTTAAGTGCATGAAGAAAAAACTATTTGTCCATTTATTAAATGCCACGGATAAGACAGCAAAGTGTGGATGATGTACATGTTGTCAAATTGTTGTTTGTCTGTATATTTAATGCCATTCACAAGACGACAAATTAGAAATAAAATTAAGCAATTTGGTTTTATATCATAGAAGTTGTCGTTCGCGCATCAAAGTAGATGGATGGTTTTCCGTTAGGGTTAGAGAAGGTGAAACTTGATTTGATTAACGATAGTTCAAGGAAAGTAATTTATGTTGCTGCAAATGGACTGATACATCACATAAATTAAGTGCTTGTTAATGCTGAATCTTTGACAGAACTATTTTACTAGAGGGACTACTATTGACGTGAAACATAATTCTTTAATTTACTCTCCAACACACGATCGTCCTTGTTAGGATAATTGTAATATGTAAAACTGTAGCAACCATACCAGAAAAACTTGTAAATAAACAAAAGTCAACTGACTCTAGTGCAAATTCTATCATATTGATGATGTTTTATTTTTAAGATTAGTTATCCTTTCCACCAATTCTCATCTCAAGGTTAGTTATCCTTTTACGTTCATTGTCTATTTCAGAAGAAGTATGCTCATATTAGTAGTCATGATTTTATGAAAATAGTGTTAGTTCGTTCTGATTAAATATAATTCTAATAGTTAAATCTTATTCCTTTTTGTTTTTACTGTCATGCAATTAATGTTTCGATGATGAGTCTCTCCTCCAAATTTTGAATTTCTAGTACTTGTACTGACAAATCTTTTGGTTAAAAGTTTCTGCCCAACTTTATACAATCATTAAACATGGTGGCTTATATATCAACTTTTATCTACAACGACTTTTAGGCTAGATTTTCATGAAATTTTTGTTAATATTTAGTTGGTAATATTTGTATAAGCATATTTTGCTCTAGCGTTTGAGAATAGATGCATTACAAGCTGCATTTTTTTTCACTATGCAAGTACTAGTTACATTCCGCGTGGAATATTCCAGCATTACAATTTGCATTAAAATTATTATCCAAGTCTTGTTTAGTCCTCTGCTTTGCGCTAAAGTATTCTTATGTTTCTTATAAGCAACATGTTAGGCTACCTGCAAAATATTGTGCATAATTCGTTCAGAGTTATATGAAGAACCGGTCCCCTTTTTCTTTGAAAATATTAATGTTTATTCCTTTATTTCTTTTGTATGTCAAATCATGAGAAGCAAATATGGATATCTCACAAAGCAAACTTGGATCAAAGTTCAATTGTAAAAATATTTGTTTAGTTGATTCATGTAGGACACATACAATATTCAAAGAGAAGAAATATTTCTCTCATTTAAATATGTGTAAGGCAGATGTTACTATAATTTCTGGTAGTAGTAAATTAATTGAAGGCTCTGGAAGAGCTACTATAACTCTGCCTAAAGGAACAATACTTATCATAGAGAATGCAATGTTCTCCTCCAAGTCCAAGAGGAACTTGTTGAGTTTTAAAGATCTCCGCCGAAATGGATATCATATTGAGACAATAGATGAGAATAATTTTGAATATCTCATCATTACCAAGAATGTCTCTGTCAAAAAGAGGGTCATTGAGAAGTTTCAATCTTTATCTTGTGGCTTGAATTGGACAAGAATTAGTGCAATTGAGGCACATCTACTATAAACCAAAAGGTTACTGATTTCAATACTTTTGTACTTTGGCATGATCGATTGGGATACCATGAATCAATTATGATGAGACGTATTATAGAAAACTCAAATGGGACATCCATTAAAAAAATTTAAAGATTCTTTTAAATAATGAATTTTCTTGCACTTCTTGTTATCAAGGCAAGTTAATTATAAGACCATCACCAACAAAGGTTGGGATTGAGTCCCTTGCATTTTTAGAACGTATATAAGGGGACATTTGTGGACCTATTCACTAACCTAGTGGGTCGTTTAGATATTTTATGGTCTAAATAGATGCATCTTCTTGATGGTCTCATGTGTTCCTATTGTCATCTCGTAACCTCGTGTTTGCAAAATTAATGGCACAAATAATTCGATTACGGGCGCAATTTCCCGATAATCCAATTAAGTCTATTAGACTTGATAATACTGTTGAGTTTTCATACCAAGCATTTAATGATTATTGCTTATCAATTGGGATAAAAATGAAACATCTTGTAGTTCATGTTCACACTCAAAATGGTCTTGCAGAGTCTTGAATTATACGTCTACAATTGATAGCAAGACCGTTACTTATGAAAACGAGGTTGCCCACTTCTATTTGGGGTCACGCCATTTTGCATGCAGTAATGCTAGTTCGGCTCACACCGACAAATTATCATAAATATTCCCCGTTGCAATTAATTTTGGGTCATGAACCTAATATATCCCATTTAAGAATTTTTGGATACACAGTATATGTGCCTGTAGCACCGCCATATCGCACCAAAATGGGTTCCAAAGAAGGTTAGGAATATATTTGGGTATGAATCGCCCTCCATTATTCGCTACCTCGAAACATTAACGGGGGATTTATTTACTGCGCGATTTATAGACTGTCGATTCGATGAGACACTTTTCCCAAAATTAGGGGGAGAAATTGGTGAAACCAAACGGAAAATTTTGTGGAAAAATCCATCATTATCTCATCTTGATCCACGTGCCTCTATTTGTGAAAAGGAGGTGCAAAAGATTATCCACTTGCAGAGAATAGCAAATCAAATGCCAGACTCATTTGTAGATCTGAAAAGGATAACAAAATCACATATCCCTGCAAAGAATGTTCCAATTTGTATTGATGTCCCTATTGGACAATCTAGTAGTGTCATAACTAATAAGTCAAAAGCACGCCTAAAACGTGGCAGACCATTAGGTTCTAAGGATCGAAATCCTAGGAAAAAAAAACAAATGATCAAGATGACATTACGAAAGAGTCTCATGAAGAAATTCACGACTTAACCAATCCTGAGATTCATGAGGAAATCACTGAGTCTGAGACTCAAGAAAATAAGGAACTATCAATAAATCCAATCGATATTGAGACAAATTTGAATCGAGTGGATATAATGGTGGATTATGTCTTTGCATATAATGTTGCATCTAGCATTATGCAAGAAAGTGAGGATCTTGAACCTCAATCTGTTGGAGAATGTCGACAAAGACTTGATTGGCCAAAATGGCAAGAAGCAATCCAATCAGAGTTGAACTCACTTGCAAAACGTGAAGTTTTTGGGCCTGTAGTCCAAACACCTAATGGTGTTAAGCCTGTTGGCTATAAATGGGTCTTTGTACGCAAGAGGAATGAGAAAAATAAGGTACAAATACATAAGGCATGCCTTGTTGCGCAAGGATTTTTACAAAGGCCTGGTGTCGATTATGAAGAGACATATTCACCCGTTATGGATGTTGTAACGTTCCGTTATCTAATTAGTTTTGATGTACATAAAAAGCTTGACATGCATTTAATGGATATGGTTACCGCCTACCTTTATGGCTCACTTGATAATGAGATACACATGAAAATTCCCGATGTATTTAAAATGTCTAATGCACATAATTCAAAGTCCCGGAAAACGGGCCGGGTCAGCCCAGTTTCGGACCGGCCCAGACCGATTAAAATAGGAACCGGCCTGGACCGGTAGAAGGTGACTGGGTTGGGCTAGGTTAAGAGCGACTGGCGGGTTGCACCGTTTACATTTGAAATACCGGTTACCCGGCTCGGTATAACCCGATCAATGAATAGTGTTGTTAAACCAGTTAACCGGCCCGACTCGGACCGGCCCAGACCGATTTAACGGTAAAAAAAAACTTTAATATTTTTTTAAAAATGGGCCCAAATCTGACCGTTGGCAACGGTCCATTTCAGAAAATGGCCGTTGCCCAACGGTTGAATTGCACAAATAGCCCAATTTTGATTTTTTTTAAATTAACCCCATTTGAAAAACTATAAATCCCCCCCCCTTTTCCTCATTTCTTCACTCATATCTCAATTAATGAATGCTTTATATACATATATGGAGATTGGACCAACTGAAACCCCAGATTTATATACTTGTATGAACAAGCTAAATGAATATTTACAACAATGATAAATTATTATGCAAATATAGTTGATGATGATGCTCTTAATATAGGCAATGTTAATCCCACTAAGCACTGTACCACTTCTGCTACTGTGGATGATGAAGAAGGCCTTGATAGTTTTAATATTTTTTCTACATTTTCTAATACTCAAACCAGTAACAGGAATATTGATGAACTTTAATTCTACTTGCAGAAGCAAAAAGAGCCTCGCATAAAGGAATTTTCACCGTTGGGATGGTGGCATGAGAATGGAAAGCAATTTCCTGTTCTTTTCGCTATGGCTCGGGAAGTGCTGAATGTGCCAATTTCAAATGTTGCATCAGAGAGTGCATTTAGCCAAGCAAGACAACAACTTGGAGACACCCGTCACTCTTTGGGAAGCAATGCTTTGGAAGTTTTAGTATATTTCAGAGAATGGATTAGATCGAAACGAAGAAATTAAGGACGTGAAGATGTTGATAGCCTAGAAGACGAGGAACTTGGAGATATATTAACACATGGTAACCTGATAATAGGCTAAATTTATGTAATTTGGCGATTGTTTATGCCCAAGCTTAATTATGTTTTAATGTTATAATATAGTTAAATGATGAAAAATGGGATCTAGTTGTGAATGTCACACATTGCAGGAGTGAGGAGCTTGTATGGGGCCTTAAAACTATGATTGGAGCTACATTGAAGCAAGAAAAAAACCCCTAGGAGCTGAGTACGCAAGAAGGCGAGAAAAAGAATAGTTAAAATGAAGGCCTGGACTAGCGCGGCCATTAGCGCGTCCACTAGCACAACCGCGCTAGACCAGATGGTCGAGGTAGAATGATAGGGCATTAGCGCGCCCATTAGCACGCCCACTAGCGCGGCCGTGCTAGCCTAGTTCCGGAATATTAATTTTCAGGGGTAAACTTGGAAGTCTGGGGGGAAAATTGACTTAACCTATAGAAGGTCAAGCTCGCCCAAGGAGGGGCTATGCAGCTTTTCATAGCTTAGTGCAAGAAAAGGAGAGGCAAGAGGCAAGGAGGAGAATTCAACATCAAGTTCTTCCTTTCTTCCTTTTGTTTTATGATTTGTGATGAATTTGATTATTGTTGTGATGAACACTAGTATGAATAGCTAAATATTCAGTCTAAGGTTTGATGGAACCTATTGAAGTATGAACTTCTTGATTATGTTAATATAGTTTGCCATTTTAATCTCTATTTGTTCAACTACATGCTTGTTGTAGTTAATTGACAGGATCCTCAATTAGCTGTGCCTATTTAATATGCATAACTTAGGAGAGAGTGCATATTTAGGTAATTGTTGAACAACACCACTCCCAAAATATATGAAGGATCAATAATTGCGGGTTTAAAGGCGGGATTAGGGATAACGAAGTCTTGGGTGTAATCTAAAGTGAGCTGTAATAAATAAACCAGCTAGCGTAACTCGGGAGAGTGCATCTAGTAGATTATCGTGATTACTCAGGAGAGATTTGTGGTAGTAAGAGTGCTCAGGATTGATAGAGATGATTTGGTGAATCTATGTGAAGCATAACCGGAAGGGAGTGCATCAATAGGGGAAATCATAGCCTTAGAACCTTCTCTTAATAGTTTACAACTCAATTATAGTTATTTTTCAGGTGCTTATTTACATTCATTCGTAGTTAGTAGAAATACACTCAATTGTTATTTACAACATTTGAGAAGTTGATTCCGTGGAATTTAGTAAGTCTAACGAGAAGTAATTGATAGGTTAATTCCTTGTGGGTTCGACACTGGGCTAAATACTCAGATTATATGTGCAACATCTGCGTGTCCTTTATATAAGGCATAGTTGGGTGTGATCAAATTTTGGCGTCGTTGCTGGGGAATTTAACGGTGTTATCAATTACAATTAAAAGAAGTACAAAAAAATTCTTAGTGTAATAAATTTTCTCTATACCCAATCTTTGCATTGAAATTTTAACGTTTGTTGACTTGGTTGCACAGGTGCATGCCTAGAAACTCATCGAGAACTGGTGAAGTATTTGAAGCATTATCAGATCCCGAGAAAGTTTTCAAGGCCTTGAACCAGGCCAACCGGAAAAACAAACAACTGAACACTTCGAGACAAAAATAGGAGATCACGAAGAGAACCCAGCTGTACCAATAGCGCTAGTGGCACCTCTTGTGCCAGAGGCAACTCTCTATGACTGGGCACAACCCACAGCTGAAAATCTGGCCACCTCGATTTTAGTCCCGCAGATACAGGCTGAATCATTCCAAATCACGAATAACATGCTGCACTTGTTGCAGAACAAGGGACTATTTTTGGGATCACAAGTCGAAGATCCTCAACAACACTTGAAGAATTTCCTGTCAATCTGCAAAACCCAAAGGCAACCCAACGTAACTCCGGAAGCAGTCAAGCTGTTATTGTTTCCATTCTTAGTGACAGGAGCTGCCCAGACCTGGCTAAACTCACTCCCTATAAATTCCATAACAACTTGGGAGGAGTTAGTCAAGCAATTCGTGAACAAGTTCCACCCACCCAACAAAACCGCTCAACAAATTGATAAAATTTTGAGTTTTAAACATAGACCAATGCAGACACTGCATGAAACATGGGAACGATTCAAGGGGTGCTGGTTATATGTCCCCACCATGGTATTCCAGATCTGATGTTGGGGCAGAGGTTTTATATGGGATTGTCAGATAGCGTGAAGAACATTGTTGATGCTTCAGCTGGCTGAACATTTTTGAGCAAAACATAAAGAGAATGCCAGGGTCTTCTTGACAAGATGGCACAAAATTCAAGATGGATAACCAGGAATGCACCTATCACTCCAGTGGTGCACTCAATGCCCTTAGATCCATCCAACTCTATGGCTGAAAATATGGCCACCTTATTAACACAGATGATCATACTCACCAAAAAGGTAGAAGAGTTAAGGCAGAAGTAGCAGGTACATATTGTAGATACTACCAATTGGGGCTTGTGCACATCGTGCATTAGTCATCCAATTGGTAACCAATGGAATGTAGAACATGATCATCATCACTACCCTGAAGACATGAACTATGTGTCGAATTATGGAGGCCAGAGACTGGGTGGTCAGAATTGGGGCCAACAGAATCAGCAGTACAGGCCAGCCCAGCCATAATTCAACAATGGGAACATGGGAGGTATGAGACCCTCTAATAATATGGCACCTTACCCAAGGCTACGGGGATATAATAATCAGAATCAGCAGCAGGGATATCACCATCCTCATTAGCAGCAGCATGGTGGAAGGTAGGAAGATGGGTTTGCTAGACTTGAAGCAATGATGCAGCAGGTTATTGTTTCTAATGCAAAGATTAGTGAGAGAGTAGATACACATGATTTAGTGATCAAGAATATTGAAATGCAGATGGGCCAAATTTCGATGTCTCTAAACAATCGTCCTCATGGGACACTACCTACAGACACCAAAATAAATCCAAAATATCAAGGCCCGAAGTAGCTGATGGCGGTAGGTCTACATAATGGAAGAGATTTGGATGTAGAGCAAGAGAGGGATTGAGAAACTAGACAAGCGGAGACACTCATACCAATGCCCATTGAGTTGGATGAGTCAACGAAACTGACAGAGGTGACAGTCTAACCTACCTAGGAAGAAAATAACATTCAGATTGAGACCGAGAAAGAAGCTAAGATAGCCCAGGAACCAGTAGTTGAGGTGGCAGCTGATAAAGATCAATCTCAAATGATTGGGAAGAAGAGACCTCCTGCATCCTTCCCTCAGAGGCTGGCTAAGTACCAAAAGAAGGAGCAATACAAGAAGTTCTTAGAGATGCTGAAACAAATCCATGTAGATATTCCATTGATTGATGCTTTGAAAGAGATGCCTGGGTATGCAAAAATGATGAAGGACTTAATGTCCCGAAAATTTGATTTCCAAGACTTGGCCACAGTTACTCTTACTCAGACCTGTAGTGTAGTGGTGACTAGACCAATTGCGGAAAAGCTGTCTGACCCAGGGAGCTTTACAATTCCATGCAATATTGGTAATTTTGCTTTTGCTAAGGCACTGAGTGATCTAGGGGCCAGCATTAATCTTATGCCCCTAGCGATTTATAAGAGGTTGGGCATTGGAAGAGCTAGACCCACCTCTATGTTGTTGCAGCTAGCTGACAGGACTATAAAGCAACCCTCAGGTATCTTGGATGATGTGTTGATTCAGGTAGGGAAATTTGTGTTCCCTGCAGATTTTGTGATCTTAGACTGCAAGGTAGATGAAGAGATTCCTATAATTTTGGGAAGGTCGTTCTTGGCCACTAGGAGAGCTCTCATTGATTGTGAGACTGGGGAGCTCAAGATGAGATTGAACGACGAAGAGATAACATTCAATGTGCAGAAATCTATGAGACAACCAAGTGAATTCGCCAATTGCTCTCTTATTGATGCCATGGATATAATCGTAGAGACTGATGATGAGATGCTGACTATTTAGGACCCTCTTGCTGCATGTCTGATGAATTTAGATGAGGTAAATGGTGAAGAACTAGCAGAATGGGTGATGGCATTAGAGGGTTGAGGGTTCTGGGATAAAACTCTTGAATTTGAGCCCTTGCACTTGGAAAATAGAGAAACTCCTCCAGCCAAGCCATCCATTGAAGAACCACCAAAGCTGGAGTTGAAGCCACTGCCCGCCCATCTCAAGTACGAGTTCCTTGGACCTGAATCCACGTTACCTGTTATTATCTCATCTAGTTTGTTAGATGTGCAGGCACAACAACTCTTGCAGGTACTCAAGGAGTGTAAGACTGCCATTGGGTGGACCATGGTAGACATAAAGGGGATCAGCCCAGCCTACTATATGCACAAAATTCTCCTGGAAGAGGGACACAAACCTTCCAGGGAACACCAAAGAAGGTTGAACCCCAACATGAAAGAAGTAGTGAAGAAAGAAGTGATAAAGTGGTTAGATGCGGGAATCATTTTTCCAATATATGACAGCAGTTGGGTTAGCCCGGTTCAATGTGTACCTAAAAAGGGTGGCATGACGATAGTTAAAAATAATAACAATGAACTGCTCTCTACGAGAACCGTAACTTTCTAGAGAATTTGCATGGTTCACAGAAAGTTAAATCTAGCCACCCAAAAAGACCACTTCCCACTTCCCTTCATTGATCAGATGTTAGACAGATTGGCAGGGTGGTCGCATTTCTGTTTCCTGGATGAGTACTCAGGGTACAATCAGATCTCCATTGCACCAGAGGATAGGGAGAAGACTTCCTTCACGTGCCCGTATGGCATTTATGCCTTTAAGAGGATGCCCTTTGGGCTATGCAATGCACCCGCCACATTCCAAAGGTGCATGATGGCCATATTCACTGACATGGTAGAGGACATAATGGAGGTGTTCATGGATGACTTCTCCGTGGTGGGGAACTCAATTGATGAGTACCTGTGAGCACGTGATTTTTGCCCTATGTGAATTACTCTCATAAATTCAAAACAAAATATTTTTTTCTTTTTCATTGTTTGCAAATTTTATGGATTTTTTGTTATTGTTTGCATATTGTCTGTGCATGTTTATGTTATTTAATTAATGAAAAATACAAAAATACATGGCATTTGCATTTAGGATTTAATTCTACGTTTTAGGATTAATTAGCAAATAGTTTAATTTGCATTTTTAATTTTAACTTTGATTTTGAGTAGTTGTTCTTTAATTTATTAATTATGATAAATATCATTTGGGTTTAATCAGTGTTTTTAGGTTAATTAGGATCTAGGAATTAACTTAGGTTTTTATTTAATTGTGAAAAAACAAAAGAAGGAAAAGAATTATTGGAAAATTTGATTTGAAATAGGAATATAAAAGAATAGAAGGATCAGAATTTGGGCTGCCTTGTTTTTACCCAGGCCCAACATTATTTCCTCCAAAACCCGCCCCAAAAATCCCAAACCCAGCCTAGTTTCCCTGATCCGTCTCCCTTTAAGACCAAACGACCCCGTTCAATTCAAAATTAATCTCAGCCGTCGAGGTTTCTTGGATCTGATGGTGGGGAAGTGGGGGTGGGTCAATATAAATTTGTCCGAAATGTTACCCCCCCCCCCTCATCTCTCATCTCTCTCACATCCTTCAGAGAACACCCCTGCAAAACCCTAGCCGCCACCATTCCCACCACCTAGAAACCCGGCGGCGCCACCTCCTTTCACCCTCAAAATCACACCAAACAACCACCTCCCTCTCTTCATCTCGAATCCCCACCCCGTTTGCTTCAAATCCCCCTGGAGTTTCTCAAATTTTAGATCAAAGACTCAAACCCTAAGTCTCCGAAACGTAAATCTGTGGTCGGGTTGAAGATTTGTAGTCGGGAGGGGTTTTATGCATGTGTTTTCATTTGAGAACACGTGATTAAAACCCATTCTGGTCAAAATCAGAGGGTACAGGAGGTCTGTTCAAGCCAACCATCCGCTTATCTATATTGGGTATTTCTATCTTTTTCATCTCGTTTCTTTATTTTTTTTTTCTTTTCCTCGTCTCCTTTATTCTCTTTCTTATTCTTCTTGTTTTTGTTTCATTCGACCAGTTAGTGAAATTAGGTAGCATGAACTTGTTAGTAATTTTGTTTAATTATGTCAAACAAACTTAGGATCAATTGTCCATGCATGATGTTGTTTATCAATATTGTTATCTTGTTGTTATTAATTAGTATAGTTTCGTTTTCTTGGTTTGTATTAAGGCTGCCGTGATTTCTCTTTTGGGAAATTTTAGGTTAATTTTTAAAACTGGTAAACCATGTCAAAATTGTTTGGGTTTATAAAGATTGAATAGCCCGGAAATGAACTGAATTGGGTTTATCTGGACCCATTAACTTGGGTCAAATTGGACCCAGGTTCTGTTTGGCTTTAACAGTAATATACAAGGGTGTGAGAGGGTAATTTGTTTAATTTAGTCTAAGGAATATGAGTATAACTGCCTAGGAAGCTTTCTAGAAGCCAAAAATAGCCTTACTTGGCAAATAAGTCAAAAATGCAAGGATGTAAGTAGCAAAAATCAAAATTCAAAAAGGGCTAAAATGCACATTTGATCCCTCTATTGTTGCCCTATTTCCTTGCCTATAAAGGCACATTTCCTTGACTTTGAAGGCAGGGTTGAATAGATAGAAAATATAGAAAAATCAGAGACGGCTGAAAATCTAAAGAAAACATTGTTCCATTGAGTTCCCTGTTTTGATCTCTAAAGTTTTTCAATTACTGAAACATTTTCTGATTCTCTGAGATTGAAATGGTTTGAATTCAGATTTTAGAAAGTTTTTGGTTTGAATTCTGCTGGGTGGTTGCTGTTCCATTGGTGTTCATCAGCCGTTTTTGCTGTTTTATTTAATCTGAACCTGATTCGTGTTACTGCTCCACTGTTGTTTGCCATTGACTCAATATTTCCTTGTTTCTTTTTCGATTTCTAGATACACTTCTACATTCTACCTCATGTGAAGATTGATTTGAGGAATAAAGATGGAAATTCTAAAGTTTCAAAACAGGTTTTCAGCTTTCTGTTATGAGTTCAGCCTTACTACTTTGTTTTATGGTGCTTTATAGCTTAGTTCAGTGTTTCTTTGTAATTAACTTTTGCTCTAGGCTTTTAGCTTGTTGATTCCAGCCCCTATTTGGCCTCATTTCTCTTAAATTTGAGCTCTGTGCAGCTAAGCATGTGCTCTGCGAGCTATCTCCTATCTATTTTGCTATGAAATTGTACCTGATGTCCAGTTTTAGTTCTTCTGAGCTTTCTTTCAAAAATTGTAATTGATGTCTAGTTATTTGTCGATGTCATGTAGATCTAGTAGTTATTTTCTTTTGTTTCCTTACTTGACTTTGGCCTTCATGAAGTAAGAGTGCAAATGTTTGATTGGTTCGATTTTTCTTTTTTTTAAATTCAGTAACACATGACCAAGATGTAGGTAAAATCAAGTTGAATAAGAGCAGTATTTTTTCCTTGAAATTTGTTCAAGCTCGATAATGTCGGGTTCTACTCTTGAAGATTTGGTTTGTTAGAAGGCATCATATTGATTCAAAGTGTGCAAGTGAGTTTCTATTTTTTTTGGAGTATTAGCATTAAGGCTAAAGGCATGTTTTCGGGCTATGGATCATACCATTTGGATCTGGTTTTAAAGGTCATAAAATGCCTATAGTGATCCTTTCTGTAGTAGATTAAACTTTGGATTTTTTGTTATTTCTGGATATATGTTAAAGGGTCAAATTGAGCTAGACTTGCATGAATGGCCCATTGAAATTTGAATCTTGCCAAGGCCCTTTTCTCTTGATCATCTAATTGCTTCTTGCCTAATTAAGTCACTTAGACCATCAAGTTACTAATTAATAATAAGTTGTTGTTTAGAATCAACTCTATGCCTAAAATCTCGAACTATGTCGATGCCATTCAAAATGGAAATACCAGGACTACAATGTTCAGAGGGTAGTTGATAGCTTTAAAATAATCCATTTGATTGAGTGGAGGTGTGCCATTTAAGTAACGTAAATAGTTTATGCCCTCCTAAATCTAGTTTGAATACCCTTTAAAATTAGAATTGAGGTACGCCATGCCAAACAAAAATGATAATTGCATGGCACTCATTTAATTAATCTTGTTTTGATCCTTAGAATTCGAGGCTTGCTGTCTAGTTGAAATTACACGGCCCTCGCAAAGTTGCAAACGTGTAGTCACTTTAGACGTGCTATTTTAATAATTTACCTTCCTAAATGCGGGTGCGCATTTATAAGACCCAAATCCAAATCTCAACGTTAGATAAAATGTGTTGCGGACTGCAGGTGCATTTATGTGACGTGGTTCGAAACATATTTTAAATGACGTTGCAATCTTCCTTTAACTAATTAAATAAAAGCGGTTTAAAAGTTAAAATTGCACATAGGATCAAACATGTTTAAAATCAGATAATAGACCAATAATAACAGTTGAGCGACCCTTCTAGAACCACGGAACTCGGGAATGCCTAATACCTTCTCCTAGGTTAACAGAATTCCTTACCCGGATTTCTGTGTTCACGGACTGTAACACAGAGTCAATCTTTCCTCGATTCGGGATTTTAAACCGGTGACTTGGGACACCATAAATCTCCTAAGTGGCGACTTTAAATCTTTTATTAAATAATCCCATTTCGATTGTCCTTTAATTGGAAAAATTCCCTTATGCCCTTCCGGGTGTAGTAAAAAGGAGGTATGACAGCTCTGACGACTCAGCTGGGGATCGAACCCAGAATCTCTGGTTCAGGGTTCAGAATTCGAGCTAAGATAAATTGTTATATTTAGTTTTATCTGTTATCTGATTTTATTGCATGTTTGGGCCTAATGTGCTAAATGTTACTTTTACCACTTTGATATTATCTGAATTGTGTATAAACTACTACGGAACCCTTCTCTTCTCGTCTTCGGGGATGTGCTCGCTGGTCGAGACTCCCTATTCTGTTAGTGGCATACCTTGAAATAAGAAAGAGGCTCGGACAAGTTACTAAGCCGGATGGCCTTTTGGTTCCCGGTACGTAGCCCCCTCCTCGGCTCGAGTTATCCACTCGGGTACATAGTCTAGAACACATACCAGGTTTTGAATTAGAATAACTCAGCCTCATGTCGGATCCCTAGTAGGAACGTTTGTTTGCATCATGTGCATTTGACTTTGGAGACTCAACACAGGGGTTGGGTCTGTCTAGTACAGGTGTACCCGAAATGAAAAGACCATCCTGATGCATCTTACTTGCTACTTGTGCATTCAGTTGCTTCGGATTTGCATCTTGACCGGCTTGTAGGGGAAAACTTAGGGAAAGTCAATGAGAAAGCTAGAGAGATAATTTCCTATTTTGAAAAACCGATGTCCAAAATATACTGAAACTCTACCGAAATTTTGAAAAAAAATTTATTTCGTTTTGAAAAAAAAAAGAAAAAAAGTTGGTTTTTGTTTTGTCAAAATTGCCCGAACTACGCCAGTTTGATTCTCACCGGATGTGGGATACGTAGGCAACCCCCGTCGGGTCCTACTTCCCTTTTTGCAAAATAGCCCAAAAAGAACCAAAATTTTATTGTCTTTGTGGTGAATAAGTAAGACGATGTCATTCTCGTCAAAATTAGCCAAATGTCCCTAAAGGATGTCTGAAGGCTGTTTTTGCAAGAACAACCACCTTTGGTCTCTTTTTCAAATTTTTGGCCGGTTAGCAAGCACAGCCTTAAAATCTTCTCCCCGAAAGTGCTGAAAGGCCGTATTTGCAAAGCCGGGTTTTATTTTTGAAATGTCAATTTGAAAAAAAAAATTAACTTTTCTTGAGTCAAATGAGTCATGATGTTGCTTAATCACCTTAATAAATGTGCAGAATGAGCACGAGTCAAAATTGGCCAATAACAGTCATGAACAAAATCCCTTTGGAGCTGCATATGTGGTGGGATGATCTGGGTAAATCAGGGCAAGATATGGTCAATTAATACTTGGGAGGTCTCACCGGGTTATTGAAGATTAGGCCTAGAGGAGACATCATAAAGGCGTTGGTTACATTCTGGGACCTGGCCCACAACGTTTTTCATTTCTCAGATTTTGAACTCACCCCAACTTTGGAAGAAATAGCCGGATATATTGGGAACGCCGAGGTTCCTCTAAGACACAAGTATCTAGTTGCTCCAAGAGTCGTCGATGTGCACAGATTCCTAGATTCCTTGAAGATAAGCAGGGGGGTCTACAACCCAGATTGGGATTCTCCACTCCGCAGTTTATATACCAGAGATACGGTCACATAGGAGGATTTAACAATCTAGAAAATAAAATTTGTAGCAAAGGGAACAGTCTCAAATGGGAAGGACACAAGTATTTTGCTTTTATGATGGTCTTCTTGGGACTTCTGGTATTTCCTAGGAAAGATGGAAATATCGATTTATGGATAGTTGGGGTCGTCAGCACTTTGCTTACTCAAGCCAAAAGCACTGTCGCACCCATGATAGTAGCTGAAATCTTCCGCGCTCTCACAACCTGCAAAGCCGGAGGAGACTTTTTTGAGGGATGCAACTTGTTGCTGCAGATGTAGATGATCGAACATCTATGCCATCGTCCTCAATTCATGAGTTATGGGTCGATAGAGAAAACCTGCATAGAGGAATTTTATACAAGGGTTGATGGGATCAGCTTGCCCGAAGGGGTCATAGAATGGGTATCACTCTTCCTTTCCATCACTGCAAACCAAATAGAGTGGATGTTTGGATGGATTCCTGTAGATGAGATCATATACATGCCAGCTACCGGGCCTTATTTCCTTTTGATGGGTCTCAGGAGTATCCAGCCTTATGCCCCATACGGGGTTTTGAGACAGCTGGGGAGATGCCAAATAGTTCCAAAAGATGAAGATCTTAGTGCTTAAGTAGACGAGATTGGTCCTGATGGTCAGTTTCATGAAGTAGTAGTCCGCTAGATTTGTAGCGAGTGTCAATACTTGACGGCAAATACCTATGTACGTGATCGATCCAAAGGTGAAGTTTCACCAGGGTACCTTGCTTGGTATAAAAGGGAGATTGAGTTTGGGAGGCCGGGCAAAAGACCCCATCTTCAGGAATTTGTCGAGGCATCACAAGAACAGTGGGCTTGGTTTGCCAAGGAGAATGAGTACAGGGCCACAATAGGAAAGCTGGAAAAGCAAGTCAGGTATCTCCAATTCGAGAATGGTTTGCAAGCCGCGACGGATGAGGGTGAAAAGAAAAAGCTAGCCAAAGAAAATGAGGCCCTTCGAGCCCAAATTCGAGAAATGAAAACAGCAGCTGAAAATCCCACCAGAAGTGCAAAGGATGAAAAGCTTATAAAGAACCTTAGGCAGAAGGTGGATGAGTATGGTTTTGATTTGAATAAAGCAGATAGTGAACTAGCCAGGGCTCGAACAAAATTTGCTAAGAATGCAGAAGAACGAGCGCGTCTGGTTAAACAGTTAAATAAGAAATACGACAATGAGGTTGCAGAGTTGAAAAAATGGGTCATCACCGTTGAGAACAAAATGATCAAGCAGGCGAAAGACTTTAAGGTTGAAAGAGAACACTGTTATACAGCAATGCCACAGTTAGAAAGAGACCTGCAACAACTCCAAGAATAGAATCATGTAGCCAAACAAACTTTGGAAGCCAGGCCCCAGCAGATTGGGCAGTTGTTGCAAGAAAAGGGTATCATAAGAGAGAGAGTCAAAAGGATCGCCGACTACATCGCGATGAAGTGCAGTAGTTGTGAGGATATGACTAGATCCATGTTCTTTGCCACTGTGATGACCTTTGTCCGCCAGATAATGGAAGATCTCTACCACCTCCAAAGGGATTTAGCGCGTCTGTGGCGTGACCGAATGATGTCCCGCGGGCCCTAGGAGCAGTTGAGGCGTTGATGTATTCATAATTTTCATTGGAGTCTATTAGTCCATTTTCGAGTCTGTGTTTTCATCTTTTTGTTTTTGGGCCTGTATTTTCATCTTTTCATCAAAGTTTGTTAGTGTCTTTTTGAGTCTGTTAGTTTTTGAGTCATTGTAATCAAAGCATTTTCTTTTTATGAAAATTTAAAAATCCCAAAATATTTTATTTTTACACTTATCTCCCAGAACTACGCTCGGTCTGATTCATGTGGGGTCATGATACGTAGGCAATCTCTATAGTATTCGGCCATAACCGAAAGAAAAAAAAAGAGAGAAAAGAAGAGAAAAAGAGAGGAAAGACAAAGAAAAAAAACAAAAACAAGAAAAGAAAAGAGAGGAAAATAAGAAACCATGGGGAGGAAACAATGGCAAAACAAGAGAGAGAAATGAGAGGATAAAAACAAAGAGAAATCAATCATAGAAAGGCATGAGTGAAAATAAAGGAGAAGAAGTTGCAAATGGAAATAAGGAAAAGCCGGGATGACGCAAGCAACCGATCAAATGCATAATAGAAACGGTTAACTGCTTAGGTGCATCCATTCCCCAAATATGTGGTTGCCTATCTTTTAAGCTCTAATCACTAACAAGTTTGTTGTTGACAATTCAGCACAGAAAGGTGATTGGTTTGTGGTTCCCGAAGTAGCAGCTCCTCTCCGCAACATAAATTCAAAAGGCAATGGCGGACAACAACAAAATTGGGTTGGTTGATACCGGCGCCCGAAAGCAGTTGGTTGAATGGGACACTGGTTTGGCTGAGACAACACATGACGGACATGTATCAGGTCTGGATGACTGGGAAGGCACCACCCCCGCCACCACCTACCTTGTTAGATGCTACCCTTACCCAAACTCCGGCCATAGTGCCAGCTGATTCCCTATACTCTCCAAATCCACCCATTTATCACAGCTTTCCCAACCGTCTAGTATCTCCATCACTCATCCTCCAATTACCTCTCCCCAAAATTGCCCTCCTGTCATATCCATTATCCCGAACGATGAATACCCACTCAAAGCTCGTGATGCCCAACATTACCTCTCAGAGGTTGCCCACAAGGTCCCCAACTCATACAAGCAGGGCCCGTGGGATGAGCCTCATATTGAAAATGAAAAGTTTACAGGATGAGAAGGGTGAGATGGGATACCCAGGAGGCTGAAAGGCATAGAACAGTCCTTAAAGAACAAGCAAGGAATGGGAGACCAGGGTAGCATGTCTTACTAAGAATTGTCTATGTCCCCCGACGTTCGTCTGCCTGCGAGGTTTAAAATGCCAAGGTTTAACTTGTATGATGGGTGTGGGGATCCGGTAGCCCATTTGAGGGATTATTGCAGTGAAATGAGAAGTGTTGGCGAGAAAGATGATTTGTTGATGGCGTATTTCAGTGAGAGCCTGACTGGGGCAGCTTTGGAATGGCATAATCGTCAAGATGTTGGTAAGTGACCTATATTGGGTGACATGGCTCAAGATTTTGTTCGATGCTTTGAATACAGATCAGGTGTTACCCCAGACCGCTCCTCCTTATCTAAAATAGAAAAGAAGCCAGATGAAAGCTTTAGGGAGTTTGGGCTCAGATAGAGGGAGCAAGCTACTCAAGTCAATACCCCGATTGGTGAAGAAGAAATAGTTGAGCTTTTCCTACAAGCCCAGGGGCCCACCTACTTCAGTCATTTAATCCCAGCCTTGGGAAAGCCTTTTAATGATGTGTTAAAAATAGGGGAGCTAGTAGAAGAGAGAATCAAGTCAGACAAAATCATGAGTTGTTCGAAAGACATTCAGAACGTCCCAGTAAGCTTGGGTGGAAGAAAGAGAAACAGAAAAGATGATCCGATAGGCCTTCCTACTCAACACTTCCAGCCTCGACATCGTCCCCATGGATATCCTTGTGCACCAAATGACCATCCCCAATGCTACTTCTCTCCATAGAACTCCCAAAATCGTACATCACTTTTCCAGTACCCAGCTCCACAAAATGCCTTTCCACCCCACGAGCCTACCAAAACCCTCCTGGATCAGGTTTCCGGCCCAATCAAGCATTTAAGAATGAGAGGTTGCAGAAGAAGAAAACCTTCACTCCATTGGGAGAGTCATATGCACGTCTGTTCGAGAGTCTAAGGAAATTGGACATGTTGAAGCCGATCCAGATAAAAATGGCAAACCCTCTTCCAAAGAAGTTTGATTTTTCTCAAAGGTGCGCATATTGCTCAGATGCCCCAGGGCATGACATAGAGAAGTGTTGGAATCAGAATAAAGCGATTCAGAAGCTTATTGATGCAGGCGACATTGTCGTGCAAAATCCAGATGCAACAGACACTACCCAAAGTCCGTCACCTGTGCATAATGAGACGCATATGGTGGGTATGATTTATTTTGAAAAGGAATGTGAGAATTCTTCTGGGATCCTAGGAGGTCCACGTGCTACAAAGCTTTCAACGCTATTAGAGGTTGATCCTAAGAACGAGCAGGCAAAGGGAACCCAAAGGCAATCTGTTAAGAACAATGTGATGGAGACTTGTGAAGGTCCTAGTATTGTTGATGCAGAAGTCAGTGGCTAAGATGTTGAGTTTGATGATTGGAAATACACTCTTTTCTTGGTTAACCAGAGAGGAGTTTTGGTGGTTTATTTTGTTGTCATTTCTGTTGTCCTGGTTATTTCAGGGTTGTAATCCGGATATTGTCTTGTGACTCAAGCCCTTCTATCCTTTTATTTTGCCTAGTTTGTTTGGTCATAGTAGCCCGTTTAGTGTTGTCTAGGTTTGTTCTAGGTTTGTAACCCCAGTTTAGTTTGTTTGTTTTGTTGTCCAAACCCTTTCACCATCTGTCTAATGCAATTTTCTGTTTTCTGTGATTTCTAGTCATTTTCGTTTAGTTCTCTTTTCTTTTTATAATTCTTTTCCTGTCGACTCTAGTGACATGACATGCACGCGTAATTCTCATCCTGGTTTTAAAAGTCAGCTTAATCATGAAGCAATGAAACAATGTTGAAGATGTAAGGACATTTGGGGGAAATAAGTAAAGGCATTTTGAGATCACTTCAAGCCCGAATTGTGTGAAACTGGGGAAGATAGAACATAAAGAAATCCTATTGAAATGCATCATGCCACATCGGATTGAAGCTAAAGGCAAGTTTGCCCCAAATTGGCAGGGGGCGTTCGTGGTAATGAGAGTGAGAGTGTTGTCCAATGGTACTTTGTATTAAATAGATGTAGAAGGCAAATGTGTAGAAATGGCTATCAATTCTGATGCGGTCAAAAGATATTATGTATGATTTCTTTGGTTAAGTTGTGTTTGTTTGTACTTGGCATGTTTTGAAGATTGAAATGACGAAGGCATTTTGTTCTGCTATCTAAACACTTTATCCTTTGTTACCCCCTTTGAGCCTTATTTACTTCCTTTCGTATCCCTCTGTCGGAATCAGTAGCAAAGATCATAAATGCAAGCGCGAAAGATAAGTAAAGGAAAAGAGAGAAAAGAAAAGATGAAAATTAAAAAAAAAAGAAAAGAAGAGAAAAAGAAAAAAAAATCAGAACAAACAAAGCAATTTCTATGTCATGAACTACGTTTGACCTGATTCTTTTTAAGGATATGTAGGCAGCCTCATGGTTCGGTCCAATCAAAATAAAATCCAAAAGTCCCACAAGCAAAGAAATTGGGGCAGAAGTTGTGGTTGTTGTAAGAAATCTGATTCCGAAAGTTGTAATTTTGAACCTGTTTGAATTGTTTTGAGCCTTCGATACCCTTTCTTTCTAACCCTATCCAAAAGCCCACATTACGGTCCCAAGAAAGACCTTCCGATTAGTCTTTGAGAGATGCCAAGTCGAGCAAGTAAAGGTGATTCATATCAGGGGCAACACTCCGGTCCAAACAAGAAAAATGAAAAATGAGAGAGTCTTATTGGTGAAAACCCTCACGGTCACCATAAAGCAATGGTAAGTTGAGAGAAAGAACAAAATGAGAGAGGCTTGATGGTGAAAACCCTTCGGGAACTACAAGTCGAATAAGGATTGTGAATCAGATTGGATAACCGGAGCATTGAAGCCCAGTTTCATGCTTCAGAGGTACAGCAAGAGTTGAACATCAGACTTGTTTGACAGATTAGGCCACTTAATCAACATGTGCATGTCATGGTCACTAGAGTTAGTATCCACATCTGATAGGTTTCTACTTTGTAGTTTTCTTTAGGAATTATCTCTTTCCATTTTCCTTTACTTTGTTCCTTTTGTCTTGTTTACTTCCTCTTCCTGAGTCTGTTTGGTCAGAACAAGTGAGAAATGACTTCAAAATTTGCCACCATCTTTTCAATTGTACAAAACGGGATCTGGGTAGCACATCAAAGTGACACGAGTCAGGAAAAGAACAATAAGCGCATTGAGTTGGTAACAATCAACATGCTTTGGGATCCATGTGAAATACAAAGGTTTGGTATATATTAGTTCATGAACAATGCAACAGATGGAGGGTGTTAGGTGAACGGATCAAAGGTATTTTCTGTGATAAAATTGACAAAGAAGGTGGTTAACCAGTGACAAGCAAGGTCTTTCAAGTAGAAATCAAGTTGTCATGGCGAGTGAAGGGACAATAGACCTCAAGGCCAAGGCCAGTGGTTTAAGTTGAGAAAGAACAACATACGCACTGAGCGGGTGGCGATTGTCGTGCTTTGAGATTCATGTGAGATACAAAGGTTTGGTAAATGTCAGTTCATGAGCAATGCAATAGATGGAGTGTATCGGGTCTGAATAGAGACGAGGTATTTTCTGTGATAAGGGTGACAGAGAAAGTGGTTAGTCAATAAACAAGTAAGGTCTTCGAGTGGAAATTAAAGTTGTTATAGGAAATGAAGGAGCAGTCGCCTTAGAAGTTCAAGGCCACAAACTAACCACCATGTTTAAATTCACAAAGTTTTCTTTGATTGAAACAGGGGCAGAAAATTTTGATTGTTTCGTAGGGACCCTCCGTAAGGAAAGGCAGGCACCAAACAGATTTGACATAAAATTTTCAGGACCCTCCTAGAAAATGGGACCTAGTTTAAAATTCAAAACAATCATAAGTAACAAGATCTAGCATAAGTGTACCCCAAAGGGATATAAGTTGGTTTCAAAGTTTGCATGTTTAAGATAGGATTCATTAGGAGTTTTCAGGACCCTCCTGAATAATGGGACTTAGCTTTAAGACTTCCATTAGACAACAAGATTTAGCGTAAGCTCTGTTGTAGGGTAGTGTAATTCAGCCGTAAAAATTGTCACTCTTAAGATAATACTTGATTTTTGATTTTTAGGACCCTCTTGGATAATGGGGTGTAGTTTTAAGACCCTCTTATATAACAAGATTTAGCGGAAGTCATACCTTTAGAAGATATAACTTAGATTTAAAACCGTCGTTTAATTAAGAGTTGTTAGGACCCTCTTGGATAACGGGATCTGTTTTCAAATTCTTAGTAATATTTGGTAATATGATTCAGTTTAACACTCACATATGTGCCCAGCTACCAAACTGGGGCAGGCAATTTTCTTTATTTTGTCTATTTTTGTTGAAATCAGGTACCCACTTGGAGAATAGGGAGAAGCAACTCAAATTCAGCATTCAGGCGCCCACCTGGAGAGCACGGGAATACATTTCAAGTTCAGCAATCAGGCACCTAACTGGAGAGCACGAGAATACATTTCAAGTTCAGCAATCAGCTGCCCACCTGGAGAGCACGAGAATACAGTTCAAGTTCAGCAGTCAGGCGCCCACCTGGAGAGCACGGGAATACAGTTCAAGTTCAGCAGTCAGGCGCCCACCTGGAGAGCACGGGAATACAATTCAAGTTCAGCAGTCAGGCGTCCACCTAGAGAAAGGGAAAGCATCTCAAAATACAGTTCAAATTTAGCAGTCAGGCATCCACCTGGAGAAAAGGGAAAACATCTCAAATTACAACTCAAGTCGGCAACAAATCAACAAGGTAACAAGAACCGCAAGATCAAGATTGAAGATATAGATAAGATTCTTGTAATTCATAGATCATAGCTTAGTCTAGCTTCTTTTATTTTAACATGGTGTAATAAGGGGTTCAGTAAGCAGTAGCAGCAATAATAGCAACAGTGAAATCATAGCTTCATGGTAGTCCCAGCTACCAAAACTTTCCGAACTACACTGGCCTGATTCCTTTATAGCCAAGGATATGTAGGCAACCTCGAAAGCAGGGTGCGGTCAAATCTTTCAAAAAAATGCTTCCCACGGAGTATTCAAATGGGCAAAAATCGCTCGTATCCGCTCGCTTTATCTTTGCATGAAAACTCTTTATGTTTCATCTCGTTTCTTTATTTTTGTTTTCTTTTCCTCGTCTCCTTTATTCTCTTTCTCATTCTTCTTGTTTTTGTTTCATTCGACCAGTTAGTGAAATTAGGTAGCATAAACTTGTTAGTAATTTTGTTTAATTATGTAAAACAAACTTAGGATCAATTGTCCATACATGATGTTGTTTATCAGTATTGTTATCTTGTTGTTATTAATTAGTATAGTTTCGTTTTCTTGGTCTGTATTAAGGCTGCCGTGATTTCTCTTTTGGGAAATTTTAGGTTAATTTTTAAAACTGGTAAACCATGTCAAAATTGTTTGGGTTTATAAAGATTGAATAGCCCGGAAATGAACTGAATTGGGTTTATCTGGACCCATTAACTTGGGTCAAATTGGACCCAGGTTCTGTTTGGCTTTTACAGTAATATGCAGGGGTGTGAGAGGGTAATTTGGATAATTTAGTCTAAGGAATATGAGTATAACTGCCTAGGAAGCTTCCTAGAAGCCAAAAACAGCCTTACTTGGCAAATAAGTCAAAAATGCAAGGATGTAAGTAGCAAAAATCAAAATTCAAAAAGGGCTAAAATGCAAATTTGATCCCTCTATTGTTGCCCTATTTCCTTGCCTATAAAGGCACATTTCCTTGCCTTTGAAGGCAGGGTTGAATAGATAGAAAATATAGAAAAATCAGAGACGGCTGAAAATCTAAAGAAAACACTGTTCCATTGAGTTCCTTGTTTTGATCTCTAAAGTTTTTCAATTACTGAAACATTTTCTGATTCTCTGAGATTGAAATGGTTTGAATTCAGATTTTAGAAAGTTTTTGGTTTGAATTCTGCTGGGTGGTTGCTGTTCCATTGGTGTTCATCAGCCGTTTTTGCTGTTTTATTTAATCTAAACCTGATTCATGTTACTGCTCCACTGTTGTTTGCCATTGACTCCATATTTCCTTGTTTCTTTTTCGATTTCTAGATACACTTCTACATTCTACCTCATGTGAAGATTGATTTGAGGAATAAATATGGATATTCTAAAGTTTCAAAACATGTTTTCAGCTTTCTGTTATGAGTTCTGCCTTACTACTTTGTTTTATGGTGCTTTATAGCTTAGTTCAGTGTTTCTTTGTAATTAACTTTTGGTCTAGGCTTTCAGCTTGTTGATTCCAGCCTCTATTTGGTCTCATTTCTCTTAAATTTGAGCTCTGTGCAGCTAAGCATGTGCTCTGCGAGCTATCTCCTATCTATTTTGCTATGAAATTGTACCTGATGTCCAGTTTTAGTTCTTCTGAGCTTTCTTTCCAAAATTGTAATTGATGTCTAGTTATTTATCGCTGTCATGTAGATCTAGTAGTTATTTTCTTTTGTTTCCTTACTTGACTTTGGCCTTCATGAAGTAAGAGTGCAAATGTTTGATTGGTTCGATTTTTCTTTTTTTTAAAAAAATCAGTAACACATGACTAAGATGAAATATATAGGTAAAATCAAGTTGAATAAGAGCAACATTTTTTCCTTGAAATTTGTTCAAGCTCGATAATGTCGGGTTTGACTCTTGAAGATTTGGTTTGTTAGAAAGCATCATATTGATTCAAAGTGTGCAAGTGAGTTTCTGTTTTTTTTTTTTGGAGTATTGGAATTAAGGCTAAAGGCGTGTTTTCGAGCTATGGATCATACCATTTGGATCTGGTTTTAAAGGTCATAAAATGCCTATAGTGATCCTTTCTGTAGTAGATTAAACTTTGAATTTTTTGTTATTTCTGGATATATGTTGAAGGGTCAAATTGAGCTAGACTTGCATGAATGGCCCATTGAAATTTGAATCTTGCCAAGGCCCTTTTCTCTTGATCATCTGATTGCTTCTTGCGTAATTAAGTCACTTAGACCATCAAGTTACTAATTAGTAATAAGTTGTTGTTTAGAATCAACTCTATGCCTAAAATCTCGAACTATGTCGATGCCATTCAAAACGGAAATACCAGGACTACAATGTTCAGAGGGTAGTTGATAGCTTTAAAATAATTCGTTTGACTGAGTGGAGGTGTGCCATTTGAGTAACGTAAATAGTTTATGTCCCTCATAAATCTAGTTTGAATACCCTTTAAAATTAGAATTGAGGTACGCCATGCCAAACAAAAATGATAATTGCATGGCACTCATTTAATTAATCTTGTTTTGATCCTTAGAATTCGAGGCGTGCTTTTTAGTTGAAATCACACGGCCCTCGCAAAGTTGCAAACGCGTAGTCACTTTAGACGCGCTATTTTAATAATTTACCTTCCTAAATTCCGGTGCGCATTTATGTGACCCAAATCCAAATCACAACGTTAGATAAAATATGTTGCGGACTGCGGGTGCATTTATGTGACGTGGTTCAAAACATATTTTAAATGACATTGAAATCTTCCTTTAACTAATTAAATAAAAGCGGTTTAAAAGTTAAAATTGCACATAGGATTAAACATGTTTAAAATCAGATAATAGGCCAATAATAACAGTTGAGCGACCGTGCTAGAACCACGGAACTCGGGAATGACTAATACCTTCTCCTAGGTTAACAGAATTCCTTACCCGGATTTCTGTGTTGGTGGACTGTAATACAGAGTCAATCTTTCCTCGATTCAGGATTTTAAACCGGTGACTTGGGACACCATAAATCTCCCAAGTGGCAACTCTGAATCTTTTATTAAATAACCCCGTTTCGGTTGTCCTTTAATTGGAAAAACTCCCTTATGCCCTTCCAGGGTGTAGTAAAAAAGGAGGTGTGACAGTGACTGATAAATCTTACTCGTGTGCTGAAAAGGTGTATTGAGAATAACCTGATTCTTAATTGGGAGAAGTGTCATTTCATGGTACAAGAGGACATAGTCTTGGTGCACCGAGTGTCAAGCAAATGAATTGAGGTGGATCGTGCTAAAGTGGATGTGATAGCAAAGCTGCCCCCTCCAACTTCAGTCAAGGCAATCTGGAGCTTCCCCGAGCATGTCGGTTTCTACCGGAGATTCATAAGAGACTTCTCAAAAATTGCTAACCCTCTCTGTAAGTTGTTAGAAAAAGATCACCCTTTCTCGTTTTCTAATAATTGCAGGGTAGCATTTGAGGAGCTGAAAAAGAGGCTAGTCACAACACCTATCATTGTTTCCCCTGACTGGGAGCAACCTTTCGAACTCATGTGTGATGCTAGTGACTACGCAATGGGGGCAGTGCTAGGACAGCAGAAAGACAAGCTGATGCATCCAATCTACTATGGTAGTAGAATGCTGAGTAGAGCCCAGCTGAACTACACTGTGATTGAGAAGGAGATGTTGGTTGTGGTGTTTGCTTTCGACAAGTTCAGATCATACCTGATTGGCTCTAAGGTAATTGTATACACTGATCATGCATATCTCAGGTACTTGATTGAGAAGAAAGAGTCTAAGCCACGCTTGATTCGTTGGATGCTGCTATTGCAAGAATTCAACCTCGAAATTCGTGACCATAAGGGCACAGAAAATCAAGTCGTTGATCATCTATCGCGACTTAAAGGAGCTGAAAACTCAGTCGAGGTTGAAGATATTCTGGAAACCTTTCCAGACGAGCAACTGCTCGCTACTAGTCTTGAGGAAGTTCCATGGTATGCAGATTATGGAAATTATCTGCCCAGCGGTGTAGTTCCCTATGACCTTTCATCTGTACAAAAGAAAAAATTTTATCGTGACTGTCGCATGTATTATTGGGATGAGCCCTGTCTGTTTAGAATATGTGTTGACAATATGATCTGGAGGTGTATCCCCGAGATAGAACAATCTTCTGTTTTGTAGGCTTGTCACGCATCGGCATATGGAGGACATTTTGGAGGGGTCAGGACAACTGCGAAAGGGCTAGAGGCCGGATTCTTTTGGCCAATAGTGTTTAAAGATGCACACCAATGGGTGAAGGGCTGCAATGAATGTCAACGGACCGGGAACATTTCCCGTCGCCATGAGATGCCCATGAACCCGATTCAAGAGGTGGAAGTGTTTGATGTCTGGGCGATTGACTTCATGGGTCCTTTCGTCAGATCCTTTGGCAATAAGTACATACTTGTTGCTGTGGATTACGTGTCCAAATGGGTAGAAGCTGCAGCGTTGCCCACTAATGATGCAAGAGTGGTGGTGGGATTTTTGAAGAAGAACATATTCACCCGTTTTGGGACACCAAGAGCGATCATCAGTGACGGAGGCACACACTTCTGTAATAGAGCTTTCGAGAAGTTGCTCGCAAAGTATGATGTACGCCACAAGGTGGCTACCCTATATCATCCCCAGACTAGTGGGCAGGTTGAAGTGTCCAACAGAGAGATCAAGAGTGTGCTAACTAAGACTATGAATGCCACAAGAACTGATTGGGCGAAAAATCTAGATGATGCACTCTGGGCGTATAGAACCGCTTTTAAAACACCAATTGGTATGTCGCCATATAAGTTGGTGTTTGGGAAGGCCTGCCACTTGCCAGTGGAACTTGATCATAAAGCTTGGTGGGCACTGAAACAGCTGAACCTAGACATTAAAGCTGCAGGCACAACGAGGAAAATTTGATCACACCCAACTATGCCTTATATAAAGGACATGCAGATGTTGCAAATATAATCTGAGTATTTAGCCCAACGTCGAACCCACAAGGAATTAACCTATCAATTACTTCTCGTTAGACTTACTAAATTCCACGGAATCAACTTCTCAAATGTTGTAAATAACAATTGAGAGTATTTCTACTAACTACGAATGAATGTAAATAAGCAACTGAAAAATAACTATAATTGAGTTGTAAACTATTAAGAGAAGGTTCTAAGGCTATGATTTTCCCTATTGATGGACTCCCTTCCGGTTATGCTTCACATAGATTCACCAAATCATCTCTATCAATCCTGAGCACTCTTACTACCATAAATATCTCCCGAGTAATCACGATAATCTACTAGATGCACTCTCCCGAGTTAGGCTAGCTGATTTATTTATTACAGCCAAGGCTTCGTTATCCCTAATCCCGCCTTTAAACTCGCAATTATTGATCCCTCATATATTTTGGGAGTGGTGTTGTTCAATAATTACCTAAATATGCACTCTCTCCCGAGTTATGCACATTAAATAGGCACAACTAATTGAGGATCCTGTCAATTAACTACAACAAGCACGTAGTTGAACAAATAGAGATTAAAATGGCAAACTATATTAACATAATAAAGAAGTTCATCCTTCAATAGGTTCCATCAAACCTTAGACTAAATATTTAGCTATTCATACTAGTGTTCATCACAACAATAATCAAATTCATCACAAATCATAAAACAAAAGGAAGAAAGGAAGAACTTGATGTTGAATTCTCCTCCTTGCCTCTCCTTTTCTTGCACTAAGCTATGAAAAGCTGCATAGCCCCTCTTTGGGTGAGCTTGACCTTCTATAGGTTAAGTGAATTTTTTCCCCAGACTTCCAAGTTTACCCCTGAAAATTAATCCGGAACTGGGCTAGTGCGGTCGCGCTTATGGCCGCCCTAATGCCCTATCATTCTGCCTCGACCATCTGGTCTAGCGCGGTCGCGCTAGTGGACGCGCTAATGGTCGCGCTAGTCCATGCCTTCATTTTAAATATTCTTTTTCTCGTCTTCTTGCGTACTCAGCTCCTAGGGGTTTTTTTCTTGCTTCAATGTAGCTCCAATCACAGCTTTAAGGCCTCATACAAGCTCCTCACTCCTGTAACATATGACATTCACAATTGGAGCCCATTTTTCATCATTTAACTATATTATAACATTGAAACATAATTAAGCTGGGGCATAAACAATCGCCAAATTACATAAATCTAGCCTATTATCATAACCCATCCGAATTTAACACTCCAGAAGAAGGTCACTCAGTTCATATTGATTATGAAGAACTTATTAAGGTAGTGCAAAACCTTTGAAAGTTTGAATTTACTCTTTTTTGGTTAATTTACTTGTTGTTAAATGTAAACCTTTCAATTTGTAAGTTTGAATTTTGAAATAAATGTAGCACTTGCAATTTATAAGTGCAATATTTTCCCATCTTCCTTGTATTCTTTATATTAATACAAAGCATTAATATAACTTACAATAGTTATACAAAATACAAAAAAAAAATTTAAAAAAACACTAAACTCGGCCCGGCCCGACCCCATCAACCCGTAACCCTTACGGTTTAATTTTACCCGGATGACCCGAACCCATTAAACCCGGTATGACCCAACCCGTAACTGGCCCGGACCATAACCCGTACGGGTACCAAAATTCCCTACCCAGCCCGGCCCGGCCCACCCGTTAAACACACATAGTCTAAAGCAATCAGGACGAATGTGGTATAATCATCTTAGTGAGTATTTATTAAAGGAAGGTTATATAAATGATGCCATTTGTCCATGTGTTTTTATAAAGAAAACAACATCGAAATTTATTGTACTTGCCGTATATGTTGATGACATAAACCTTATTGGAACTCCTATAGAACTTCAAAAGGCAATTGATTATTTAAAGAAGGAATTCGAGATGAAAGATCTCGGAAAGACAAAATTATGTCTTGGTTTGCAAATTGAACATTTGGCAAACAGAATTTTTGTTCATCAATTTGCCTACATAAAAAAGATATTGAAATGATTTTACATGGATAGAGCACATCCATTAAGTACTCTGATGGTTGTTCGATCACTTGATGTGAATAAGGATCCATTCCGACCTCAAGAAGAGAATGAAGAGCTACTTGGTCCTGAAGTACCATATCTTAGTGCAATTGGTACACTAATGTATCTTGCTAATACTACAAATCCTGACATAACCTTTTCAGTTAATGTCTTAGCAAGATATAGCTCTGCTCCCACAAGGAGATATTGTAATGGAATCAAACACATATTGCAGTATCTAAAAGGGACTACCGATATGGGCTTATTTTATGGCAATAATTGCAGTCCCAATCTTGTTGGTTATGCTGATGCAGGGTATTTATCTGACTCACACAAGGCTCGATCTCAAATAGATTATGTGTTTACCTGTGGAGGCACTGACATATCTTGGCGATCGACTAAGAAATCAATTGTGGCTACTTCATCTAATCATGCTGAGATAATTGCTATTCATGAAGCAAGTAGAGAATGTGTGTAGTTGAGGTCTATAATACATCTTATTCGAGACAAATGTGGTTTGAAATGTGACAAACTACCCACGATTTTGTATGAAGACAATGCAGCATGCATAACCCAATTGAAGGGAGAATTCATAAAATGAGATAGGACAAAACACATTTCACCAAAATTATTTTTCACACATGGTCTTCATAAGAATGGTAATATTAATGTGCAACAGATTCGTTCAAGTAATATATGGCTGATTTGTTCGCAAAATCTCTACCGATGTCAACCTTCAAGAAGCTAGTACACAAGATTGGGATGCAAAGGCTCAAGGATGTGAAATGATGCTCTCATCAAAGGGAGTTTAATACGCGTTGCACTCTTTTTTCCTTACAAGGTTTTGTCCCACTAGGTTTTTCTTGCAAGGTTTTTAATGAGGCAATCAAAAGGCGTATTATTAAAAATGTGTACTCTTTTTCCTTTCTAGAATTTTTTTCCATTGGGTTTTATTTAGTTAAGGTTTTAACGTGGAACATTACTTATTGCGTAGACATTCAAGGGAGAGTGTTATGAATAGAATTGTAATTAGAGTGAATGTCTATCTTGTAGAGAGTTTTACTTTGTGGCTAAGTCACTTTTTCCCTATAAATAGAGGGGTCTTACCCCATTGTAAATCATCCCAAAATTCAATAAGAATTACTCTCTCTTTCTCTGAAATATTGTTCTTCTTCTTTTATTGTTTTCATCACAAAAAGGAAATTTTACCTCCTATTATAAACCAATATCGTTTTAAAATATTATTTTTTACAACTACCTTTTATATTTTATAGCAAAATAGGTATTTATGGTATATACTACCATTGAGGCATGAAATACGATATTTATGTTTTTCCTCTCTCTTTCTTTCAATTAACACACGATTCTCTTTCAGAATTTTACTTCTTTCTCTTCAAGCAACTCAAGATACACACCCTAGTATTGATGGCCGAGAGTAGAAGGCAACCATGAAACAGAAAAGAGTGAATTTTTCGAACGGAAAGGAGCAATATAATGAACTCTTATAAAAAAATTATTGTGCGGATCCGACAAACTTTCTTTTCTTCTTGGTCGAAAAACGCCATCTCCGACTAAGTTCTTCTCTTCTTTGCAATTTAGTCACATACAATGATACAAACACATTGTATTATGTACAAATTCACTCAAACACATGGTATTTTTGATTAAATATTTTTTTTGCCTGTATTTATGTATTTCGAAGATCTGTATTTTTTGAATACAACTGAATATACCTATATTTATGCATACTGTACATATATAAATATTGAAATACACTAAATACAAACATTGAAATAAAACACAATACAAACAGTGAATACTTTAATTTTAAAATACAGTAAAATATATTGAATATAAATAGAAATACAATGAAAAATTATACTTGATTTTATTGAGTTATATTAGGAGTGCATAACTGAAAAATCATTCTAATTAATTGGGTTGATAATGAGGCATGTTAGAATTGATTTTGTTGAGTTATATTAGGAGAGTATCAAGCAAATTTATCATATTTCCATTATTAGTGTGATGACCCGGCCAGTCGTCTCATGAGTTACCGCTTTGTTTTACCATTTCTGCTTCTTATTGCTTTGTTTATTGGTTCTATCTCTGATCGGGTTGGTTGGCTCGGGTTCAGAAAGGTTTTGGTAAGGTTTGAGACACTTAGTCTCTTTTGAGGAAGCTTAAGTTGGAAAAGTCAACTGGATGTTGACTTATATGTTAGAGGGCTCGAATGAGAATTCTGATGGTTCGGATAGCTTCGGGAGGTGATTTGGGACTTAGGAGCGTGATCCGAATGTGTTTTGGAGGTCCGGAGTAGATTTAAGCTTGAATTGGTAAAATTGGTATTTTGGCATTTTCCGGTTGATAGGTGAGATTTTGATATAGGGGCTCGGAATGGAATTTTGGGAGTTGCAGTAGGTTTGTTGTGTCATTTGGGATGTGAGTGCAAAATTTCAGGTCATTTGGACGTGGTTTGGTATACTTTTTGATCAAAAGCGTAATTCGGAAGATTTTGGAAACTTAGGCTTAAATCCGATGTGTTTTGGTTGATTCAATGTTGTTTGAGGTGTTTTGAAGATTGGTATAAGTTTGGATGGTGGTATGTGATGTTTTTGTGCTTTTGGTTGAGGTCCCGGGGGCCTCGGGGGTGATTTTGGATGGTTGGCGGAAAGTTTGGAAGTTGGTTTTGGCAGCTGAAGAAATTCCATTGTTGTCATAATCGCGCCTGCGGCTAGGGGACCGCAGGTGCGGTCTCGCAGAAGCGAGATTGGAGTCGCAGAATCGGAAAGAGCCTAAGAAGGCAAAAACCGCAGAAACAGTTGAGGGACCGCACCTGCGATGGTGCATATGCAGATTATGCATCGTAGATGCAGATTTTGGCCACTTAAATGGGGACCACAGATGCGACGCTTAGGACCGTAGAAGTGGTTGCGCAGGAGCGAGATCTGGACCGCAGGTGCGAAAAGCCTGGGCCAGAAGGTATAAAAGCATTCCTTCGCAATTTTTGAGTTGTTCTTCACCATTTCAAGTCGGTTTTGGAGCTTTTTGGGAGATTTTGAAGAGGGAATCAAGGAATATCGTCTGGAGGTAAGATTTTTGAGTCTAATAATCGATCCTATGGTATTATTTCATGGATTAGAGTTGTAATTAATGAAAATTAAGGGTTAAAAATTGGAAAACTAAGGCTTGGTATTGGAGACCTTGACTTGAGGATTTGAGGAGCCATTTGTGGTCGGATTTTGGGACTTTTGATATGTATGAACTCGTGGGGAGATAAGGAATCTATTGATGTAAAGTTTATCAAATTCTAAGACGTGGGTCTAGAGGTCGGATTTTGGTTAATTTAGGGACTTATGCTATAACTTGATTATTTTCGCATGGGCTTCGTTCCCTTAGCATATTTTGACGTCGTGATTCTGATTTTGGATAGATTCGACACGAGTGGAGGCCGATTCGAGGGGCAAAGGCATCGCAGGCTAGAGTTGGACCAGATAGAGGTGAGTAATAATTGTAAATGTTGTCCTGAGGGTATGAAACCCCGGATTTTACATCGATGTGCTATATTGAGGTGATGCACACGCTAGATGACGAGCGTTGGGTCGTGCACTGTTGGGGATTGTGACTTAGTCCATCCCAAATGACTTTTTTACCGCGTATTTGATTGAAAACTATTTGCTATCATCAAGTTTTGGGCTGAATGCCATATTTGGGCCTCGTGCCAACTATTTGGACCTTAGGGGATTTTGTTTACTGATATTTCCTCATTGTTTTCACTTTATACTTATACTCAGTCATGCTATATTCTACTGTTTTTATAACTCAGCCATGTTTACTCTGTTTTAACACATTAAATGATATTCTAAATGATAATTTGAGCTGAGCATATGAGATATAGCCCGAAGGGCTGGTGTTGTTCCATGATATTGTCCGAGGCACTAATTCTGTCGGTATTGTGCCCGAGGGGCGGTTCATTATGTGTTTATCTTTTTTAGTTGCCTGTCATTTACTTGTTTAACTGTTAAAAAGGTATTTTAAAAGAAGCTTAAACTAAACTAAGGTGACTTTACATGTTTTCACTGTTTCATTGCTTTTACTGGCTTTATACTACTTCTTTATAGCATATTGATGTGCCTTTACGTGATTTCTTATCGCTCAGTCTTCATTTATTGTTATTACTCGCTGAGTTGGAGTACTCACTTTACTCCCTGCACCCCGTGTGCAGATTCAGGCGCTTCAAGTCCTGCTTGCAAGGGTTGAGAGCTTCCAGCATATTTCGGAGATTCACTAGGTAGCTGCTCGATGTTTGCAGCCCAGTGCTTCTCCCTCTATCTTATTTTCTCTTGTTTTAATTCTGTAATAGACTTTGTAGATTCTTCCTATTTTAATTGGTCAATAGATGCTCATGACTGGTGATACTCCGATGTCGAGCTGTGTTGGTTTTATTTTTGCAAACTGTACTCTTTCACTGCTTATTTTGGGATTATTATTATGTTAAAGACTTAATTTGTATTTTATTTAATTGCTTAAAAAGAATTGGGTATTGTGTCGGCTAGCCTTGTCTTCACGAGAGGCGTCATCACGACCGGGTCTGGGTTTAGGGTCGTGACAAGTTGGTATCAGAGCCTAGGTTACATAGGCCTCACGAGTCATGAACAGGTTTAGTAGAGTCTCGCGGATTGGTACGGATATTTTTGTATTTCTCCTCGAAAGGCTGCAGAACCTTTAGGAAAAACTTCATATTCTTGAAATTCTTGTCGTGCAAATCTGTTGATCTGAGTACTAAACTTTTGTTATTCTATCCTCTCATAGATGGTGAGGACACGTGCTACCAGTCAGGATGGACGACCACCAGTACCACCAGCTGTGGCCACTAGAGGCCAAGGACGCGGGCGTGGTCGCGATAGGGGCAGGGGAGTGGCCCGCACAGCAGCTAGGGCAGCACCTCCAGTCCACCAGCCACCCCAGTTCAGGATCAGGTCCCAGTTGTGGACGCTCCAGCAGCACTAGCTCAGGCATCAGCTGTGCCCCTTGTGAGTTCGGGTCTTCAGGAGGCCTTGGCTCAGATTCTCTTAGTATGCACTGGCCTAGCTCAGGCGGTCTCAGTTACTACCACCGCAGCTACTTCTCAGGCCGGGGGAGGCACTCAAACCCCTGCCGCTCGCACACCTGAGCAGGTAGTGGAGGGACTTCAGATACCGGGGGTGCATCTAGCCCAGCTAGTTGCAGCTGCTTAGGACTATGTAGCTCCTGCCATGCCAGAGGACGAGCAACGTAGGTTGGAGAGGTTTGGTAGACTTTAGCCTCCGACTTTCAGTGGTGCAGAGGGCGAGGATGCCCAGGGTTTCTTGGATAAGTGTCAGAGGATGCTTCATACAGTGGGCATTCTGGAGACCACCGGGGTCGCTTTCACTGCTTATTAGTTTTCTGGAGCTGCCTTCACTTGGTGGGAGGCTTTTAAGAGGCGTTGGCCTGTTGGTGCAACACCCCTTACCTAGAAGCAGTTCTCCGTTCTCTTTTTGGAGAAGTAAGTGCCGCAGTCTTGCAGAGAGGAGCTGCACAGGCAATTCGAGTGGTTACGTCAGGTAGAGATGACTGTGACGCAGTATGAGATGAGGTTCTCTGAGTTAGCTCGCCATGCGATTTAGTTGGTTCCGACAGATAGAGAGAGGATTAGGAGGTTTGTTGATGGCCTCACTTATCAACTTCGTATTTTTATGACCAGAGAGAGGGTGACTGGTACGACTTTTGAGTAAGTTGTAGGCATTACTCGTGAGATTAAGTTAGTTCATCACAAGGAGTGAGAGGAGAGAGAGGACAAGAGGTCTCGAGGATCTGGTAGTTATGGTGGTGCTCCTTCGAGAGGTCAGTTTCAGCACGGCAGAGGCTGTCCATTTAGGAATGCTTAGCCAGCTCACCCAGGTTATCGTGGAGTGTCGTCGGGTCATAGTTCACACAGTTCTCATCAGGGCCAATCATCACTTAGTGCCCTTCCAGCTCAGAGTTCGTCTCGTGCTCCATCAGTTCAGGGCTCTTTTATGCTAGGTGCATCTGCTAGTCATTCCGGTGCTAGGGTTCCCTTCAGTCCCCATCTCCAGCACCCGGAAGTTGCTATGAGTGTGGTGAGATGGGTCACATGTGGAGGCAGTGTCCTCATCGTCTAGCAGGGTTCATCTCAGCAGAGGAGTCAGCCATCGACTTCAGCACCAGTTACTTCACCACCACCCACCCACCCAGCTAGGGGTGGAGGTCAGTTAGCTAGGGGTCGCCCTAAAGTGGGAGGTCGATCAGGTGGCGGTCATGCCCATTTCTATGCACTTCCAGCTAGACCCGATGCTATTGCTTCTGATGCTGTTATTACAGGTATTGTCTCAGTCTGCCACAGAGATGCTTTTGTATTATTTGATCCCGGTTCCACCTTTTTCTTAAGTTAAAAAAGTCAATCGGATGTTGACTTATGTGTTAAAGGGCTCGGATGTGAGTTTCGATGGTTCGGATAGCTTCGGAAGGTGATTTGGGACTTAAGAGCATGATCGGAATGTGTTTTGGAGGTCCGAAGTAGATTTAGGCTTGAATTGGTGAAATTGGTATTTTGGCGTTTTCCGGTTGATAGGTTAGATTTTGATATAGGGGGTCGAAATGGAATTCTAAGAGTTGCAATAGGTCCGTGGTGTCATTTGGGATGTGAGTGCAAAATTTCAGGTCATTCAGACGTAGTTTGGTATACTTTTTGATCAAAAGAGTAATTCGAAAGATTTTGGAAACTTAGGCTTGAATCCGATGTGTTTTGGTTGATTCGATGTTATTTGAGGTGTTTTGAAGATTGGTATAAGTTTGGATGGTGGTATATGATGTGTTTGTGTTTTTGGTTGAGGTCTCGGGGGCCTCGGGGTGATTTCGGATTGTTGGCGAAAAGTTTGGAAGTTGGTTTTGGCAACTGAAGATGTTCCATTGTTGTCATAACCGCACCTGCAGCTAGGGGACCGCAAGTGCGGTCTCGCAGAAGCGAGATTGGAGTCGCAAAAGCAGAAAGAGCAAGGCAGAAACCGCAGAAGCAGTTAAGGGACCGCACATGCGATGGCGCATGTGCGGATTATGCATCGCAGATGCAAATTTTGGCTACTTAAGTGAGGACCGCAGATGTGGTGCTTGGGACCGCAAAAGCGGTTGCGCAGGAGCGAGATCTGGTCCGCGGGTGCGAAAAGCCTGGGCCAGAAGGTATAAAAGCATTCCTTCGCGATTTTTGAGTTGTTCTTCATTATTTCAAGTCGGTTTTGGAGCTTGTTGGGAGATTTGTAGAGGGAATCAAGGGATATCTTCTGGAGGTAAGATTTTTGAGTCTAATAATCGATCATATGGTATTATTTCACGGATTAGAGCTGTAATTAATGAAAATTAAGGGTTAAAAATTGGGAAACTAGGGCTTGGTATTGGAGACCATGACTTGAGGATTTGAGGGGCCATTTGTGGTCGGATTTTGGGACTTTTGATATGTATGAACTCGTGGGGAGATAAGAATCTATTGATGTAAAGTTTATCGAATTCCGAGACGTGGGCCCAGAGGTCGGGTTTTGGTTAATTTCGGGACTTATGCTATAACTTGATTATTTTCACATAGACTTCGTTCCCTTAGCATAGTTTGACGTCGTGATTATGATTTTGGATAGATTCGACGCGAGTGGAGGCCGATTCGAGGGGCAAAGGCGTCGTGGGCTAGAGTTGGACCGGATAGAGGTGAGTAATGATTGTAAATATTGTCCTGAGGGCATGAAACCCCGGATTTCACATCATTGTGCTATATTAAGGTGACGCGCACGCTAGATGACGAGCGTGGGGTCGTGCACCGTTGGAAATTGTGACTTAGACCATCCCGAATGATTGTTTTACCGCATATTTGACTAAAAACTGTTTGCTATCATCATGTTTTGGGCTGAATGCCATATCTGGGCCTCGTGCCAACTATTTGGACCCTTAGGGGATTTTTTTACTGATATTTCCTCACTGTTTTGTCTTTATACTTGTACTCAGTCATGCTATAGTCTACTATTTTCATAACTTAGCCATATTTACTCTGTTTTAACACATTAAATGATATTCTAAATGATAATTTGAGCTAAGCATCATGTTTTACTGTCGCCTGAGTTGCTTATGAGATTCTGACTAAGTAAGGCTGAGAGCCTGTGTTGTGAGGATACACTGATTTATGATTATGAGGCCGAGGGCTTGAGATTATACGCCACGAGGTGGCTTGTCGATATAAGGCCGAGAGCCTACTGATTATGCCACGAGATGGCTTGATATTGCGCTTGGGACGTAAGAGGCCCCTCCCGAAATCTGCACACCCCCAATGAGCGCGGGTACCCATCATGATATGAGATATAGCCCGAGGGGCTGGTGTTGTTCCATGATATTGCCCGAGGGGCTGATTCTGTTGGTATTGAGCCTGAGGGGCGGTTCATTATGTATTTATCTTTTCTAGCTGCCTGTCATTTACTTGCTTAACTGTTAAAAAAGTATTTTTAAAGAAGCTTAAACTGAACTAAGGTGACTTTACATGTTTTCACTGTTTCATTGCTTTTACTTGCTTTATACTGCTTCTTTATAGCATATTGATGTGTCTTTACATGATTTCTTATCACTTAGTCTTCATTTATTATTATTGCTTACTGAGTTGGAGTACCCACTTTACTCCCTGCACCCCGTGTGCAGATTCAGGCGCTTCAGGTCCTGCTTGCGAGCGTTGAGAGCTTCCAGCATATTTCGGAGATTCACTAGGTAGCTGCTCAACGTTCGCAGCCGAGTGCTTCTCCCTCTATCTTATTTTCTCTTGTTTTAATTCTGTGATAGACTTCGTATATTCTTCCTGTTTTAATCGGTCAGTAGATACTCATGACTAGTGACACCCCGATGTCGGGCTGTGTTGGTTTTATTTTCGCAAACTGTACTATTTCTCTGCTTATTTTGGGATCATTATTATTTTAAAGACTTAATTTGTATTTTTTAATTGCTTAAAAAGAATTGGGTGTTGTGTCGGCTGGCCTTGTCTTCACGAGAGGCGCCATCACGACCGGGTCTGGGTTTAGGGTCGTGACAATTTGACAGCTGGACAGACCTATTTTTAGGGCGATTGTCGTTACTGTATTTATGAATACATGGTGCGAATACATGTGAATACAGTCGCGTACAACTGTAACCCCCTTTTTAAGCTACTTTTGCTATATCGTAACAACTGAATAGTAGCTATAAAAAGTAATTATGTACATGATAGCTATAGGGAATTAATAGCGACTAAATAATAGTGATTTCTGAAAATTTGGAGAAAGAAAAAAGAAGGACCATATTATTATCTATTAAAATAATCGGGTTTATTTTAAAGAAAAAACAGTCGGTTTGAAGACGCACAACTGAAGTAACGGCATGCTCTTCCGCCACGTAAGGGTCCTTTCGCGCGCTCTTTGGGATAGTAGGACCCACCGACTCCATTTTCAACCGTAACCGAACTCCCAAAATTTTGGCCCACGAGCCCTCATTTTCACTTTCCTCTTCGCTGCTTCTCGAACTTTTAGCCCTTTCCACTTCTCTATCTCTGTACTTCCACCTTCAACACCAGGCTCATCATCCCAAATTTTCCATCCAGAAGATCCAATTTTTTGTGTATATACTACGAGAATTCGATGAGCTTTTCCTGTAGTAGCAGTTATTTTCATTTTCCTTCAACGTCTCAGAGAAATCTCAGTGTTCGCAGTAGAAGAATACTTCATCGCCGATGGAAGCATCGGAAGTTGAAATGGAATCATCATCATTATAAAATTCTCGCAATTCAGAATTTAAATCCTATGCCATTAGAAAATTTATTTCAAAACATAGTTTCTCAATTTCCTTCTGTAAATTCACTCGATTTAATTGCTCCAGCCCTAGGTTTTATCTCTGGTTTTGCTCTTCACTTATCTCAATCGCAAAAGTCAGTAAAACTTCTAGAAACTTCTGTTTCGGACCTCGGAGAATGGATCTTATTCACTAGTCCGACGCCGTTTAATCGGTTTGTAGTACTACGTTGTCCGTCAATTTCGTTTCGGGAGAGTGAACTTATGGAGGAGGTGAACGAGAGGCTTGTGAAGGAAGACAGACATTTTGTGAGGCTAAATGGTGGGAAGATTCAGGTGAGTGATGATTATGAGAGTAGTTTTGATGATGAGAAGTTGGTGTATCAGAGAGTATGTTTGAGTACGGAGGATGGAGGAGTCGTGTCGCTTGATTGGCCAGCGAATTTGGATTTGGAAGAAGAATATGGATTGGATTCTACGATTGTGATTGTACCGGGGACAACGGAGGGAAGTATGGATAAGAATATTAGAGCATTCGTTGTTGAGAGTTTGAGGAGAGGATGTTTCCCTGTTGTCATGAATCCTAGAGGTTGTGCTGGTTCGCCATTGACAACTGCACGGTGAGAAATTACAATCTCATTCAATTACTAGTAATCATGTGTTGTACTTGTATTGTTCCACCTGTTTTTTCTTTTAAGTGCAGCAGATTTTGCATTACCATCCTGTTACGAACTGAATGCAGAACTATTTCCGTTTCACACATCCGAACTAACTAGGTGCTGTCACAGACAATTTATGTGTAACAATAGCTTGTTATCAAAATAAGAAAGGAGTATTGTAGGTTTTACTTTGCACTCTTGATAGCCTTTTCCTACTTACCGCTATGTGCAAAACTTATTACTTTAGAACAGGGGTGGATGTAGTGTACTCCCTCCGTTTCAATTAGTTTGAACCTATTTGACTGGGCACGAAGTTTAAGAAAAAGAGAAGACTTTTGAAACTTGTGGTCTAAAACAATACATTGATATTTGTGTGGCTATAAATAGTCTCATTAAGGGTAAAATGAGAAGTTTAAGGTTACATTCTTACCAAATTTAGAGAGGGGTCATTCTTTTTTAAACTGATTAAAAAGGAAATAGTTTCATTCTTTTATAAACGTAGGGAGTAGATGTTATGGGTTGATCAGAATAGCTTTGGCTCCGCCCCTGTATATCTGATTAAAAAATTCACTAGATAAGTACAAATAATACTTTTCGAACCCACCAAAAGACTATGGTTGAATCCCGAACTCAAACCCATAAAGCCCAAATCGTGTATCCATATCTAGTTTAGAAAGGAGATAAGTCCTTTTCTTTTTTAAATTGATTGAACAAATTACTGTTTTAAATGCCAATCACGTGGTTTAGCTTCGGGATAGTTAAAAATTGTTGCTTCTAGTTATGGCCATTCAACATCTCTCTTGTAATAAGCTAATGGAAGAACAGATGACTACTTTATTTATGTAGGTTATTTACAGCTGCTGATAGCGATGATATCTCCACAGCCGTCCAATTTATCAACAAGAAAAGGCCGTGGTCAACAATAATGAGTGTGGGCTGGGGTTATGGAGCCAATATGCTGACAAAGTATCTGGCTGAAGTTGGAGAAAAAACTCCTCTTACAGCTGCTACTTGCATAAACAATCCTTTTGACCTAGAGGAGGCAACAAGAACCACGCCTTGTCAAATTGCTGCGGACCAAAAGCTCACACGTGGCTTAGTAGATATATTGCAATCGAGCAAGGTAGAGCCTCTGCCTTTACATAAAGCTGTCACTGTAGGATTAACGTCTGGAGTTTTCACTTGACGCATGCTTCATGACCTCTCGATCATGTTCAGCTTGTTGTATGAGGCAGTGCTCTGGTGCGCTGAACGTTGTTGCCCTAGGTTTAAGAGTTCCATAGAAGCTTGAAAACTCTTTAACATTTATAAGATGCATGCAGGAACTCTTTCAAGGTCATGGAAGAGGCTTTGATGTTGAAAATGCTCTTTTCGCGACTTCTGTTCGGGACTTTGAGAAAGCAATATCAATGGTATCTTATGGATTTAACTCCATCGAAGATTTCTATGCAAAATCCAGTACAAGGGATGTGGTTGGCAAAGTAAAGATTCCTCTTCTTTTTATACAGGTAATGTTTTGAAAGGCCATTTCACTTTTTAGAGGAATTGACCCAAAACCTATATTACCGCAGATTCTCCAAAATGCGGCGGCACCCGTGTCGATTCTCCAAAAATACACTACTTTTGGAGGATCCGACATGCACCCGGAAACATTTTCGGAGAGTCTGAGCAACATGGCCTAAAACTGTTCCTTCAGTATGTGGTTGAGTTTAAATTTGTCCCTCTAATATTATACTCAACATAAAAGGTCCTCTAACTTTGCAAAACAGGGACACTTCTGTCCATCCAATCTGATTTCGTTAAGTTTTATTTGAATACCCCTCCCCTTCCGTGCCTACGTCCTTTTACTTCTTAGTTGTTATCAAAGACCACCATGATGTTTGTTCTTACCAAAACCTGCTCCCTGCAGCACTGTCAACATTTTTGTGAACACACTTCGAATAGATTCAGTGAACAGCTTGAATAATAATGAGCAGGAAATAGTTCCAAATTCTGCTATGCTTAGTTATTCATCCCAACACAATTTCTAGTCTTGTGCCTGTAATTTAAAGGGATTCTAAGAAAACTAATCGCTTTACTTTGGGGAGAAATACAAGGAGATGAGCTACAGAATCTTCATCTCAAGTTTCACCTCAATTAGCTAAGGAGATGATATACCTGGATGACATTGAGGAGTTTGAGTCTCCTGTGAGCAAACATTTGAACTTCCAAGACCAGAAGCTATTGATGTTCGAAGCACCTCTTTTTTTGGGTCAATGTTCAAAGCACCTCTTGTTCCCTTGATATTACAGATAAACACTGGTTGAAACTTTGAAGGTCACAAGGAATAGTGTGAGTTGCAGAATGTGAAAGAACAATCAAGGTGTTTAAGGAAGAGTAGCAAGGGAAGAAAATATTCTATGGGAAACAGTGTGACAGACGTATAATAGTAAGATGAAGAGAAGTTTATTGGGAAAAAAAGGAGAAAATGGACAATGCTTAAATAAGGCTGTGAGCATGCATGCTTGTTTTGAACACTCCCCCCCCCCCCCCCCCACGTATATGAAGGTAAAGGGAAGAATATAATGGGAAACGGACAATGCTCCGAGAAGTTAAATTTTCTTGGAGGCTACAATCTTTTGTGGTCCTTCCATGATAATTTTAAACCATCATGGTCTGGTGTCAATAAAAAGAAAAAGACGGTGTTGCTTCACTTTTTCAAGAGAGCACCTGCAGGCTTGAAATTGGTTGACAGCTGCAAGCAGAAATAGTATAGTTAAATATCTGTGTCCAGAACTAATATTCAAGTTTCAATATGGTTTATTCTATGTGCATTGTCCTGAAAATTGATTATGAATTGGGACAAATCGTGAACTTCTTGGTTTCATTGATTTTTCAGAGCGATGAAGGGTCAGTTCCCTTGTTCTCTGTTCCACGCAGTTCGATAGCAAAAAACCCATATACAAGCCTACTCTTGTGCTCTTATTTTCCACATGATGAAACGACAAATGGCAGATCAACACTAACTTGGTGCCAGCATCTTACAATTGAGGTGAGGATCGTGACTGTTATCTGTCATGGTTTCATTTTTTCTCCTCCGTATTCCCTAATATTTTCATTCCCAAAATTCGTCTGCAGTGGCTCACAGCTGCCGAGCTCGGACTTTTGAAGGGTCGTCATCCTCTTCTGAAAGATGTTGATGTTACCATTAATCCATCCAAGGGTCTTACTCTTGTGCGAGAACCATCTGATAGAAGTTTTAGATCAAACAAGCTCTTGGATCTTCCTAACTCAGATGCTTTAGATGGTTACTCTATAGATCCTTCAGTGCAAATATTTGAAGGAGGAGATACCGCTGCGAGATTTGGAAGAGATTCAGGAAAAGATCTTCGGAGCACAGAAAAGCAACAAGAGACCTTTAGCACCTTACAAAATGGTAGTGCTGCTGATGCAGAATCAGGAGGAGAGGAGGCTGGAAGTCCTGTTGATGGTGAAAGAGGTGTGCTACAGGCTGCAGAACTAGTTATGAATATGCTTGATGTGACAATGCCTGATACACTAACAGAAGAACAGAAGAAGAAGGTACTTAATATCTGTTCCTTATGACTTGTGGTAATTTGTTGAAAACAATTTCTTTTGGAGGTAAACTGAGCCAACTTTACTCATTGGATAGGCTATATAACTGTTATATGTTCTAGACTTTACCTGTTTAAACTGTGGCAGGTCCTGACGGCTGTTGGTCAAGGGGAGACAATAATGAAAGCTTTGCAAGATGCTGTACCTGATGATGTTCGTGGAAAGCTCACAACTGCTGTCTCTGGAATTTTGCACAATCACAGTTCAAATCTCAAAATTGGCGGGCTACTAAGTCTTGGACATATTCCAAACTTGACATCTAGAATAAAGTCGAAGATAGAAAAGGATGGAGGATTTTCAAGTATAGAAGGTGGAAGTGAAACTCCTCACTTATCAGATGGGAAGAAGAGGGCTGGTGATTTTTCAGATGAATTTAATAATGACGGCTCTAGCACAGAAAAGCATTCTCAAGACCTAGTTTCAGAACCTGAGTTATTGGAGAACGCGCAACAATCTGTTGATACAACTCAGTCTCAAGAAATGAGTAGCCATGGTAGTGAAGTTCCTGCTTTAGATAAGAAGGATAGCAACGATGTGGAGAGTAATCAAAGCGCAAATCTTTCTGAAGAAAACACTGCCCTAACTTCTGATTACAGGGAAACTGAGTCAAAAGCTGGAGCTAGACTTGAGAGTTCAAATGCGCCTGAAGTGGATGGTGGCACTGAGAAAGTGATTGCTGAGAAATCCAAAGTACAACATGATGGTGGGAAACATCAGGCGGACTTGAAAGAAGAGATCTCTACCCAACAAAACGAAGAAAAAAATTCTGATATTTCTAGTGATCATAATAAGGAAACATCTTCCACCCAGTCCAAGGATAACATATCACTTGCGACATCCCCTTCAGAGACCAACGTGCTGGAAAACGAAGTTTCTGATACTGTCAAAAGAGAAGAGAGAAGTATGCAGACTGAGTCAAATCAAATTATTCCTAATGCACCAAGTGTTGATGTTTCTCAAGCATTGGATGCCCTGACTGGAATTGATGATTCAACTCAGGTGGCAATTAATAGTGTATTTCATGTACTTGAAGATATGATTACTCAGTTGGAAGGGGAAAGAAACACGGAAAGTGAAATCAAGAATGAAGACGATAAAGGTGGACTTAAGACAAGTGAAATCAAGAATGGGGACGACGAAAATGGACATAAGGACAGAGACAAGGTTCTTGATCAAAATACTATCTCCATCTCAAACAATCACCCTACAGTTGATAACCAAGAATTAGATGATGTTGAGAAGAGCAAAGTATGCTCACCTTCCCAAGAAAAATACAGAACAGATACCATTGTATTTGGTGAAGTTGAAAGTGGTACAGTCAATTTTCAGGAAAGTCGTGGAGAAGGCCACGGAGAAAGTGATCAGAGGAGAAATTTTTTTGTCAATGGAGAGCTTCCTGCAGGGGATTCACTTAGGTCTTTGGATTACATTCAAAAAACTGTTCCTGTCTACATGTCTACCAATTCCTATGGAGACCCACTTTACAAAGAATATCTTCGAAACTATTTAAGTTCAAAGGCTGTGATAACCAAACCACTAGATTTAGACACCACAACTGCTTTGTTTCTTGACTACTTCCCAGAAGAAGGACAATGGAAACTTTTGGAGCAGATTGGAAGTAACAGTGATTTAGCTGATGAAGTTGCAGGAGATGACAGAATTTATGTGGAGATGCAGCATGATTCGCTTCGGGCAGATAATATGGATAATGTTATTGAGCCATCTTATGTAATAGTTGACAATGAAATCCAGGATCCTGATGAAGAATATGTGACTTCAAACAACTCTAATGAGAATGTTGAAGTTGATAATGACAGTGCAAATGGATCTGCTTTATTTTTCAGAAATATTATAGTGGACGCTATGAAGGTTGAAGTTGGAAGAAAAGTAAGTGCTGCAGACATGAAGGAAATGCAGCCCAAACTCTTCAATGAACTGGAACATGTTGCAAATGCTATCTCCCAGGCTGTAGGGCATGGAGAGGAGCTTGTTTCATTTATCAAGAGTAAGGACCGTACTTCAGAGAAAGTGGGTACGCTTCAGGCAGAGCATATTGTGCATGCAATTTCATTAGCAGTTCAGGGAACTAGTTACTTGAGAAGGGTATTGCCTGTTGGAGTTATTGTAGGCTGCAGCCTGGCTGCTTTGAGAAAGTTTTTTGATGTAGATGCAGTAGACAGTAGCGGCGAAAGCAAAGAGTTGGTCCTTGATGAAATAAGTGAACCAGGGAAAGTAAATTCTATTCAAACAGCGAACAAGCTGATTGATGAAAAGCATCCTGATAAACAAGTCTATGGATTGCAAAGTCCACTTTGCCAAGTTGAGGGAGCAGCTGATTCAGAAAATTCAGACAGAAAATATATTATGGTTGGAGCTGTTACGGCAGCCCTCGGAGCATCGGCATTGCTTGTCCATCAACAGGTAAAAGTCAAAAGGTTGGCTGATAGTTGTACTTAGAGCGGGTTGCAACAACTGGACAACTTTGCTTATTATTCAATATCATAAGTTATCACCTTCTTTGCATTATCCATCTAGGCTAGTTCTTGGCATGTATGAATCTCATGCATTTTGGGAAATCTAAAAACTACTTTTCCACCATTTTGCTGTAGAGATTGACCAGAACCCGCAATTGAATATCTTGCTTTGACAAGGAAGACAATGCATTTCTTCACGTTTCACCTTATTTACCCTGGAAAAGGATTGGGAGGGCATTAACCATAGCGTCTATATGTTGGAGTGTGAACTAGGGACATATCCATCTTATTTTTGTCCTTTAAGAACTTCTTCATCGTTGTTAATGACCTAAAGAGACCACAATTTACCTTCTTCTTGAGCAGAATGCAATGGATATTTTGGGCAAGAATTCAGTGGAATCCTAAATTGAACTGGCTTGTTTCTTGTTCATAAAATTAATTTTTTTGGGGGGGGGGGGTTTGGATGGGGCGGGGGGGGGGGGGGGCGGGGGCACTTTACAGATAAAGAAAAGCGATGAATTTATACTGCCCATTTCTTAATTTGTCTGTGCCAACTTTTTCTATACGAACTCTTCTAAAATTTCGCATGTATGCGCTTAAAGGATGCTGAAACTAATGCGAATTCTCCCAAGCCTTTCGAGGATGAGAAAAATCAAAGCAAGGAAGTGGGCAAGCTTGATGACGAAACAAAGGATAAAACTCACAATAACATAGTCACAAGCCTTGCTGAGAAAGCCATGTCTGTAGCTGGTCCTGTGGTGCCTATGAAAGAAGATGGTGCAGTGGATCAAGATAGGTCTTATAATCTTCACAGCATGTTTTTTTTTTTTTTTACTTCAAATTATTATTGAAACCTGTTTAAATCCTCTTTTTATTTTAATAGGCTGGTGGCAATGTTGGCGGAATTGGGACAGAAGGGTGGCATTCTGAAATTGGTCGCAAAAGTTGCGTTGCTTTGGGGTGGTGTACGAGGTGCTATTAATCTAACTGACAAGCTCATCTCGTTTCTGCGCATTGCTGAACGTCCTTTGTCCCAGAGGTAAGGTATTGCATCATTTTACTATGATATGAAGTATTGCGTCATTTATCTATGTTCTAGGTGCTGGATGAAAGAATTAACTACAAATGTTGACAAAGTCTTTGTTTTGAAGCCAAAGTCATCTCTCAATGCTCGATTTGTTCTGTAGTATGTGTTTATTTTGTGATTAAAGGAAACAATTTTAATCTTACTGTGTAAAAGGAAGGAATTTGAATCTTTTACTGCAAATTAGCTAAACGAAAGTTTCAGGATAAGGTGACATCTTTTCCAAGAAATGCAAGACATCATCATACATCTGCTGTTTATTTCTTCTTTTTACTCTTCTACATGATTTGATACTGAGACTGCTGTGTTAAACTGATAATAGGCCAAGTTTAGACCGTTTCCAGTAGTTTTTGGCATTGGTGGGTGAATTTAACCCGCATGGAATAGATACCTCCATTTTGCATTAGTGAACCGCTTGCTTTAGTGATTACCCTTTCATGGCTTCTTCCATACTTTTACCTCTTTCTTTAGTCTGGATGGAACATGAATGAAGAAACTTCTAGTCCCCAGCATTCACCTTCAGATTTGATTTTAAATTTATCAAACGGCCTTCTTCATCAATTTAGTTCTTGTTCTTCATAGTTGCTCTTTTTGTCTTAGGAATCCGGGGATGTTGGGACAGGTAGTTAAGTAGTTTACCTTCTGGGCTTCCGGTTGTTAACCATATATGTTCATTTGGCATCCCAGTGAGCAGCAGCTCTTTGACAATCTTTTTCATTCTTTTTGGTGGGTTTTTGGGGGGGAGGGGTGGTATCTATAAAATTATTCTATTAATTTATGCATCAGAAACCACTACTCTTAAAACGTGAAATAAACCAGCACAATGCACTTATTGCATTTTTAAAAAGCTGTGATGCAGCTGTTTCTTTACAGATCTTCAATATCACCATTGGGATGGTGCGGCTAATCTTGAGATGCCGTTTACCTCAGAACCTCTTTCAAGCATGCTTTTCCAATTAGGCAAGCTTCATATCCCTTATTAGACATGCCCCTATAATTTAAAATATTACAGGGTCGCAGTTTCTTTTGTCACTGACATGTTATTTTCATGAGTAGAGTCAATGGTGCCTTCAGTCATCTGTTCAGCAGATTTTAGTTATGTGTCAACAAGTTTTAAGACTGAGCTCTCTGTTATTTCTCACTCAGCTTGACATTCTTTCGTCACCTTATATTGATGTTGCTTTGATTCTGGAACTTGCACCAGGATTCTTGCTTTTGCAGGTATGGTGCTTGTTTTATGGTCACCAGTGGTCGTTCCATTGCTGCTCACACTTGTGCAAAGGTGGACAATGCAGAAGCCATCCAGGACTGCTGAGCTCGTTTGCATTGTTGGCCTCTACATGTCTATTTTCTTACTAATTACTTTATGGGGCAAAAGGATTCGTGGCTATGAGAATCCGCTTGAGCAGTATGGGCTAGATATGACGTCAATGCAGAAGGTAAAAGTTTTTTATTTTTTTGTCAAAGTCAACTAGTGCTTTAAAGTTGATAAAGTAACAACTTCTTGAGGAAGCACCTTGCTGGAAGATCAGTAGCCGGTTCTGTCTTTACTTCAACAACGTCTGATATTGGTAATACACTAACACAGTAAAGGACCTGCGCTCTATTACCATTTAGTCTATATGGCGTTTTCTTCCACATATTAACCGACCTTTCATTTCCTCGACTAAATGGGTTGTGTCAATATGGGTTCAACAATGTGTCAGAGTCCAACCGGCCCGACTATAACTAAGTTTTTAATTTTTTTTGTTTGTATTTATAATTTGTGTAATTACTAAACAAAAGTAATATAACCTTTTACCTTCTATTATGACCATATCAAAAAAGAAAATTAAAAATATTTTGATGAGTTTTCTCTGATGGGTCAATTTGGGCTGCATATTTAGCCCAAATCAGCCCAAATTTTAGACGGGCTAACTTGGGTTGTGCCCAAACTTGACATTCCATGAAATGTGCCCCTTCATGGATGCAAGATTCAATTCCCTCTCTTTTTGTTGGAATGCAATGAAACATATCACTCTAGGAAAGAATCTGGACCAGATATCTGATGTAATGTACACTTCCATGGTTTTCATCATATTTAGTAAAGAAACCATATCTTTAGCGACAATGTTTCCATCAAGACTATTCTTTTTCTTTCTCTTTCCCTTTTGTGTCCATGGTAACAGACTAACAGGGTACAAGAATAAAGGTGATATCCAGAGTTGCTAAGTCATACCATAAAAGTTTGGGAGAGGATGGTAGAAGCGAGGGTGAGGAGGATGGTGTCTATATCCGACAACTAGTTCGGGTTCATGCCGAGTCGGTCAACTACGGAAACCATCTATCTTATTAGGAGGTTGGTGGAACAGTACAGGGATAGGAAGTAGGACCTACACATGGTATTTATTGACCTGGAGAAAGCATATGACAAGGCCCCTAGAGAGGTCCTTTGGAGATGCATGGTGGCTAAAGGTGTGTCGGTTGCCTACATAAGGGCGATTAAGGACATGTATGATGGAGCTAACACTGGGATTAGGATAGTGGGGGGCGACTCAAAGAATTTCCCGGTTGTTATAGGGTAACACCAAGGATCTGCGCTCAACCCGTTCTTATTTGTCTTGGTGATGGACGCACTGACACGTCATATTCAAGGGGAGGTGCCTTGTGTATGTTATTCGCTGATGACATAGTGCTGATAGTTAGAGACACGAGGCGGCGTCAACGAGACGATGAAGGTTTGGAGACAGGCTCTTGAGTCTAAGGGTTTCAAGTTAAGCAGGACTAAGACGGAATACTTGGAGTGCAAGTTCAACGTGGATCCGAGGGAAGCAGGCATGGAAGTGAGGCTTGAATCACTGGTCATCCCCAAGAGAGACAGTTTCAAGTACCTTGGGACGGTTATCCAGGGGATGGGGAGATCGACGAGGATGTCACACACCGTATAGGGGTGAGATGGATGAAATGGAGATTAGCATCTAGAGTCCTGTGTGACAGGAAAGTGCCACCGATACTCAAAGCCAAAGGCAAGTTTTATACAGCGGTGGTTAGACCGGCCATATTGTATGGGGCTGAGTGTTGGCCAGTTAAGAACTCACATACCCAGAAAATGAAAGTAACAGAAATGAGGATGTTAAGGTGGATGTGCGGGCATACTAGGATGGATAAGATTCGGAATGAAGATATTCGGGATAAGGTGGGCGTGACTCCTATGGATGCTAAGATGCAGGAAGCGAGACTTAGATTGCTCGGGCACGTACAGAGGAGAAGCCCGGATGCCCCAGTCAGGAGGTGTGAGCGGTTGGTTTTGGTGGGTACGAGAGAGGTAGAGGGCGGCCTAGCAAATATTGGGAAGAGGTGATCAGACAGGACATGGCGTGACTTCAGATTTTCGAGGACATGACCCTTGATAGAAAGGTGCGGAGGTCGCGCATTAGAATGGTAGGTTAGGAGGTGGCTAAGGCTAGTCTGATAGGGTTGTGTCTCTGACTGCTAGTGGTTAATGTTGTGTTCACACTATTCACTGTTTTCATTGTGCTGAGCTTTATTTACTGGTTATTATTACTGTTTTACATCTATTTTCTGGTTCTTATGTTGTCATTATTTCTTGATGTTTCTGTTGATGGTACTGATATAGTGTTTCTTTTCGTCGTCTTGAGCCGAGGGGCTTTCGGAAACAGTCCCTCTACCCCTCGGGTAGGGGTAAGGTTTGCGTACACACTATCCTATCCAGACCCCACTTATGGGATTTTACTGGGTTGTTGTTTTTTTTGTTGTTGGTAATAGGCTATCAGGGATGGGATGGGGGAGAGTTTCACGTTGTCCCTCATTTTCTGCTTTTCGCCTTAATTGTGAGACCATTATATGGGATATAATGACATTCTTCAAGTATCAATTTATGATTTTGGCCTTGAATGTTAGTATTTCTGTACGTTACAAATTTGAAGCTTTGAAGGAAAATCCATTTTAACTCACATTACTCAGATCTGCCTGCCTTTCTTGCAGGGACAGAATTATCTGAAAGGTTTATTTGGAGGAATTGCTCTTGTTTTACTAATACATTCTGTGAACTCCTTAATTGGCTGTGCCCATTTCTGTTTGCCTGTGGCTCCTCCAACCTCGTCAGCAGCTTTAACCTGGTTAAAGGTGTATGGTCGGATGTTTGTTTTATTTGTTCAAGGACTTGCAACTGCTACAGGCGTTGCCACTGTTGAGGAACTTCTTTTCAGGTCATGGTTGCCTGATGAAATTGCTGTTGACCTGGGATATTATCGTGGAATCATAGTTTCTGGACTTGTGTTTGCTTTGTTTCAAAGGTGCGCCCTCATTCTTTTTTTCTTTTTTTTTTTAATAAGGTAAAGGTGTGCCCTCATTCTTGATCTGCTTATGCACTCGGGCTTTGATAAAGATCCAAGTATCCCGAGTTTTTAGGTTACTTGCCCTTCGAGCTGCCAATTTCTGTCTCTCAAAACTTATGAATAATTGAATGATTGAATTAGGGTTTCCTGAGAATATTTTCCCTGTATTTGCTTAGTTCTGTTTAGTGCTCTCTTGTCTTTATACATGCCCCTCCTGTCTATCTTGCCTCTTCGGATGTACCATCTCTTCCCACCCCAAAAACTTTTATTCTGTTGGATTGATTGCGTTCTTAATGCTATATGCAAATGAAATTCCAGCAAGGTGAGTTTGTGTCATACTCTAAAATTGCTTTTCAGGTCACCGTGGGCAGTGCCTGGTTTGTGGCTATTGTCACTGACTCTTGCTGGTGTTCGACAAAGAAGCCAAGGAAGCCTCTTCCTTCCAATTGGGCTGCGTTCAGGGATAGTGGCTTCTAGTTATATCTTACACACTGGGGGTTTCTTGACTTATCAACCAAAGTTTCCTCCATGGTTCACGGGGTCTTATCCAACTCAACCATTTAGTGGAGTAGTTGGTTTTGCCTTCGCTTTGTCACTGGCAATACTTCTGTACCCTGGGGAGCCTCTTCGTAGGAAGAAAACAGCCAGAAAAATCAAGGAATAAAACATGTATGTAACTATATATTGGCGAGATTGGTTAACGTGTAGCCAATATACAACCTGCATCGTTAAGCAAGCTGGAAATGTTGGTTGTTTTTGCCACTTCGGCATATAGTCAGGCTTGCTTATACTGGAACACGCGGCTGAGATTGTTGTGCTTGAAGCAATGACTGTAGCAGTGGACATTACCAGGAAGCGTCTCCTTAAGTAAACTTAAGTTGTTGTAAGTGTACAAATGAGGGCAAATTTTGTAGCAAATTAAAGTGTAAATGGGAATTTAAAGAAACCTCTTTTCCCACTTTATACCACCTGTACATGTAAGTTGGTTCTTTTCGACTGCAAGGAAATATATAGAAATCATTTACCACTGAAGTTCTGCAATCAGGAAAAGTTATTCCATCTCTAAAGTCTTTTTCCTTTCCTGCCAACTTTAAATTTTTGATTAGGATATCATCATTATTTCCAAATATGTTTGTTTTCATATTAATTTGGTCCACTGTCTCAACTTCAATTTGAAATAGAGAATTTGAAATTAGAATAATTTGTTTGAAGAGTATTTCAAGTGGAAAATACTGCAAAAACTTAAACTATTTTTCCAAGTCAAATCATTGTCCAAACACTAATTCAACTTTCAAGTTCCGAATACTCTTTTTCAACTTTAACTTCCGATACTCGTCTTTTGCATATTGAAAATATAGTTTTTCTTAGAGAAAGGCATATCTTTTTGTCAAGGAAAATTGTAATAGAGAGCCCCAACAAGCTGTAGATACCAAATACATACAAGAGGTAGAGAGGCGACTACTTCTTGCTACTAGAAGCAAAGGAATATTATTGATATAATCTTTAATTACAGTTCGTTTTAGAGATTCATATCATTGTGATTATCTGAGATATAGAGTTTCTCTAATTCATGGTATTATACTATTATGGATGCTTTTGGCCAAAACTAGAATTACTGTCCTTTTGAGATTAAAAAAAAGGAAGGCAGGAAGCAATTGTGCATGAATTAAGTAGTAGAAATTTAGACTTTCATTAATCAAAACAGGCAAAGTTGTAACATTGTTTCCCAAAAGTTCAAACAAAACATGAAAGATAAAACCCTCCATTGAAAGGGCATTTAGGACAAGGAATTGCATTCAGAAAGGAAAAGATTTTAAAAAAAAATTCAAAAACAGCAGTCTCTCCTTCATTGCGTGTTACATCTTCTTGTTGATGCTTTTGCCTCTTCAACTATTCATCAATAGCCAATGGAACTTTCTCAGCCTGAAATACACAACCAACAAATATACAAATTAGCAGCAGATTTCCAAACTTTATAAACAAGCTCAAACAAAATACAGAAGTGACACTAAAAAAAAAAATACAGCCCGGTGCACAAGGCATCCCGCGTTCATACAGGATCCAGGAAAGGGCCGTACCCCAAGGGGTGTGATATGTACACAGTCTACCCTAATGTAAATATTAGTGGCTACTTCTACGGCTCAAACCCCTGACCTATAGGTTGCACAAAGACAACTTAACCGTTGATCCAAGGTTCCCCTTTAAAATTGACACTTACTGATTTCTTAAATCCAAGTTCATAAAACATCTCAAGATAGCGCTTCTTTGCACTAGCAACTTTATCATTCTTGGTTGCATACTTCCAGAATCCATAAATCCCAGATAGTGTGATCACTTTCTGTGAATAAATTTGCCATGTATACCTAGCAAAAGAAAATACAAAAAAGGGTTAGTTTTAGTTTGTTCAAAAGTTAAATCTTGGTTGTGCACTTGTGCTAATCAAATGCAAAAGCTTACTTTTCAAGAATACGTTGCAGACCTCCCTTGGAAATAGCATCCCAATAACTTGGATCTTCTTTAGATTTTTCAAAGAAATTTACCAACATATCAGCAGCCTTGTCACCTTGATTAGGATCAATATGGAAACCAGATTTTCCATTCACTATAATCTCAAATGGTCCACCATTACAAGTAGCAAAAGTTGGCAAACCACAAGTCATAGACTCTACAACTGTCAAACCAAAAGCCTCGTAGAATGCTGGTTGAACGAAAGCACCCCTCGTGTCTGCAATGTAACGATAGAGTTCTCCGTTCCTCACACGATTCATTTGGGAAGAAATCCACCTGAATTGGCCGTTCAGGTTATAGGTTTCGATAAGATCATACATCTTCTTCATCTCTGCTTGCTCTTCTATATCTTTGGATTCTTTCCTTCTGTCTCCGCCTACAACCACAAGGTTAACAAGCTCCCTCAGCCTTGCATTCTTAGCATACCATTCCACGAGCCCTGTTAGATTCTTCACGCGATCTAGCCTTGCCATGGTAAAGAGAATTGGCTTGTTCCGGTCCTTCAACACACATCTGTTTATGTTGATAACAAATGATTAATCGATCTGTTGGGATAAAAGCGATCATAAATGGGATGAAATAAAAGCAAATTAAGGAGACTAACAAGTGGTCCTTATTCTCAACAGGACTGTAGAGGAGTTCTTCAATTTCCGGGTGGAAGTTGGTTAGCCTTTTCTCCTTCTCAGTGTAAGGGAAGTAGATTGACATATCAGCCCCAGGGGAGACAATGTTGAACTTTGGATCAAACGAATCGATTCCATGGACTACTCGGTACAATCCAGGCATGGTAAAAGCAGTATGACTCTCATACTGTCCTACAGTGTTTTTGCTGCAAATAACAAATGTTCCAATATCAATGGAAACAGTAAAAACAAACAAACAACAACAACAACCATGCCTTGGTCCCAAACAAATTGGGGTCGACAAATTGAAATAGTATAAACAAACAACAACAACAACTATGTCTCAGTACCAAACAAGTTGGGGTTGGCAAATGGAAATAGTATAAACTAATAGCAACAACTACTACTACTACTACTATGCCTCAGTCCCAAACAAGTTGGGGTTAGCGAATGAAAATAATATGAACAAACCAACAACAACAACTATACCTCAGTCCTAAACAAGTTGGGGTCGGCAAATGGAAATAGTATAAACAAACAACAACAACAACAACTATGTCTCAGTACCAAACAAGTTGGGGTTGGCAAATGGAAATAGTATAAACTAATAGCAACAACTACTACTACTACTATGCCTCAGTCCCAAACAAGTTAGGGTTAGCGAATGAAAATAATATGAACAAACCAACAACAACAACTATACCTCAGTCCTAAACAAGTTGTGGTCGGCAAATGGAAATAGTATAAACAAACAACAACAACAACTATGGCTCAATCCTAAACAAGTCGGGGTCGGTGAATGGAAATAGTATAAACAAGGGTAAAAATATGAAATACTATGATGGTGTGCATTTGCTTTTACCTTCCAGCAATTTCTTGGAAAGTGCTGGTGATGATGAAATCAGTGTGATTCATGGCAAAGAGATCAGCAGTGAACTGACTTGAGAAATGATACTTGTCATCAAACTTCTTCCAATTAAGGTCAGAGTTTGGATACTTAGTTTTTTCCAAGGCATGAGCAATAGTACACTGAGTAGCCCCAAATTTCTTCGCAAGCAAAGAGGCAGCAAGATTTCCCTCACTGTAGTTTCCAATGATCAAGTCTGGTTTAGCTTGCAATTCTTTGACAAGTTCTTCTGCAACATCCTGATGATCAATTTAAAAATGGGTCTTCAGTTAGCAAGACATTTTCAATTGCAGAAGGAACATTCCAATGGATTTTATTTGTTTTTATGTTCCAACCTCAGTGAAAGTTTCCATGTATGGCCAGACTTCGAATCGTGAGATCCATTTGCGCAACATTCCCTTCTCAGTTCTAAATGGAACACGAATTATATGAGAATGTTCTGCCCCATATACTTTCTCCATCCGCTCGCCACAGGTGGTTCCTACTGCATCAGGCAGCAGCCTTGTTACCTGATATAAAACAACAAAAAAGATCAATTTCATTTAGAAGTGTAAATGAAACTAGGAAAATTAAGGCCACTTACAACAAGGATGCGAGGGATGATATCATCGAGTCCTTGAAGCTTCATACGATGAAGCATCTCACGCTCCATAGCTGGAACTTGATCAAGAATGTAAACAACCTATTCAACATTTCACAACCAAAAAAAAAGATTGTTGGTTCAAATGGTATAAAGAACTTGATCAAGAATGCAAAATATTGGACACAAACCTGGCCACCAGTGTCAGGATAGCCCAAGACATTATCTTGAGCAAAATAACCATGTGGAGTTAGAATCACAACATTGAAAACCAATGGGATTCTACCAAGGAAATTTTCCAAAGAAGACGCGTTAGGAGCCTCAAGGAGATGCAAAAGATGACTGATAGTGTCTTGCACGCGTTCAGCGGTGTTTCCCCACCCTCTTTCCAAGCCAATCTCTTCAAACTTTGATTCAAAATTGGAGTATGGAGTTTCTGGATTCAATGTGCACAAATGTTCCTCTGCTTTTTTCAGAACAAGTTGGAAACTCTCTAGGCTTTGAATGCTTTCTTTCACCATCAATGACTGTTTTCAAGTTAACATACTTAGAAATATACACATAATCATACAACTTGTTTAAAGAAACACTTTTTTTTATTACCTTTCCTTTGTAGTTATGGTTTCTGAGGAAGTCAAGGAGGCATCTGGAAATCTCCTTATCATGAAACATTTTCGAAGCAATGTGGCGATTAAGAAACTCCAAACCATTGCCAATAGAGTCAGAAAGTGTTTTTGGTGGTGTAACTGTTGTAAATGGCTCAAAATCCAACTCCAATATGTTTCCACTGGTAACATAATTGATACACAAAACATTATGAATCAAAACAAAAACTTCAATTTCACAAAGCGAAATCGCAGACTAATACTTTACCTTTCATCAACAGTGTTCTCTTTCAATTGAAGGTATTCAGGAATGCTTAATTCAGCCACTTTCTTTGTCTTAAGATTCAGTGACAAGTACTCCCATACACCGGGCCTCGGACGTACAGCTAGTGCTAGTTTTGGTGGTACAATCACAGCTTCTTGGCTGCAACTGAGAACTTCCACAAGTGCACTAGGTACAATATTTACTCCATTTGTCTTACTAGTAACAGAAACCAAATGGTTCAAGAGATCAAGTGGTTTCATTACCCCTTTCCCTTCAGTTTCAATCCTGTGCCAAAACCAAAACAATTAAAAACAATGGTACTAATGTATTTAGCTAACATGAGCTATAGAATTTTCGACAGGGGACATAGATATATATATGTGAAAAATCAGTAAAATTCTAATAAATATTAGATTACAACAACACAACAAAAACAGTAAATTCCACAAGTAGAGTCTGGGGAGGTAGTATGTACGCAAACCTTATACTTTGAGAATAGAGAGGTTGTTTCCGATAGACCGGGCTCAAGGAAAGATGAACAGAAAGCAGTAGCAACAAGCAGTAACAACAGCTAGATAATAAGGAAACAAGTGCTACCAAGTACTATTAGGTTCTAAACTTATAATTTCAAAAATGTAACAAAACCTTGGATAAGCCTCTAGTTCTTAATATCATTATATGTAGTAATGTACCTTGACTTGAGAGCCAAAATTTCATCTGGATGAGCCAAAATGGATTCCTCCAAACTTTTCTTAATGCTAAGACCACTAGCTGCCATTTTTTTTCCTTCCTATGAAACAGAACTTTGATTCTATTCAAGAAAATAGAAAGAACGGATTAAATGAATTGATGAGAAAAATGAAACTCATCTGGCCTAATTTATACTAATATCTTAACCATAGATGGGCCAAATGAAAAAGAAAAAAGAAGATACTATTTCAATGATGAGATCTCAAGTTGCACAAAACATATTTCTAAGCAAGCTAGCTATAGCTATTGATTGGTGGAGCACCAAAAAGATGTAACACAACCACCAAACTTTAGTTGTAAGATTAATCATGACATTACACATAATTAACCTACATTAACTTTACATTAATACAACATTGAAAAAAGAAGAAAATAAGCATATAAAGAAAAGTTTTAAGCTATTTTTTTCTTCATAATATTAGGTTGAGACGGGTTTAAGTGGAACAATATGGACATTGACGATAATGGCGAAGCCAGAAAATTCAATAAGGTGGCTATGCAAGGGTGTTCAAAGTCTATTTTTTAATCAATAACAAGTATTTTACCTTATATGTAGTATAATTTTTCGGCGAAGGGTGTTCAGTTGACCACCCTTAGGCTAACATAGCTTCGCCCCTGATTGACGATACACATGCTAACTTGCTTGAGAGTGTGAGGTAGTGGTTATTATTGTTATAATTTTGAAACTATTAAATTGCATGAAAATGGTTACAAAGATGGTGAAAGTTGACCTTTATCCCAAAAACATGAACTAAAGGAATGCAGAAAACTGAGAAAACAATAATGTGATAGGAAAGGTAGCCCGGTGCACTAAACTCTCCTGTTATGCGTGGGGTCCAGGCAAGTCCAGGGCTGGATAGCGTGGGGTCCAGACAAAAGCTGGATCATAAGGATCTATTGTACGCATGCTCACACCCGACCTCCTCGTCAGTGCCCTTCAATAATGTTACGAAGAAAAAAAAGATAGCAACAGAAAAAGGACATACTTCTTTAATTTGCTTAAGGAATTATTAGAACTTGGTACGATGGTAGTAGTGAGGATGGGTGGAATTTATAGAGAATAAACCGTTAGTTCTAAAATATTATAAATGGTAAGTGTAATAAATATATTAATAGACTATAAACCAAAAGGGAATTATCCTTTTTCTTTTTCAAGATATTATTTTCCATATGAACTAATTCTTATCCACCAAGAAAGTATCTTGTAACCATTTATGGTTTGCTAAATCTTCCATTTTTAGACCTGATATTGTTCACTTTTGATTATGCATGCAAAAGGCGGTGGCCTTTTTACTATTTTGTGTTTTTTAACCTCTATTTTACCATAGCCAAGCGAAAAATGGAAAATTGAGAAAAAGTATAATAAGGAAGAAAAACATTGTTGTATATATGCCAAAGACGAGAGAACGCACTTTCAAAAATGCATGCAAACATGCACGACATATACTCCTAACTAGTTGTCCGTACTAAGTAACCTTGCCACGTAAGGGGGGGGGGGGGGATAAAGAAGGAAAGAGATTTTTTCTTTTTTAAAATCAACTTATAAACTATATAAGAAAATTACAAAGACAAAGAAGAATAAGATGAAGTCGGCAAAAGTAGCAAAAATAAATGTAAAGAAGATTTAAAAAAAAACGGATTAATAAGATGATATTGTAAGAGGTTTAATTACAACGATAATGTAAAAAAAAATTTACACCGTCGACATATATAATTAAGTCCTCTTTTATCTTTTCTTAAACAAGTTTCTGACTTCATCAATTCTGTTAAAGGGTAGACAAAATTTTATATGGTCAATATATTCTAGTAGACACTGTTTTAGAGCGAATGAGAATTACGTATGTAAGTGTTTAAAACACTTGTTTTCACTGAATTGAGGTGTCGAGATGAAACCCCGTGAAATAGAGAGCCGAAATATAAGATCGGTATAAGTATGAGCGTTTATTAAGCTATTCCACCTAATCTAAATCATTTTTCATAAACTAATAAGTCTTCTGTCCTCATTAATCATGTCAAAAATAGACCACTAATGACTCGAAATAATTGGTTTTCATTTTTCTTGGTATGACTGTATGTAGTATAGTTTTATTCATCTTTTTCAATTACACACCGCACGACATGGTACTATTTTACCAAGATATGTAGACCCTATTTGCTTGATTTAATGGGCTACAGTACCTAATGGGTCGTAGCCAAAATGATTCTGGGCCCACGAAGAATCATGCTTTTGGCCCACTGTAAATAAAATAATTTCTCCTTTTTCTTAAAAAAATATTTCGGTGGTTAATTTCTTCTTAAATTAGTTTATCAATTTAAAGAAACCAGTTAAAGCATGTGAACATCATACTGCAATACAGCTATTTAAGTAATATATTTGTTAATAATATTATATACGCAAAACATGATTTAAGAGGAGGGAAGAGGATCAAAGTCTCAAGCATACCTCTTCACTACGTGAAATATTTTAATTTTACTTTCAATTATATTTTGGGGTAATTCATACCCTCGTCGTTGGAATTGTCCCATATTTGCCTTTGAACCTAATAGATTCCCAACCTGAAATATAACGGAGTGTAATCTTAAATCATAGTTAAAAGTAGGACAGTAAATTTAGACCTTTATCGTGAAGTATTTTGATGCGTGAAACCGAATATTCAGTTCATGACGGAAAGTTAAGAAAAAGGTGAAGCGATTGGCTAACGGCAAGGGAATGAATGACCTTAAAATATAACTAAGGATAAAATTTAAAATATTTCTTACAGTAGAAGGATACATTTGGATAATTTTCCCTTAAAAGGAAAACTAAAGGTGAGAGTGTTTGTAAAAAAGAAATCGGTGAATTAATGTACTTTAACTAACTATTTTTCTTAGTAATGATATATATTACATATAAGTGTCACACCTCCTTTTTGCGCGCCCGACCCCGAAGGGTTAAATACGCGGGGGAGTTTTTCCAATTTAAGTGACAATATTCGAAATGAGATTATTTATTTAATTCAGAGTCGCCACTTGGGAAAGGTTTGGTTTTTGGTGTCCCAAGTCACCGGTTTATCTCGAATCCCAAATCGAGGAAATTTTCGACTTTTCCAAATGAAGTCTGCGAACCAGAAATTCTAAGTAAGGAATTCTGTTGACCCGAGGAAAGGTGTTAGGCACCCTCGAATCCCGTGGTTCTAGCACGGTCGCTTAAATTGTTATAATGGCTAAATATCTGATTTAAATACATGTTATGACTTATGTGCTTTTATTAAGTTTAAACCGCTTTTATTATTATCATTTATTTTTATAGAATTGCAACGTCGTGAAAATGCATCTCGAACCACGTCACAATCAATGCACCCGTAGTTGTTAACGCATTTCGACTCCGTTGAGATTTGGATTCGGGTCACATCAATGTGCACTCGAGTTTAAGAATGTAATTTAATTAAGTCGTGCCTAAAGAGTCTAACGCGTCATCATTTTGTAGAAGGCCATGAAATTCGCTAAATGGTTCATCCTGAATTCTAAATAATTATTGTGGTTATTTATTGAGGGCCCCGCAATTTTGCATTTTTATTTGGCGAGACTCGCCTCTATTTTTGAAAAGGATATCCTAAAGTGGCTACGTTTCTAATACATTTGTCTCTAAAAAATAAAAGAGAAAAATACTAAACTTACTTGTTTAAGCAACTGACATACTAAATCTCTGCTATATATGACGAATCCAAATTTTTGCTTGATTGCCTAATTGGTTGTTTATGAGGTGAGAATTATCTCATGCCTCGTCTTTAAGGAGTGAATAAGTTTTGTTAATTTGCTAAGGGGATTGCAAGCAAACTAATAACGTACACTAAATTTGCATTAAAAACGACCTTCCAGTTCGGATTGCAAAACTAGCTCATTTGGGCTTGATAAATGAAATCGGTTGTTTATTAGGAAAACCACTGTTAATTGAACTCAAAAAAGTAGTCGCGTTATTCTGAAACGATGAATCTATATTGAAGCCCATATCGAAACTATGTAGAAACAAGTAGTCCAATAAAAGGGTCAGCATACATTATTACCCTGTTAACGTAACGCTGCATGAGAATTAGTTTGGGGTACACTTATCTTGAAGTCAAATAGAAACGAATGTAGCAGATTCGATGGTTCAGAGATCTAGGCAAAAATACATACATATGCTTGCTATGATTCTATGTTATGATATCATAACTGAAACAAAGCTAACAGTTGCATGCTTTAAAACACATCTGATCTATCAAGCCAATGCTATCTAATTGTTCATCTCAACTTAGAATATATGTTAATTTATACAGAATGTTTGCAGTTTGCAGTTAAACAAATACAGGCCAAACTAACATTCAACCTATTTTGAACACCAGTATTATAACATAAACAGATGTTCATTTCTTTATTTCTGCTTCAACTTCAAACTTTCAACAACACATGATTTCAGAAGTTGTGTACCTGGAAATATTTGACAATTGAAGAAGAGGGAAATCAGCAGAGTAACAATGGCAACAAGTGCAGCAGCAATAACAGTAGGCGACAAACAGGGCAGTGGAAATAGAAAACCCCAGATAGGCCAAACTTCAGGAAGTAACCCAATGCAAACTACAACCAGTGAGCTCAGTTTAAACTTGAAAGGAACAGAATAAGCAGAAGAACAAATGAAATCCAGATGACAATGTGAAGAAAACAGTTCCTGATTTTTCTATCCTTTCTCCCTTGTATCTGTCTGTGTGTGTTAATAAGTATGTATTCAGCTCTCTCTTCTCAAATCTATCCTCTCTCTTATGTTCTGAAAATCCCAAACCCCAGTCCAGTCTGAGTTCCCTATGTGTGTTCCCTAGTATCAGATGTATTCCTCTCCTCCCTCTGTCTCCTATATGCTCTCTAATATCAGGTGCCCCCCTATACTTTTCTTCACAATTCCATCTCTCTCTTTCTCTCTCTGTGCGTCCCCCTTTGTATATCTATTCCTAATCCCCTCTCTCTCTATATATGTTCTCCCTATCTATCATCAGATGTCTTCTTTTTATAAGCCTAAAGTCATCCCTTTAACAGCTTGTTTTGATCATCAGAATACCCTCCCATGTGCTGCCCCTTTTCAGTTTCCACTTAGCTAATTAAGTATAAACAAAACCCCATGATATTCCCTTGGCAGGCTTACCTTTAGTAATGTTTATTATTTCTGAAACTAAAGTAGGGTGTGAGCAGCAGGATGTAGTCTGACAGCACATGCTGTCAAACTATTTAATTCAAAAAGCCTTTAGGCAAGGCTCAGGCTGTTCACCAATGCACATGTTGTGCACAAGTGCACATGCCCTCCAATTTCAAAACTGTAACTAAACAAAACATTGATTTTACATTTCTGACCCAAATTAATAATTATAAGCACTAGACTCAGTTCTTAATTGATTCAGGCAAATGTTTAACTGCAGCAGGTCAATTTGTTATTGTTCAGCTAGTTTAAAACTAATTGACGACACATGTCGACTCGACTATATTAATCACAACAGGTGCAATCGTAGCCAAAAATCAGACATCTAACAGTATCACACAAGGGGTTCATATTGCAATGTTAACACAGAAAGGCCCTAGGAGCTAAATGAACGAACCAATTCAATATTCACTTGATTGTACCGCTTACACATACCATTATCAGTGAACCAGTAGAAGAAAGAAAACAATCAAACACAAAGGCTCGGGCAAGGTGGACAGGACACAGTTAATAAAACTCAAAACAAAAGATTTCAACAAACATGAACAGCTTTTAGAACAATCACATGGACCAAAACAAATAAAGAAAAGAAAAGAAAAAGCAAGACTCACCTCAAATCTCGAAAAAATCAAAAGCCTTAACTCGGATTTGGACAGACCTTTCTTAAGGCTGAACGGGCTTTAATCGAAGTGTTTCTCAGATGAGAAACACTTCGATTAAGGTCCATTAGACCTTAATCCTTTGGTTTGAACAAAACACGGCCCATCGACGAGGAACCTTATGGTTCCAAGAATCAGATCTGGGATTCATGCTTCCCTGGTCAGATTCGGACCAAACCAAGCATGGTTTGGTCACGAAGGGGGTCTGGGGAGTGTCTGGTGTGAAGCTGGGGTTAAACGGTGTAGATCGAGTTTTGACTCGAATCTTCAAATGAAGATTCGAGAAGGTGGGATGGGATTCAAGTTAAGTAGTTAACAGATTCATGTTCAGGACGGCAAAGGGATTCTAGGGTGTTAAGGTGAAGGTCACCGGCGTCCGGGCCGCCGGTTTTCATGGTGAAGGGTACAGGGGCGGCTCTAGGGTTTGGGGTTCTGGTGAAGGCGACGAAGGCTGGGGTTTGGATGGGGGCAGGGTAAGGTTACAAGCTTATATAGTTAGTGGGTAGGTGGATCCTGGCCGTTGGATGAGATGTGATGAAGGGCCAGGATCCTTCGACTAACAGGGAACGACGTCGTTTCAAGGGTAAAGGGTTTGGGTTGGTCCGGGTGGATACGGGTCGGGTTCTTCAGTGGGTTATGGGGAATCGATCTTGACCGTTGATCAATTTGAGATCAACGGCCCAGATCAACCTGGATTAACACGACGTCGTTTGGACGCTCTGGGTGTTTAGCTGGTGTGGACCGGGCATGCCTGGTTTTGGGCTGAGTTTGTTTGGGCCAATTTACTTAAAATATGCCCAAGTCCGGAAGAAGAAGATTTTTTTTATTATTATTTCTTTTTCTTCTTTATTTTAAAAACAAACCTAAGCAAAATCAAATTAAAATTAAATACACACTTAATACAATTATTTGCACACACATTAAAATATTTCAAAACAGGTAAAATCAAACAAAACAAAAATCACGGACGAGGATGCCTATTTATGATTTTCTATTTAACAACCGGATTACGGTTCGAATTATGCATGACACACACATTTTTTGTATTTTGTTTTTAAATAAAAATAAAAATGGGCAAAAGTCACAAATAATTAACAAAGTGCCGTACATAAATCCAAAAATTGTACAGCAGGACCAATTGTTATTATTTTTTTTATTCTTTTGGAGCGATTGTCGTGCAAAACAAAAATCACGTGCTCACAGCTGCCCCTCTTTGTTCGAAAACACGAAGAGTTTTCGTGCAAAGATAAAGTGAGCGTGTATGAGCGCTTTTTCCCTATGGACTACTCCGTATGAAGCATGTTTTTTGAAAGATCTCACCGAATCTTGCTTCAAAGATTTCCTACATATCCTGGGCTAAACAGGAATCAGGTCAATGTAGTTCGAGAAGTTTTGGTAGTTGGGACTACCATGGGATTGCAATGCTTGCTATTACTGCTGTTGTTGTTGTCACTACTGCGTCACTGACCGCCTTATTACAACCAAAGGAAAAATTGGAAACTGAACTAACTACTTATATGCATGTCAACTGCTAGTTACAAGATTCCTATCTATGATTCTTTTGCGACTTGATCTTGGGTCTTAGCTGATTCTGCTTGTAGACTCCGATCTGAATCTTGATGCTTGTGAGTTGCGGCGACTTGTTTAATCTCTGGGATACTGAGTGAGACGCGATTGGTAGGGTTCAGGACCTTAATCAAATGTTGGAGTCAATCTGCCTTCCATTTACTCCGATATCTCGGGACATCTTCTCTCTTTTTTTTTCTTCTTTGATTCCGAGCTGGGGCTCATCTCGTGGGTCATTTCGATCCATGTGGCTCGAGGTTAGACCTGCGGGAGAAAATAAACGAACGAAATTTTCTGCCCCAGTTTCACTAGGAAAATTTCGTTAATTATTCGCCAGGAAGTTCATAAAATTGATGAAGGAAGATAAAAAAGGCTTAGTTCAGGATTGGAGCCCTAATACCGACTAGCTGGGGAGAAGTTCAGTTTTAGAGTTGAAACTCTAATACTGACCAACTGGGGAAAAGTTCAGCTTAGGGTTTAAAACCCTAATGCTGACTGAAGGAAAAGTTCAGGTTAGGGTTTAAAACCCTAATGCTGATTACAGGAAAAAGTTCAGTTTATGGTTTAAAACCCTAATGCTGGCTGAAGGAAAAATTCAGTTTAGGGTTTAAAACCCTAATGCTGACTAAATGGAAAAAGTTCAGTTTAGGGTTTAAAACCCTAATGCTGACTAAAGGAAAAATTCAGTTTAGGGTTTAAAACACTAATGCTGATTGCATGGAAAAAACTCAGTTTAGGGTTTAAAACCCTAATGCTGGCTGAATAGAAAAGCTCAGTTTAGGGTTTAAAACCCTAATGCTGGCTGAATGGAAAAAGTTCAGTTTAGGGTTTAAAACCCTAATGCTGGCTGAAATGGAAAAAGTTCAGTTTAGAGTTTAAAACCCTAATGCTGACTACAGGAAAAGCTCAGTTTAGGGTTTAAAACCCTAATGCTGGCTGAAATGAAAAAAGTTCAGTTTAGGGTTTAAAACCCTAATGCTGACTAAAAAGGAAAATTCAGTTTAAGGTTTAAAACCCTAATGTTGATTGCATGGAAAAGCTCAGTTTAAGGTTTAAAACCCTAATGCTGGCTGAATGGAAAAAGTTCAGTTTAGGGTTTAAAACTCTAATGCTGACTAAAAGGAAAATTCAGTTTAGGGTTTAAAACCCTAATGCTGACTAATAAGGAAAAAGTTCAGTTTAGGGTTTAAAACCCTAATGCTGATTGCATGGAAAAGCTCAGTTTAGGGTTTAAAACCCTAATGCTGGCTGAATGGAAAAAGTTCAGTTTAGGGTTTAAAACCCTAATGCTGACTAAAAGGAAAATTCAGTTTAGGGTTTAAAACCCTAATGCTGACTAATAAGGAAAAAGTTCAGTTTAGGGTTTAAAACCCTAATGCTGATTGCATGGAAAAACTCAGTATAGGGTTTAAAACCCTAATGTTGGCTGAATGGAAAAAGTTCAGTTTAGGGTTTAAAACCCTAATGCTGATTGCATGGAAAAGCTCAGTTTAGGGTTTAAAACCCTAATGCTGGTTGAATGGAAAAAGTTCAGTTTAGGGTTTAAAACTCTAATGCTGACTAAAAGGAAAATTCAGTTTAGGGTTTAAAACCCTAATGCTGATTGCATGGAAAAGCTCAGTTTAGGGTTTAAAACCCTAATGCTGGTTGAATAGAAAAAGTTCAGTTTAGGGTTTAAAACCCTAATGCTGACTAAAAGGAAAATTCAGTTTAGGGTTTAAAACCCTAATGTTGATTGCATGGAAAAGCTCAGTTTAGGGTTTAAAACCCTAATGCTGGCTAAATGGAAAAAGTTCAGTTTAGGGTTTAAAACCCTAATGCTGACTAAAAGGAAAGTTCAGTTTAGGGTTTAAAACCCTAATGCTGATTGCATGGAAAAGCTCAGTTTAGGGTTTAAAACCCTAATGCTGGCTGAATGGAAAAGCTCAGTTTAGGGTTTAAAACCCTAATGCTGGCTGAAATGGAAAAAGTTCAGTTTAGGGTTTAAAACCCTAATGCTGACTAAAAGGAAAATTCAGTTTAGGGTTTAAAACCCTAATGCTGATTGCATGGAAAAGCTCAGTTTAGGGTTTAAAACCCTAATGCTGGCTGAATGGAAAAGCTCAGTTTAGGGTTTAAAACCCTAATGCTGGCTGAAATGGAAAAAGTTCAGTTTAGGGTTTAAAACCCTAATGCTGACTAAAAGGAAAATTCAGTTTAGGGTTTAAAACCCTAATGCTGATTGCATGGAAAAGCTCAGTTTAGGGTTTAAAACCCTAATGCTGGCTGAATGGAAAAGCTCAGTTTAGGGTTTAAAACCCTAATGCTGACTAAAAGGAAAATCTCAGTTTAGGGTTTAAAACCCTAATGCTGGCTGAATGGAAAAAGTTCAGTTTAGGGTTTAAAACCCTAATGCTGACTAAAATGGAAAAAGTTCAGTTTAGGGTTTAAAACCCCAATGCTGACTAAAAGGAAAATTCAGTTTAGGGTTTAAAACCCTAGTGCTGATTGCATGGAAAAGCTCAGTTTAGGGTTTAAAAAAAAACCTAATGCTGGCTAGAGGAAAAAATTCAGTTTAGGGTTTAAAACCCTAATGCTGACTAGCTGGGGGCAAAATTCGAGAACAAACAACTGATCTTTTTTTTTGAATTTTCTTGTTTTAGTAAAAACAAAAGAGAGTTTCGCGGAGACTTACCTTTCGAGTGAGTTCCTTATTGCCAAGATATTTCTTGTACCCATGTACCTTCTCCTTTGGGCGACACCTGCCTCTTGCGCGGTTGTCTTGGATTAAACCTGTTTCAACTTTTCAGACAAAGAACATTTGTTAGTTCGGAAATGACGGTCGGTTTGGTGACCTTGTTCGTTCCCGGTTGCTTTGTTGCGTCTTCATTTATGTTGCGAAGTCCCGCCATTGATTTGATTCATATGTCGAACCATTTTTTTTTGTGTCCCGTCTTTGCTTGGAGGTTCTCAACGGGGATTTTATTGGGGGTATTCTGTGGGGATTTGTACAAAAGGAAGTCCTATGGGGGAATATTTACAAATTGTATTCTTTGTGTGGATCTTTGTACAATGGGGTATGCTGGGTAATTGTTTCGCAGTGGGCTTTCTAGGCTTGGTTGGGGTAAGATCTTCGGGGAATTTTACAAAGGGACTCGCTGGGGATGTGCTGGGGAAATTCCAACGGGGATTTTCATATTGGGGGTACTCTGTGGGAGATTGTACAAAGAGAGACTCTGTGGGAATTTGTACAGAGGGAGACTCTGTGGGGATTCGTCCGAAGGCGGACTTGCTGGGGAAGATTTCTCTCTTTCCTCTTTACTTTAAACACCATCAAACATCATGATTCATCAGGCTTGGGCAATCGTACCAATGAAATGAGGCGTTTTCCTTCATGAAACGGGATTCCATGCAAACAAACCTGCCACCTGCCCTTTCCGGTGTATCCTGAACTTGGGGTTAAAACATAAAAGGGATTCGAAGAGAAACAAAGAAAGGAAAAAAAAATCAGGAAGGGAGTGTCCCTTTTGGGACGAGAAAGACTTATCTAAGGAAGATAACGCTGGCTTTAAATGACATGACATGCGCTTTGGACTGGACGCCTGACCTTCCATGAACTTGCGTTTCCCTGAACCAGAACGGATCTACGATTCCAAACCGGTGGAGCTTTGCCGAGACCTCCTTGGGGTGGAGTCATTCTTTTTCGGCCAACAGCGCCCTTTGCGGGTTTTCGCCAGCTGACCTCTCTCATTTCTCTTCCTGTCATCGCTTGATAGCACTCTTTGCGAGTTTTTTACTAAACAAGCTCTCTCATTTTAGTTTCTCTACTCCCATCGCCTCGTGGTGCCCGAAGGTTTTCACCGACGAGACTCTCTCATTTTTTCTTTCTCGATTCAGAGTGTGCCGGTCTCCATTTGTGACGCTTATTGGTTTCCCACTATCTTTGGTAATTGATCTGAAAGCTTGTGCTTGGTAAAGAGAGGCAGATGATACTAACTTCCAAACTGCTCGACGTGCCCCGGTTTCAATTTCAGGGTGAATGGGATTTTATTGTTGGTGTGACTGAACCTCAGGGAGAGGCTGCCTACGTATCCTTTCGGAATCAAGTCAGACGTAGTTCAGGCCTCAATCAATGTTTTTTTTAAGTGGCTCAAAGGTTTGTAGAGAGGATTGGGTAGTGTTTGGGGAGTAGTGGGGAATAAAACCTTCGTTATTTTAAACGCGTCAAGACTAACTGGAGTATAATTCAGACGTAGTATCTCTTGACTGCATCCGTATTTACTGCTGTGTCGGGGTCATTTCCTTCGATATCACCTAAATACAATGCTCCTCTCGGCAATATCTTCCTTATGATGTATGGGCCTTTCCAATTTGGAGCAAACTTCCCTTTTGCTTCCTCATGATGCGGCAGAAATACGCCTTAGTACCAGCTGACCTACTTCGAAATTCCTGGGTCGGACTTTTTTGTTGTAAGCACGGGCCATCCTTCGTTGGTACAACTGTCCGTGACAAACAGCGGCCATTCGCTTTTCATCAATCAAAGTCAATTGCTCTAACCGAGTCTTGACCCACTCGCTATCTTCGATTTCCGCTTCGACAATGATTCGAAGCGAAGGAATTTCCACCTCTGCTGGTATTACAGCCTCGGTCCCATAAACCAAAAGATAAGGAGTCGCTCCTACTGATGTGCGTACCGTAGTGCGATACCCCAATAATGCAAAAGGTAACTGCTCATGCCACTGTCGGGAACTTTGGATCGTTTTCCTCAAAATCTTCTTGATGTTTTTGTTTGCCGCTTCCACAGCACCATTGGCTTTCGGCCGATAAGGAGTAGAATTCCTATGCGTTATCTTGAATTGCTTGCATACATCTCCCATCAAATGACTGTTCAAGTTTGCTGCGTTATCTGTAATGATAGTCGCAGGAATACCGAAACGACAGATAAGATTTGAGTGTACAAAATCCACCACAGCTTTCTTAGTGACCGACTTGAGGGTGACAACCTCTACCCATTTTGTGAAGTAGTCTATGGCAACTAGTATAAACCTGTGTCCATTCAAGGCCTTTGGTTCAATTGGTCCAATGACGTCCATGCCCCAGGCGACAAATGGCCAAGGTACGGACCTGGGATGCAGTTCTGTGGGAGGTGCATGAATCAAATCACCGTGCACCTGACACTGATGACACTTCCGAATGAAGCTAAAGCAATCCTTTTCCATGGTCATCCAGTAATAACCTGCTCGAAGGATTTTCTTCGCTAAGACATACCCGTTCTTGTGAGGTCCGCACACACCTGCGTGTACTTCGTGCATGATCTTTCTCGCTTCCTCGATATCGACACATCTTAGGAGATTGAGGTCCGGGGTCCTTTTATATAACAATTCACCGCTCAGAAAGAAACCACTTGCATGTCGCCTAATGGTCCTCTTTTGATCTCCAGTAGCGTGCTCGGGGTATTCTTGCGTCTTCAGGAACCTCTTGATGTCATGGTACCAAGGTTGCGTATTTGATCCCGCCTCGATTACACTGCAGTAACCGTGTCTTTCCTTGATTTGGATTTCCAAAGGATCGACGTGGGCGTTGCCCGGGTAGGGTAGCATTGAAGCCAAAGTAGCGAGTGCATCTGCCAGTTCATTGTGACACCTCGGGATATACCTGAACTCTATTGATGTAAAGCGCTTGCTGAGGTCCTCCACATGCTGTCGGTAAGGGATAAGTTTGACATCCCGAGTTTCCCATTCACCTTGAGCTTGCCGGATAATCAGGTCAGAATCTCCCATAATCAGTAAGTCTTCGACATCCTGATCGATTGACCATATGCATGCCCATGATGCAGGCTTCATACTCAGCTGTATTATTTGTGCAAAAGAAACGAAGTCTAGCTGTGGCGGGATAATGCTGACCAGAAGGCGAGATCAAAATTGCCCCAATCCCCACACCCTTGGCGTTCACGGCTCCATCAAAGAACATCTTCCAAACATGAGCTTCCTCCGAGACCATTTCTGCGGTGTTTACTTCTTCATCTGGAAAGTAGGTATCCAATGGCTGGTATTCCTCATCGACCGGATTTTCGGCCAAATGATCTGCTAACGCCTGGGCCTTCATTGCCGTGCGAGTGACATAGACTATGTCGAATCCCGTAAGCAAGATTTGCCATTTAGCCAGTCTCCCAGTAGGCATTGGTTTCTGAAATATATACTTCAAAGGATCCAACCTGCTTATGAGGAGCGTGGTGTCGGCTTGGAGATAATGTCTCAACTTTTGAGCAACCCATGTGAGAGCGCAGCATGTCCTTTCCAGCAGAGTGTATTTGGCCTCGTAGCCGGTGAATTTCTTGCTCAAGTAGTAGATTGCTTGCTCCTTCTTTCCGGTTACGTCGTGTTGCCCGAGGACGCAGCCGAAGGAGTTCTCCAAGACTGTTAGATACAAGAAAAGTGGCCTTCCCGGTTCTGGAGGGACCAAGACCGGGGGATTCGAAAGGTATTCTTTGACTTTATCAAAGGCTTCTTGACACTCAATTGTCCATTTGATCGCTGCATCTTTCCTTAACAGCTTGAATATGGGCTCACACGTGCTTGTCAGCTGGGCAATAAACCGACTGATGTAATTCAACCTGCCTAACAGACTCATCACGTCTTTCTTTGTTCTCGGGGGAGGTAGATCTCTGATGGATTTTATCTTAGTTGGATCTAGCTCGATTCCTCTCCTGCTTACGATGAAGCCCAAAAGTTTGCCCGACGGAACTCCGAAAGCGCACTTGGCTGGGTTTAGCTTCAAGTCATACTTCCTTAATCTCTCGAAGAATTTCCTCAAGTCTTGGATGTGATTATCCTGCGTCCTGGAATTGACTATCACATCGTCCACGTACACCTCTATTTCCTGATGCATCATGTCATGGAAAATGGCAGTCATGGCCCTCATGTAAGTAGCCCCCGCATTCTTCAAACCAAATGGCATGACCCGGTAGCAGTAGGTGCCCCAAGGCGTGGTGAAGGCAGTTTTCTCGGCGTCCCCTTCATCCATCAGTACCTGATGATATCCAGCGTAACAATCTACAAAAGACTGTATCTCGTGTTTGGCACAATTATCAACGAGGATGTGGATGTTGGGCAGCGGGAAATTATCCTTAGGACTTGCTCTGTTCAAATCTCGGTAATCTACACATACCCGAGTTTTCCCGTCCTTTTTTGGTACTGGAACCACATTCGCCAACCATGTTGTATATTGGACTACCCGAATCACTCCCGTTTTCAGTTGTTTGGTGATCTCTTCTTTAATCTTGTCACTGACCTCAGTTTTGAACTTTCGTTGCTTTTGTTGAACTGGGGGACAATCAGGATGAATCGGCAATTTATGAACCACTAGATCAACACCTAGCCCCGGCATGTCATCATATGACCAAGCAAACACGTCTTTAAATTCAAAAAGAAGTTGAATTATCGCCTCTCGCGTTTTCTTGTCCGTGTGAATGCTTATCTTGGTTTCCCGGATTTCTTCCGGGGTTCCTAAATTTACCGGTTCAGTGTCATTCAGATTGGGCTTAGGTTTATTCTCGAAATATTCCAACTCTCGGTTTATCTCCCTAAAAGCCTCTTCCGCATCATATTCTGATTCTGGGTTCGTTAATTCGTAGTTAAATAACTCATTGTGATCTGGGCAAGAAGTCCGCGAGCATGTCATATTTAAAGCCGCATTATTATGACTGAAAAGAAAGATAAAAGGAAAAATAACAAAAATCAGAACAAAAGAAAGAATGGGAAAGCAAATGTTGATTTTTTTTTATTTTCTTTGGAAGGTTGGAAGACAAACAATGTTTACAACTTGGGAATTCAAAACAACAATTGAAAAGAAGAAAACGTTCAAGTTATGTCCTGGAGATAACTTGTGACACAGGAAAGGTGGCAGGGCAGGTCTACCCGGACTTCCGTCTAGTCGGGAATGGCGTAGCTTCCCAGTTTTGAAGTTTGGCGTTCGGCCCCATGTACATCATCTTAGCAATGCTCGTGCCTTCACCTGGTTGAACCATGTGGACCTCGTAGAGCATATTTCTCATCGCCCCACATATCTCCTCGATTTCCTCAGCTGTGAAGACCTCGTCGTCTTCTTCTTCAGCGTACCTTGGCCTGATGAAAGTTGCATATAAATCTGGCAGTGGTCGAGGTAACTTCCAACCCTCATTTTTCCTTTTCTTTGCCCATTCTTCGTCTGCTGGAGTAGGTTTGAAACCCAGTCCAAAAGGTTTCTTGGTGACTGGCAAAGTAATGGGTTTTGTTATTCCCTGAAGGGTTCGTCCAAGCCCCTTCCCTGGCCTAAATCCATGCCGGATCATCTCTTTGGCCACCATAACCGAGGCGTTAGACAGGAAAGGCTGGGGGCAGGGTATTCCCTCTTCGTGCTGCTCTGCTAGTACAATCTCAAAAGCTTGATAGACCGTATGTTCGCTCTCTTCTATCGGTTCCAGATATGGGGTGGATGGGTCCCGATAAATAGCATGCTCATCTTCCCCATGGACCACGATCTCCCGGTCTTCGTACTCGAACTTCACCATCTGGTGAAGAGTGGAAGGCACGGCTCCTGCCGCATGGATCCAAGGTCTGCCAAGGAGAAAATTGTAGGATGTATCCATGTCGATCACCTGGAAGGTTACTTGAAATTCGACTGGTCCTATGACCAACAACAGGTCTATTTCTCCCATGGTATCTCTCTTGATGCCGTCGAAAGCTCTTACGCAGACATTGTTGGGTCGGATTCTTCCGGTCCCAATTTCCATCCTTTGTAGCGTGGAAAATGGGCAAATGTCAACACCTGATCCCCCATCCAACATTACCCGCTTGACATAGTAGTCCTCGCATTTAATTGTTAAATGCAAAGCCTTGTTGTGTGCTGATCCTTCCGGGGGTAAATCATTCTTGCTGAAAGAGATTTGGTTGACGGCGAAGAATCTTTCTGTCATCTGCTCTAGTTGTTCCACCGAGGTTTCAACTGGTACATATGCTTCATTCAGGGTTTTCAGTAGGATCTTTTGATGCTCGGTCGACCTCATCAATAATGACAGTATGGATACTTGCTCAGGGTACTTGCGCAGCTGATCTATCACTTCGTAATCCGGCATTTTCATTTGTTGGAAGAACACTTCCGCTTCTTCAACACTCACGGGCTTCTTTGGCGGGAAGCGCCTTTGTGTCGCGTTGTTCAGTTCTTGGGTATTTGAATACCTTCCAATGAAAGTATTTTCTGGAAGTTCTCCCATGACCTCTTTACCTTTGTACATTACCAAAGTCATTTGATAATTCCACGGCACTGTGGACGGGTTGGTCATTGGCTTTTATGGCACACGTCCGATAACCACTGGCTCATTCGGCCGAGGTGGTTGAATCGTCCCCCGGACCATATAGGCCCCTTTTGGCACGTACATAGGTTTTGTCTTTTTGATTCCGAAGTTCTGCTTCTTCTCAGCTTGACCTCGTGGTATGTAAAGAACTCCATCCTTTACCGGTACCGCTTTCTTCTCCACCTTCTTTTCAGGCACTTTCTTTATAGCTTTGGCCTCTTCCCCCTTTTCTGGTTTTTGGTCCGTTTCGGGCCTCTTTCCCGTGTCGACAATGGCAATTATGGCTTTCAGAGCAGGGTCGAACTCTTTGTCTTCACAAATCATCCCGATCAGTGGCCCATTATTGTGAGCAGGTAATGGATTGTTAGTTACATTCGGGATCTCCTCGTCCCTTAGCACTATTTTCCCTTGCTCTATCAAGTTTTCGACCACTCTTTTCAACGACCAGCAGTCATTTGTGTCATGTCCCTCGGCTCCTGAATGATAGGCGCATCTGACTCCAGCTTTGTAAGAAGGTGACGTCGGGTTTTGCCTTGTTTGAGGGATTGGTTGCAAGAAACCCAACTGGACCAGCTTTGGGAACAAAGTTGAGTATGGCTCACCGATGGGCGTGAAAGTCCGCCTTCTGGGTGGCTCCTGAGGGCGGAAGTTATTCTGCGGGGGTTGTGGGTTATAGTGGTTGCGGTAAAGAGGCTGATTTCTGGGAGGTGGAGCTGGGCCTCGGTTGGCTTGTTGTGGAGGATGGGTATAAGGTTGGGCATTCATGACCATATAAGGTTGATGAGCATATGCCAAATTTGAGTGGGGGTAGTAGTGTTGTGGGGCTCTTTCCGGAAAATGGGGCCTGGGATGACGATACTCCCTTGCTTCTGAGGCTGCCATAGTCGTTTCTTCCTTCTTCTTCCCCCTTGTCGTTCCTCCGGACCCGCTTTGGACGGCCTGGGAGGTCGCCCTTATGGCTGCTTGACTCAGAATCCTACCTGTTTTCAGGCCATTTTCCACCATCTCTCCAATCTTGATCGCTTCCGCGAATGGCTTACCCATGGCTGACATCATGTTTTGGAAATAGTCAGACTCTTGAGCCTGGAGAAAGGTAGTGACCATTTCCACTTCATCCATGGGAGGCTTCACTCTCGACGCCTGTTCACGCCACTTAATAGCATATTCTCTGAAGCTTTCCGAAGGTTTCTTCTTCAAATTCGACAGAGAGTTTCGGTCTGGCGCAATGTCGATGTTATACTGGAATTGTTTTACAAAATCTCTGGAGAGATCATCCCATATATGCCATCGGGACATTTACTGATCCATATACCATTCCGAAGCTATCCCTACTAGACTTTCCCCAAAATACGCCATCAGCAGTTCTTCTTTTCCGCCGGCTCCCCGTAATTGGTTGTAGTATTTCTTAAGATGTGCAATGGGGTCACCGTGCCCATCGTATTTCTCGAACTTTGGGGTCTTGAAACCCGTTGGCAGGTGCACGTGAGGGAACATGCATAGGTCGGCATAAGAGACGCTCTTTTGTCCGCTTAATCCTTGCATATTCTTCAAACTTTGTTCAAGGCTTCTCATTCTCTTGGCTATCTCATTTCGTTCTGCAGTTCTGGGGTTCTGATCCTGCCCAGGTGCGGGCTCGCACTGAGGCGGTAGAGGGTTAGTACTGGTAGCGAACCTAGTTGGTTCCATTGAGAACGATGGTGCTTGGAATGTAAAAGAGGATGAGTCAAAGCTTGGCTTGTACGTGGCGGGCTGTGCCGTGATCGGGCAAGGCGATGCAGTAAAGATGTTCATGCTTGCATCAGTGGCCGACATTCGGGGATGAGGCTCAGAAGGCGATCCAGCAGAGAAGGCTGAGGTGGCTGGGTATCCGAATGGGGTAGCAGGATAATTTATGGGGACATTAGAAGTCCCACTTGACCTGGAGAATAATTCAGGGAATCCGGGGACGACACTTGGCGGCTCTTTCCCATTATTCCAGTCGTCCAGCATTTCCAACATGCGGAGCCGTAGGATTCTATTTTCCTTCGCAGTTGCGGATTCAGGTGTGAGGACGGCTGAGATTGAGCTCTCCTCAGAAACAGGGATCGTTTGCAATGGAATTTCTGAAGACATTTCGACACTTCCTTTTGACCTGGTGAAGTAAGTGTGAGTACTGCTTCTGGTCCTAACAACAGGTAGTTGAACACTTCTCCTTGACCTCGTGAAATATGAGTGCGAGGCCAGACTTTCACCAAACCAACCGTCTTTTCAAAAACCCTGGAAATACTCAATGACAAACACAAGGTTAATTTGTAGCAAATAACAGATAGTTAATCTCACGTTGGGCATGATGCACCTATACAGTTAAGTGGATTACTATATGTTTGCTACGAGAGCATGCGTCATTCCGGCATTTTTCCTCTTATTAGTTTTTCCCCTTCTTTTCTTTCTCTTTTTCTTTTTCTTTTTTTTTTGTTTTTCTTTTATGTTTTTTTTTTATTTTGCAGTAAAAGAAATGCGACCGGATCCGATGAGGACTGCCTACGTATCACGATGCCTACGTGAATCAGATCATTACATAGTTCGAAAAATGCAAATGAGCGTAAAAGAAGCAACCTCTTTATTGTTGAAATGTTCTATTACAAACTACATTTTGCAAAAGAAAGAGCAAACTTTGAAAATAAACCTAGACTCAAAATAGACTAAAAATCACCCTGATGGAAAAACAGGCAGAAGATGCTAAGATACAGGCTTGACTTATGAGTGCATTATGGTTTTGAAAATTGGTGTCCGCGGGGCATCGTTCGGCCTCGCCGCGGTCCTAGGCGTGATATCCCTCTCAAGTTGCTCCAGCTCATGCATAGTCTGCTTGACATAACCCATCACTGCCGAGAGGACGGTAACGCTGGACATGCTCTCACATCGTAGACATCTCTGGTGATGGCATGGGCAATGGCCTTGATCCTATCTCTGGTTTGCTTTTTCTCTACGAGTAGGCATTTTATCTGATTGCTGCATATCTTGAAGACTTGAGCATCCTGTATATGCTGATGCTTCAGTCGCCGTACTTCCGACTTCATCTGGGCTATTGAGTCGTACCAATATCTGCTCTCAATTTGGAAATCCTTGGCCTGATTAACTGCTTTGATCCCAAGTGCAGCCATCTCTCTCTTTATTTTAGCAACAGTTTTCTCGTGGTCGCCTTCCAATTGATTCAGGTATCGACGATGCTTATCTGTTCTTGTATCCCACTGTGCCCTGAGCTCCGCTATGACGTTCTCAGATTTCTCCAAACCATCTTGCCATTCCCTGATGTCATTTTTTAACCTTTTTATCAGCTGTTCGTCTGATCGACGCCTTGGCTGTTTATCTGCATCCATCCTTATCTGTTTTATCTGGGTTTTGAGCATTTCGTTTTCCTGAATTAACCTGTTCCGCTCTCCCAGATTGGTAGCAGCTTGTACGTTGTGCTCATATTTCAAGCCTTCTACTTGTTGCTTTAACCTGCTGATTTCGGCGTAATAGCCTCTTTCCTTTGCTAACCAATCCCACTGCCTTTGCTATGATTCGGTAAAATTCCGGATGTGGGGTCTCTTAACCGGCCTTTCATGCTCAAATTCCCTTCTGTACCATGCAAGGTAACCTGGCGCTGTCTCCCCTTTGGCTCGATCTCGCACGCAAGTATCTGATTTCAAATATTGACACTCACTCCAGATTTGGCGAATCTTTGCTTCTGGGAATTGTCCGTTAGGACTTATCTCAACTGCTTGAGTGCTAAGATCTTCCTCATGAGGTATTGTCTGCATCTTCCGAACTGTCTCAAAACTCGGCAGGGTGCGTAAGGTTGAATGCTCTTAAACCCCATTAGTAAGAAATGAGTTTTAGCTGTAGACATATATAGGATCTCATCAACAGGAAACCATCCCAACGTCCATTGTATTTGGCTGGCAGTAAGAGCTTGAAAGAACGAGGTCCATGCCAGGACTCATTTGGGCAAACTGATCTCTTTGGTTCTCGTGTAAGATTCTTCTATGCAGGTCTTTTCCGGGGAACCATGGCTCAAAATCTCGGAACGATGGCAGAGGTGCTCGGTCATCCATATTTGTAGGAGCAAGTTACAACCTTCGAAGAAACTTCCCCCAGCTTTACAAGCCGTAAGAGCTCGAAAGATGTCAGATACCACCATAGGCGCGAGAGTACTGTCACTTTGCGTGAGTAAAGTGCTGACGACCCCGGATATCTTCAAATCAATGTTTCCGTCTTTCCTCGGAAATACCAGAAGGCCCAGGAACATCATCATGAACGCTACCCGTCTGTGCTTGTCCCACTTCTGACGAACTCCTTTGTTGCACAGTTTGTTGATTGGATTATTGAATCCCCCCTCATGACCGTACCTATCATATATGAAGCATGGAGTACAAAATCCGGCTGCCAGATCCGGGTTGTGGACTGTTCTAGGTATCTTCAATGAATCTAGGAACCTATGCACCGTGACAACTCTTGGGGCGACCAAGTATTTTTCCTTCAAGGGAAGTTCAGTATTCCCGATGTATCCGGCCATTTCTTCCAAAGTTGGGGTGAGTTCAAAATCAGAGAAATGGAAAACATTGTGCGCCGGGTCCCAATAGGTTACCAAAGCTCTTATGATATCTCCCCGAGGCTGGATTTCCAACAAACCCACAAGACCTTTCAGATATTTCTTAACCTCGTTTTGTCCTTCAACACCTAGATCATTCCATCATAGCCGTAACTTGACAGGGATTTTGGTCATTATTGAAAAATGTTCATTTTGCATCGTGCTCATCCTGCACATTTATTAAGGCGATTTTAACAAAAATGACTTGACTCAAAAATATTTTACAGAGGGGATCAAGTTTTGAACACGGCCTTTAAACACTTCGGGGACGAATATTTTAAGGCTGTGTGGGTCAACTGGACAAAAATGCTAAACAAGACCCAAAGGTGGCTGTTTATGCAAAGTCAGCCTTCCGGTGTCCCTTTCGGGAACATTCGGCTATTTATGACAAAACAGCGTCACCCGATTTATTTACGATTCTTCTAAAGTTTGAAACGCATTTTTTTTCATTGATTTTGGCTATTTTAGCAAAAATGGGGGTTGAACCCGACGAGGGTTGCCTACGTATCTCACATCCGGTGAGAATCAAACCGGCGTAGTTCGGGCGATCGTGAATGGAGTAAGTAAACTAACTCTCTCTTTTTTTTGGAATTTTCAAAAGAAATGCTTTAAAAGAAGAAAGAAGATATTTTTTTTATTTGATTTTTGTTTTATTTTTTAAAGAAAGACTTCTAAAAACATTATTTGCTTCTAAAAAATGTGTTTTGGTTGATTTTTCATTTGTTTCACCTTTTTCTACGGAAGAAAGAATATATTTTTTTTGTCATGATGTTGCCTCTTAAATTTTGAAAGAGGGACTTTTAAGAAAATGATTTGGAATTTCTGAGTTTCATTTATTTACAAAAGCACTTCTAAGGAAAAGTCCTAATATTTTGGAATTCAACTTTTCAACTATTTTTTTTTGAACATTTTACAAAAGAGAGACTAAAAGAAAAGAGTATTTTTTTTTGGATTTTTATTGCTGATTTTTAATTCTTATTTCATTATTTCACATGAAAGACTTTAGAAAGAAAGAGACTATTTTATTTGAGTTTAAAGAAAACTTCTATATTATTTTTATTTCCCTTTTTTGTATTTTCTAAAGAAACATTTATAAAGAAAGAACTAAAGAAAAATATATTTTTGGGATTTTTTTTAATTGGGGCCGGAACCGATGAGGTTTGCCTACGTATCTCACATCCGGTGAGAATCAGACCCGCGTAGTTCAGTAACATGAATAGAGAAAATCAATTAAACCCATAAAGCAAGAATACTTTTTTTATTATTTTCTTTCGAAAAGAGATAAAGACTAAAGATTTTTTTTTATAAAAGGAAGTATTTGGACTATTAGTCTGAATTTATAAAGAGGTGCTACGAAAGAAACAACACATTATGAATTTCCAAATTTTTTTTTTACTTTTAAATAAATGCCCTTTTTGATTTTTAAAAGAAAAGAAAAAATTTTATATGTTTTTTTTAAATAAATCAAACTAAAAGACAAATGTTGGTTTTATTCTTTTTTAAAAAAAAAAAAAATCCGGCGAGGTTGTGACACTACTTGGACATTGGTTTTATTTTCCCAAAATAAGTAATTATCTCCCTACGCTGTTATTTTTCCTTTTTTTTAGAAACCGGTCAGCATGCGGAACCGAAGCAAATAAATGCGCAAAACAAATAGGATGCAGCAGGGTGGTCTTTTCATTTCAGGTTGCCTGTCCTAGACGGACTCAACCCCTGTGTTGAGCCCCCTAAGTCAAATGCAACATGATGCAAATAAACGTTCCTACTAGGGATCCGGCATGAAGTTTCGTTATACTAGGTTTATACCCTGGGTATTTGCTCTAGACTGTGTACCCGAGCGGACAACTCGAGTCGAGGAGGGGGCTACGTACCGAGGACCCGCGAGATCGTCCGGCTTTGTAACTTGTCCGTCCTCTTTCTTATTTCAGGTATCGACACTAACAGAATAGGGAGTCTCGACCAGCGAGCTTCTCCCCGGAGGTGAGAGGAGAAGGGTTTCGGCACAGTTTATATACAGTTCAGATAATATCAAAGCGGTAAAAGACAACATTTAGCACGTTATGCAAAAACATGTAATAAAGATCAGATAATGAAGCCAAATATAACAATTATTCTAAGCTCGAATTCTTGAACCCTGAACCAGTGGTTCTGGGTAATTCTCCCCAGCAGAGTCGCTAGAGCTGTCACACCTCCTTTTTGCGCGCCCGCCCCGAAGGGTTAAATGTGCGGGGGAGTTTTTCCAATTTAAGTGACAATATTTGAAATGGGATTATTTATTTAATTCAGAGTCGCCACTTGGGAAAGGTTTGGTTTTTGGTGTCCCAAGTCACCGGTTTATCTCGAATCCCAAATCGAGGAAATTTTCGACTTTTCCAAATGAAGTCTGCGAACCAGAAATTCTAAGTAAGGAATTCTGTTGACCCGAGGGAAAGTGTTAGGCACCCTCGAATCCCGTGGTTCTAGCACGATCGCTTAAATTGTTATAATGGCTAAATATTTGATTTAAATACATGTTATGACTTATGCGCTTTTATTAAGTTTAAACCGCTTTTATTATTATCATTTATTTTTATAGAATTGCAACGTCGTGAAAATGCATCTCGAACCACGTCACAATCAATGCACCCGTAGTTGTTAACGCATTTCGACTCCGTTGAGATTTGGATTCGGGTCACATCAATGTGCACTCGAGTTTAAGAATGTAATTTAATTAAGTCGTGCCTAAAGAGTCTAACGCGTCATCATTTTGTAGAAGGCTATGAAATTCGCTAAATGGCTCATCCTGAATTCTAAATAATTATTGTGGTTATTTATTGAGGGCTCCGCAATTTTGCATTTTTATTTGGCGAGGCTCGCCTCTATTTTTGAAAAGGATATCCTAAAGTGGCTACGTTTCTAATACATTTGTCTCTAAAAAATAAAAGAGAAAAATACTAAACTTACTTGTTTAAGCAACTGACATACTAAATCTCTGCTATATATGACGAATCCAAATTTTTGCTTGATTGCCTAATTGGTTGTTTATGAGGTGAGAATTATCTCATGCCTCGTCTTTAAGGAGTGAATAAGTTTTGTTAATTTGCTAAGGGGATTGCAAGCAAACTAATAACGTACACTAAATTTGCATTAAAAACGACATTCCAGTTCGGATTGCAAAACTAGCTCATTTGGGCTTGATAAATGAAATCGGTTGTTTATTACGAAAACCACTGTTAATTGAACTCAAAAAAGTAGTCGCATTATTCCGAAACGATGAATCTATATTGAAGCCCATATCGAAACTATGTAGAAACAAGTAGTCCAATAAAAGGGTCAGCATACATTATTACCCTGTTAACGTAACGCTGCATGAGAATTAGTTTGGGGTACACTTATCTTGAAGTCAAATAGAAACGAATGTAGCAGATTCGATGGTTCAGAGATCTAGGCAAAAATACATACATATGCTTGCTATGATTCTATGTTATGATATCATAACTGAAACAAAGCTAACGGTTGCATGCTTTAAAACACATCTGATCTATCAAGCCAATGCTATCTAATTGTTCATCTCAACTTAGAATATATGTTAATTTATACAGAATGTTTGCAGTTTGCAGTTAAACAAATACAGGCCAAACTAACATTCAACCTATTTTGAACACCAGTATTATAACATAAACAGATGTTCATTTCTTTATTTCTGCTTCAACTTCAAACTTTCAACAACACATGATTTCAGAAGTTGTGTACCTGGAAATATTTGACAATTGAAGAAGAGGGAAATCAGCAGAGTAACAATGGCAACAAGTGCAGCAGCAATAACAGCAGGCGACAAACAGGGCAGTGGAAATAGAAAACCCCAGATAGGCCAAACTTCAGGAAGTAACCCAATGCAAACTACAACCAGTGAGCTCAGTTTAAACTTGAAAGGAACAGAATAAGAAGAAGAACAAATGAAATCCAGATGACAATGTGAAGAAAACAGTTCCTGATTTTCCTATCCTTTCTCCCTTGTATCTGTCTGTGTGTGTTAATAAGTATGTATTCAGCTCTCTCTTCTCAAATCTATCCTCTCTCTTATGTTCTGAAAATCCCAAACCCCAGTCCAGTCTGAGTTCCCTATGTGTGTTCCCTAGTATCAGATGTATTCCTCTCCTCCCTCTGTCTCCTATATGCTCTCTAATATCAGGTGCCCCCCTATACTTTTCTTCACAATTCCATCTCTCTCTTTCTCTCTCTGTGCGTCCCCCTTTGTATATCTATTCCTAATCCCCTCTCTCTCTATATATGTTCTCCCTATCTATCATCAGATGTCTTCTTTTTATAAGCCTAAAGTCATCCCTTTAACATCCTGTTTTGATCATCAGAATACCCTCCCATGTGCTGCCCCTTTTCAGTTTCCACTTAGCTAATTAAGTATAAACAAAACCCCATGATATTCCCTTGGCAGGCTTACCTTTAGTAATGTTTATTATTTCTGAAACTAAAGTAGGGTGTGGGCAGCAGGATGTAGTCTGACAGCACATGCTGTCAAACTATTTAATTCAAAAAGCCTTTAGGCAAGGCTCAGGCTGTTCACCAATGCACATGTTGTGCACAAGTGCACATGCCCTCCAATTTCAAAACTGTAACTAAACAAAACATTGATTTTACATTTCTGACCCAAATTAATAATTATAAGCACTAGACTCAGTTCTTAATTGATTCAGGCAAATGTTTAACTGCAGCAGGTCAATTTGTTATTGTTCAGCTAGTTTAAAACTAATTGACGACACATGTCGACTCGACTATATTAATCACAACAGGTGCAATCGTAGCCAAAAATCAGACATCTAACAGTATCACACAAGGGGTTCATATTGCAATGTTAACACAGAAAGGCCCTAGGAGCTAAATGAACAAACCAATTCAATATTCACTTGATTGTACAGCTTACACATACCATTATCAGTGAACCAGTAGAAGAAAGAAAACAATCAAACACAAAGGCTCGGGCAAGGTGGACAGGACACAGTTAATAAAACTCAAAACAAAAGATTTCAACAAACATGAAAAACTTTTAGAACAATCACATGGACCAAAACAAATAAAGAAAAGAAAAGAAAAGGCAAGACTCACCTCAAATCTCGAAAAAATCAAAAGCCTTAACTCGGATTTGGACAGACCTTTCTTAAGGCTGAACGGGTTTTAATCGAAGTGTTTCTCAGATGAGAAACACTTCGATTAAGGTCCATTAGACCTTAATCCTTTGGTTTGAACAAAACACGGCCCATCGACGAGGAACCTTATGGTTCCAAGAATCAGATCTGGGATTCATGCTTCCCTGGTCAGATTCGGACCAAACCAAGCATGGTTTGGTCACGAAGGGGGTCTGGGGAGTGTCTGGTATGAAGCTGGGGTTAAACGGTGTAGATCGAGTTTTGACTCGAATCTTCAAATGAAGATTCGAGAAGGTGGGATGGGATTCGAGTTAAGTAGTTAACAGATTCATGTTCAGGACGGCAAAGGGATTCTAGGGTGTTAAGGTGAAGGTCACCGGCGTCCGGGCCGCCGGTTTTCATGGTGAAGGGTACAGGGGCGGCTCTAGGGTTTGGGGTTCTGGTGAAGGCGACGAAGGCTGGGGTTTGGATAGGGGGGCAGGGTAAGGTTACAAGCTTATATAGTTAGTGGGTAGGTGGATCCTGGCCGTTGGATGAGATGTGATGAAGGGCCAGGATCCTTCGACTAACAGGGAACGACGTCGTTTCAAGGGTAAAGGGTTTGGGTTGGTCCGGGTGGATACGGGTCGGGTTCTTCAGTGGGTTATGGGGAATCGATCTTGACCGTTGATCAATTTGAGATCAACGGCCCAGATCAACCTGGATTAACACGACGTCGTTTGGACGCTCTGGGTGTTTAGCTGGTGTGGACCGGGCAGGCCTGGTTTTGGGCTGAGTTTGTTTGGGCCAATTTACTTAAAATTGGCCCAAGTCCGGAAGAAGAAGATTTTTTTTTATTATTTCTTTTTCTTCTTTATTTTAAAAACAAACCTAAGCAAAATCAAATTAAAATTAAATACACACTTAATACAATTATTTGCACACACATTAAAATATTTCAAAATAGGTAAAATCAAACAAAACAAAAATCACGGACGAGGATGCCTATTTATGATTTTCTATTTAACAACCGGATTACGGTTCGAATTATGCATGACACACACATTTTTTGTATTTTGTTTTTAAATAAAAATAAAAATGGGCAAAAGTCACAAATAATTAACAAAGTGCCGTACAGAAATCCAAAAATTATACAGCAGGACCAATTGTTATTATTTTTTTTATTCTTTTGGAGCGATTGTCGCGCAAAACAAAAATCACGTGCTCACAATAAGGAAACAAAATAACTTTATGCAAACAGCCTAGCTATAAAACAAAATTAAAGATTATGGTAGTATTGAGGTTTATATTTTACTATAATTCCGTCTGATTCCCAGATTTTCGTGTGCTATAGCCCATGCCTCTAAATGGGCCCGAGCCACCGGACCCCGTTCGCCTAAAATTTTGTCGGACCATCAAAAACGATCTAAGGAACAATAGTCACTGTCTCTTCATGGTCGTTCTATGTTTTTTGGTGTTTCAGGGCCATAAAACTGGAATTCCGCCCAATTCCTAGATTTTCGTATGCGATACCCCACGCTTCTTACATAGGCCCGGGCCACCGGACCTCGATCGCCTAAAATTCACCAAAAACAACCTAAGGAACAATAGTCATCGCCTCGCCATGACCGTTCCTCATTTTTTTGCGTTTTAGGACCAAAAACTCGAATTCCGTCCGATTCCCATATTTTCATGTGTTATAGCCCACGCCTCATGCATGGGCCGGGGACATCAGACCCCAATCACCTAAAAATTTTCTGGACCATCAAAAACGATCTAAGGAACAATAATCACCGTCTTTCCATGACCGTTCCTTATTTTTTGGCGTTTTAGGGCCATAAAACTAGAATTGTGCCCGATTCCCATATTTCTGTGTGCTATAGCCCATGCCTCCTTCATGGGCCCGGGCCACTGGACCCCGATTGCCTAATATTTTGTCGGACCATAAAAACTGACCTAAGGAACAACAATCACTGCCTTGCCATGGTTGTTCCTCGTTTTTTGGCGTTTTAGGGCCATAAATTTAGAATTTTGCTCTATTCCTTGATTTTCGTGTGTTATAGTCTACCTTCCTGTATGGGCCCAGGCCACCGGACCCCGATCGCCTAAAATTTTGTCGTATCATATAAACTACCTAAGAAATAATAGTCACCGCCTCTCCATGACTGTTCTCCGTTTTTGGCGTTTTAGGGTCATAAAAGTGGAATTTCACCCGATTCCCAAATTTTCTTGTGTTATAGCACATGCTTCCTGTATAGGCCCGGGCCACCAGACCCCGATCGCTTAAAATTTTATCGAACCATCAAAAATGACCTAAAGAACAATGGTCACCGCCTCGCCATGATCATTCCTCATTTTTTGGCATTTTAAGGCCATAAAAGTGGAATTCCGCCCGGTTCCTAGATTTTCATATGTTATAGCCCATGTCTCCTGCATGGGCCTGGGCCACCAGACCTCAATTACCTAAAATTTTGTCGGATCATAAAAATTGACCTAAGGAACAATAGTTACTGCCTCGCCATGACTGTTTCTCGCTTTTTAGCCTTTTAGGGCCATAAAACTAGAATTATGCCCGTTTTCCAGATTTTCATGTCTTATGGCTAACGCCTCCTACATGGGCCCGGGCCATCGGACCCCGGTCGCATAAAATTTTAAGAAACAATAGTCACCTTCTTGCCATGACCATTTTTCCCTTTTGGCGTTTTTGGGCCATAAAATTAGAATTCCGTCCGATTCCCAAATTTTCGTATGTTATAGCCCATATCTCCTGCATGGGCCTAGGCCACCGGGTCCCCATCGCCTAAAATTTTTTAGTACCATAAAAATTGATCTAAGGAACAATAGTCATTGCCTTGCTATGATTGTTTCTCGCATTTTAGCGTTTTAGGGCCATAAAACTGGAATTACGTCTGATTCCTAAATTTTCATATACTATGGCCAATGCCTCTTGCATGGGTCCGGGACGGTGGACCCCATTCGCTTAAAAAATTTCCAGACCATAAAAACGGCCTAAGGAACAATAGTCACCGCCTCGCCATGATCGTTCTCGCCTTTTGGTGTTTTATGGCCATAAAATTGAAATTTCACCCGATTCCCTGATTTTTATGTGCTATAGCCCACGCCTCCTGTAAGAGCCCAGGCCACTAGACCCCGATCCCTAAAAACCTTTTTGGACCATAAAAATGATTAAAGGAATAATAGTCACTGCCTCACCATGATCGTTCCTTATTTTTTGACGTTTTATGACCATAAAATTGGAATTCCGCTTGATTCTTAGATTTTCGTGTGCTTTAGCCCACACTTCTTGCATGGGCTTGGCCACTGAACCCCGATTGCCTAAAATTTTATCGGACCATAAAAAATAATCTAAGGAACAATAGTCACCGGCTCACCATGATCGTTCCTCATTTTTTGGCGTTTTAGGGTCATAAAACTAGAATTCTGCTCCATTCCCAGATTTTAGTGTGTTATCGCCCACACTTCCTGCATGGACTCAGGACATTGAACCCCGATCGCTTAAGATTTTACCGAACCATCAAAAATATGGAATCATAGTCACCGACTCGCTATGATCGTTCTTTATTTAGCATTTTAAGGCTATAAAACCGGAATTCCGCCCGAATCCTAGATTTTCATGTGCTATAGCACACGCTTCCTGCATCGGCCCAAGCCACCGGATCCCGATCGCCTAAAAAACAATATTGACCGTCTCGCCATGACCGTTCCTCGTTTTTTGGTATTTTAAGGCCATAAAATTGGAATTCCACTTGATTCTTAGATTTTAGTATGCTATAATCCACGCCTCTTGCATGGGCCTGGGCCACCAGACCACGATTACTTTAAAATTTGTCATACCATCAATAACGACCTTGGAAACAATAGTCTCCTCCTCGCCATGAATATTCCTTATTTTTTGGCATTTTTGAGCCATAAAACTAGAATTCCACCTGTTTTCTAGATTTTCGTGTGCTATAGACCACGTCTCATACATGGGCTGGGGCCACCGGACCCCGATTGCCTAAAATTTTGCCAGACCATAAAAAACAACCTAAGGAACAATATTCAGCGTCTCGCCATGATTGTTCTTCGTTTTTTGGCATTTTAGGGCGATAAAATTGGAGTTCCACCCGATTCCCTGATTTTCATGTGCTATAGCTCACGCCATCAGCCCAGGCCACCAGACCACAATTGCCTTAAATTTTATCAGACCATTAATAACGACCTAAGAAACAATAGTCACCGCCTTGCCATGATTGTTCCTCATTTTTTGGCCTTTTGGGCCATAAAACTGGAATTCCACCCGATTCCTAGATCTTAGTGTGCCATGGGCCAGGGCCACCAGACCTCGTTCGCCTAAAATTTTGCTGGACCATAAAAAATAACCTAAGGAACAATAGTCACCATCTCGCCATGACCGTTCTTCATTTTTGGTGTTTTAGGGCCATAATATTGGATTTCCACCCGATTCCCTGAGTTTTGTGTGTTATTGCTCACGCCTCATGCATCTGCTCGGGCCACCAGACCCCAATAACCTAAAATTTTGTCAGACCATCAAAAATGACCTAGAGAATAATAGTCAATGCCTCGCCATGACCGTTCCTCGTTTTTTTATAGTTTTAGGGCCATAAAACTGGAATTCTGCACGATTCTCAAATTTTCGTGTGCTATAGCACACGCCTCCTACATGGGCATGGGCCACCGGAACCCGATCACTTAAAATTTGGCGGACCATCAAAATTGACCTAAGGAACAATAATCACCACCTCGCCATGACCGTTCCTCGTTTTTTGTCGTTTTAGGGTCATAAAACTGGAATTCCGTCCGATTCTCAGATTTTTGTGTGTTATAGCCCATGCCTCATGTATGGGCCCGGGACAAAGGACCCAGATTGCCAAAATTTTTGCCGGACCATTAAAATTGACCTTAGGACCAATAGTTGTCACGAACCAAAATTCATTATAGGTCGTGATGGCGCCTAACGCCGTCGTCAAGCAAGCCAACGATGATTTATCAACTTAGTTACTCATTTTATTACTTTTGAAATCATAATTTCCATTAATTAAATAGTATGAAATAGAATTTACAAGGTGAAATAATAACGATTGTGTGAACCACCATACTAAACATCCAGTAGGAAACCCCAAAACTCGGTGTCACAAGTGCATGAGCATCTATTAAGGAGTACAATAATAATACAACATCCATCTAAAATACAAGTTAGACGGAAAATATAAATAACTCTGATGGAGACTTTGTATGTTGGGTATCGTAACAAGGAAGTGCAGCTCACCACAAAGTCCCCATAATAACCGCGCCTCTTCACCTAGAGTACCACCAAGAACATATGTATACCTACACAATAAGTGCAGTGAGTGCAGCATGAGTACGTAAATCAACGCGTACCGAGTAAATATCTAGCCTAACCATAGAGAAGTAGTGACGAGGTGTCGACATCGACATTTACTAATAGTCTAATAAGACAGATACAGTAAGAAGTAAACAGATATGAGGCAGAGTACATAAATGAAATAAACAAGTATAAATGCATGATACAATCCTCCTCTCTACAATAAACTCAAGCTCTCAATTAGCTACCTCCTCAACCATACGCTTGTGTGTATACATACATACATACATATATATATATATATATATATATATATATATATATATATATATATATATATATATATATATATATATATTACTCACGAAATAGATCGTTACATCTCAAGTTAGGAAAACTTATGAGTACACTGACTTCTTGTCAAATATTACGCACGATTCCATAAGAGTATTTTATAGAAATGCCGAGGCGTACAACCCGATCCCATCATAATTTGTGCACTGTCGAGGGTCAAATGGCATGAACCATAGATGCATCTATTATACTACCGAGGCGAATGGCAAACTCGTGAAGGCTTAACGCTGTCGGGCCCGCCCAACTCCCTTCCTTCTTCGCATTCGCGACCCATGTGTCATGTTCGTGTAGGCATGTTGTAGTTCTCTTCCATGTTCGCGACCCCTGTGTCGCGTTCGCATTGAGTAAAATCCCTCAGCCCAAAAATCTTTCTTCACGAATGCAGGAGACCCTTCACATTTGCAAAGAACAACAGCATACACCAGCACCAACAACTTAGCCAAATTTGGTTCGAAACACACCCCGAGGCCCCCGGGACCCCGTCCAATCACACCAACCCATTCCATTACATAACAAGAACCTGCTCGAGGCCTCAAATTATACCAAATATCAAAATAATGAATCGACAATCAAAATCCTTCTTTAAACTTTCAAATTTCCAAACTTCGACGAACGCGTTCGAATCATATCAACACATTCCGGAATGACACCAAACTTTACGCACAAGTCACAAATCATGATACGAACTTATTCCAAGGCTCGAAACCCCAAACGAACATCGATAATACCTAAGTCCACTTCAAACCAAACTTATGAAATTCTAAAACTTCCAAAATGCCAACTTTTTGCAATAAGCGCCGAAATGTTCCCGGACCACCCGATAATCAACCCGAACATATGCCCAAGTCCAAAATCATCATACGAACCTATTGGAAACTTTAAATTCCGATTCCAATGTTGTTTACTCAAAAATCAAACCTTAGTCAATTCTTCCAACTTAAAGTTTTTGAAATTAGAATTTTCCATCCGAATCAATTCTGAACTTCTCAAAATTCATTTCTGACCATGCGTACAAGTCATAAAACATGAAGTGAGGCTATTCAGGGCCTCGAACCGCCGAACAACGCGCTAGAGCTCAAAACGACCGGTCGGATCGTTACATTCTCCCCCACTTAAACATACATTCGTCCTCGAACGTGCTAAGAACTACTCCGGAGTTGTCCAAAATCACTGTTCAACCTCTCATTCACCTACCCGTGCCACCACAACCCCGCTGAGCACTTTAGCTTGGGCAAGATTGAAGATTCTCCCTTTTATTTATTTAATAAGCCTTAGAACCAAATTCTAACCTCCGAATTTCTCTACCAGACCTTATTCTAACATACAAACACTGTATCAGACCTCCACACGCTAAACCCACACATAATCGTGCACCCATACTGACAACACCCAATACACCGCATCACTCATTTGCCCAATGCAACCTCCTCCAAGCACAATAGTTGCAAAACCACTGACCCGGCGCCTGTAGTATACCTCATAACACATATCAATCCGGTTTCGATCCTCACAATACTGCAATGATGAAATAGATGCGCAAGAACTCATAACCACCTGCCCAATTAACAAATCATTGAGTCTCTCCTCCTGATAAGAACTATTACCTCATTCTGAACTGAATAACAATATTTGCTCTTTAATATACCATATATAAATCCGACTGTATCGATTTCAGGTCAAATAAACTCGTCTCACCGAGTTCGAGCTGCTCAGGCAATAAGCCGCCACAAACACTAACCAAAATCTCACATGACGCTATTAATGCACCAACGAGCTACAACTTGAATGACACATAAGGAAGGACGAAATCTGGCAAAGAACTACCCGACCCACGTAACGAATAAGACAATCGATCAAACATTATGAACCCTTTTCAGCAAACGAGAAACAAAATACACAAGAATGGATATAGGGAATCATACTCATCATCTCACTGTTATGGCGTGCAACCCGATCCATACATGATACCGTTGTAGCGTGCAACCCGATCCAAACAACATACCCCTGGCGGCATTCCACTGATCCACACATAACCATAAATAAGAAAATACCCATCGAGCCATAATGCTTATACCTACGAAATACTGAATATCGACCACAAGCACGCCATGTGCAAAAATACAACCCTGGGCAGACGGATAGAGCCATACGCTACAAAACCCAAGCATGACTAAGGTGTAATAAAATGACCTTCAACTTGAGAGCCATCTGCTCATATAACATTATATGTCAGACGGGGCCTCAACACTTGTGCGAATAATCAAGTCGTCTCACAACCCACATGGCACAATAAAGTATTATAGGGAATAACTGATGACGGGAATAACATCCAATGCTCGAAGACTCCTCCGTAAGCAATGCTTTGACGAATGAACACATCCGACCCGATGTAGAGCACGCATGCACATTAGACACATCAACAGACCTCAAATCGATTCTGATCATACCATACTTAGCCAATACCCTTTCAAGGATCCACAATGGCCCTATTTATGACAGACATGAGCAGCCGTCCAATCCAGAACAAATTTCCATAGTCCAAAACCAAATGAATAGAGCGCCCTTCAGGCATAAGCTCTCACATTAGCGACAGTACCAAAATCTCCGTACTTGATCTTAAATCCTCAACAATCAAGTGACTAACATGGCACACTTATACAAATTTCCCAGTGGGATACAATCCCGCGACCTTCCGTACCAGGTAGCCAAGTCTGCACATTCGCACCACCAACATACTAATGATGTAAACTGATTCAAGAATCCACAATCCAGCATGCGGAGCCTCTTACATAGGACGCCGTCCTCAAGTGACACTAAAGAAAATGCCTACTTACTCTGAACATTTGAATTCTTCCCTGATCATCCGAGCTCGTGACATTCTTGTCAACACCAACCACAACTTTGATCCCCCACTTCCAATTTCCATGCCGCTCACTGCACCTATCATGTCGCTACTCAAGAGTACAAGAATTCACCATAACCTCTGAACTATTAGTAGAATAAACACTTCATTGGCTAGAAACCTTTCACTTGACATATTTCAGAAGAACCATTGCAACACGCAGCTGAATTCCCAAACCGTAGAAAATACAAACCTCAAGTTATGGTTTATACCCCCATAACTCTTTCGGAATTCATTTACACCACAAATCCATTTAAATCAAATACCTCCCAAATTTATCGAGTTGTGGTGGCTTCCAAGCTCGCACGTAAAACCACAAACCACATGTATAACTTCACACACCGAAGGAACTGATCATTGCCACAATCGTGCTGATTCAACCATTACTAACCAAACCAACTTCTTCCAATTTACTCTTGACTTGCCTTAGAAATAATAATAGCTCCATTCAAACCATAACGAACTCAATCCGCACTTATCCCGAGTTACCTGAATCACGAGACCACATCGTCTCAATACCCATGAACCATCTCATACCTTCCTCAAGCGCACAATAACATCTTGAACCGGTACACCTATTCCGCAATATCTTTCGTAAATTCGAAGCTATTTCTCCTTTTCCTCTAATATTGTACCGCAAACCTGATGATAATATAGAATACTTCAAGCCACTTTCATAATCCACTGCAAAATTCGATTCTTAGCCACACAACGGACACGAAATCCTTAGGCACTATACTTAAATTCTTGAACCACTAGGACCGTTGTTGGGAGTCACCCACTCTGACCTGGTCCCAAATATAACCAAACTCCAATGCTCTCCTAGCACATGAACACCTTCTCAAAGAAGCAATCGGGTGAATTATTTTCTTTGTACATCACATCCACAAGAAGCATAAACTTTGAGTCTTCCCAAAACCTGCACATGAATCGATAAGGCGAATATAGCACATGTTCTTCAAGTTCTTTTCTCGAATTACCCCTGATGTTTCCTTTCCTTTATCATAATTGATCCACCAATGCACAGATCATCAGAAACCGCATAAGTAGACAACCACGCAATCCAATCATAGACAGTGAGCTCCCCACTTAACTTTAAGCTACCATCACATAATGCAGAACCCACAAAGATTCCTCCTTCTCAGTCACCATGATCTCGCACTATCAACCGACAATTTTCTCGAAATTTTTTGTTAAACTCTCCATAAAACATCCCGAATTATCAGCCAAAATTGACTATTCGACCTCACATTGGGTAGTGAGTAGAACTCCTCGTAAAAGCTTCTTCAGAAATTATGCAACCTCTGACCTGCTCATAGGAGATAGCCCACATGTGGAAATTTACATACCGACATCTTCCAACGATGTTGTATCCAAAATCGATAATTAAGTTTTCACACCACTCTTCATTTCAAGCAACTCCTCTTTAAAATTCAATCTTCCTCAGTACAGTAGTCACCATCCCAAATGAAATGCACAGGCTTAGTCATTATCTACCACGATTCCCAAATCGCTATAAACTTTCCTCAAGGCAGGTGTATTTCCTACCAATAAACCCATATGCTGCTCTACCACTCCCACTTTGGTTAACCCATCTCCTTGAGCAACTTATCGGCCTCTGCTTTTCATACTTGAACTGCTAGAAGTTCAACCATCACAAGGCATCTCCCTCATGTCCTTCCTCATTCTTCGCTGCCCAATTGCTGCCTCAAATCAAAATCCATCTCTGTAGCACCAGAACTAACAAATTGCTACCAACTCTAAGCCTCCTAGAAGATCATCTTTCTCGAGCCATCAACATTAGAAACACTAATTCGATTTCTGAAACTGCCACACACCACCATCTCTGACAACCACTTCTCAGGCACCTTTTCACAACACCCTGCCCCGAGGGAAATTTAAAGAAGACTATAACACCTACGAACCTTAATGCGCTCAAATAAGGACGGCGACACCCCATTACAGAGAGAATTCCACCACGCTCGAAAATATCAAGTCTCGTTATTCCACCAGCCAAAGCTTGAACATTCATAGTCTGATTGCCTTTCCTCCGCTGGAATTAAATGTCGAACCTCTAAATCATGCACTGAGAAATCCTCCTTTCAGGTCATTCACTACCTTGACACATCAACAGGCACCCTACTATCATACAACACCGTGCGATAACAACGCATAAATATCATAGCAATCTGTTCTTAGCCTCAAAACCATAGGAAATACTGATACAGAGCTGAAATGACAGAACATCCTTCCACAAGACGATGATAATAACTCGCTCGAATACGCAGGGAGAAATATCATGCACCACATCCACACTACCACTACAACTCCTTGATGCCCAATTGATAACAACTGCTCCACGTCGCATAAGACTGAGTGGGAAGGAAATAAAGGCATACGCCTCAAAGTAATTGAATCGCACGATAAGGAATCAAGAAGGAAAGTGCTTCTAACAGCCTCGTAGCCTCTCGAAGATAAGTACAGACGTCTCCGTACCGATCTGCAAGATTCTACTAGACTTGCTCATGACTCGTAAGACCCAAGTGAACTTAGTTCTCTGATACCAATCTATCACTACCCAAAATCCACTAGGTCGTGATGGCGCCTAACGCCGTCGTCAGGAAAGCCAACGATGATTTATCAACTTAGTTACTCATTTTATTACTTTGTAAATCATAATTTCCATTAATTAAATAGTATAAAATAGAATTTACATGATGAAATGATAATGATTCAGAGAACTACCATACTAAACATTCAGTAGGAAACACCAAAACCCGGTGTCACAAGTGCATAAGAATCTATTAAGAAGTAAAATAATAATACAACCTCCATCTAAAATAAAAGTTAGACGGGAAATATATATAACTCTAATGGAGATTTTGTATCTTGTGGATCATAACAAGGAAGTACAGCTCACCATAAAGTCCCCGCAATAACCGTGCCTCTGCACCCAAAGGACCACCAGAAACATATATATACCTGCACAATAACTGCAGCAAGTGAAGTATGAGTACTTAAATCAATACATACCCAGTAAGTATCTAGCCTAACCCTAGAGAAGTAGTGATGAGGGATCGACATAGACACTTACTAGTTGTCCAATAAGACAGATATAGTAAGAAGTAAACAGATATGAGGAAGAATACAAAAACGAAATAAACAAGTATAAATACGTGATACAATCCTCCTCTCAACAATAAATTCAAACTCTCAATTAGCAGTTACCTCCTCAACCGGTTTATATATATAGACCTCACCAAATAGGTCGTCATAATTCAAATCAGGAAAAGCTCACAGGTACACTGGCTTCTTATCAAATAGTACGCATGATTCCATAAGAGTATTTTATAGAAATGTCGAGGCACACAACCCGATCTCCTCATAATTTGTGCACTGCCGAGGGTCGAATGACATGAACCATAGATGCATCTATTATATTGCCGAGGCGAATGGGCCATCCCATGAGAGTGTGGTACATAATCCTGCCGAGTGAATGGACCAATCCCATTAGCATAAGAAGCTTTAACAGGTCCTTGAACCTACTCACAAATAAACATGTGAGTTATGAATTTTTTTAGGAAAACCTTTCAATGAGAGCACATAGGACGGGAGAAATCCGTAAGAGGAGTACAATTATTCCGCGGCAAATCATAAAGCTCGTCAATCTCTACAATAGCAAGTCTATCACTCTACGCAAGTCTAGTCTCAAATTGTAACGTAAAATAAGGGAATTTAATAGGTAAGGAACAACTCAAATGGTATAGTCATAGCATGGCGTGAACCTAAGTCTTCCCGGACATATCATGAATCTAGCCACGTACGGACTCTCATCACCTCGTGCATACGTAGCCCCCGCAACAAATAACACATAATAGATACATCACCTAGGGGTAGTTTCCCCCTCATATGATTAGATAGGAGACTTACCTCACTTCGAAGTTACATAACCAGCTCCAATGCCTCTCTAACACTTCAATTCAAAGCCAACCGATCCGAAACTAGTATAGTGAAAATCAATCAAAATATACTCTAATACCCAAAATAAATCAATTCATAACAATTCCCATCTCACTCGAAAAGTTAATAAAGTCAACCCTCATATCCACGTGCCCGGATTCCGAAAATTCTCGAAGATACGCTTTATCCATAACTCTACGAACTCAAATATATGATTTATTCCCAATTCCATGCCCAAATTCGTGGTCAAAATATAAAAATATCAATTTCTAAGTTTATTTCAAAATTTCATAATTCCTATTAATTTCCATGTTTAAATCCTTGTATAATCCATGTAGTTAGCTAACAATATGCGGAAATTACATACCTTGCAATAGATGTTGGAAATCTCCCTTTGAAGAGCTCCAAAAATTGCCTAAGCCATGTAAGAAGTAGAAGAAATGAACCAAAACCCGCAATAAAACTTTACAACTTCCTTCTTCGCGATTAAAATGCCTCACGATCGCGAAGGCCAAATGCCATTGGCCCCGAAAACTCCTCTTTGCATTTGCTTCGCCTACGCTGCATTTGCGATGGCTCCAAGTCCTAATGCTTCGCGTTCACGGTCACACAACCGCGTTCGCAAAGGCTTAACGCTGCCAGGCCCCCCAACTCCCTTCCTTCTTCGCATTTGCGACCCCTATGTCGTGTTCGCGTAGGCATGATCCAGTTGTCTTCCACGTTCGCGACCCTTGTGTCGAGTTCACGTTGAGTAAAATCCCTCAGCCCAAAAATCCTTCTTCTTGAATGCGGGAGACCCTTCGGGTTCGCGAAGAACAACATCATACACCATCACTAGCAACTTAGCCAAATTTGCTCTGAAACACACCCGAAGCCCCCGGGACCCTGTCCAATCACACCAACCCGTTCCATTAAATAACACGGACCTACTCGAGGACTCAAATCATACCAAACAACATCAAAACTACGAATCGATGATCAAAATCTTTCTTTAAACTTTCAAACTTCCAAACTTACGATGAACGCATCTGAATCATATCAACACATTCCAGAATGACGCCAAACTTTACGCACAAGTCACAAATCACGATACAAACCTTTTCCAAGGCTCGAAACCCCAAACAGACATCAATAACACCTAGGTCAACTTCAAACCAATCTTATGAAATTCTAAAACTTCGAAAAAGCCAACTTTCTGCAATAAGCACCGAAATGCTCCAGGACCACCCGATACTCAACCCAAACATACGCCCAAGTCCGAAATCATTACACGAACATATTGGAACCTGCAAATCCCGATTCCGAGTTCATTAAATCAAAAGTCAAACCTTAGTCTATTCATCCAACTTAAAGCTTCCGTAATTAGAATTTTCCATCCGGATCAACTCTGAACTTCTTGAAATTCAATTCCGACCACACATACAAGTCATAAAACATGAAGTGAATCTACTCAGGACCTCGAACCGCCGAACGATACGCTAGAGCTCAAAATAACCGGATGGGTTGTTACAATAGTCTTTATCTCGCCATGATCGTTCCTCGTTTTCTGTCATTTAGAGACCATAAAACAAGAATTCCGCCCAATTCCCAATTTTTGTGTGTTTTATAGCCCACGCCTCCTACATGGGCCATAGCAACTGGACCTTGATCACCTAAAATTTTGTTGTACCATAAAAAATAACCTAAGGAACAATAGTCACCGCCTCTCCATGATTGTTCCTCGTTTTTTCAGTGTTTTAGGTCCATAAAACTTGAGTTTCACCCAATTCCTAGATTTTCGTATGTTATAGCTCATGCCTCCTACATGGGCCCAGGCCACCAGACCCGGATCGTCTAAAAATTTTCTGGACCATCAAAAATGACCTAAGGAACAATAATCACTGCCTCGCGGTTACCGTTCCTCTTCTTTGGTATTTTAGAGTCATAAAATTGGAATTACGCCATATTCTCATATTTTCATGTGCTATAACCACGCCTCCTGCATGGGGCCAATCCACCGGATCCCGATCTCCTTAAAAAAATTGGACCATACAAAACCACCTAAGGAACAATAGTCACTACCTCTCCATGATTGTTCCTCATTTTTGGCATGTTAGGGCCACAAAATTGAAATTTTACCCGATTCCCAAATTTTTATATGTTATAGCCCACACACGCTGTATGGGCCCGGGCTACAGGCCTGGATTGCCTAAAATTTTATCGTACCATAAAAATGACCTAAAACAATAGTCACTGCCTTGCTCTAACCGTTCCTCAAATTTTGGCATTTTACGGCCATAAAACTAGTATTCTGCTTGATTCCTAGATTTTGTGTGCTATAGCCCATGCCTTCTGTATGGGCCCGGGCAACCGGACCAAGATCGCTTAAAAATTTTCTAGACCATCAAAAATGACCTAAGGAACAATAGTCATCGCCTTGCCATGACCATTCCTCATTTTTGGCGTTTTAGGGCCATAAAACCGGGATTCCACCCGATTTTCAAATTTTCTTATGCTATAGCTCACGCCTCCTCCATGGGCCTAGACCACCGGACCCTGATCGCCGAAAATTTTGCCGAACCATCAAAAATGACCTAAGTAATAATATTCGCCGCCTTGCCATGGTTGTTCCTCATTTTTTTTGGCATTTTAGGGCCATAAACTAGCATTCTGCCCGATTCCTAGATTTTCGTGTATTATAGCCCACGCATTCTGCATAGCCCAGATCCACTGGACCACGATCGCCTAAAATATTTTCGTACCATAATAATGGCCTAAGGAACAATAGTCAAGGACTCACCATGACCATTCCTCATTTTTTGGTATTTTAGGGCCATAAAACTAGAATTCTTCCCGATTCCAAGATATTCATATGTCATAGCCCGCGCCTCATGTATGGGCCCGGGACACCGGACCCGGATCGCCTACAATTTTGTCAGACCATCAAAAATGAGCTAAGGAATAATAGTCAATGTGTCTCCATGACCGTTTCTCATTTGTTGGCATTTTAGGGCCATTCCAAAATTTTCGTATGCTATATCTCACGCCTCTTGCATGGGCCCGGGCCACCGAACCCCAATCATTTAATAAATTTTCGGACAATAAAAAATGACCTAAGAAACAATAGTCACTGGCTCGCCATGATCGTTTCTCGTTTTTGGCATTTTAAGGCCATAAAATTGAAATTCTGCTCGGTTCCCAGATTTTCGTATGGTATAGACCATGCCTTCTGTATGGGTATCGCCTATAATTTTGTTGAACCATAAAAAAATGACCTACGGAAAAATAATCAATGCCTCGCCATGACTTTTCCTTTTTTTTTGCGTTTTACGGCAATAAAATAGAAATTTCGCCCGATTCCCATATTTTCATGTGCTTTAGCCCACGCCACCTGCATGGGCCCGGACCAAAATTTTAAAAAAATTCAGACCATCAAAAATGACCTAATGAATAATAGTCACCACCTCCCCATGACCGTTCCTTATTTTTTGGCATTTTAGGGCCATAAAACTGGAATTTCGCTCGATTCCAAGATTTTCGTGTGCTATAGCCCACGCCTCCTGCATAGGCCCGGGCCACCAGACCTCGATAGCCAAAAACTTCTTCGGACCATCAAAAACCACCTAATAAACAATAGTAAGTGTGTCGCCATGATCATTTCTCATTTTTGGCGTCTTAGGGCCATAAAACTGGAATTCCGATTGATTCCAAGATTTTCATGTGCTATAGCCCAAGCCTCCTGCATGGATCAAATTTTTCCAGCCCATCAAAAAATAACTAAGGAATAATAGTCACTGGCTCGGCATGACCATTCCTTATTTTTTGGCATTTTAGGACCATTCCCATATTTTCCTATGCTATAACCCACGTCTCCTGCATGGGCCTGGGCCATCGGACCCGATCACCTAAAATATTATTGGATTATCAAAAACTACCTAAGGAATAATTGTCATAGTCTTGCCATGACCCTTCCTCGTTTTTGACATTTTAGGGCCATAAAACTGAAATTCTACCTGATTCCTAGATTTTCGTGTGCTATAGCCCAGCCCTCCTGCATGGGCTAGGCCTACTAGACCCGAATCGCCTACGATTTTGCCTGACTATCAAAAATGACCAAAGGAACAATAGTCAACGCCTCGCCATGACCTTTCCTTATTTTTTGGCATTTTAGGGCCATAAAATTAGAATTCCGCTCGATTCTCAGATTTTGGTGTGTTATAGCCCACGCTTCCTGCATGGGCCCATGACGCCAAATCCCAATCACCTAAAAATATTTTGCACCACAAAAAATGACCTAAGAAATAGTAGTCACTGGCTCGCCTCATTTTTTGAAGTTTTAGGGCCATAAAGCTGAAATTCCGCTCGATTCCTAGATTTTGTGTACTATAGCCCACACCTTCTGCATGGGCCCAAACCACCTGACCTCGATCGCCAAAAATTTTTACGAAACATAAAAACGACCAAAGAAACAATAGTCAACACCTTGCAATGACCTTTCCTCATTTTTTGGTATTTTAGAGCCATAAAACTGAAATTCTGCCCGATTCCCAGATTTTCGTGTGCTTAGCCCACGCCTTCTACATGGGCCTAATCCATCGGACCACGATCACCTAAAAGTTTTCCGGACCATTAAAAATGACCTAAGGAATAATATTCACTGTCTCACCATGACCGTTCCTCGTTATTTGGTATTTTGGAGCCATAAAACTGGAACTTGGCTGGTTTCCTTGATTTTCATGTGTTATAGCTCACGCCTCCTGCATGGGACCCCAATCACTTAAAATTTTATCGGGCCACAAAAAAAGATCTAAGGAATAATAGTCATCGCCTCTCCATAACCATTTCTCGTTTTTTGGCATTTTAAGACTATAAAATTGGAATTCCGCCCGATTCCCAAATTTTAGTGTGTTGTAGCTCATGCCTCTTGTATGGGGCCGGGAGCCTGAACCCGAATCGCCTTAAATTTTGTAAGCCCGTAAAAAATGAACTAAGGAACAATAGTGATAGCCTCTCCATGACTATTACTCATTTTTTTGGCTTTTTACGGCAGTATAATTGGAATTCTCCCCGATTCTCAGATTTTCGTATACTATAGTCCACATCTCCTACATGAGTGATAAGTTGGGATTTTGACTACTTATTAGCGCCTTTTTTACTTTCTTTTTAGTCCAAAAGTACTTCATTGTATTCCCAAAAACTAATGAAATGTGCTTAAATGTAGGAGTGTTGGAAAATGAGCCACAAAGATGAAATCCAACTCAAAAAGGAGTAAAGTAAACTCAAGAACAAAAAGCAGGAAAAAGGCTAATATGCGGACCGCAGAATTCCTTCTGCGGCCGTAGAATGCAAAAAAATCCAACAGATCTTAAGAGCAATGTGCAGACCGCAAAATTATTGTGCAGCCGCAGAAGCTATGCTAGAGTTCAAGTTCAGATAAGTCCCAGTTCAAGCTTCAAGGATATGTGGACCGCACAATTATTGTGCGGCCGCACACAGATTTATGCGGTCCGCAGAAAGGGCATGTGTGGTCGCACTCTATTTTGTGCAGACCGCAAAACAAGTGACATGCAACCACAATCCAGAATTATGCGGCCGCAGACCAAGCTCCTATCAAGACTAAAGAAGAAATGCGGACCGCACAATGAATTGTGCGGTCGCAGAACCTCCGAAAGGGAAATTTTGTCCGAAATTTCCATTTTTTTATAAATAGTCTTCTTTCATGAAATTAGGTGAAGTTTTGAAGATTTGAACATCTGTAGCTATTTTTCTTTACTGCTTTAGGCAACTTTAGCTTACTTTAGTGATTAAAAATTAGATTTTTGTCTTTTAATCTTTTAATATGAGTTTAATTATCATTTCTTCTCTATTTTCTTCATTATCCATTATGAGTAGCTAGACTTTTAGCAAGGGTTATGACCCAACCCTAGAGTATAAACCTTATGGGTGATTAATTTTATGTTTATTTATGAATTGGTGTTTGTTATTTAGCTAGGTTTATGCTTTATTTGTGAATTAATGGTTGCAAACATTGATGTATGCCTTTTTGTCTTAGTCTCTTCTTGAGAAGGAGAGACCTAGTCTAGGTCAACCTAGCTAACAAGGAATTGGGTCAATTGAGAAATTAATCAACCCAATTAAAGGGTTCAACCTAGAGATAGTAACAAACTGACTTGAGCTCTTATCAATTGTTCCGGTAGATACCCATTTGGTCAAATCGGCAAAAACATTCTCTGACCTAGAGGTACTGAGTGGGCAATGCAGTGTTGTGAGCTATAATACACCCCGTTCAATAAAACAACATAAAAGTCTTTATCCCATTAGGCGAACACCTAGGTCATGGTCACAACCCTAGTCCTTTTACAATATTTCAAAAACAACCAAAAACATCATTTCTTAGTTTCAATTACTTAGTTGCAATCTTAGTTTAATTTAGTTATAAAACCAACCAAGTTTGTGGAAGTGCAATTAAGATAGTTTATGTTACACCCCATGTTTTTGTACACAAACGTACATCGTAAGTCAATTGATGTAAGCTCATAAATGTTATCATCCTTGAAAGTACATAAAGTAAGTTAATCATGTTACCTTGTGGGTTACAAATCTTTAAGATTATTGATAACAAGTACCAAGAGGGTTGAAATGCTTATAAGCTAAAAAAATTGACAAAAAATATGTTTCGTCGAAAGTCGATAAGTATGGAATATTATAACATGCACTTTGGGGTGAGACTAGGGTTCTTAACATGATAAGGAAGTTATGTTATGAGTTATTTTAGGCTTATGATAGCCGTGTGTTACGTTTTGAAGTCAAGCGAGTTGTGGAATAAAAGTAGGCAAATGTTATCACAAGTTACATTCATAAATGTGCTGAAAATTAGTATGGATACTTATATGGCCTTATCGTGCTATGTTTTTAGTTTACAAATCATCATGTCGGCCTTATAGGCCCATATGTCACATGTATAAGTTTTTGTATCATGTTGGGTCATCCTATGTCTAGTATTCCCTTATGTTTTATTCTGTTTATCTCATGATCGCCCTTTTGGCCCATTTACCCATGATGGTATGATAAGAAAGATATGTTACGCTGGTACTCGGTTGAGTAAAGGTATTGGGTGCCCGTCGCGGCCCATCTGTTTGGGTCGTGACAATTTGAGCTCAAATACCGTAATATATACTCCTAAATCCCAATCTCATAGCTCCCTGTGGAATTTGACCCCGACTCAAAGTTGGGTATTACTATTGCATCGACCATTTCACTACCTCAAATAGAGGGTGTGACTTGGAAGACATCAATTTTTGGCGCTATTGCCGGGGAGATAAAAACAAATTTAGCTATATATTTGGTTTTGTGTGTGAATTGTCTTTTTTTCCTTCCGAGTTACTAATCCTTTTGTGAAATAATTATATGTGAACAATGGCTCTCAAGAACAATGATCCTCTTGGAAACATGCCTATAGGGGATGTGGACATTGAAGATGATCAACTTGAAGAGGTTTCTCTTGAACCTCAAGCAAATAGACGAGGCTGACCGCCTTAAGACAATGTTCCCGTTCCACCCCCTCCTCCACAAAGAGAGGCTCCACATCGGTTATTGCCGAATAAGGATATGCATGTGCCATAGTCTTGTGCCGCATTAGGGTGGGCAACTTTCAAATTACGAATGTCATGCATACATTGCTAGAGAAGTAGGGATTCTTCATCGGGGCTTCGAGTGAAAATGCGTACAAGCACTTGAAAGAGTTTGTTGACACTTGTTGGGGGAGTAAACAGACAAACGTCTCTGAGGATGCTTTGAGGTTGTGGCTATTCCCTTTCTCTCTATAGTTGAAGGCCTTGGATTGGTTAGAGAGATCGCCAAATCATTCTATCCATATATGGGATGAATTGGCCGAGAAGTTTATTTCGAAGTTCTTTTCTCCCAGGCATATGGAAACTCTTAGGAATGAGATTCTAGCCTTTAAAAAGAACCCAATGAGCCTTTGCATGAGATATGTGAGAGGTACCGTACTATGGTGAAAGAGTTCCCGAATAATGACATGACGGAGGCTATGATTCAAAAAACTTTCTATAGGGGGATCAATACTACCAATCAATGCGTGGTCAACCAACTTACCTGTGGAAATTTCATGACAATGTCGTATGCAGAAGCTTGTGAGATCCTTGATGCAATGGCAGATACTTCATCGTTATGGAAAAGTAGAGCAAACATTCCTCAAGGTGATCCAAATGCGATTCACTTGCATAAAGAATTACATGATCATGGACAAGCAATTGCCGAGTTGACCACCAAAATGAATCAACTAGCAAAATCTCAACTTCAACAAGTGAAAGGTCCTAAGCAAGTCAATGCAATGGACGGAGTTAGTATGATGGTAAACAAGAGAAGGCAAAAGGGTCCTAAAGTGCAAAATAAGGTTGAAAATTATGTGCAAGATGATAGTGGGTTTGATCAAGATGAACAATACAATGAATAAGAAGAGGAGGTACAATATGTGAACAACATCCAAGGGAAAAGAATCAACAATCAGGGCCCGAATCAACAACAATGACAACTATAAGAAAATCAGGGAAATTGGAATTCAAACAATCAAGGTAGTTGGAACAATCAAAACAACCAAGGGAATTGAAACAATCAAAGCAATCAAGGAAATTGGTAATGGTCAAAATAACCAAGGCAATTGGAGTGGCAATAATCAAGGCCATTAGGGAGGCAACAACCAAGAAGGGTGGAACAACAACAAGAATGGGGGTCGGGTTTTCAAAGGCCCCCGATGTATCAACAACCGAGCAACCCACCTCCTTATCCTTCTCAAGATCCGAGTTCTTCTAACAATGAAATGGGCGGAATATAGAACATGTTCAAGCAGATGATGAAGAAGAATGCCGACTCTGATGCTCAATTAGCCTCTCACACACTTCAATTCGTAATTAGGAAGTTCAATTGGGGAAAATCTTGCAAGATTTGAACTAGTCCTTAGGGGGCACTACCAAGTGATACGGTGGTGAACCCAAAGGATGGGAACAACACAGGATATGCCATGGTCGTTACTACAAGAAGTGGAAAAGGTGGGGATGCAACCACCTCAAGTTAAAAGAAAATTATGGATGATGAGCAATTGGTACAAGAAGATGAGATGCCAAGCAATGAGGTGCAAGAAAATGATGAGGTGAGAATTGATATTGATGACAACATGGAGAAGATTCATGAGGAAGTGAACCCATCTAGGGAACTCATTGTTGACATACCAGAACTAATAGTGCCAAAGGCTAAGGCACCAATGTCAAGACCTACTCCTCCATACCCTCAAAGGCTTGCCAAGCAAAATAGCGAGAATCAATTTAAAAATATCATTGACATGATAAAGAGTCTATCTATCAATGTGCCACTGGTTGAGTCTTTGGAGCAAATGTCGGGTTATACAAAATTCATGAGGACTTGGTGACAAAGAAGAGGTCGATGAATTGTGAAACTATAAAGATGACTCATCAAGTAAGTGCAATTGTGCACTCAATGGCTCCTAAATTGGAAGATCCGTTGGGCTTTCACAATCCCTTGTACCATTGGAAGTTCCGACTTTGCTAAAGCTTTATATGATCTTGGGGCAAGTATCAACTTGATGCCCTACTTGATTTTTAAAACTTTGGGGATTGGGCAACCAAGACCCACATCTATGAGGTTGTAAATGCAGACCATACAATGAAAAGACCGTTGGATATTATTGATGATGTGTTGGTTCGTGTTGATAAATTCATCCTCCCGACGGACTTGATTGTGAAGTGGATTATGAGGTGCCGACAATTTTGTGTAGGCCTTTCCTTGTTACGGGGAAGGCTCTTGTTGATGTGGAAGCCAGTGAGCTCACTTTCCGAGTGGGTGATGAAAAGGTGATTTTTCATGTGTACAAATCTATGAGGCAACCGGATATCAATGAAGTTTGTTCGTTTGTGGATTTGGTGACCGATGTGATTATTGATGAAACAAGTGCCATAATGAATGTTAATAATACTTTGAAGGCCATGTTGATCAATTATGATGATTAAGAAATGGAGGGATATGCGTAATGTGTGAATGCTTTGCAAGGAATGGGGTCTTACACTTGTGAGCCTCACAAATTATCCTTAGATCTTGAGAATAGAACCACTCCTCCAACGAAGCCTTCAATTGAGGAGCCTCCCGTTTTGGTGTTGAAGCAATTTCCTCCATATCTTCTGTATGAATTTCTTGTTCCTTCTTCTAATTTACTGGTTATTCTTTCCTCTTGTTTGACTAACATGCAGGTAGATTCCACTTTGGCAGTGCTACAAAATAGGAAAAAAGCTATTGGATGGACTTTGGTAGATATTCTAGGGATAAGCCCCGCATTTTGCATTCCCAAGATCAACTTGGAGGAAGGTGCCAAACCATCTATTGAACATCAAAGGAGACTCAATAAAGCCATGCAAGAGGTTGTCAAAAAGGAGGTGATCAAGTGATTGGATGCTGGGGTTGTGTACCCCATCTCTGATAGTCTGTGGACTTCTCCAATTCAATGTGTCCCAAAGAAAGGGGGCATGACGGAGGTCACCAATGACAAAAATGAGTTGATTTCTACAAGAATAGTGATCGAGTGGAGAGTGTATATGGACCATCGCAAGCTCAACAAAGTCATAAGGAAGGATCATTTCCCATTTCCCTTCCTTGATCAAATGCTTGATAGGTTGGCCGGCGGTGCTTTCTATTGTTTCCTTGATGGGTATTCCGGCTACAATCAAATTCCTATTACTTTGGAGGATCAAGAAAAGACTACTTTCACTTGTCCTTATGGTACTTTTTCATTCTCGCAGATGACATTTGGGTTGTGCAATGTACCGGCGACTTTTCAAAGGTGTATAATGGCTATGTTCACGGACATGGTGGAGGATTTTCTTGAAGTCTTCATGGATGATTTTTCTGTGGTCGGGGATTCTTTTGATGATTGTCTAACAAATTTGGACAAAGTGTTGGTAAGATGTGAAGAAACAAACTTGGTGCTCAATTGGGAGAAGTGTCATTTTATGGTTTAGGAGGGCATTGTCCTTGGCTATAAGATCTCAAAGAATGGCATTGAAGTTGACAAGGCAAAGATTGAGGTGATTTCTAAACTTCCACCTCCAACTTCGGTCAAGCGTGCGGAGTTTCTTACGCCACACGAAATTTTATCGGTGGTTCATCAAGGATTTCTCCAAATTGGTAAACCCATTGTGCAAGATTTTGGAGAAAGATGACAAGTTACATTTCAATGATGATTGCATGAGAGCCTTTGAGTTGCTAAAGCTCAAGTTGACTACTACTCTTATCATTACCACTCCAATTTGGAGTGTTCCTTTTGAGCTTATGTGTGATGCAAGTGATGTAGCGGTAGGAGCTGTTTTGGGGCAACGAATCAACAAGATCTTTCATCTGATTTATTATGAAATCAAGACCATGAATGGTGGCCAAGTCAACTACACCATTACGGAGAAAGAGCTTCTTGCCATCGTGTTTGCTATGGAAAAGTTTCGCCCGTACTTGATGGGTGCAAAGGTGATTGTTCATACGGATCATGCAGCACTTCGCTATCTCATGAGCGAGAAAGATTCTAAAGCTTGTTTGATGATATGGGTACTATTGCAAGGGTTTGATATTGATATTCAATATCGGAAAGGAAGTGAAAACCAAGTGGCGGACCACCTGTCTAGTTTGGAGGGGGAGGGAGGCCACATGATGGCCCTGAAATCAATAACTCCTTCCCTGATGAGAAACTTTTGGATTTGTTAATGAAAGAGTGCCTTGGTTTGCAGATTTAGCAGATTATCTTGTAAGTAGAATCATTCCGGTTGAGTTCTCTTCAAACCAAAGGAAGAAGCTCAAACAGGATTGTCAAGACTACTATTGGGATGAGTTGTACCTCTTCTGGATTTGTACGGATGGCGTGATTAGGAGATGTGTGCCGGAGGAGGAACAAATGGATATTCTTTGGGCTTGTCATTCTTCGCCTTATGGTGGTCACCATGATGGAGCAAGAACAGAGGCCAAGGTCTTAAGTTGTAGTTTCTATTGTCCCACTCTATACAAGGATGATAGTAAGCTTGTCAAGCGTTGTGATGAATGTCAAAGGGCCGGTGGAATCTTAAAGAAAATTGAAATTCCCTCACCACCATCTTGGAGATTGACATTTTCGATGTGTAGGGTATTGACTTCATGAGTCCGTTCATGAGTTCTTATGGAAATACCTACATCCTAGTCGCGGTTGATTATGTGTCTAAATGAGTAGAGGTTGTTTCTTTGACCAATAATGAAGTGAGGAGTGTGGCGGTGTTTTTGAAGAAGAACGCCTATACAATATTTGGTACTCCAAGGGCTATCATAAGTGATGGGGTTCGAATTTTTGGAACAATGCCTTTGACACCTTACTCACCAAGTATGGTGTCACTCACAAAGTTACGACCCTCTATCATCCTTAAACAAGTGGTCAAGTGGAGGCCTCCAACTAGGAGATAAAGAGTATTTTGTCAAAGACAGTGAATGCCAATCAGATGGATTGGTCAAGGAAACTTGATGATTCTTTATGGGCTTATAAGACGTCTTACAGAACACCGATTGGTATGTATCCATACCAATTGGTGTTCGGGAAGGCTTGTCATCTTCTGGTGGAACTTGAGCATAAGGCCATGTGGGCTTTAGAGAAGTTGAACCTTGAATGGGATGTCGCCGCTAATATAAGGGTGGCACAACTGAATGAGCTAGATGAGTTCTGATACCATGCATATAGAAGTTCATCCTTATACAAGGAGAAGATGAAGTACCTCCATGACAAGTACATTCGGAACAAGGAGTTTAAAGAAGGTGATCTTGTGTTATTGTTCAATTCTCGATTACTGATGTTTTCGGGAAAGTTGAAATCTAAATGGAGTGGTCTGTTTGAGGTTATTTGTGTGAGACCATTTGGTGCATTGGGCATAAAAAATAAGAATGATGAAGTGTTTAGAGTCAATGGGCACCGAGTGAAGCACTATCTTGGAAAAGTTGATGATGGCCACATCGTGGTAGTTCTTCATTTCATGTGATTGGTAATCTGCATCATGCCACGACGTTAAATCAGGCACTTCTTGGGAGGCAACCCATGTTTCTTTTTCTTTTTTTCCCTCTTCTTTAGATAGGTTTGTTTTGTGCTAACTGGTTTTGGAGTGTATACAAGAATGAGTGTGCTTTGCAAGGACTGTGCCCAAAAAAGTTTTGCTAAGCATGGAAATTGTGTAGACCACACAAATGAACTCTGTGGTCGCATGATTATTGTGCGGAACAACTGGAAAACTAAAAATGCACACTCTCTGAAGTTCGTTTGTTAGAGAAATGGCAAATCTGCGGTCGCACCTGGAATTATGCGATCCGCACAAATATCTGCAGCCGCACCTAATTTTGTGCGGACCGAAGATTTTCACAAAAGGGGCAGTGGCACCAGGAAAAGAGTGCGAACAACACACAAAATTGTGCGGCCGCACACAGCATTAAAACTTTTCCCTAATTTGGTCATCCTATAAGTAGGCCCTCCTCACACTGTTCAAAACTTTACGCACTGTAAACTCTTGAAACCAAAGAAAACACAGTGCATAAAAATTGATTCTAACATCACACTCACTTCATCATCCTAGATTCTCCCTTGCATCCTTCATCACTGGTATGTTCAATTCATGTTTAGATTTTTCAAATTTTCTTAGTTTTGTTCATAAGTAGTATTGTTATTTTTAGGCCTAAATGTCAAATGATTCATCATGTATGCTTAAAGGTGTGTGGGTAACTTCATATATGGTCATTGGGGTTGGGTAAATTATGTACCATACCTATATTGAAAACACCATGTCCAAATTATGCTAAAAGTTAGAACCCAAAAGTTACTGCATTTTTTATCTGAATTGTGCAATCCGCGGATCCTTAAGTTAGGGAAATTTGTGTTAGATGATTGTATGGACGTCATTCAAAATTTTTCGGTCCACAAAAAGTGGATTGCGGTCGCAGAAAACTATATATGACCACAGATCGACCAATTATATGATATTAGAGAGTTGCATGTTTTAAAATGGAATTGTGTGGCTGCGCTCAAAATTGTGGGGTTTGTACTTCAACTGTGAGGTCGCACAAGAAATTATGCGGACCGCAGAATCAGGGTTGCGGCCTCACTTCAAAAGTGTGTGGTCTGCACTTGCCTTTGTGCGGTCGCACTCACTATTGTGCGGACTGCACTTCTTGACCTTGCTTCTATTTTTACTGCAATTGTCTGCAACTTTTTTACACTATTGAACTTAACTGAATCTTGTTTATATGAATTGCAGACAATGGTGAGATCTCATGGAAGAGGTGATACATCCAAAGGGAGGGGTATGAATTGCAGACAATGGTAAAATCTCATGGTAGAGGTGATACATCCAAAGGGAGGGGTGAACCCTCCCGAGGCCAAGGCAGGGGTAACATACCACTAGCCGTGCAAAGAGAAATAACAAAGTAGACTACAACTAACAGAGCCCCAGAACCTACAGAGTCCAGTGAATATCTCCCGTCTAGGGAAGCATCTGAGGGTAACTCTTTTCAAGAGTAGCCCGATGCACAGTCACAACCGAGGCAGTTTTCGGGTAAATTCTCGCTTAGAGATGAGCCCTCCTCCTCAACTAGCTCTTCTGAGGGTTTGGAAGATGACATCCAAGGTTTAGAGCCTTCTTCCTCACATTCCCCCCTTCCCAACACCTATCCCAATTGACGATGATGATGATATGCTTGATGATGGTCGAGGGGTTGATACCTGAGTTTTCGACCTAGAGAGGTCGAAGAAGAAAGAAATCTAGGAAGATAGATTCGTGAGCGTGACTGCTTTTAACATGTTTCGAGAATGGTAAACTCAAATATTGCTCACTCTTGAGTGTAAGTTTGATTTGAAATATTTGGATAGATACAACCCGAACGTGGCTAGACAGTTTCGGGAAAGAAATGGTACTCAAAGCACGATGGATGCTAAGGAGCACTTAGTCCGGGAGTTCTACGCCAATGTAGCGCATGTCAAAAAGGGGACTAAGCTGAAGAAAGTGAGAAATTTGAAAGTTAGATTTGATCAAACATCACTGAACACTAACTTGGGGTTCGAGGATGTGGAACCGATACAATACCTAGAGAAGTTTCAAATGGGTGATGAAGTTCGCCCTTGGCTAGTCAAGATCTTAGCAGCTCCAGGACCACCACTGCCATGGATCACAGCAGGGGTTCCCATTCAACGGAACACCCTCAAATTTGAAGCCAAGGGTTGGCAAACCTTTGTTTGCAGCCGGATAGACCCGAGCAGAAATGAAAACATTCTTCTAATCCCTGGGCAGTCTTAGTTTCATTCATCATGGCCGAGTACCCAATCAATGTGGGTGCCATCATGTTGGTCAACATATCTCTAATTGGTAGGCAGGGTGCGAGCTCCTACCCATATCCAAACACCATCACAGAATACCTTACGGATGCAAGAGGAAGTCAAAGCCATTTGATACAAAGGTTCAAGCAAAACAATCCTTTTCATGGTACTCTCTCAAAGACCTGAGGAACCCAAAGAACAAGAAAAAGGGCTAGCCAACTACTACAGTGGGCCAGTTTAAAGAGCCTTCGGTGGTAGCTACAGCTTTAGCAGCCATACCTTCAGCTGACATGCCTACCACTTTAGCCAGGCCTTCTAGCAGTACGGTTGCCATACCTCCACCTCCATCTTCAGGGCCACCATCAGCTTCAGTGCCTTCTTCTTCCACTTATCCACTCACAGCGTTGAGAGTCTCCCAAACTCTGGCAAGTATCAACAATTGGATACAGACATCTACTACAAAAATGGTTGACTTATCTAGTGCTATTGCAACACATATATCAGCTCTAGCTCCCAGATTCCTCCGATAGTGGAGGAGACTTTGAAGAAGATTCTGGAGAACCAGGAGAATATTATGGACACCCTTGTAGCGCATGGGGCAACAATTGAGGAGCTTGGGAAGCAGGTGAAGAAAATGAGGAAATCCCAGGCTTCAAAAAAGTCAATTGATATATTGAGACGAGAGGTGACCAAGATAGCAACAGCTAGGGATCTCCCAGTTGACTTGCTAATGGAGTTAGCACCAGTGGACCCAGTAGAACCATCAGCACCAGAGGCACCAGCTGGCCAATCTGAGGAGCCGGACCTTGCTGCCCACAATGCTGAGGTGGTGTTACAGATGTTCACCAACCCCGCTACTCCCCGAGTAGAGGACAATAAGATACAGCTAGAAGATCCTGAGGGTGGTGATACTGCTATGGACACTGAGGCCACATAGGGAGTCCTCTCTAATCTTTCCCTTCCGTGTTTTTATTTTGTTAAGCATTGGGGACAATGCTTACTTTTATTCGAGGGGTGGAGTTTATTTGATTTGACATTTTATTTTGGCCTGTAAATAACTGATAACATTTTTCTTTTCTTTTTTTTCATTTATGCACGTACTCTTTTCTCTCTATTGATGTTTATATTCTCTTTCTCCTCTCTCATCTTGTATATTCATTCCATTTATGCTTTCGGTAGTTTATTCTATAGCTTATTTATTTTGCCTTCTTAGTAGTTGATGTTTAATATAATAGCTTCTTATACTTTGATAGCTTCTTTTTAATTAAGTAGCTTCTTTTAACATTTAAGTGATCAATAAGCCTTTGGTTTTCTTAATGTCATGGTTCTTTTCAAAGGTTGTTTTTGTGTGAACCGGATGACTCTTCCAAACGATAGATGGCATGACAACCTTCTTAAGGGATTGAGTCCGTTTTTGATATTTTAGTTATAATAGTAGTAATAATGAATAAAATGACCTAATTGAGTTGAACTAGAAGAGTCGAGCATGCTTCACTTGGTACACACACACTTAACTACTTGCTTATGATTAAAAACAAATTCATGGAAAGAAGTAGCTCTAGTTTGTGACCTTTTGACTCTTGTGTTGACCTAAGCAATCATCGAGTGGTTTAGTTGAACCATAAGTGATTTTCAATCTCGAAGATGGTTGTTGTGGGCCCTCGACTCTATCCTCTTTAACAATCTAGCTGTGTGAGAAGCAATATTTTTGTTGCAACTCCAAGTACCCGTGCGGATGGTCTAGAACTTGCCCAGAATGTGTTTCTATGTGAAATTCAAAGTTTTGCTTGGCTTGAGAAGTGATTATAAGCTCTCCTTGACCCGCTTGAAATTTCCCATGTCCCACCAATGCTGCTATCCCTAGTCAACCCATTTGAGCCTAAGACCTTTCTCATTTGATAACCATGTTACAAGCCTTTACCCATTTTGTAGTGACCCTCTCTTGGCACCCGAGCTTTCCTTAACACTCATGAGAAGCAATTGGCCAAAAACATAAATTTGGGGGAGAGACAAGGAATTTAAAAGTGGTATCAACGCACAAAAGAGAAGAAATGAAGAAAAGGAAAGGCAAAGAAAAAGAAAGAAAGAACAAAAGAAAATATGTAAAAATAAAGTGAAGATTTGAAGGGATTCAAAAAAAAGCAATTAGGCAAATCATGGAGAAAATAAAGAAGGAGAAAATGATCATCATGACCAAGAAAGAGTGATGATAAGTCTCTCTAGTTCCCTAAGAAAAAAAGAAAATGACTCAAAGAGTCGACAAAACATGAGCCAAAAAGAGAAAAATGGAGTGCTTAAGGAAAGATGAACCCGTTTATATTCCCTACCTTTGTCCAAAAGTCTTCATTACATTCCAAAAAAGCCCTACGTGATTTCAAACCGAGTGAACTTACATTAGTGGTGATTTACATGAGGGGCAAGCATATGGTACTTAGAGCCATACTTGTGACATTCTTTTGAGAGAGATGAGCGAACTTCTCACTAATCCTTGAATTGCGTGCTACATTCTTAAGTGAGATATGCTAACGGAGAGTAGAGGAGGAGGAGTTTGGGATCCACAATCTTAAACGTCTATTATCTGTATTTAAGCTTTAAATATCAAGTAAGGTTTATAAATTTGTTTCCTAATAGTTAGAACTCACGGGACGGTGATCGAAAGCCGTGAGTTCGAGTTATTCGACTGTTAGTGGACTGTTTTGTGGGTTGTGTTGAGGCTATATATATGGTTGGTTATAGCTGGAAATTATTATAAATAGTATGATTATGTTGTGGCTGCTGTTGTTAATCTTATCTATGTGCTAATTTAGTGGATTGAAGAAGATAACATGAAAAACAAGAGGTTGACGATAAAGGTTAATGTGCTAGGCGTGTGGACTATTTTTAAAGATTATTCTTATGATATTTTGGGATGAAAATGATATGGTAAGCATAAGTATGATGTTATATAAGTTGTAGGCAGATTTATGAAAAATGAATTGGATTTAATTATATTTTGTTAATTGTAAATCGAGTTTGCCGCTCAAAATGGTTGTTGAAGTAATCAGAGGGCTTATTGTGAATTATATTGTTGTTGTTTGGGCTGTTTGGTGAATTTTAGTAACTTATAAGATGTATTAAAATAGGGTAGGTGATGTCCATTTTCTTGTAGAATATTGGTTTTGAAATATGAGAGTTACAACGCTTATATAATGACGACGAAGTCAGTTAACTCATTGTAGATGTAAGAAGATCATATTGAGCTTGGTTGAAGATTGGAGAGAAGATTGAAAAGGTATGTTAAGGTTATATCTTCTTTACCTTTGGCATGATCCATATGATATCACGAAACGAGCAAGCATGCAACTTTCATAAATGATTCTATTCTTAGAAGTACTAAAGTTGCCTATGTTCTTGATTTCCCATATATCCTACTATCATATTGTCTATTCATGGGTCTCATGACATTCCGAAAGATATTATTGACTTACTTCATTATGCATTGAATTCATTTATACATGTATATTGACCCATGGCCAGATGGCATTATATACGCGTATACTATATGTAATGGGGTATGTGGAAAGGTTATAGCATTATATATGCATCACCACCTGATCAGCTGGTATACGTTGATGATTTGCCCACAGTGGCCGAGATGATATGATGGGATGCCCTCAGAGGCTTGATGATGTTATGTACGCATATACCTATACATGGTATGACATTTATACGCACATGCATGACATTATAAATTTTTCATGATTCATAAAGCTATTCAGAATTACAGGTTGAGTTCTTTACTCCATGTTTCTTTCATGTCTTTTATATATTACTTTCATGCCTTACATACTCGGTACTTTATTTGTACTAACGTCCCTTTTGCCTAGGGACACTGAGTTTCATGCCCGCAGGTCCCGATAGACAGGTTGACAGTCCTCCTTATAGGCTATCAACTCAGCGGAAGGTGTTGCACTCCACTTTCTCCGGAGTTGCCTATTTGGTTAGTATAATTTGGATATGTGTTAATTGGTATGGCGGGGCCCTGTTCGACCTTTATAATGTTTAGGTACTCTTAGAGGGTTGTAGACATATGTCATGCATATGGATACTTGTACGGCCTTATCGGCTTATGTTTTGAGTTTACAAATGATCACGTCAGACTTATAGGCCCGTATGTCACATGTATAAGTTTTTATATCATGTTGAGTCGTCCTATGTCTAGTATTCTCTAATGTTTTATTATTTTTATATCATGACGGCCCTTTTGTCCCATTTACCCATGATGGTATGACAAGAAAGATATGCTATGTTGGTACTCGGTTGGGTAATGCACAGGGTGCCCGTCGCGGCCCATCTATTTGGGTCGTGATAGTTCAAGCTCATATACCGTAATATATACTCCTAAATCCCAATTTCATAGCTCCCTGTGGAATTCAACCCCGACTCAAAGTTGGGTATTGCTATTGCATCGACCATTTCACTACCTCAAATAGAGGGTGTGACTTGGACGACATCAATGAGCCCGAGCCACCGGACCTAAATCGCCTAACATTTTGTCGGGCCATAAAAAATGACCTAAGAAACAATAGTCACTGCCTCGTCACTACTGTTTCTCGTTTTTGGCATTTTAGATCCATAAAAGTGGAATTTTACCCGATTCTCAAATTTTCGTATTCTATAGCCCACGCCTCCTGCATAGGCCCGGGTCACTGGTTCAGGATTGCCTTCAATTTTGTCGGACAATCGAAAATGACCTAAGGAATAATAGTCAATGCCTCACCATGATCGTTCCTCGTTTGTTGGTATTTTTGGGCCTTAAAATTGGAATTCCGCCTGATTCCGAGATTTTTGTGTGTTATAGCCCACGCCTCCTATATGGGGCCCGACCACTGGATCCCATTTGCTTAAAATTTTGTCGAACTAGAAAAAGAAGAAGTAATAAACAATATCACTGTCTCACCATGATTGTTCCACATTTTTTTTTTGCTTTTTAGGGCCATAAAAGTGGAATTCCGCACAATTCCCAAATTTTCCTGTGCCTCCATCATGGGCCCGGGCCACCGGACCTCGATCGCCTTAAAAAAAATTTCGGACCATCAAAAACCACCTAAGTAATAATAGTCCCTACCTCACCATGACCGTTCCTCGTTTCTTGACGTTTTATGACCATAAAACTAAAATTCTACCCGATTTCCAGATTTTCGTGTGCCATAGCCTACACCATCTATATGGGCCAGACCATCGAACCCCTGTTGATACCCAATTTTTCCCCAAAATATTTTCAAACCATGTCTTGGCATCAATTAGTATTTTTCACATAATTTCTGTATTTTTAAAATATTTTATTAATTTATCCCAGCATTTTATTTATAAAACAATCATTGATTGCATCACAAATATTTTTATATAATAATTCTGTGGCTTAATTTTATCATTTGCATTTGTACTAAGTTTTATTTATTGTACAAATAGCCACATTTGTATTTTTAGGTTACAATTGTAATTACTTTGCAATTCCTATGCATGCATTATTACATTATGTTGCCAGAAAATAACCTTTTATATTTTTAAAATATTAAGCAATTATTTTAAAATATTTCTAGGCATGAAAATCATTTTTTACAACATATTAGTTATTTTTAAAAATTGTTTTATCAATTAAATAGGGTATTTAACAAATGACCCTCTTATTTTCGGATTTAGCCTAATTACCTAGCCCAATTTTAACCTCAATTCAATTAAACCAGCCCAAATCTACCCAGCCCAAACCTATAATATCTAACTCGGCCCCCAAATCCTTTCAATCTTGGTCGTTGATCACAGAGATCAACGGCCACCATTACCCCATTCCTTTTTTAGTTCCAAATGATCCCCCAAACCTGGACATTCTCACCAAATAGCCGCCCTGAAACCCTCTCCTCTCCATTCTCTCTGAGGCTTAAACCTAACCCTAGCCGCCGCCACCCAAAACCAGCCCTAATCCATTTGATCCATGTCCGATCTATGGCTTCCCATGGCTGTACGAGGCCTTTACTTGTCTCCTATCTCCCTTGGTCGCACGATTGTGTAATTTCGTGGAAGGATTTTGAAAAGATCTAGTCCATATCTCATTTTAAGCTCTTCAAAAGTCCGTTTATGGCCCGTGAATGATTTCTATCAAAGTCTCACAGTTCAAATCCTTGATTCAAAAGCCAGATTCTCTTTACCCTTTCTCCTTTCTTCAAGAAACCTAATGTTTGGACTTGAATCGGTTTAGAGCTTCGTAGATCTGGAGTGATCCTGAGTTTATCATTGATTTTCCTAAAAAGTTCCCTTATTTCTTTACTTGTTAATCGATTTCTGAACATTTTTATTATATTGGGGTTTGTTTTCTTGTTGTTTGTTGGTCGAACCTCTGGGTATCTGAAGCATTTTCAAACTTCCATGGCTATTCTTTTGGGTTCTTTTACTTCTTTACTACTAACCGACTTTAAACACTACGATACTTCAGGTTTTGACTTCTATAATTTTTGTTTGTTTGAATCTCTATGTGTTGACATGCTTTCAAGTTTTCTTCTTCAAGTGTTTTCAAATTAGGGTTTCGAATTATTTTTCGTCTAATTTCTCTATGTACCTAAAAGCTTTACTCAACCTATTTGGGAATTGATATGTTCTTTCCATAATTGTTGGGTGATTTGCTCCGTTAAAAAATTCGTGTGCACGATTCTTGGTTATTTCCATGTTTATGACCTTAACTAATCGTTCTTGCCTTATTTGACTACTGTATATTTACTAATTCTTTCCTTAATTAAACCCTTGACTATTTTATTCTGAAGTTGTTTATTTTGGTTTAATTTGAACTCCTATCCTTAATAAGGCCTCTGACTCTTACTTCTTTACTCAGTCTGATTGAACCTTTTGCCTTAATTAGTTCCTGTCATTACCGCTGGCTAATTTTCCTTAATTAAAGGAGAAGGCTATGTTGAATCTTTGTGTGATTGATTCTGAAATCCCTTAATTGTTGATTATTAATTACTTTACCTTATTTGCTCTACTCTTGAACTACTATATAAACTCTTTATTTTAACTTCTTGGATGAACATTAGTTCATCAGCCACTACTTTCTACACTCTAAAAAGCTCTCTGCTCTCTCTGCTCTCTGCTACGTGTAATCTTTGCTAGTCTAGCTGGCTGCAAGCCAAGGCTGGAAATTGCACAATACCTGTCTTACATCTTGTGTTCTCTTTCCCTAACTTGTATGCTTTTGATTAAGTTTTATAATCTAAACCTACGTGTTTATTTACTTCCTTAGTTCATTAGTCCTGAGTTCATTCCTGCTTCTGTTTACTGCCTATCTAGCATGCCTAATACACCTTGTTCAATTTTCAACTTATTTGCTTGTCTACTTTTTATCTAAAATTCCTAAATACTGCCTTGATCAAATAGGTGATTAGCATGTCTCCACTTTACTTGCATGTTTACTATCTTGTTCAACATGTCTTACACTGTCTTGCTCCATATGTGATTAGCTTGTTTGCCTGACTACTGTTTATCTATCATGTTTAAACTTTGTGTGTGATTAATATGTCTACACTTGTTGATGCTTGCCTAGCCTGTCCATTTAAGTTATTGCTTGTTCTGCCTTACTCGTGCTAAGTTATCTAGTCTCTCCAGTGCAACTCTAGTTATGTTGTTTATGTGCCCTCAACCTATTTCTGCTATGATCTTTGCTTCATGTTTCAATGACCTATATTATATCTAACCTTTTAGTTCTGTAGAACCCCTTTGAGAACTCTATGCACCCTGTTGTTTATGTGCTCCACCAAGGTGTATTCTATGTGTCCCCAACCTCCCTTTCCTTATGTGGAAACTGTTTGCCAAAGTGTTTTCTAAAGCTGTTTATTCTGTGACTTGTGTTCTGATTGCAAATTGTTTCCCATGCTTTTCTAACTGTTGTTTTACCACTAAATTAGTACTAATTTTCAGAAACTCTCTTCATTCCTAAACCTTTCTTTATACTATTTACCAAGCTCTTTCAAATCATGTCAAGCACTCTCACTTATTCTTAGGTTATTATGTTCTGCCCCTCTAGTATGTGTACTGCATATCAGGGCTGGCACTTCCACACTGCACATAAATCGATCCTTATTTGAAAAAGGTCTGGGTGTTAGCACTACCCGGGATCCTTGAGGTCCTTAGGGAACTCTGACACACCTAGACACGAAATTGGCAATGATTCTTGGGCATTTGAGACTAGTGAAGGCCTGGTACACCAGGATTTGCTTTGGGCTTACTTTAGGCTCCCTATACCTTAATTTCTATTCTATTTATGTAATTTTTATTCAATCATTGGTCTGTAATAATTAATTATAAACAGATAATGAGGTGACTAGTGAATTGGGAGGGTAGTAGTATACTGTGGATAAAGTTGGGTAGATAACATGCCTATAGGATTCATTTCAATTCAAATATGTTTTGTTAGATAACATACCTATAGGGTTCATTTTAGTTCAAATATGTTTGTTACATAATATGCTTATAAGGTTTTGCTTTGGTTCAAGTACATTCTGCCTGCTTTACTTTACATGATTAGACACCATGTCCATAGGATCTAAAATCAGTTTTAATTAGAAATCATGTCTATTAGATCTAAAATTAGTTTTAATTAGAAATCATGCCTATGGGATCTAAAATTAGTTTTAATTAGAAATCATGTCTATAGGATCTAAAATCAGCTTTAATTACAGAAATCATGCTTGTAGGTTCTGAATCAGTTTAAGCAACTACCCTACTCGTTTCTTTAATAGCCTTCAGCGCTGTGTTAATTAACATCACTAGAAAGCATGCATATAGGATAAAGGACTTCAAAAATGTCTCCTCGGAATTGTGACTGCATATACGCACTTAGGCAAGCCTTAAGGCGTTAAATAATTGTGAAACCAGTTCTATTTATATGTGAAATTATCTAGGTTTAACAAGCTGTAAAACGAATATGCAAACTGGTTAGGATCCTGTCACTTCCCTAAAAAACAAACACTGCATGTTCTGTTTTTATGATGTTTATCTAGATATCATGTTCTTAGGATCTCTGAGCTTTCTTCAAAACCTGTGTTTCAGACGTGGTGTTTGTTTGCCTACATACATGCGGAGGTAAATGTGAGCCTTCTAACTGATTGTCCTTATTTGCTTGTCCTATATATTATTTGCCTGTCGCCTAGATTTTTACGTTTTATAAACTTTAGGCTGTCTAGAACTGTTCAGATTTATAGATCCTAAATTCCTCCAGGACCATAAGGAAGGGACAGGTAGCAGCACGCTTAGAGATCGTTAATTAAACTCGCTTATAACCACTAAGGGAATGGTAATGGGTAGTAAAAGGATATGATGATTGCGCGCTAATGTCATGTGTATCCCCTCATTGAGGAGTGATTACCGGGCATTTCATGGGTGTGATCCTGTAGGCTAATCAACCTAGGACTTCCCTTTCCCAATTCCTATGTGTTTAAATTTTATAAACTTCTTTTTCTTGATACATGTGCAAGTTATTCAAACCTCTCCCTTGCTTCCATTACCTGAATCATACATGTATTTAGAATGTCAAAACATGCCTTTATTTTCGAATATATGTTGATATTGTTTACTTGTCAAATGACTAATTCACATAGTTTAAGTTCGATCGGGACCCACCGCTATGGACCGCGAGGGGTGCCTAACACCTTCCCCTCAAGGTTATTTCGAGCCCTTACCCTAATCTCTGGTAATGCAAACTAGTTACATGAGCTAATCACTCTAAGTGACTTAACGCACCATAATCCGTTAGGTGGCGACTCTTCAAATACCCAATTCCCAAAAGGAAATGAGTTGTTCCCCCATGAATGTCGAAACCCGGACTTCCCCGCAAAAAGGAAAAATGGGGGCGCGATAGCATGTCGACTCTGCTGGGGATATTTTTAGGCTCTTACCATAACGAACTTATTTTTGTGAATTAGTCTAAGCATGATTTATCCCGTGTACCCTTTCCCCTTTATTTGGATTTAACTGCTTATCTATGATTTCTTGTATTTTCTGAAACTGACTTGTCTCTTTGTTTTCTTTTTCTATAACTATCTTTAAAATTATTTAAATACTGCATTTATTATTTTTCTTGCGTGCAAATACTTGACAACATGCTATTTATTATTGCATAAATCATGCTCAATATCATATTCCACTAGTGCATAATTAATCTTATAGCAACACTTGATGAGTGTTTGCGCTCTTCCTATATATCACCCTTTAAATTCGGAAAGGCATATTTGCTGTAAAACTAGTCGATCAGTGGTGCGTTTGATGGTTCTATACCTTTTCCCCTCAAGTTGTCCGCTTGAGGGTCCCAGTCTAGACCTCTATAACAATCTTACTCTAATTAATTGTGCATGCATCATGGTCAAACCTAGCTGGGTTAATATGTTGTCCACATAATAGCCCTTTAAGACAAGCCTTGTCCAAAAGTCCATAGGGTTTTCCATAATCCCAACGGACATAACCACGATTATGAGCATTAATTTGGAGTAATAAGTGCCAATATGCTAATTATTACTGTATAAATAGACGAACCTGAGGGGGAAAGGGCCTAACTCTCTTTTGTTTGGTAGAAAATGAGGCACAAGGTCCCAAGATTCGGTATGGTTGGTAGTGTTCCCTCACTCTTGCTAGATTGGTGGAGGGATCTTCCTTCATGTGACCAAAACCATGTGAAACGAGTCTTAGAAAACTTGCCTTCTCTTTAGTCCAACAAAATTCTGATCGAGGCTGCAACTATATTTTGGGACAAGGAAAGGGTCCATTTTGGGAATATCGAAATGACTCCCTTTCTAGAAGAAATGAGAGGATTTGCTAGGCTGCCTTGGGATAGACCTAATCTGTTAGCACCTGAAAACTGCACTACTAGGGGATTTCTGAAGATGATAGGGCTGAATAAAAATGACAACTTGAAATGCCTGAAGCACTCCTACATACCTTTTGATTTCTATTATGAAAGATACGGTCACGGCGGCTCTTACCGTATTTTTGATGATAAGTTCTCAATCACTTCTTTAGGTTGGATTCATCGTAGGGTCTTCATATTTATTATGTGTTTCTTGGGCATACTGGTATTCCCAAACCAAGGGGATAGAATCCATACTAGGCTGGCCATGGTGACCAAAACTCTGATGGACGGGATCGAGGGGGAGACATATACTATCGTCCTTATGATCGTTGCAGACATGTATCGGGCTTTGGAGCGTTGCCAGAAGGGGTTCAGATTCTTAGAGGGTTGCAACTTACTGTTACAGGTCTGGTTGTTGGAACATCTCCAAAAAGGACAATACCATCAAGAATTTCCTTGAAGGACAATAACTTATGTTATGAAGCACAACATATGTGGACCTTGAAGATTATTGTGTTGAAGACACTATCGAGCCAGACCGATATCATGCAGGCCACTTATACCTTTACCCTTCGTGGCTGGAGGACAACATAGCCGAGGTCTTTGAGCCAAGGGCTGGGCCAGGAAACAGGGTCATAGACGAGGTTGCTGAAGTAGATGTGAAGTACAACAAGCTACTAAAAAGAGTTCGAGAGTATGATGATGAGCATATGGCACAACATAAGGCTGACATGTAGATGATTAACGAGTGGAAAGAAAGAGCTGTCAAATCCTGTAAGAGGCTGGAATAATTGGAGTATAGTTTGATGGAATTGGAGGGGAAGATGACGAAGAGGGTCACCGACTGCCAAAATGTTGAAGGAAATGAAGGAGGGCATCTGGCAAGGGCATTCCTATTGCTGAACCTGTGCGAGCTGGGAGAGTTGATCGACAAGATCATCCAGTCTAGAGAGGGTTCTTCTGGGACCAAGTAGATTAGATTTACTTGATTTCCTTTCAAATGTAATAAGGCCAAGTGCCATTAGCAACATTATCTTATTTAGTTTCCTTTTGGGTTGTTTATTTTTACATTAATGAAATGAGGCAATTATTGGTACTAAATTTCTCCAGATTTATTTGTCGCTAGGCCTACCTCAGGCACAATGAGGTTCCAAAATTAGGACACGTATTTACATTCCGCAATATGTGTTTCAATACTGCAAACATTTCAGAATCCTTACTAACTTGTTTACCTTTTAGTTTTTCTTTATCCTTTATTCCCATCCCCTAAGGTTGGTTCGTTCATACTGGTATCATCAGCATATCACACCAGATATAGAGGCCCTCCACCTCCTCCTCCAAGTAATACAAAAGGCAAAGGAAAAGCAAAAATGGACGACTTAAGTGGTATTCAAAAGGAGAATGCTGAGAATGCAGAAACTTCATATGGTCGGAGTAATCCGGAACCAAATGATCTAGTCTTAAGGTTAGAACAAAAGATACTGGAGCTACAAGGAGAGCTTGAGCAGGTCCGCAACTTGGAAAACTTATCACTTACCCTGAATGTCCCCAACATCGACCAACAAAACACAAAGAACCCAGCACCTACCCAAAACACACCAAACCAACATCCACAAAACCCTCCTGCACCGCATCAATATGTAACCCCACCCCAAAATCTTAATCCCTTACCAATACCAACTCCGCCACAACATCACCATCAACCAGTTCAGTACCCACCAACCGCCACTTATCATACTCCCCAGAACATACCACAAACCATCCTTGATTTTCAAAACTTAACCAATGACCACCATTACACCTAGGTACCCGGTACTCACCAAAATAACCCTATATACGTAGAAACAGTACCTCACTCTATCCGACCAATCTCCTATACACCAAAATCTGCCTAGAAAGACCTGCTCATTAAAAATATGGCTGAGGAACTCAAGAAATTGACGAGTCGAGTTCAGGGTGTCGAAGGCGGCAAAGGAATAGAAGGTTTTAACTATGAAGACTTATGCATACAGCCAAATGTAGAACTGCCAGAGGGTTACAAACCTCTCAAGCTCGAGATGTTTGACAGTACAGGTGATCCCAGGGTTCATTTGAGGGCTTATTGTGACAAGCTTGTTGGGGTCGTAAAGGATGAAAGGATCTGGATGAAACTCTTTATGAGAAGTCTTATAGGAGATGCTTTGTCCTGGTACATCGGCCAGGATCCTAAGAAGTGGTCTAACTGGGTGATTATGGCATCTGATTTCATGGACTGATTCAAGTTCAACACAAAAAATGCACCAGATATTTTCTACATTCAGAACCTTAAGAAGAAGCCCACCGAGACTTTCCGTAAGTATACTACTCGTTGGCGGTCAGAAGCGGCCAAAGTCTGGCCAGCTTTGGACGAACAACAGATGAACAAATTTTTCATCAGAGCATAGGATCCACAATACTATAAAAGGTTGATGGTTATTGAAAACCATAAATTCTCTGACATCATCAAACTTAGGGAAAGGATCGAAGAAGGTATCAAAAGCGGGATGGTAACAAACTTTGAGGCATTACATGCCACAAACAAGGCATTACAATCATGCAGCATATCAAAGAAGAGAGACGTTGGGGCAGTAATGGTGGCTCAAGGCCCAAAATCTCCACTTACATAACAAATACCTCCACCCACATATCAAATACCTCCACCCACATACCAAGCACCGCCACCCACATATTGACCTTCATCTCCTAGATATTCCCAACCATCCACTACCTATAATACCTATAATTCCAAACCATCTCATTTCCACTCACCTCCAACTCGCCAAAATTTTCCAAGACCACGACCAAACTTTGACCGCAAGCCACCCAGACAATATACCACCATTGCTGAACCCATTGACCAGCTGTATGAAAGGTTGAAAGTCGTAGGTTACGTCACCCATATTCCTGCTGTGGCATTAGAGAATCCATCCCAATGGTTCAACCCAAACAAGACTTATGTATACCATTCCGGTATAAAAGGGCACACCATTTACGAGCGCCAAATGTTGAAAGATAAAATCCAGACGCTGATTGACAACAAGGTTATACAGGCGAAAGAAGTTGCACCCAATATCCGCAACAACCCTCTCCTAGATCATAGGGGTGGCAGGATACATGTGATAGAGGTGGATGAGGAATGGGATCCTGAGGGGTCAATCAGGCTCATTCGAGAAAGAGATGACTTTAAACCTATAATCACACTTACTCCTATTGTAGTGCAGACTCAGTCACCGATCGAAGTTGAAATAATTGCATCAGTTCCATTTGATGTAGAGATAGCTCCACCTGCGGCCACCCCTATTCCATTTGAAGTAGAAGTGGCTACACCTTTCACGGTGATAGTATCGACCACACCACCTTTCAACTCAAAAGCAGTACAATGGCACTACGTTGCCGAAGTTAGGCAAAAAGGAAAGGCAAAGATGGAGGAATCCGATGCTTCGCAAGGAATGACTAGGACCGGAAGAATCTATACACCTGAACACTTGGGAGGACCAAGTAAGTATGACACTACTAATCAGCCTGTCATTGAAACAGGATCGGATGACCTTTGGAGGAAAGTAAAGGCAGGGGAATATTCTGTCATTGATCAATTTGAACAAAACCCGAGCTCAGATATCCATACTGCCACTGCTGCAAAATTCAGAGGTGCACAATAATGCTTTTATAAAGGTGTTGAGTGAAGCTTATGTGCCCAACAATATCACCTATGTAGAGATGGCCAATATGGTAGGTCAGCTACTTGAAAGTCATAAAATAATCTTCCACGAAGATGAGCTACCGCCTGAAGGGTTGAATCATAACCGAGCATTGCATATCACAGTGCAATTTGAAGACAAATTCATTACCAGGGTCTTGATTGATGGAGGTTCAAGCCTCAATATTTATCCGCTAGATACTTTGAAAATATTGAGCAAAGGTTTTCATGAAATACGGGCCGGGAGCATGAACATGAAAACTTTCGATAGGTCTCAAAGGGCCACGATTGGGGAGACTAATCTTTGTCTACAGATAGGGCCAACTTGGTTCAACGTTGAATTTCAGGTACTCGGCATATCAGCCTCGTATAATATTCTGTTGGGCCGACCATGGATACATGTCGTTGGGGCTGTGGCTTCCACACTACATCAAGCTGTGAAATTCGAATGGAATCATCAGGAGGTGACCATTCATGGAGATGGGAGTAACCCCATTTACACCAGTCAAACCATCCCGGTTATTGGAAATAGAAGAAGGCTAGGAGGGGAAACCTACCATCATATCGAACATGTCAATGTCATCGAGAAAGAGAGATGGTGGAGTAGCAAAATAGAAAGCATACTGCCATGGTCTGGGTATGAACCCGGCAAAGGGCTTGGGAAGAATCGCCAGGGTATTACTAAACCGATACAGTTGAAACATTACGGTACTACCTTCAGGCTCAGATACCAGTATACATGTCAAGAGTATAATGATTGGTCGCCTCCATAGCACGGACCATATTACCCTCTCAAGCAACCGGTGTCGCATCTGGATTAGGCTTTTCACCAAGCTGATACAATATGGGGAACCGCAGAAGAATAAGCATTAGCTGGGCTGAGGAATCTATTCTTGGAGGATGAAGACATGGACTGCAGTGCAATAATTGAGGAGGAGGAGGAAGAAGGTCTCACTATTCAAACTATGGAGAAGGGATCTGTCCTTAGGAACTGGACCGCCACACCATCCCGGGCCCGCCGAGTCTCTGGGTAGCTTGATAGATTTTATTCATATAGTCATTCTAGGCATTTAAGATTTTCAGTAATTTTGTTTTTAAAGACTCACTTGTTTCAAAATAAATGCTCGATTCATTGAGTCGTACTCGTTCGGATGTTTTAAGTCTTAATCAAATGCATTGCTCTTTATTATTTATTATTATCTTCCATATTTTTCTTTTTACAGTGTTATTGCTACTTTTCCTGATGAACCAGTGATTGTGACATGTAATGAGGCAACGCAGCATGAGGATAGTGATTCGGATGAAGAAGATGAGATACCTGAGGAAGTTGTCAGGGAGGTGGAAAACTTTGAGAATAAGCCTAAGTCCAACCTGGATGAAACCGAAGCAGTAAGTTTGGGAAATGCCAAGACCATCAAGGAAACTCATATCAGCATTCACTTATCACCGACAGAGAAAGAAAAATACATCCATTTTCTAAAGGAATATGAGGACATTTTCGCATGGTCATACGATGACATGACCAGTTTGAGCACGTCCATAGTGGCTCACAAGTTGCATACTCACGGTTGTTGAGTGTTGATACCCAAATTTTCCCTGTATATTATTAACATACAAAATACTTTCAAATAACATATATATGCATATACAAGCATGTCAAAATAATTTATTATTTTTTCTTAATTTTTTAAAGATTTTTTAAATCAATTTACGGCCCTATTTTATCCAAAAACCCCAATAATTATTCCCAAAATTATCATTTTGGTGAGTAATTTATTGGATTTTCATATTTACACTAAAATATAGCTAATATAATTTTTATATATATTTACAAATTTATCTAGTATTTTTAAAGCTAAATTGCATATAATTGCAATATTAGCCCTTTTTTGGATTTAATTACGTTTATATTTATAAATATTAAGTGCAATATTTTTAAGTTGATAATTTATACTATTAGTCATTTTAGTACCTTTAATTTATTTCCAGAAATTATTTTACTATTTTTTATAAATCAAATAGGGAAAAGTGGCTATTTAAATGTTAGCCCAATTTCATTTGGATTATAGCCCCAATTCGGACCCTAATTGAATTCAATTTAAATCCAGTTTTACCCCAACCCAATTCCCATTCAAATCGACTTCATGACCCTTTTAAACAACCCGCCGGTATTCCTGTTTAATCCCAACCGTTGATCGCCTAGATCAACGACTCACATTAACCCTTTCCTAAATTAATTCCCAACTACCCCCAAACCCTAACCATTTCTTACCTAAAGCTACATTTGAATTCCCCTTCTCTCTCAATTTTCTCTCAAACCCTAGCCGCCTCCCTCAACTACCACCCGAAAAACCTCCCAAATCCATGGCTTCCAAGACCATTGGAGGCCTGTATCCACCTCTTTTGGCCTCTACGTGCCCGATTATTATGGTTTCAAGGCCAGATCGTGAAATAACTTGGTTCAGACCTGGGTCGATTTCAGTTTATGGTTGTTCTCTGGTCTTCCCCGAGCAGCTATGGCTATTCGAGTCTATTCTTGACTCTCGTGCTTAGATCGATGGTCTTCAAAGCCTTTCTCACCATTTGGTTCTGAAACCCTAACCTTTAAGGTTCTTCCTATTTCTTTTAGATCTATTTTAAGATCTGTGTTTGCTCTAAACTTTTAAACATTTTTCCTCAAAGTTTCTTCTAAGACTCTACTTTAAAAACCTTTATCCTTTCCGATTATGTTTTATGTTAAGTTGTTTAACACGTTTTGTTGTGTTTCCTTATGCCATTCTTCTACTTGAGTTTGCTTGTTAAGGGCCTTAACTCATTTCGAGGTTTTCGATTCTATTTTTGTTAGTATTTGTTCGATTTATTTATTTTTCATCTCTAGACTCGATTGGTGGTAAAAAAACCTAAAATTTTGGGTTCAATCGAGTTTTGAGACCATTTGTTATGTAATTTACTTGTTCATCATCTCCGAATCCGATTGGTTTCAAAACCCTAATTTCTTTAGGGCATATTCGAGCTTCTGAAGCTGTTTCACCTGTTTGAAGTTGCTCAATTGGATTTGAAATCCTTTATGTGATTTGGTTTCTTGCAATCATTGAAACTAGACTATACTTTTCAGAAAGGGCCTTTTTTTACTTGACCTTTTTGCATGCTTCTGATACTCTCTGTTCTCTCTATCACTAAGCTAATGAAGTTGACCTATGTGACTATCATGTTTCGATAGTTCACTATCTACTAATTTTATGATTGTTATTGCATGCTACTTCTCTTTGCCATAGTTTAGCCTCACATGCCTAATGTTTTATGCACTCTATTTATATGCTAAAACAGGACTCATGGTTCTCTCTTTGATTGGCTCTGAGCTCCTTGTTTCTAAGCTTGATTTAAAAAGTTTCCTTGGACTTTCGATTCTCCTGTTTTAACTTGGTTTATTTGCTTACTCATGGGAACCCATGTTACTCTCCTTAAATCAGTGATTTTGAGATCCTTGATTCCCTAATTTACTATGTACTGATTTTCGATTATCTCCATATTCTGCAACTTTATTTTTTCTTCTTACCTTATTTGGATTAACCGAGTATTTCAAGGATTCTTCATTAGTTGTTCCCTTAATTGAACCTCTATATACTTACCCCTAATTGTCTCACATGATGCTCTACTTGATTTCTTTCTTTAAATGTTTACTGCCTATTACCGTTTAAATTTAACTCCTTAATTAAAGGAAGTACTTATACTGATTTGATTTTAATTAGTACATAGTTCCATAATTACTGCTACGCTATGATTCTTGCTTTAGTTTCTACCTGTTTTCAAACTATAAGTACCATACTCTTTCATTAGCACAAACACACGAACACTCTTAGTTCTGAACTCACTTACACACAAAACATTCTCTCTTGCTTCACTACTTCTACTGTGGCCTATTTAGCTGGCTGAAAGCCAAAACTATGTTTCAAAAATCCTGCTACCTTTCTTTACTACGTTTTGCTTCTTTGAACTGGTATGTCCTAATTAAGTTTTCAGCATCAACAACAACATGGTTACTTAATGTTCTTACATTCTTATCTGCCTACTGCTTGTATTTAATTCAGTACTTTATTTTAGCATGCTGTAATTTCTTTCTTCCTATTCTGAATCTATGTATTATGAACCCTAAACCCCTACCCCAATGTGTTTGATACTTATGGTTTGTTTGAGGCATGGCAGTATTGAACATTGTTGTCCATAACTCAAACTTGATCCCCTGGGATCATAACCTCTATGTCTCCCTGATGTTGTGTGTTCTGGTAGGCTTATAGGCATGCCAGCATCTTCTATTGTTGTACATGCCAAAAGTTGACCCTTGCCTAAGTACACAGGCTCTTTGCAATAAATTCTCAACCCCTGAAACCTTTTTGTGTGAAGTTATCAACTATGTAACTGTTTCCCAGCACCTTTTTCCTTCCTTAGTTCGTAAAGCTCTATTTTTGCACTTCCATTCTCTCTTAGACTTAAGTTCTGCCCCCCTCTTGTGAGCTTTGCCTTGGGACCCATGAGCTCCCTCTTAACTCGGACACATGAGGGCTGGCACTTCCACACTGCATTTATCCCTATTCTGGTTATGAAACTTGGGTGTGAGCACTGCCCGTGGTCCTATTGAGGCCCTTAGGGAACTCTGACACACTCAAGTCTAAAGAAAGGCTTTGGATCAATGGTCTTTGAGTTGGTTTATCTCATAACTCAGAGAGGAAGTCAAGAATCAGGCTTCCTCTAGTTGTACTTTTCTGATGTAATTTATTATTCTGGTTTGTAATAAGTTGTAATAAACATTTGAGGCTGGCTAGTAAAAAGGGTTAGGTAATATGCATGAAAGGGTAGAAAATATGCCTATAGGACGTTTTAAATTCTGCATATGCAAACTTCATTTAGAAAACATGCCTATAAGGTGTTTTAAATTCTGCATATGCAAACTTCATTTAGAAAACATGCCTATATGGTACTTTTAATTCTGCATATTTAAAACTTCACCTAGAAACCATGCGTATAGGGTGTTTTAAATTCTGCATATTCACTACATATAGAAATCATGCCTATACGGGTTTCTAAATAATTCTGATTCATTCTATTCACAGTCAATGTTAGATTTCATGCTCCTAGGAATTAAAATCAGTAATAGTAGATACTATCGCCTGCAGAACCTGTAACCGGTTTAAATTTTTTAATTTTGTACATTCTGAACCTCTTTTAATAACCTAATTCCCTCACTTAACAAGTTTTAGCAAGCATGCCTATGAGCCTTAGAGTAATAACTGTAAATTGAATCTGCTTTGTTAATCGCTACAACCAGCAGGCATGCTTGATTCAGACTTCTTATCTGAGTTATGTAATAAACTAATCTGCCTCAATAATTAATCTCCCTCATCTTCTGTATTTTAAATCAGACCTAAGCAGTATGTGTAAGACATGCTATTTTATGTGTTTTGTTTGAGGAGGTATAATTGAGCCTATATGCTTATGTGTTTCCCTTTTAATATGCAGTATGTTTTTTTTGTATGTCATCTTAGAGTTTTACCTTTGAAACTTCAAATAATCCTAATATCCCTCCCTTTTAGGATTAGTAGTCCTAAGTGCCTCCGGGACTGATAGGAATAGGACGGGTAATAGCATGCAATAAGTAATCGAGACCAATCCGCGCTTTAATACTTTAACGAGGTGGGAAGGGTAGATATGGATATGATGACCACACGATAATGTCACGTGTAGACCCTCATTGAGGAGTGATTACCGGACATTGTGTGGGGTGATCCATATTTTTAATAAACCTAGGACCCCCCCCCCCCTTTATTCTTTATTCTTTTTTGTAGCATTGTAACTCTTTATTTAAAAATTAGCTCTTTGATCATTCTTTCAAATTTGTTTACTTTCAAACCATTATGTATTGAAATCCCCTCTTATTTGAGCCTTATTTGTTATATGTTAATTGCATCCGAATTCACAATAAATGTCTGGCCGAAAACCACACTAGTGGATTCTGAGGGGTGCTTAACTCTTTCCCTTAGAATAATTTCAAGCCCTTACCCTATCTCTGGTTATTCAAATCAAACCCCATTGGTGTCCTAATGCACCTTAATCTTTAGGTGGCGACTCTTCAAATGCAAACCCAGTTCCCAAAAGGAACGAGTTGTCCCTCCAAATGTCATAAACCCGATTTCACAAGAAAAAGGGGGCGCGACATTGAGTACCCAACCTAGTTAGCCAACATTGTACCAGTTCCGAAGAAAGATGGGAAAGTCAAAGTATGTGTTGACTATCAGGATTTAAACAAAGCAAGTCCCAAGTACGACTTTCCACTACCAAATATACATATCTTAATCGATAATTGCGCCAACCATGACTCCAATCTTTTGTAGATTGCTTTGCGAGTTATCACCAGATCTGGATGGATGAAGAAGATGCAGAGAAAACAACTTTTATTACACCATGGGGGTGTACTGCTACAAGATGATGTCATTTGGTCTAAAGAATGATGGAGCCACTTACATGAGAGCCATAACAACCATCTTCCATGATATGATACATAAAGAAATAGAGGTGTATGTGGATGATATAATTATCAAATCTAAGAGGGTCGTGGATCACATAGCGGACTTGAGAAAGTTCTTTGACAGGTTAAGGAGGTACAACTCGAAACTGAACCCCGCAAAGTGTGCATTCGGGGTTCCTACAGAAAAGTTACTGGGATTCATTGTCAGTCATCGAGGGATCGAGCTGGATCCGTCTAAAGTCAAAGCTATTCAGGAATTACCACCACCTAGGAGCAAAAAGGATATGATGAGCTTCCTAGAATGTCTCAACTATATCAGTCGCTTCATAGCATAGTCCACAGTTATATGTGAACCCATCTTCAAGATGCTAAGGAAAGATGCCGAAACAAGCTAGACTGAGGATTTTTAAAAAGCTTTTGACAAAATCAAGGAGTACCTGTCCACACCACCAGTTTTGGTCCCGCCAGAGCCGGGGCGGCCTTTGCTACTCTATCTATCTGTGTTGGATGGAGCCTTTGGATATGTTCTAGGACAACATGACGAGATAGTTAGAAAGGAGCAAGCTATATACTACTTGAGTAAGAAGTTCACACCTTACAATGCACGGTACTCTCTGCTAGAGCGCACTTGATGTGCTTTGACCTGGACGGCCCAGAAGTTAAGGTATTACTTCTGTGCCTATACTACATACCTCATATCCAGGATGGACACTTTGAAGTACATATTTCAGAAATCCATGCCAACCGGGAAGTTAGCCAAATGGTAGATACTGTTAAGTGACTCCGATATCATCTACGTAACTCAAAAGGCGGTCAAAGGACAAGCACTGACAGAGCATCTTGCTGAAAATCTGGTGGGAGGAGAATACGAACCCCTAAAAATGTATTTTCCTGATGAAGAAGTGTTGTTCGTAGGAGAGGACATTACTGAAGCATACAACGGTTGGAGGATGTTCTTCGACAGAGTTGAAAATTTCAAAGGAGTGGGCATAGGAGCAGTTTTGGTATCAGAAACAGGTCAACATTATCCGGTATCTACTAAACTCAGATTTTCATGCACCAACAACATGGCAGAATATGAAGCCTTCATACTAGGACTCAACATGGCAATCGACATGAATATTCAGGAGCTGTTGGCAATCGGTGATTCAGATTTGCTTGTACACTAGGTGCAAGGAGAGTGGGCCACCAAGAATTCCAAGATATTGTCATATATGCACCATGTACAGGAATTGAGAAAGAGGTTCACGAAGATAGAGTTTCGGCATGTTCCTAGAATTCAGAACGAGTTTGTCGATGTTTTGGCCACTTTGTCATCCATGATACATCATCCAGATAAGAATTTCAATGATCCCATCCCAGTGAGAATCCATAATCAACCGGCTTATTGTGTTCATGTCAAGGAAGAGACGGATGGAAAGCCTTGGTTCCACGACATCAAATAATATTTGGCGAAAGGGGAATATCCGGAGCATGCAAACCACACTTAGAAATGCACACTTCGGAGGTTATCCAATCACTTTTTCCATAGCAGAGGAAGCTTGTATAGAAGAACTCCTGATTTGGGATTGCTAAGATGTGTCGACGCAAAAGAGGCTTCTAAACTACTTGAGGAGATACATGCTGGGACCTGCGGCCCGCATATGAATGGTTTTGTTTTGGCCAAGAAGATACTTAGGGCCGGTTACTTTTGGATGACTATGGAAAAAGATTGTGTCCAGTATGTTCACAAATGCTATCAATGTCAAGTGCACGCCCATATGATAAAAGTGCCGTCAAGTAAGCTCAATGAAACAAGCTCACCTTGGCCATTCGGCGCTTGGGGAATGGATGTCATCGGTCCAATTGAGCCCACTGCTTCAAACGGACATATATTTATTCTGGTAGCCATTGATTACTTCACAAAATGGGTAGAGGCTGCATCTTATAAAGTTGTAACCAAGAAAGTCGTCGCAGACTTTATCAAAGATCATATTGTTTGTCGATTCAGAGTTCTCGCGTCTATTGTTACTGATAGTGCGGCCAATCTAAAAAGTGATCTGATGAAAGCCATGTGTGAAACTTTCAAAATCAAGCATAAGAATTCCACAGCCTATAGACCTTAGATAAATGGAGCCGTAGAAGCTGCCAACAAAAACATCAAGAAGATACTAAGGAAGATGGTAGAAAACCACAAACAATGGCATGAAAAGCTACCCTTTGCTCTATTGGGATACCGCACTATAGTTCGCACATCAACCGGGGCAACTCCCTACATACTGGTTTATGGTACCGAAGTTGTCATCCCAGTCGAGGTAGAGATTCCTTCTTTAAGAATCATACAAGAAGCTGAACTCAGCGATGCAGAATGGATAAGGAGCCACTATGAACAATTGGCCCTTATAGGTGGAAAAAGAATGTACACAGTATGTCACGGTCAGCTTTATTAGAATAGAATGTCCAAATCTTTCAACATAAAGGTGAAACCAAGACAATTGCACCAGGACAACTGGTGCTGAAGAAGATCTTCCCACACCAATATGAAGCCAAAGGGAAATTATATCCCAACTAGAAAGGTCCTTACATGTTTCACAGGGTGCTAACAGGAGGAGCACTCATACTTGCAGAAATGGGCGGAGAAATCTGGCCAAAACCAATCAATTCAGATGCAGTCAAGAGATACTATGCTTAGACTATTTACATTTCTTCATCTGATGTAATTGAACTACGCTTGACCTAATTCCTGTTTAAGAGGGGATACGTAGGCAGCCTTATGGGTTCGATCATATCATAATAAAATTTCCATTTCCCCCAAGATCAGAAACTAGGGCAGAATTTTGCGGAGGACCTCAAAATTCCGGAGCAAGTCCAGCCGACGCCGACATATGTCAGATGGTCAGAAATCGTTTAAGAAACTGGGGCAGAATATTGAGGAGGACCCCCAAAATTCGAACACGAGAAAGCTGCAATGTATCTGAAATGTATTACAGTCACTAGTTCATCTAAAATTACTCGATATTTCAATATGTTTCTGAATAATTCTATTTTTATCAATAATTGCATATTTTCAAAAACTCGATTTCTGTAACAGTTAGGTGTTACCCAAGGAAACTCAAATAAGGCCTCCAGAATGGAACAAAGCAAGGCCAGCGGACAGAAGCATGAACCAACCTCCCCTCTCAAAACTTACAATCTTTCTTTGAACGCAGGCACATCTGACGTAGCGATAGCATTCGCAAATATGTACACACGTAACAAGATCACCACCAATCAGGCCATCAGACACCGAATATATATCTCCAGCTAAGAAATATGCTACTCTTATTTGCTACTCACTCTTTGCATGGGACTAAGCCTTGTCCCCCATACTTGCAAGAGGCTAATCCATGCCTCCATATTTGCATGAGGCTAATCCTTGCCTCCATATTTGCATGAGGCTAATACTTGTCTTTGTATCTGCATGAGGCTAATCCCTGCCTCTGTATCTGCATGAGGTTAATCCTTGCCTCCATATTTGCATGAGGCTAACCCCTGCCTCCACATTTGCATGAGGCTAATCCCTGCCTCCGCATTTGTATGAGGCTAATCCCTGCCTCCACATTTGCATGAGGCTAATCCCTGCTTCCACATTTCCATGAGGCTAATCCCTGCCTTCATACCTACATGAGGCTAATCCCTGCCTCCATATTTGCATGAGGCTTATCCTCGCCCCCCATATTTGCATAAGGTTAATCCCTACCTCCATACCTGCATGAGGCTAATCCCTGCCTACATATCTGCATGAGGCTAATCCCTGCCTCCATACCTGCATGAGGCTAATCCTTGCCTCCATATTTGCATGAGGCCTATCCTCGCCCCCATATTTGTATGAGGTTAATCCCTACCTCAATACCTGCATGAGGCTAATCTCTGCCTCCATATCTGCATGAGGCTAATCCATGTCTCCATATATGCATGAGGCTAATCCCTGCATCTATACTTGTATGAGGCTAATCTCTGCCTCCACATTTGCATGGGACTAAGCATTGTCCCTCCTTGCATAAATATCGCTCTATTCTGGTACTATCTATTTGCTTTTCAATCGGGCTAAGCTCTGCCCTTCATTTCACAAGACTAAACCTTGTCTTGTTAACATCATATAATTGCATCTCATAGGCTGAAATATCACCAAAGACACTATGTCATGGCCTAAGGATCTCTCAAATTCGCATATCATTATTCAAAGGCGTCATGGTTCGGAGGCACCATCTTCATGGCCCAAAAACATCATTTCATGGCCTGAGAATCCCTCACTAAATAATTCATGGACCAGGACATCATGGTCTGAGGACGTCATCCCTAACCATCCGAAGACAACTTTCATGGTCCAAAGGGAATCTGCATCATGTTTAAATTTTTTAGCACAAATACATGTTTGTAGCATCTCTTTATCTGTAGGTGACCAGTAAGCAACTGCTATCCTAGCAGGACCTTGCTCCAGTTCCCTCAACTATCTCAAACCTGGACCATTCACCATAGCCACTTTTGCATCCTTTCCGAAACCTCGTGTCCGTTCTTTTAATGACTTCATCGATATATTCCGCCAATGAATCCAGAACTACACATGGCCTGATTCCTGTAAAACCAGGGATATGTAGACAGCTTAAAGACCAAAGTCTGGCCTCTATCTTTCAAAATATCCCATCCGGTCAAAATTGGCTATCATTTCTTTACCCAGAAACTCTTTCATCCTTTTTGGGTAAAGAGGGGCGGCTGTTGATACCCAATTTTTTCCCAAAATATTTTCAAACCATGCCTTGGCATCAATTAGTATTTTTCACACAATTTTTGCATTTTAAAAATATTTTATTAATTTATCCCAACATTTTATTTATAAAACAATCATTGATTGCATCATAAATTTTTTTATATAATAATTTTGTGGCTTAATTTTATCATTTGCATTTTTACTAAGTTTCAATTATTGCACAAATAGCCACATTTGTATTTTTTAGGTTGAATTGTAATTACTTTGCAATTATGGTCTATGCATGCATTATTACATTATATTGCTAGAAAATAGCCTTTTATATTTTTAAAATATTAAGTAATTATTTTAAAATATTTCAAGGCATGAAAATCATTTTTTACAACCTATTAGTTATTTTTAAAAATTGTTTTACCAATTAAATAGGGTATTTAACAAATGGACCTCTTATTTTCGGATTTAGCCTAATTACCTAGCCCAATTTTAACCCCAATTCAATTAAACCAACCCACATCTACCCAGCCCAAACCTATAATATCCAACCTGGCCCCTAAATCCTTTCAATCTTGACCGTTGATCACAGAGATCAACAACCACCATTACCTCTTTGCTTTTTTAGTTCCAAACGACCCCTCCAAACCTGGCCAGTCTCACCAAACAGCCGCCCTGAAACCCTCTCCTCTCCATTCTCTCTGAGACCTAAACCTAACCCTAGCCGCCGCCACCAAAAACCAGCCTTAATCCCTTTGATCCATGTCCGATCTATGGCTTCCCATGGCTGTATGAGGCCTCTACTTATCTCCTATCTCCCTTGGTCGCTCGATTGTGTAATTTTGTGGAAGAATTTCGAAAAGATCTCGTCCAGATCTCCTTTTAAGCTCTTCAAAAGTCTGTTTATAGTCCGTGAATGATTTCTATCAAAGCCTCACGATTCAAATCTTTGATTCAAAGGCCAGATTCTCTTTACCCTTTCTCCTTTCTTCAAGAAACCTAATGTTTGGACTTGAATCGATTTAGATTTCCGTAGATCTGGAGTGATCCTGAGTTCATCGCTGATTTTCCTAAAAAGTTCTCTTATTTCTTTACTGGTTAATCGATTTCTGAACATTTTTGTTATATTAGGGTTTATTTTATTGTTGTTTGTTGGTTGAACCTCTGGGTATCTAAAGCATTTTCAAACTTTCATGGCTATTCTTTTGTGTTCTTTTACTTCTTTACTACTTACTGATTTTAAACACTATGATACTTCAGGTTTTGACTTCTATGATTTCTGTTTGTTCGAATCTCTATGTGTTGATATACTTTCAAGTTTTTCTTCTTCAAGTGTTTTCAAATTAGGGTTTCAAATTATTTTCCGTCTAATTTCTCTGTGTTCCTAAAAGCTTTACTCAACCTATTTGGGAATCGATACGTTCTTTCAAGAATTGTTGGGTGATTTGCTCTGTTAAAAAATTCGTGTGCACGATTCTTGGTTATTTCCATGTTTATGACCTTAACTAATCGTTCTTTTCTTATTTGACTGCTGTATATTTACTGATTCTTTACTTAATTAAACCCTTGACTATTTTATTCTGAAATTCTTTATTTTGGTTTGATTTGAACTCATTTCCTTAATAAGGCCTCTAACTCTTATTTCTTTACTCAGTCTGATTGAACCCTTGCCTTAATTAGTTCCTGTCATTACCGCTGGCTAATTTTCCTAAATTAAAGGAGAAGGCTATACTGAATCTTTATATGATTGATTCTGAAATCCCTTAATTGTTGATTATTGATCACTTTACCTTATTTGCTCCACTCTTGAACTACTATATAAACTCTTTATTTTAACTTCTTGGACGAATATTAATTCATCAGCCACTACTTTCTACACTCTAAAAAGCTCTCTGCTCTCTCTTCTCTCTCTGGTACTTGTGATCTTACTAGTCTAGCCGGCTGCAAGCCAAGGCTGGAAATTGTACAACACCTGTCTTACATCTTGTGTTCTCTTTCCCTAACTGGTATGCTTCTGATTAAGTTTTAGAATCTAAACCTATGTGTTTATTTTCTTCCTTAGTTCATCAGTCCTGAGTTCATTCCTGCTTCTGTTTACTGCTTATCTAGCATGCCTAATACACCTTGTTTAATAACTGATTAGCATATTTCAACTTATTTGGTTGTTTACTGTTTATCTAACATGCCAAAATACTGCCTTGATCAAATAGGTGATTAGCATGTCTCCACTTTACTTGCATGTTTACTATCTTGTTCAGCATGTCTTACACTGTCTTGCTCCATATGTGATTAGCATGTTTGCCTGACTACTATTTATCTAGCATGCCTAAACTTTGTGTGTGATTAACATGTCTACACTTGTTGATTCTTTCCTAGCATGTCCATTTAAGTTTTTGCCTGTTCTGCCTTACTCCTGCTAAGTTATCTAGTCTCTCCAGTGCAACTCTAGTTATGTTGTTTATGTGCCCTCAACCTATTTCTGTTGTGATCTTTGCTTCATGTTTCAATGACCTACATTATATCTAACCTATTAGTTCTGTAGAACCCCTTTGAGAAATTTATGCACCCTGTTATTTGTGCTCCACCAAGGTGTATTCTATGTGTCTCCAACCTCTCTTTCCTTGTGTGGAAACTGATTGCAAAGTATTTTCTAAAGCAATTTGTTCTATGACTTGTGTTCTGATTGCAAATTGTTTCCCATGCTTTTCTAACTACTGTTTTACCACTAAATGAGTACTGATTTTCAGAAAATGTTTTCACTCCTAAACCTTTCTTTATACTGTTTACCAAACTCTTTCAAATCATGTCAAACACTCTCACTTATTCTTAGGTTATTAAGTTCTGCCCCTCTGGTATGTGTACTTCTTAGAGGTCCCTGATATCTCTCTGAACTCTGGCATATCAGGGCTGGCACTTCCACACTGCACATAAATCAGTCCTTATTTGAAAAAGGTCTGGATGTGAGCACTACCCTGAATCCTTGAGGTCCTTAGGGAACTCTAATACACCTAGACACAAAATTGGCAATGAATCTTGGGCATTTGAGACTAGTGAAGGCCTGGTACACCAGGATTTTCTTTGGGCCTACTTCAGGCTCCCTATAGCTTAATTTCTATTCTATTTATGTAATTTTTATTCAATCATTGGTCTATAATAATTAATTGTAAACAGATAATGGGGTGACTAGTGAAAAGGGAGGGTAGTAGTATACTGTGGATAAAGTTGGGTAGCTAACATGCCTATAGGTTCATTTCGATGCAAATGTATTTTGTTAGATAACATGCCTATAGGATTCATTTTAGTTCAAATATGTTTGTTAGATAATATGCCGATAGGGTTTTGCTTTGGTTCAAGTAAATTCTGTCTGCTTTACTTTACATGATTAGACACTATGCCTATAGGATCTAAAATCAGTTTTAATGTCTATAGGATCTAAAATTAACTTTAATTACAGAAATCATACTTGTAGGTTCTGAATCAGATTAATCAATTATCTTACTCATTTCTTTGATAGCCTTCAACGTTGGGTTAATTAATGCCACTAGAAAGTATGCCTATAAGATAAAGGACTTCAAAAATGTCTCCTCAGAATTGTGACTGCATATACACACTTAGGCAAGCCTTAAGGCAATAAATAATTATGAAACCAGTTCTGTTTATATGTGAAATTATCCGGGTTTAACAAGCTGTAAAACCAGTAGGCAAACTGGTTAGGATCCTGCCACTTCCCTAATAAACAAACACTGCATGTTCTGTTTTTGTGATGTTCATCTAGATATCATGTTTTTAGGATCTCTGAGCTTTCTTCAAAACCTATGTTTTAGACGTGTTGTTTGTTTGCCTACATACATGCGGAGGTAAATGTGAGCCTTCTAACTGCTTGTCCTTATTTGCTTGTCCTATATGTTATTTGTCTGTCGCCTAGAGTTTTACCTTTTTTAAACTTTAGGCTGTCTAGAACTGTCCAGATTTAGAGTTACCAAATTCCTCTAGGACCATAAGGAGGGGATGGGTAGCAGCACGCTTAGAGGTCGTTAATTAAACTCACTTATAACCACTAAGGAGAGGATAATGGGTAGTAAAAGGATATGATGATTATGCGCTAATGTCACGTGTAGTCCCTCATTGAGGAGTGATTACCAGGCATTGCATGGGTGTGATCATGTAGGTTAATAAACCTAGGACTTCCCTTTCCCAATTCCTATGTGTTTAAATTTTATAAACTTCCTTTTCTTTATACATGTGCAAGTTATTCAAACCTCTTCCTTGCTTCCATTATTTAGAATGTCAAAACAAGCCTTTATTTGCAAATATGTGTTGAGATTGTTCACTTGTCAAATGACTAATTCACATATTTTAAGTTCGGCCGGAATCCACCGCTGTGGACTGCGAGGGGTGCCTAACACCTTCCCCTCAAGGTTATTTCAAGCTCTTACCCTAATCTCTGGTAATTCAAACTAGTTACATGAGTTAATCTCTCTATGTGCCCTAACGCACCATAATCTGTTAGGTGGCGACTCTTCAAATACCCAATTCCCAAAAGGAAACGAGTTGTTCCCCCAGGAATGTCGAAACCCGGACTTCCCCGCCAAAAGAGAAAAAAGGGGGAGCGACAACCCCGATCACCTAAAATTTGGTCAGACATCAAAAACAACCTAAGGAACAATATTCAAGGCATCGCCATGACCATTCCTTGTTTGTTGGTTTTAGGGCCATAAAATTGGAATTCCGTCTAATTCCCATATTTTTATGTGTAGCCCACGTCTCCTGCATGGGCTCGGGCCACGGGGCCCTGATCGCCTAAATTTCTGGGACCATCAAAAACCACCTAAGGAATAATAAAAATTGCCTCACCATGACTATTCCTCTTTATTGTTGTTTTAGGGCTATAAAACTGGAATTCCGTCCAATAGCCCATGCCTCCTGTATTGGCCCAGGCCACCGAACTCCGATCGCCTAAAATTTTATCGGATCGTCAAAACGACCTAAGAAATAATAATCACCGTCTCGCCATGACCGTTCCTCTTTTTTAGCATTTTAGGACCATAAAACTGAAATATCACTCGATTTCATATTTTCGTGTGCTAAATACACGTCTCATGCATGGGCCCGTCACCGGACCCCGATCACCTAAAATTTTACCGGACCTTGAAAAATTATCAAAGTAACAATAGTCACCGCCTCGCCATGACCGTTCCTCGTTTTTCTGTATTTTAGGGCTATAAAACTGAAATTACGCCCAATTCTTAGATTTTAGTGTGCTATAGCCCATGCCTCCTGCATAGGCCCGAACCCCGATTGCCTCAAATTTGGCTAGCCCATCAAAAACAAACTAAGGAATAATAGTCACCACCTCTCCATGATCATTCCTCATTTTTTGGTGTTTTAGGGCCATAAACTGGAATTTCGCCTGATTCTCAGATTTTCGTGTGCTATAGTTCACGCCTCCTGCATGGGACCGTGCCACTGGACCTCGATCGCCTAAAATTTTCTAGGACCATCAAAAATGACCTAAGGAACAATATTCACCGCCTCGTCATGGCAGTTTCTCATTTTTGGTATTTTATGACCATAAAACTAAAATTCTGCCCGATTCTCAAATTTTCGTGTGTTATAACCCAAGCTCCTATATAGGCCCGAGCCAGTGGATCTCAATCGCCTAAAATTTTACCGGACTAGAAAAAATGACCTAAGAAACAATAGTCACTGCATCACTATGACCGTTCCTCCTTTTTGGCGTTTAAGACGTAAAAATGGGATTCCGCCTGATTCAAAAAATTTCGTGTGCTATAGCCCACGCCTCCGGCATGGGTCCGGGCCACCGGACCTCGATCACTTAAAATTTTTCCGGACCATCAATAACCACCTAAGGAACAATAGTCACTATCTCGCCATGACTGTTCCTCTTTTTTGTGTTTTAAGGCCATAAAACTAGAATTTTGCTCGATTCCCAAATTTTTCGTGTTCTGTGCTCATGCCTTCTGCATGGGCCCGGACCACCGTACTCTGATCGCCTAAAATTTTGTTGGACCATCAAAAATGACCTAAGGAACATTATTCAACGTCTCGCCATGACCGTTCCTCGTTTGTTGGCGTTTAAGGCCATAAAATTGAAATTCCATCTGATTCTCATATTTTCATGTGTTATAGCCCACGTCTCCTGCATGGGCTCGGGCCACCGCTCCCTGATCGCCTAAATATTTTCGGACCATCAAAAACAATCTAAGGAATAATAGTCATTGTCTCACCATGGTCGTTCCTCTTTTTTGGTATTTTAGGGCCATAAACCATAATTTTGCTCGATTCCCAAATTTTTCATGTGCTAAGCTCACGCCTTCTTCATAGGCCCGGACCACCGTACCCTGATCGCCTAAAAATTTGTCGGACCATCAAAAATGACATAAGGAACAATAGCAACGTCTCGCCATGACCGTTCCTTGTTTGTTGGCGTTTTAAGGCCATAAAATTGAAATTCCGTCTGATTCTCATATTTTCATGTGTTATAGCCCACGTCTCCTGCAAGGGCTCGGGCCACCGGACCCTGATCGCCTAATTTTTTCGGACCATCAAAAATCACCTAAGAAATAATAGTCACTGTCTCACCATGACCGTTCCTCTTTTTTGGCGTTTTACGGCCATAAAACTGGAATTCCGCCCGATTTCCAAATTTTCATATGCTACAGCCCATGCCTCCTGTATTAGCCCAGGCCACCGGACTCCGATCGCCTGAAATTTTATCGAACCGTCAAAACGACCTAAGAAATAATAATCACCGCCTCACCATGACCGTTCCTCTTTTTTGGCATTTTAGGGCCATAAAATTGGAATTCTGCCGTATTCTATATTTTCGTGTGCTAAGCTCACGTCTCATGCATGGGCCAGGTTCACCGGACCTCGATCACCTAAAATTTTGTCGTAGCTTGAAAAATGATCAAAGAAACAATAGTTACCGCATCTCCATGACCGTTCCTCGTTTTTGGCATTTTAGGGCCATAAAACTGAAATTACGCCCATTTCTCAGATTTTAGTGTACTATAGTTTGTACACATGTGATTTTTGACCATCCCCAAGATTTTTCATATTTTAGCATGTAAATATTTAGTTTAGGCCTAATATTTTTATTTCAACTAATTTTGGCTCTTTTAATTTATTTCTTCACAAAAATAAAAATTACAAAAATATTTTAGTTTATGTATCTTTCATAAATTTAAATAAAATAATATATAAAAATAGTACCTTATTTTTATTCTTATATAATCTTGAAAACACAAAAATAGTGTGATGTTTTAATATAGTTTAGTTTAATTAATTAAAATTAGTTTTATATTTTTATATTATAAATTATATATTTAGAAAGAAAAAGTTAGTTTTGGGTTGGTTTATCCCATTTTAATCTTGTAGTCCATTTTTTTAGTATTTTGCCCAATTTTAAGGCCTAATAATACCAAACGAATACCCCTAAAGCTAAAACACTTCTTATATAACCAAAAAATTAGCCTAAAAAGACCTAAGGACATCTTTTCCGTCGTTCTTCTTCTTCAGACTCTCACAAACCAAAGGATCTTCTTCACAAGGAAAGAAACAGCCATGAGAGGCTAGACACACTCCCCAGCCGTGGCCTCTCCCTCACGACCACCGCAACAACCAGAACATCGATCTCCAGCCATCAGAACATGGATCTCCAGCCATCAAACCACCCTTCAACTCCTCCTCTCACCAAACCAGTGGCGAACTTGCCGAAAACGCCGCGACACACACACACACGCACGAACTATAGAGAGGACAAGGAGCTAACAGCCGCAAACCACCCCAAATAGTCCATTTCCACGACTGTTCCGGTGCCAGGTATTGACGTTTCGAGTTTGTCGAGGTCCGGTGCGTCGAGGTCATCAACCGTAGCTCTGGCCGGATTTCTCTTGTTCATTGTTTCAAAAAATATTGCAGTTATTAAGGTCCAATCCTAAACTTTATTTGCAAGATCTGTTTTCCCGATGCTATGAATGAAATCCCGATTTGGTTTGCCAGTTTTTCGTTCTTGATTGAAGCTGGATTCAGAAACTGGTACTCATAAATGTGACGTACGTACTGTATAGTAAAAATTAGCCAAAAATATATTAAATACCTGTCAAATTCATGTATTTCGGTCCTTTAAGCTAGCAGTCCTTATATATGTTGTTGTTTTTGTTTCTACTATTACTTGTTTTCAACTTTATTTGTGTAATAAAAGGCTAAAAAGTGACCAATCAGTTCTCTAGAATAAAACTACTACACTGTATATATGATTAGCATATTTCTTAACTATAAATATTGAAGGAATTCAAAAATGAAACCAGTTTAGGAGATTTACACTTATGAGTAACATTTCTCAATTGTCATTCCCATTTCATTTTGTTGCGATAGCTTGGTGCGCGTGTTGGTTGATTTGTGATTCTACGTTATTTGAGTAGCATGTCTTAATTTTCATCTAAATTGTTTTAATTAATTTTTATTTTGATTGTGATGTATGCAGTCTCGATTCTTGAATAAATGCTTTTAATTGGGTACATGAAAAATTTGGAGTTCTTTCTTTCTTCGCAAGGAATAAGAATGGGCCATAGGTGGGTATGGAACTATAAGGAATTTAGGTCAAGTAATAGATCATGTTAGCTAGCCTATTTGCCCCAATAATATCTTGTTCATAAATTTGACCTTACAACAATCTCAAAAGATTAGAAAAAAATAATTAAATGCGCTAGCTGCTTTAGGCGCGATTAACAAATAAACCATCGTAATTATGGGTACGGTTCCCGTGACATAGTTACGATGCCTAATTTCAAAATTCGGGTGTGCATTTCATGTGACCCGATCATAACAACTTTGAACCATAAAAAAATAAACATATCGCAAACCGCAGGTGCATTTCATGTAGCGTGGTTTGCGGTGTGTTCCAAAACGGCAAGTGTACGACAATCGTAACTTGTTCAAGAAATAATTCCATAAATCCTGAAAGCGGTTTAAAATAATTAAAAATGGTTATAAAGTTAAAAATGCACAATAGGTTTAAAACATGTAACTAATCAGATAATTTGGCCAATTATTAATAGTTAAGCGACCATGCTAAAATCACGAAATCCGGGAATGCCTAACACCTTCTCCCGGGTTAACAGAATTCCTTACTCGGATTTCTATGTTTCGCGGACGATAAATAGAGTCAAACTTCCTCGATTTGGGATTTAAACCGGTGACTTGGGACACCATAAATTATCCCAAGTGGCGACTCTGAACTTAAATAAATAATCTCGTTTCGATTGTCACTTTAATTACAAAAAACTCCCTTATACCCCTTTCGAGGGTAGAAAAAGGAGGTGTGACATAGTCCACGCCTCCTACATGGCCTGAACCCCGATCGCATCAAATTTTGCTAGCCCATCAAAAACAAAGTAAGGAATAATAGTCACAGCCTCGCCATGATCGTTCCTCATTTTTTGGAATTTTAGGGCCATAAAATTGGAATTTCACCTGATTCTCAGATTTTCGTATGCTATAGTTCACGCCTCCAGCATGAGACTGTGCCACAGTACCTCGATCGCTTAAAATTTTCTAGGACCATAAAAACTGAACTAAGTATCAATAGTCACCGCCTCGTCATGACCGTTTCTCATTTTTGGCATTTTATGATCGTAAAACTAGAATTCTGCCCGATTCTTAGATTTTTGTGTGTTATAACCCAAGCCTCCTGTATAGGCTCGAGCTAGTGGATCTCAATCACCTAAAATTTTGCCAAACTGTAAAAAATGACCTAAGAAACAATAGTCACTCTCTCACCATGATCGTTCTTCTTTTTGGTGTTTAAGGCATAAAAATGGATTTTCGCCTGATTCAAAAAATTTCGTATGTTATAGCCCACGCCTCCAGTATGGGCCCGGGCCACCGGACCACGATCACTTAAAATTTTTCCGGACCATCAATAACCACCTAAGGAACAATAGTCACTATCTCGCTATGACCGTTTCTCTTTTTTGGTGTTTTAAGGCCATAAAACTAGAATTTTGCTCGATTCCAAAAAATTTTGTGTGCTATGCTCACGCCTTCTATATGGACCCGGACCACTGCACCTCAATCGCCTAAAATTTTGTCGGACCATCAAGTAGACCTAAGGAACAATAGTTACCGCATCTCCATGATCGTTCCTCATTTTTTAGCATTTTAGGGCCTTAAAACTGAAATTCCGCCCGATTCTCAAATTTTCGTGTGTTATAGCCCATGCCTTCTACATGGGCCCGAGTTACCGGACCCCGATCGCCTAAAATTTTGCCGGAGCATCAAAAATGAGTTAAAGAACAATAGTCATTGTCTCACCATGACCGTTTATTATTTTTGGCATTTTCGGTCCATAAAATTAGAATTCCGCCTGATTCCTAGATTTTCGTGTGCCATAGCCCACGTCTCCTGCATGGACTCGGGCCACCGGATCTTGATCGCCTAAAATTTTGTCGGACCATCAAAAACGACCTAAGGAACAATAGTCACCGGCTTGCCATGACCGTTCCTCGTTAATTTGTAATTTAGGACCATAAAATTAGAATTCCGCCCGATTTCCAAATTTTCATGTGCTACAGCCCGCATCTTCTGCCTGGGCCCGGGTCACCGGATCCCAATTGCTTAAAAAAATTTTGGACCATAAAAAGCGACCTAAGGAACAACACTCACCACTTTGCTATGACAGTTCCTCATTTTTTATCTTTTTAGGGCCATAAAACTGGAATTCTGCACGATTCACAGATCATGTGTTATTGTCCATGCCTCCTGCATGGGCCCGGGCCACCTAACCTTGATCGACTTAAAATTTTTCCGGGCCATAAAAATGACCTAAGGAACAATCACCGCCTCGCCATCATTTTTGGAGTTTTAGGGTCATAACATTTGAATTATGCCCGATTCCTAATTTTTCGTATGTTATAGCTCACACCTCCTGCATGGACCCAGATCACCGGACCCCCAATCACCTAAAATTTTGTCGGATCATCAAAAATAACCTAAGAAACAATAGTCACCGCCTTGCCATGACCAATTAGCTTCTTGGTAATAACTTAATCTATAAATAAAATGTCGTATGATAGGAAACTACCACGTTAATTTTGGAGAGATATGACTGGTCATATAATAGGGGAAGCAGATACAAGCTTTTTTTTTAATAGCCGGATAAATGACTACAAGATCATCAATCTACTCTACCTCAATTCACCATTTTAAATCTTTTACAAAAGGTTTTTCCTTACCAGCTCCTTCAACCTAATCCTTAAATTCTTGTTTTTATCATTTTGTTAGTTGTGATTTTGCATGTTTGCGTAAAATGAAACGAGTGGAATAATTGTGTAAAACCATATATATTAATGTAAGTGAAGCATGTGAAAGATTGACCTTGAATGGAACTAGCTACTACTCTTAGGTTTTAACTATTTGGTGAAACATTGTTATAAAATCTTGTTGAATATCTTTGTTATTGTGATCGTACATTCTAACTTTTTACATTTCTAATGCTACGATAATTTTAAGAAAAAATACGAGATATAAATTGCTTTCTTGTAAAAGCTTCAATCCCAAGACTCTAACACAAAATCTCTTAGTTAAAGATTGAGGACCCCAACAACTCCTCCACACCCTCGACACTGTATTTAGCCTAATAGTCCCAAGACTTTTTTATGCATACTTTTCTTTCTTTTTCTCCTCTTACACATTTGTCTCTGCTAACGACAAAATTATTTCTCTTCTAGAAAATATACCAAATTAATAGGTTCTCTCGTCAATGTTGTCAAAGTTAAAAGGTTTGCCTTTGATTCTTTTTTTGACCTTTGCCAATATAGGATAGGAAATTCAACATTATCCAATAAGTTATCTCCAGTGTGGTTGGCAAAATTGACCTTATAATAACATTAGGGTAACACAAGTCTTTATCTAGAGTGAATATATTTCCAAATGGAATAACTAGGAAATAATTCTAGCTTTTTTAGTCAATTCCAATAACAGAATGCATAGTCTTAAGAAAACAGGATAAACAGATTGAAATTTGATATTTTTATTCACATTAAAACTACAGAATGTCAAATTTGCAATCCTCTTGATAACTACAGACAGAACAAAATGCAAATAAAAAGACAAGTAGAAAAGCAAAAAGATACAAATGGAAAATAAAACTAGACAACATTTTCTAAGACAATGTGGATAACAACCAGACTCAGAACTTTGTCAATTTACTCAACAGCCAATGGAACTGCTTCAGCCTGAACCAAAACAAAAGATAAATACTTCATTAGCAGCTTCTTAAATGAAGAATATTAACAACTTTAGCTACTGCTTAAGTTAGTGCACTCAAGTTTTGAGTGCCTATACAATTGCAGGAGTGCAGAAAGCAATGAAACTCACCAGCTTGCGGAATTTGAGAGCATAGAACATTTCAAGATAACGGCGAATTTCAAGACGATCAAGCTTGGAAACATGCTTCCAGAATCCATATACAGCAGCCAGTGTCAACAACCGATCCGAGTATATTTGCCATGTGTACCTTTTAATTAATTAGCAAAGAATCAACAACAACAAACCTAGTGTAATCTCACAATTAAGTAGAGTTTGAGGAGGGTAACGTGCACGCAGATCTTACCCCTACCTTGTGAAGGTAGAGAGACTGTTTCTGATAGACCTTCAGCTCAAAGAACAGTGAAAAGGAAGCAACAAACAATAACAACAGCAAGTAGGTTTTGCAAAAATGAGCTTAATAATGATCATAGTAGGTTTTGCAAAAATGAAAAGAGTAGCAGTTTGCTTACTTCTCCTGTATACGCTTAAGGCCGCCCTCGGAAATGGCTTCCCAGTGCGAAGGTTCTTTCTTACATTTCTCAAAGAAATCAGCGAGAAGTTCAGCTGCCTGATCCCCGTGGTATGGATCAATGTGGAAACCAGATTTCCCGTGAACGATGATCTCAGCTGGACCACCGTGATTAGTTGCAAATGTAGGCAAACCACAGGTCATGGCCTCAACAACAGTCAAACCAAAAGCCTCGTAAAATGCAGGCTGCACGAAAGCTCCCCTAGTATCGGCAATGTACCTGTAGAGTTCGCCATTCCTCACGCGGTTCATCTGGGAAGAAATCCATCGGAATTGGCCGTTCAAATTGTGAGTCTTTATAAGTTCGTACATCTTCTTCATCTCTGCCTGTTCTTCCAAGTCTTTGGATTCTTTCCTTCGGTCTCCTCCAACCACGACAAGGTTAACCAACTCCCTTAGCCGTGGGTTCTTGGCGTACAGCTCGACAAGTCCAGTTAAGTTCTTCACTCGATCCAATCTAGCCATAGTGAATATGATAGGCTTATTCCTGTTCTTCAGCACACACCTGATCGAATAACAAATCTATTCAGTACAAACTTGTTTACATAATTAGCCATAATTTTGCAGCAGGATTGCTAGTTTAGTAACATACATGTGTTCGTCATTCTCAACATCACTAAACAGCAGCTCCTCAATTTCAGGGTGATATGCTGTCAATCTCTTTTCCTTCTCGTAGTATGGGAAATAGAGATTCATATCAGCTCCTGGTGACACAATGTTAAATTTGGGGTCAAACACATCAATGCCGTGAACAACTCTATACAGTCCAGGCATTGTGAACGCCATGTGGCTCTCGTACTGTCCAACAGTGTCCTTGCTGGAAAATTTAGAAATGATTTAGGATCAAACACAGTATTTAATCATATAGGGAAATACATTGTAATTTAATCAGAGTGGGAAACTGATGTAAAAATACCTTCCCGCTATCTCCTGGAAAGTGCTGGTGATGATGAAATCGGTGTGATTCATTGCAATAAGATCGGCAGTAAACTGGGCTGAGAAATGGTATTTTTCATCAAATTTCTTCAAGTAGATATCAGAATCAGGATATTTTGTTTTCTCCAAAGCATGAGCTATCGTGCACTGCATAAGGCAAAGTAGACGGAAAAAAAAAAGAGAGAGAGAACTCTTAAATCTTTTAGTTGCAAACGAAAGGAAATGCAAAGATGAAATTACATGTCACAAACATTGCCGACCTGTGTTACACCTAATTTGTGAGCCAACAAGGAGGCAGCAAGGTTGCCCTCACTATAATTGCCAATGATAAGATCTGGCTTAGCCTGCAATTCTGCAGCAATTTCTTTCGCCACATCCTAATGCAATAAAATCCGAAGTTTTAGCGGAAGTCAAAGCAAGCAGAAAATTGCTGCCAAAACCAATTGGAAGATTGAAAAATGAATAGAGAAAGCTTGCTTCACCTCAGTGAATGTCTCCATGTATGGCCAGACTTCAAAGCGAGAGATCCATTTGCGAACAATGCCCTTCTCGGTCCTAAAGGGGACCCTAAGAATGTGTGAGTGCTCTGTTCCAAACACTTTCTCAAGCCTCTGACCACAAGTGGTACCAACCGCATCAGGCAGCAGCCGAGTAACCTGAGAATTTAAGCAAGAGTGCTGTATTAGAACAGATAAAATCCTGCATAATCATAAGTTTAAACACAATTACTGGGAATACGAACAATAAGAATACGCGGTTTGATGTCAAGTCCTTGCTCCTTTATGCGCTTGAGCATCTCACGCTCCAAAGCAGGAACTTGATCCAAAATATAGACAACCTGCAAATTAAAGGAGGTTCATCTCAGCACTTGTGGCAGTAGGGTTTAAAGAGATAATAAGACCGAACACAGATAAGCAGTGCACCTGGCCACCAGTGTCGGGGTAACCCAAGACATTTTCCTGGGCGAAATAACCATGGGGTGAAAGTATGACCACATTAAAAACCATTGGAATTCTACCAAGGAACTTCTCAAGCGTGCACGAGTCAGGAGCCTCGAGGAGATCCAGGAGCATGCAGATCATCTCTAGAACACGCTCCGCAGTGTCACCCCAACCCCTCTCCAAGCCAATTTCTTGGAACTTGTGCTCAAATGCCGAGTATGAAGTTTCAGGGGAAAGGGTAGTGAGGTATTCCTCAGCTTTCCTTAGGACATTTTGGAGAGTATTTAAGTCCTGAATTCTGTCATTCAGCATCATTGTCTACACAGAAAACCAGAAGTCGGTAAGTTTGAACATATTAATCACTCAGTGGTTGCATAAATCAGTTTCCACTGAAATTTTCGCGGAGCAAAACAACTAAACTAAATTCATAGACAAACAGGAAAAACAAGTTTACCTTGCCCTTGTAGTGGTGAACTCGAAGAAACTCGAGAAGAGGGGTCATGCTTTCCTTGTCATGGAACATTTTGGCAGAGAGGTGTCGGTTAAGGAATTCAACTCCATTTCCAATTGATTTGGTGAGGGTTGGTTTTGGAAATGATGCAGTGAAGGGCTCAAAATCCAACTCAAGAACAAAGTTATCGTGCGAGCTGCATCAGTCAAAAACACAACTTTAATCAAAAAGTTCAGAACATGTTATCTAACAAATCAACAAATTCGAACCTAAAACTTACGTTCCATTAACAAGTTCTTCCTTGAATTGCAAATACTCAGGCACGGTAAGCTCCTCAACAACAAGAGCGTTGACATTCACACGAACGTATTCCCACACACCAGGCCTCAGACGAATGGCAAGCGCAACCCAAGGGGACAAAACAATTGCTTCCTAGTATGACAAAATACACCAGATTTTAAATACTAGCCACAAACTGACACATATGTGATCTTAGTAAAACAATAAATGCTATCCATCACCTAACACTAAAACCACAAATACCTGAGTGGATTTCAGGACTTCTTCAAAAGCATGATCATTCAGTTTGTTTTTGTCTTCTTTGTGAATTGAATCAAATTCAGCCAGCAACTGGTGAGGTTTCAGTATCCCTTTTCCATGGCTTTCAATCCTGCAACAGCCAAAACCAGCATGAATAACCCATGATACACATATTTAAACTAAATTAACAATTTGTATATATTCAATATATTTTTAAGACAAATATATGGATTGGACCAAAGCGACTGGGTTCGGCCGAACCCGTACTCAATGGGCCCGGTACACTAAGCGAGATATGTGGAAGGGCCGGACCACTAGGGTCTACTACACGCAGCCTTAGCTCGAAACCGTGACCTCCTTGTCACATGAGGTCAACTTTACGAGTTACGCCAAGATACACTTCCTATGCTCAAGCCATAATTAAGTAAATAAACGTGTATTCTCTCAAACATTTTAAGTTGTCAGTTGAAATGGTCGCACTTTGTTCATATATTAGTCCATACATTAGAACTGGCAAATAACACCAACTAAATCAAAGAACAATCTGCTAAGACTATACCTTGAAAGAAACAGCAAAATCTCATTGCGATGAGCAGCCAAAGTAGCATCAAGACGTTCACGAAGGCTATGAACACGAGTCAGCACACGTTCCGCCATTGCAGTTGAATTCAGCAGCTGGAATTCCTCAGATGACTTTCAACTGTAACAAACCAAATAAAATACTGCTAATTTTAAAAAACAACAAAATTTAACATAGTACTATTAAGAAAAAGTTGAGATTGTCAAAGAAAGTCATCTAATCACCCAAATTTTCAATGATCTGGAATATACTACAACAAATTTCAAACCTCACCTAGTACTATATGGTAAAACTAGTACACCTACCAACATAGTAACATTTAGTACTGTACTTAATTGAATAATTCTGTGAAAAAAATACTATGATATGCGTGACAACCAATATATGACTACGAAAGTTAACTAATAAATTAATGTCCCCCAATAAAAACACTACAGAGAGAAGCTACAGTGATCTTCCTATTATAAATGTATGTTGTAGTCTTTTTCACTATTTAGTTGAACCACAATTGAAAAATCAATAAACACTAAATAAGGAGTAACACATACTATATGAGCAATACCCTTCATTTTTTAAAAGGAATAAAGTTAAAAGAATATGCCAGCTAGAATTTAGTAGACATCAACAAAAGCTAGCTCTCCATTTTTTTCAACATCTCACTCGAAAACAAAAAGAGGAAAAACTTGTGACGAAATCAAACACTAATAAACGTAATCCTGGAGATAGAAATATCTTGAATAGGAAATACCATTTTTAAATTTTTCCATGTTTTCTATCAAAGTCATATATTTAATAGCTCGAACCCAAAAAATTTAATTAAAAATAAATATATTTAATAGCTCGAACCCGAAAACTCTAATTAAAAATAAATATATTTAATAACTTGAACCCGAAAAGTCTGATTAGAAGTAAATAGACCATATCCCTTATGAATGAAAAGTTGAAAACTACTTGATAAGACACGTGTAACACAAATATGGAGTAATTTCTTTAGGAGAAAAAAATATAGATAGAGAAGTTTGATTTGTCTTCTAGTCAACCTTCACCAGCCAAGTCAAACTTATGTGCTATTTTTAATGAATAATCCGTAATATTCTAGCGGTGACGGTTATGAACAAACTTTTCTACCAATAAATTTAGCTCTCTAGTGTTTCTATATCACTAAAAGAAAAAAAAGTATAGTTGGATTTGCAGACTTTTTTCTTTATGGGATTTTGACTAGTTGAAAAAACAGACTTTTCGACCAAGAAATTTCTCACAACCTGATCGTCTTTTCAGTCAACAGAAAAAAAAATGGTTAAGATTTTGAAAATGATCATATGGGTTCTTTTTTGCAGCTAAATCTGGACGATCATCTAACAAAAAAAAAGCAGAAAATGAAGTAATCAAGAACAGTTGTTCAAGTAAATGCTACTGGAAAAAAAGATTAAAAATCAAAGAAATATTCCATTTTCTGAGGATGAGAACAACGTCAAATTTTCATGATAAAGACTGGAAAACAAATTTTTACGCACCGACACAAAACAGAAGAAAATGACAGAGTTATTATGCAAAATGGAAGTTGCAGCTTTACCTTTTAAAGAAAAAGAAGAGAGCAAAAATGAGAGGAATAAGGAATGGAATGGAATAATGAAGCTAATGGAAGAAAAAGAGAACACGAATAAGCAGCAAATGAAATGAACGGAAGGAATGGAAATCAAAGAAGGAAATGAAAGAGTTTTGTTTATGAATGTTGAGCGAGGAATGGAATGGGTAGAGCACCCTTTTTATACAAAACAAAAGTGTATACGTGTCCTTTAAATTATTTAATTAACTAGACAAACAAGATGCTACTAGTACTATCATTTATATCTGGTTTGGTGACTAATAAGCTGTGAAAGAAAGGCAAAGGCAAAATTATTTCCCTACAATATATAGCTTACAGTTTGAGTTGTGTAAGTAGCTATTAATGTTTGTACAAGTAGATTGTCTAAATCACACGGTCTCTTGACATACAGTTATCTCAAAGTCTACGTGAATACGGAATATTTTATACATTGAATTGACATGTGCGGTACATGAATGTAGAATATTTTATGCATTGTGCGACCACTTTGACTAGTAAGCTGTGTTAGAAAGGCAAATTGGTATTTATTTATTTATCTGTTTTAGTTTTTCTTTGGTCCTTTGGGTATATTGAATGACCAATTGCCTCTTCTCCTTCTTTTTCCAATCTGGAAAAAGAAGACTGGTTGGAATTCTCAAGACCTTCAGTAAAACTCATCTTTTTTTTTCATAAATATTTTAAAACCTACTAGTACTAGTATTAAAATGAATAAACATCATCAGTGAAAAATGAAAATGTATATAATTGACCCTAATTTATTTAGGAGGAGGCGATTGTTTTTACTAACGCTTACTTCATATTGCGGTTGGACATTATAACCAACCTTTAATACTTCGAAATTTGTCAAAAAAATACCCTCATACTGTTGCGGAAGCCAAATGTATAGAGTGTGAATAAGTCACAACTACTATACCAAAAATTATGACAACCACCAAATAATAAATAAGACAATAAAGCAATAATAAAGGGAACACCAGAATTTACGAGGTTCGGCTAATTTTGCCTACTCCTCGGACACAACCAAATATTTTATTCCACTCCAAAAATACAAGTGAAATAATACTAAAGAGAGAAGATACAAATGCCTTAAACAGATGAGAAGGCAAATGAGAGGTGTGTCAATCCTAAACATTAGGCCTTCTTTTATAGGGGAAAAATTCCCTCCAAACTTAACTCCCAACCAATGTGGGACTTTGGCATTTTGCCAAACTTCAACAAATCTCCACCTTGGCAAAATTCCACATTTTCAATTCTCTCTCAATAACAAATTTTGGTTGTGTCTTCATCTTCAATCTTCAGTGTTCAACAATGTTGATCAAATCCAAACAATGTTGAAACTTGACCGCAGTCACCACCTTTGTCAGCATATCAGCAGGATTCTCTGTAGTATGAATTTTCTTCACCGTGACTCCACCTTCTTCTATGATTTCTCGTACGAAATGATACCGAACATCAATGTGCTTCGTCCTTGCATGATAAACTTGGTTCTTCGCTAATTGAATAGCACTTTGACTATCACAAAAATTGTGATACCTTTTTGTTCAACACCAAGCTCCTTTAGCAATCCTTGAAGCCAAATTGCCTCTTTCACAGCATCTGTAATAGCCATGTACTCTGCCTCTGTTGTAGACAAAGCAACTGTTGACTGCAAAGTAGACTTCCAACTAACTGGTGCCTTTGCAAAAGTAAACACATAACCAGTAGTTGATCTTCGTTTGTCCATATCACCCGCAAAATCTGAGTCACAATATCCAACTACAGACTGATTGTCTTCCTGCTCAAAAACTAACCCGACATCTACAGTATTATGAATATACCGTAAAATCCACTTCACAGCTTGCCAATGCTCCTTCCCTGGATTGTGCATATATCTGCTAATAACTCCAACAGCTTGTGAAATGTCAGGCCTTGTGCAAACCATTGCATACATCAAGCTACCAACAACATTTGCGTATGGTACCTTTGACATATACTCTCGTTCAGCTTCATCCATTGGCGACATAGTAGTACTTAGCTTAAAATGGGAAGCAAGTGGAGTACTAACTGGCTTAGTCTTGTCATCTATGCCAAAACGTTGAAGTACTCTCTTCAAATATTCCTTTTGAGATAAACAGAGTTTCTTTGAACGTCTATCTCTAATTATCTCCATGCCAAGAATTTTCTTTGCCTCACCCAAATCCTTCATCTCGAACTCCTTCTTCAGTTGAATCTTCAACTTATCAATTTCTTCCGAATTCTTGGAAGCTATCAACATATCATCAACATATAGGAGAAGATATACAAAGGAACCATCTTTAAGCTTGTGCAAATACACACAATGATCGTATTTGCTTCTCTTGTACCCTTGCCGCAACATAAACTCGTCAAATCGCTTGTACCATTGTCTAGAAGATTGTTTCAATCCGTACAACGATTTTTCAAGTTTGCACACCATATTTTCTTTTCCAGCAACTTTGAATCCTTCTGGCTGAGTCATGTAGATTTCCTCCTCCAAGTTTCCATGTAAAAACGCAGTTTTTACATCCATCTGAACTAGTTCCAAATCCAATTGTGCTACCAAAGCCAACATAATTCTAATGGAGGAATGTTTTACAACTGGAGAAAACACTTCATTGTAATCAATTCCCTCCTTTTGAGCATATCCTTTGGCCACCAATCTTGCTTTGTAGCGAACATCTACTTGGTTAGGAAATCCTTCCTTCTTTGCAAATACCCATTTGCACCCAATTGCTTTCTTTCCCTTCGGGAGATTGGCCAATCTCCATGTATGATTCTGATGAAGGGACTGTATCTCATCATTCATGGCAATCCCCCACTTATCTTCTTCTGAACTTTGAACAGCGTCTTTATAAGTAGTAGGAACATCATCAGCTACAATTGAGGTTGCACAAGCAACCGTCTCTATGAGACGAACAGGTTTCGTTATTGTTCTTTTTGGCCTGCTGGTTGCTATTGATTCAAGTTGTTGTTGAGATTCCTGAGTTGGAATCTCCTCTACTGGCTCTCCTTCCAGAGGGTAATCTTCATTTGTTTCCTCCTCTGCTTCTTGTGTAGGAAAAATAAATTTTCCCTCAAACTCCACCTGCTTAGAAGCACCTTCATTTTGTTTGGTATCTTCTGTTACCTTATTTACCGTAGCAAATTCATCAAAGGTAACATCTCTGCTGAATATTACTTTCTTTGTCATAGGGCACCATAAGCGATATCCTTTGACTCCAGAAGTAATTCCCATAAAAATAGCCTTCTTTGCCCTTGGATCCAATTTTGACTCCGTCACATGATAATATGCAGTTGAGCCAAACACGTGCAAAGAGTTATAATCTACAGCAGGTTTTCCGTACCATTTTTCAAATGGTGTTTTGCCATCAATAGCAGCAGATGGTAGACGATTAATGAGGTGGCATGCATATGTAATTGCCTCAGCCCAAAATTCTTTGCCCAAGCCAGCATTGGACAACATACACCGTACCTTCTCCAGCAAGGTCCGGTTCATACGTTCTGCCACTCCATTCTGTTGTGGTGTATGTCTAACAGTGAAGTGTCGGACGATGCCATCATTTTCACAGACCTTATTAAAATGATCATTTTTGTATTCACCTCCATTGTCTGTGCGAATACACTTGATCCTCCTGCCTGTTTGATTCTCTACCATCGTCTTCCATTTGAGAAAAATTCCCAGCACTTCATCTTTGTTTTTCATTGTATACACCCACACTCTTCGAGAAAAATCATCAACAAAGGTTACAAAATAGTGCTTCCCACCCAATGAAGGTGTTTTGGAAGGACCCCAAACATCAGAGTGTACATAATCCAAAATGCCTTTAGTATTATGGATCGCTGTACCAAATTTAACCCTTGTCTGTTTCCCTTTGACACAATGCTCACAAAACTCCAAGTTGCAAGCCTTTACTCCTTTTAACAATCCTTGATCTGATAGAGTTTTCAATGATTTTCCTCCAGCATGTCCCAAGCGCATGTGCCATAGCTTGGTTGCTTCTGCCTCTTTGTCGTCACTGGATGTCACTGTCGCTGTCCCAATAACTGTACTGCCACGATAGCGGTACATATTATTATTCTTCCGATTAGCCTTCATTACCACTAGTGCACCGGAGCATACTCTCATCACTCCATTTTCTGCAATGATTTTGAACCCTTTTGATTCTAGGGCTCCCACAGAGATGAGATTCTTCTTCAAATCTGGTACATATCGAACATCTATCAATGTTCTGATCATTCCATCATGGTTCCTTAATCGTATTGAACCAATGCCATATGAGGTAAGAGGGCTGTTATCCGCTGTGTGGACGACTCCATATTCTCCTTCTTGAAATTCCACGAACCAGTCCCTGTTGGGACACATATGATAGCTACAAGCCGAGTCCATCAACCATATGTCTGAAGATGTTGATGACTCTGTTGTAACTAATGAGAAGTCTGAATCATCACAATCAGCTACATTTGAATCCATAATGGCCTTTCCATTGTTATGTTTGGCCTTATTCTTCAACTTCGGACAGTCTTTCTTCCAGTGCCCTTTTTCTCGACAAAGGCACATTCATCTTTGCTGGGTCTGGATCTTGACTTGGATCTTCCCTTCTTTGTCCTCGTTTGATTTTGAGGACGACCCCTCACAAATAGTGCTTCTCCTTCTCCGCCCTTCTGTTTTTCTCGCTTTCTTTGTTCATAGCTGTACAAAGCCGAACAAACTTCTCTGAGAGAAACTTCGTCATTTCCATGGAGTAGAGTAGTTTCAAGGTGCTCGTACTCATCAGGAAGTGACGCCAACAACATCAAGGCCAAGTCACCATCATCATAAGTTGTATCCATATTTTGCAAATCTGTAACCAACTTATTGAAACTGGTGATATGTTCATTCATCGTGGTACCAGGAACATAGGTGAAGTGAAACAGTCTCTTCTTCATGTACAATTTATTTTGACTGTTTTTCTTCAAAAATTTATCCTCCAGTGCTTTCCATAATTTACTTGCAGAAGTTTCCTTTGTGTATGGATATTTCTGCTCTCTAGCAAGGTAGGATCGAATGGTACCGCAAGCAACACGGTTGATAATTCTCCAATCTTCTTCTCCAATAACATCTGGTTTCTTTTCTTCAATGGCCAGATCTAGCCCTTGTTGAAAAAGGACATCTAGAACCTCGCCTTGCCACATCCCAAAATGTCCGGACCCGTCAAATATTTCGACCGCAAATTTCGCATTTGACACAATTCTTGTCATAAGCGAAGATGCCAATGATGACGTATTGTTGACACTTGATGTAGATTCTTCTTGTTTATTGTCTCCCATCTTTGACACAAATATTATTTAATAGCTGACGACACAAATCAAGATTATTTCCTTTCTGGTGTGGAAGATCAGACTAAGCTGCAACCACAGAGCATACTCAGACAGAACCTTGACTCAGTTACCAAGATAAATCTTTTCTGATGTGGAAGATCAGACTATGCTGCAACCACAGAGCATACTTAGACAGTACCTTGGCTCTGATACCAATTGTTGCGGAAGCCAAATGTATAGAGTGTGAATAAGTCACAACTACTATACCAAAAATTATGACAACCACCAAATAATAAATAAGACAATAAAGCAATAATAAAGGGAACACCAGAATTTACGAGGTTCGGCTAATTTTGCCTACTCCTCGGACACAACCAAATATTTTATTCCACTCCAAAAATACAAGTGAAATAATACTAAAGAGAGAAGATACAAATGCCTTAAACAGATGAGAAGGCAAATGAGAGGTGTGTCAATCCTAAACATTAGGCCTTCTTTTATAGGGGAAAAATCCCCTCCAAACTTAACTCCCAACCAATGTGGGACTTTGGCATTTTGCCAAACTTCAACACATACCTTATCCTATATTTCATGTGATCTTATATGTCATTAAACATTCCTCAAACACATACAGGTTCATCCGTTAAACTGCTAATAAACTATCCCATGATTAATTATTTTGAGATTAGTTATTCCGGGATTGTATTATTTCACCTTCTCATAGGGATAAAAATAATACTACAATATAATCTCGGAATCGGGATTAGTACCGCAATTTAATTTATCCCAACTAAACATGGGATAAACGCATTTCAAAATTAATTACTCCTATCTTGTATTCCTCGAACAAGCCCAACAAAATTTAATAATAAAATAAAATCCGACACAATTTAAAGGACAAGTCTGCAAAATATTACTCCAAGAATGTACGTAGTTGCACAAACCACTACCTTTCACAGTTGTTTTCACCAAAACCACTTTTGTGCTTCTGTATTTAGTACTAATCCAATGGACCCATTATTTGTTTAATACTTGGACCCTAATCGTTAATGATGGCTTATTCGCTTTTCTACTTTTTCTGTCAATTTAATGGCACTAGCTAGGAGGACCTTTATTTCATTTGTGCTTACCATTTGACCTTTTCTATTTTATTGTTAGTGTATTTATAATAATAGCAATTTTCTATTACTTGTATAGGGAAAGAAAAAGTTAATTTGAACAAAGGGTGTAGATAGGAGGTGCACGTGTACGTGTGAGGATTATATATGTTATGTTTTGGTTGTACTGTGTTTCTGGATTTCTTGAATTTTCAAAGGTTCCTATTCTCCTTGACCCCATCATCCTTAAACCAATTACATCTTATATGACGCAATTTCCTTCCCCCCAACTTGTTGTTTAACTCCGTATTTGATATCCGCTTTTAGATTTTTATTAATTTAAATTTATGCTGTAAATTTCATTTAAAAAATTATTCCATACCACAATTTTGTCTATTTTTCTTCCATTTTCTCAACGTAGGAAAACGGTTCTTGGCGTCGCATAACATGTTTAATTTTTTGTTATCTGATCCATGAAATTCTAGAAGTGGGGTTAGAACTATTGCTTTGTTTCTCTCCTCCATTTTAAGTACAAGCATATCTGATCCACCAACTAGGGGTGGGCATATATCGGGTAAAATCGATAACCCGAACCGTTAATTATTTATTGGATTATTGGTATTGGGTTATTGGATTAACGGTTAAAAAAATTATTGAGTTATCAGTTCGGGCTCGGTTTGGCAATTCTGTTATTGGGTAAAACCGATAACCCAATAAGGATTAACTAATTTACTAGTTTACCCTTAAGTATATGCATACTAGGGTTTCATAATTCATAGTTCACTCTTTGATTTCCCTATTCTTTCTCAGTTTCTCTGCCTCACGCTCTCACCAGTCAGCCCGTCAAGACTCAGGCCGACATCAGTCGCATTTCTTAGCTTCTTTCTTTCACTCTTCAGTTGCATCTTCACTTTATTTCTCATATCCATCAGATTCTTCAGTTGCATCTTCACTTCACTCTGTAGTTGCATTTCTCAGACGCATTCTTCAGCTTCAGCTTCAGCTTCATCTTGATTCTTCGTGTAAGTTTTTAGTTGCTTCATCTTCATCTTTTTCTTAGTTTATTTCAAAGCATTCTGTCTCTGGATTTTTCTAAGTTTGTTTGAAAGTTGAAGTGAGTTTTGTCGTGAGCTTTAATTGTTGAGTTGTTACAAAGTTATCTTGTGTCAGTTGTTATAAAATTTGTATTTCATAACTAATAAACTTTTTAATCTATATACATAATTTTGAACTAGAGTAAAAAAGTAGATATCAACGTACAAAGAGTTACTGCTAGTCGTTTGAACAAAGAAGATCTTAAGAACACTGATTTTACCAAAATTGTTGTATACATTGCAAATCTTATAAAACTGTTTTAGCAAAATAGTTTATACCGAAATTGTTTTATACATTGAGAAACTGTTTTAGTTGTTTTATCTTATGGGGTAAACCGATAAACGAACCGATAATGATCGATAACCGATTGACCGATAACTGATAACCAATATCTTATCGGTTTGGTTATCGGGTTATGATATTTGTAAACCAATAACAGTTAGGCAAAACCGATAATATTCATAACCGAACCGAACCGACCGATGCTCACCCCTACCACCAACTACCAAGATAAGACGAGAGTAAACTGGAACTGAATAAATCTCTCATCCTTCTTTAAATTAAGTAAGGGTTCTTCATCATTAAATACGTTTCTTTTTTTTTTCAACTGAAAACAAATATTAAAGATGAGTATATACGGTTAAAATCGGGGTAATGCATACCTCGATTTCCCCGTGAAGAAAACGGAATAAGATCATGAACACACGAGATTGAAATTGAAGTTGGAGCCCTTCGTATCGAGATCCATGAAAGGTGAACGACGTGTTCATCATCGGGCATGATAAAATGACGCACCTTGGACCGATGATGAGTTCTAAAACCTCGGAAAATATGGTAACGGTTACACATAACAGATAGGGGTCGTGATATTCGCATCTAACCGAATATCACGGCACAAATCTCGCTCGATATCGGTTACAGATTAGTAATTAACGAGAAAGGAAGATTTTTACCTTTTTTAGACTTATACTAGGGATGAAACTCTCCTACAATATAAAGGGAAAATTTTTCTTTTGTAACCAACATTGTAACACACGAATCAAAGCAATACAAATTCATTTTATTATCTCTAGCTACTGCTAAAGTTCTTATTTAATTGTTCTGTTCTCCAATTGTGCTCGAACCAAGGGTCCAATCGAGGGCAAAGTTACTATTCAACCTAGGTTCGGGCTAGTCCATAACATTACAACTGGTTTGATCGTTTATTTTGTCTTTAACTCGTTTATTTAATATTCTTGATTATTTGTGTTGAATCAATCCACGTATCCTTAGAACCGTGTATAAATTTAATTGTTATCCGATTTAAGGGTAAAAAGTTTGGCATCCACCGTAGGGCTAAGGATAATAGTAGTGATTTGATATTAATCTCCATAACACACCATATTTTACACTTATTCTTTAAAGTCTTAATTTCAGGTCAGCTCAAAATGTTGAAATTTCAGTCTACCCACTTGAACGTTGATGCTGAGTCTGGCCATCATGGCGAATATAATAATTTGGTGCCAAGCAACGAGGTACCTCCTGCTGATCCAAACAGTGTCCTAGTTATTGAAGATGCTAACTCAACGGTGTCCCAACCAATCCCGAAAATAGTATTTGCGGAGGACCCTGGCCGACAACTTGAGGAGCGCCCGAAGGCGAAGGTGATGGGGTAAGCCTACGGCTAATCTTCAAAATGTTGCAGGCTCAATAGGCGGCAATAGCACAGCTGCAGAATTAAAGCCACGCCCCTAAAAAGGTTGAACCCGAGCAATCCCTGGAAAACACCCGAAGAAACGAACAAATCACTGAGAGACCGGGAAAAACCGAGAGCGGAGTCAATTCCAAGATAATGAAAATGCTTGAAGCATTAACGAAGCGGGTAGAGTCAGGTGAGAAGAAAATTAAGGCTAATGACAAAAAGGTGGAAACATACAATTCCAAGGTTGATCAAATCCCGGGAGCACCCCCGATATTGAATGGGACGGATTCCAAGAAATTTATCCAAAAACCTTTTCCTCCGAGCACGACACCGAAGCTGATCCCAAAGAGGTTTTGTATGCCCGATATCCCCAAATATAACGAAACCATGGATCCAAACGTGCATGTGACCTCCTATATATGCACAATCAAGGGAACGACTTGGAAGACGACGAAATCGAGTCAGTGTTACTGAAGAAGTTTGAGGAGACTTTGTCCAAAGGAGCAATGATATGGTATTACAACTTACCTCTAAATTTCATTGACTCATTTGCTATTCTTGCAGATGCTTTCGTAAAAGCCCATACCGGGGCCATCAAGGTCGAGACCAGAAAGTCAAACATTTTCAAGGTTAAACAAAGAAACAATGAGATGCTCAGGGAGTTCGTGTCAAGGTTCCAGATGGAATAGATGGACCTGCCTCCAGTTGAAGATGATTGAGCCATTCAGGCATTCACTCGGGGGATTAATCCCCGAAGCTTATTGGCCTCTCTATAGCTAAAAATAAAATTTGGTAGAGTACCGGGCAGTGACCTGGGTCGACGTCTACAACAGGAACCAGTCAAAGATCAAGGTCGAGAATGACTAACTCAGAGCTCTTTCTAGGTCTATTTATCCCATCAGGGCAGATGACATGTCTAATAGAGTTGTTGATCATGAGCCAAGGTCAGTACGGGATCGGTACCAACCATACAACGCAGACCAAAAGAGAAATGAGTTTGGGCGTCACCCCACAAGGAACAAAAAGTGAGGTGATAGAGGGCCCAGTAGGTGAGGTCTGATGAGCAAAAATGGTTTCAACGGGCCGCTCGGTAGTAGGGAATCACTAAGATTATCACAGTATAACTTCAATGTTGATACTGCCAGCATCGTGCCAGCCTTCAGGCTCATAAAAGAGACCAAGTAGCCCCAACCATTACAGTCTGACCCTACCCAAAGAGATCCTAACTTGATATGTAAGTATCATGGCACTCAGGGTCATAGGACCGAGGATTACTGACAATTGAGAGAAGAAGTTGCCTGGTTATTCAACAATGGGCACCTTCGAAAATTTCTGAGTGATCGAACCAAAATCCACTTAAGGAACCTGAATGCCAACAAACATGTCGAACAAGAGGAGCCTCAACACGTCATTAACATGATCATCAGAGGAATCGATGTCCCCCAAGGACCAATGATAAAGCGCATTAAAGTATCTATCAGAAGGGAAAACGCATTGAGATTATGTCCCAGAGGGAACCATTTCATTCAGCGATGAGGACGCCGAGGGTATTGTGCATCCTCACAATGATGTGCTGGTAATATTTGTACTTATCAATAAATCTCGAATTAAACGTGTGTTGATTGATCCAGGTAGCTCGGCCAATATCATCAGATCAAAGGTCGTAGATCAATTGGGGTTACATGATCAAATAGTGCCAGCAGTTCGAGTGTTGAACGAATTTAACATGGCACGCAAACCAGTAAAGGGGAGATAACCCTGCTAGTAAACACCGTCGGGATGATCCAAGAGACAAAGTTATACGTGATCGAAGGGGCATAAGTTATAACGCTCTATTCAGAAGCTCGTAGGTTCGAAACATGAGGGCGGTACCCTGAACCTTGAACCAGACGGTGAAATTCCATACACCAGGAGGAGTCAAGACAGTCTACGGAGAGCAGCCGACCGCAAAAGAGATATTCGCAATCGGTGAGGTAATCCCGGCCTACGGTTTCGACATCAAGTGATGCGGAGCCGACTAGAAAGGAAGAAATCAAATAGCAATCACTAATGCAGGCCTCGGCCGAACCGAAGGAATGAGGCGCAGATGAGGAGGATGATTACGGTGTCCCGAGATTATTTATTGACTCTGATGACACCGACGCCACCAAATCAATGGTCGAAGAGTTGGAGTAAGTACCGAAAGGTATACTTGGGCACAGGGTTAACCACCGTATCAAAAAGTATACCTGGGCACGGGGTTAATCCCTAAGCTCCGGAAAGAATTTATTGATTTTCTTAAAGCTAACATAGATTGTTTCGCTTGGTCCCATCTTGACATGACAGGGATTCCACTGGAGGTAACTACTCATAAGCTGAGTTTGGAATCAATCCACCCTGTTAAGTAGAAGAGAAGGCCACAGTCCGAGATCAAACATGCCTTCATCAAGGATGAGATATCCAAACTTCTGAAAATAGGATCCATCCGGGAAGTTAAATACCCGGAATGGTTAGTTAACGTAGTAGTAATACCTAAAAAAAGGAATAAGCTAAGAATGTGTGTAGATTACAAAGACCTAAATAAAGCATGCCCTAAAGATTTTTTCCCTTTGCCTAACATCGATCAAATAATCGACGCAACAACCGGGCACAAGACACTCAGCTTTCTCAATGCCTACTCCGGGTACAACCAAATTTGGATTGACCCTGACGATCAAGAAAAGACTTCTTTCATCACGAAATTTGGCACCTACTATTATAATGTAATGCCATTTGGATTGAAGAATGTCGGTGCCACCTACCAACGCCTAGTAAACTGGATGTTCAAAAACCAAATAGAAAAATAAATGGAAGTTTATATTGATGATATATTGGTCAAGTCCCTACGAGTATAGGAAAATTTAAAATATTTGCAGGAGACCTTCGTCATACTAAAGAAATAAAATATGAAGCTAAACCCGAAGAAGTGCGTATTCAGGGTCGGATCGGGAAAATTTCTCGGGTTCATGGTATCCAATTGGGGAATCAAGATCAAACCCGACAAAATAAAGTCCATAGAGGATATCACCATGGTGGACAACATCAATGGCGTTCAAAGACTGACTGGGCATATAGCTGCCTTGGGCCGATTCATCTAGAGGTCCTCAGATGAAAGCCATCGATTCTTCTCACTCTTAAAGAAGAAGAATAACTTTTCTTGGACAGTGCAATACTAGCAAGCTTTGGAAGAACTCAAATGGTACCTCTCGAGTCTACCCTTGCTGCACATTCCGAAGGTAGACGAATAGTTGTACCTTTACTTGGTGCTTTTCAAAGTAGTGGTAATAGGAGTCTTAGTCCGGGAGGAAGAAGGTATGCAATTTTCTATTTACTCTGTCAGTAGAACTCTAGGCGAGGTCGAATCAAGGTATCCTCACCTAGAAAAATTGGCAGTCGCTTTGCTAAGCCTATCCAGGAAGATAAAGTCGTACTGTTAATGCCACCCCATATGCGTCGTGACCTCTTACTCGCTAAGGAATATCATGCACAAGTCCGAGTTCTCTGGCTGGTTGGACAAATTGGTTGTGGAAATTAACGGGTACGATATTGAGTATCGACCCTGAACCGCCATAAAATCTCAAATTTTGGCAGACTTCGTGGTCGGCTTTACGTCGGCCTTAATACCCGAAGTCAAAAGGGAATTACTATTAACCTTGAGGACCACTTCGGGAATCTAGACCCTTTTTATGGACAGTGCCTCGAGCGCGAAGGGGTCCAGGCTCGGTATCGTATTAAAACCACATACGGGAAATGTGATTAGGCAATCTATTAGAACTATAAAATTGACTAACAACGAGGCCGAGTATGAGGCCAAGGTTGCATGTCTAGAATTGGCTAAAAGCCTTAGGGCCGAGGTGATCGAAGCTAGGTGCGACTCCCTGCTCGTGGTAAATCAAGGTAATGGAACGTTCAAAGTAAAAGAAGAACGGATGCAAAGGTACTTGAAAAAATTACAGGTAAGCCTACATCAATTTAGGATATGGGCCCTACAGCAAGTACCCCGAGATAAAAATAGTGAAGCCGATGCACTGGCTAGCTTGGGGTCATCGGTCGATTATGATAAATTCAATTCGGGGGCAGTAGTTCATCTAATGAACTTGGTGATAGAAGAAGGCCAAGCCAAAGTGAACTCAACGAATTTAACTTGGGATTGGAGAAACAAATACCTAGACTACTTGAAGACAGGAAAATTGGTCGAAGGCGAATTATTCAGGAGGACCTTCTTTGGCATACTAGCCAAATGGTTAGGACCGGGAGAGATCGAATACACCTTGAGAGAAGTTCATGAAGGCACTTGCGAGAACCATTCGTGGGCAGAATTCTTGGTTCGGAAACTGATTAGGGTCCGCTACTACTGGACCGAAATGGAGAAGGATGCAAAGGACTTCATACGGAAATGTGACGAGTAACAAAGACCCCGATGATCCATCAAATAGGAGAAATGCTCCACCCGGTCCTATCCACGGGGCCATTTATGAAATGGGAAATGGACATCATCGTTCCCCTACCATGGGCACCCGGTAAAGCTCAATACATATTATTCATGACCAATTATTTTTCCAAATGGGTTGAGGCCCAAGCGTTAGAAAAATTCCGAGAGAAAGAAGTCATTAAATTCATCTAGGTCCACATAATATGTCAATTTGGGATACCGGCCGAGATTGTTTGTGACTGAAAAATAATTCATTGGCTACAAGGTGAGTAAGTTTTTCGAAGATCACAAGATCAAGAAGATATTATCGACGCCTTATCATTCTAGTGGGAAAGGGTATGCGGAGTGAACGAACAAGACTATACTTCAAAACCTGAAAAAGAGGTCGACCGGTTCAGAAGGGAAATGGAAGGAGATCCTTCCCGAAGTCTGTGGGCATACCGTACGACTTCGAAATCAGGCACCGGGGCCACCCCATTTTCTTTGGTCTATGGGGCTGAAGCCTTAATACCAGTCAAGGTGGGAGAACTAAGCCTGAGGTTCCAGTATGCGACTGAAGAACCAAATGGTAAGGCCAAGATCACGAACCTAGAACTATTGGATGAAAGGCGGGAAGTCGCCCTGGTTTGGTTGGCCGCCTAGAAGCAGCAAATAAAAAGGTATTACAATTGAAGAACTGACCTCCAACATTTTCAAGTCGGGGACTTGGTGTTGAGAAAAGTAACGCTACACACCAGGAACCCGAACGAAGGGAAACTGGGCCCGAATTAGGAAGTACCATATCGAGTTGTCAGAATAACCAGCAAAGGCTCATATAAACTCGAAGCGATGAACGACGTACAACTACCAAACAACTAAAACGTGGCACACTTAAAACGGTACTACTGCTAAGGCACGAACTCAATTACTTTTTAATCAAGTTATAAATCGGACTAACATATGCAGGTAATTTGCCAAGGATGGATGTGGATATTAGGTCTGAAAGTACGTGTTGCACTTTTTTTCCTTAAACCGGTTTTGTCCCGAAGTGGGGTTTTTTGCAAGGTTTTTAATGAGACAACAGTAAAACATGCTACTTTAGATTTGAAGACCAGTTTCAAATTGGAATCAATGATCGTTTACTTCAGGTCAATAGTATCCGAGCCCTTACGAGTTTGACCTCGAATATTGGGGGCCATTACCCTCGGATTAAGATCTTTAGCAAGGGAAAAAGAAAATTTTATGTGCTAAAAGCTATTGGTTAACGATTCATAGTAAAGGTCAAACGGTTGTATGAACCGCGCCCATATAGTCCACTCTAGACATAGCATAAATTTTTATATGCCTTCGATCGTGTACCTTGCATACTAAGCAATGAAAGAAATTTCTACTTCCCTTACACTTTATTACTATGCATTTTTCTTCTTCGATCCTGGATCCTAAAGCCCAGGGGCAACCCGTGCTCCGAGACGGTCAAGCCCACGGGCTACCCCTACTCGAGGACTATTGCCCAATGAAAATTGGGACGACCGGGGCTACCAAAGCCCAGAGGCACCAAACCCACTAGATGGTGCTCGGATATAAAAGGCTATGGCCAAACCAAAAATGGCTTGGAGACGTCCGAAATCCGTAACCAGAAATAAGACCCTTGCGAAAATTGGAAACCTACTAAAAGGTTACTCTCAGCAAAAATATCGTCTAAAACTACTTAAGCATCTTAAAACCCTCCGGCCTCACCGAGGGTTCGAACCCACATATAAACCAAAGTTGCATCGAAGATGGACTCCGTTCGAACCTCCGAAAAATAAATGTTCCAGAACTACATCTGATTTTATGCTGAGGCATCAAAAATAATACGCAAATAGAAATTGCAAGTAGATGCTGGAAAAGTAAAAGATACAGTATTGCCAGAAAAGGGGAAAATTTTATATACTTCAAAATATATTTACAAAGGCCTGATAGAACGGCCTCAAAATAAATAAAAAATACATAAGGAAAAACTGGAAAAATACTGAGGCATCTACGCCTGGTCTTCACCGGGGCCCGACTCGTCGCCAAAACCATCGGAGCCCTAGGAACCCTTGAAGCCTTTGGGACCCTCAAGCTCATAGATCTCATTTGCCTCAGCCTCGATCCTCTTAGCTTCTTTAATCTCGACCGATAGGTCAAAATCTCGGGCATGGATCTCTTCGAGGGTATCTCTCCGGGATAGTCGCTTTATGTACTCAGTCTTCATCTTTAAGCGGGTCTCAGCTACCTCCACATCATCCTTATACTGGGACACTACTTCCTCGGCATCGGCAGAGGTTGCATCAATTTTGGTCCTCAGTGAGGCATATTCTTGTCCGAGAGAATCCCGTTTCGAGATGGCCGAGCTTAGTAGTGCCCGAAGATCATCATTTAGCCGAGACCACTTATTGCCTTTGTACTTCGCCACCCAGAGTTGGTTCTCGACCGATTCCAGCTTTGCCCTTACAACTTCCTTCCTCGAAGCCAACAGGTCCATCTTGCCCTTCCACACTTCGGTCGTGGCCTTGACCTCGTCCATCTCAGACTGAAGTTGGTCGATTAGGTCTATGTTTTCTTGGACCTATGAAGTTGTGTTGTTAGTCACCACTACTAGCTGCTCGTTTTTAGCCTCAAAGATCCTTATCTTCTCAACCAGGCCGGTGTGTTCCCGCTTCAGGATCGAGGCCTCTTTCTGGGATTTTTCCAGCTCGGCCTGGAGAATAGGGAGGTCTTTGAGGGCCTTATGTTGCTTCTCACTAAGAGACCAGTACATGTCCTTCATCCATACCTAATCTTTGAGCTCGAACTCGAGCTGGCTAATCTCCAAGAGATACCGGAGAAATCTTTCATGGTGAAGCACTCAAGCCTGAAAAACAATAAAGTTAGTAGAGGGCATCAAAAACCAAAGTGATATTCACAAAGAGGTACAAAAGGCTTATGCCTTATCCGGTTCAGCGCATGTTGTGCCTCGTTGAAGAGGCTCGACGTGCCCAACTTGTTTATCTTTGCCTAGTCCTCCTCGGTCACCAGCCATCGAAGGTAGCTGGCTACACCCACCAGAGCAGACATGACCTGAGCATCCTCCGAGATTATAAGAATGACTGTTCTCTTGTACTCAGGGTCCACGCTCGGAGCAGGAAATTGCTTCACTAGTTTTGGGCTCGAACTCAGTCCGTCCGCTCCTGATGGCACATCCTTCTTCAGGATCTCTAAGTGACCAAACGCGAAAAAATCCTCTAGTACGGCCATATCCATGCCATCAAAAAATGTGTTAAGGGTATTATTTGGGCCCTGCGCCACCTCGCTCAACTTCTCTTTGCCCGTTTGGGCCTCTTTGAGCATGGACTCGGTATAGGAGGGTGTTTCTACGATGTCAATGACACTGGCTGCCTCCTTCGGGACAGGAGCAGCTTCCTGGGGTCTGCGGCCTCCGTCTCTCCCTTTGGTTCTCGAGTTAGATGGGGATCGATCTCATGAACCTCTTTCTAGGTTATCGCCTGCTCCCCCTATTAAGGGTTGACCCATGAGCAACAAAGTAGCCATCGTGTTCGAGCTCGTCCCTGAACTGGTAGAGAGAATCAAGGTTTGGTACCCTAGACTTGGTGCTCTTTTTGGGGCGTTCGGGTAACAGAAGGACTTTCTTTTCTTTTTATTCTTCTTCTCCTCCTTTGCAGCAGCCCCGGACCGCCCCAAAATAGAGGGTTCGACGAGAGATGATAGATTCTCGTCCTCATCTAATGGCCTAAGTTATGTGGTCTTAGGCAAACCTGTGAGAAAGGATAAAGAGTTAGCATTATGTAAGCTAAAAACGTGGAAGTGATTATTCAGGAAAAAACCTCACCATGGGATCGGACCTCCCATTTGCCCTTCGAGAGCTTGTGTTATGCGCGCTCGGAGTACGGCATCTGCTTGCAGATACCCTCGATCCACTCCTTGAATCAGGAAATTACATTAGAAACTTGGGCAATAGCTGCACGACAACAAACACAAGCAAGAGAATGAATAAAAAGAAGTTAATACTCAAGAAAGATAATACTTATGAGATGCGTTCCACTTATCAGGGAACGACAGAAACTCGGGAGGGATCATGTCTTTGATTTTAACCCGAACGAACCTCCCCTACCAACCTCGGCCTCGGTCCTCATCGATGATCGAGAAAGGAGCCTTGCTTTCTCGGCGAACGAGCTTGATCAGTCCCCCTCAGAAGATTCGGGGACTATATAGGCAGAGTAGATGGTCGAGGGTGAACCAAGGAGCTTCGGTATTGTTCACAAAATGGAATAAGAGGATCATGATTGATGTTTGGATTAATGTATGCATATTTTGATATATATTGCCTCATATTGTGCTCATGTCTCTTAGGTTTTGGATGTATAATATAATGATTTGTGCTAATTTGTTGTATTTCTATATGTGTAGGAATCATTCGGATGCGATTTAGGACGAAAGCGCGTGAATTGGAGCGAAAATGGGAAGAAAAGGCAAAAGTGCACATTTGAGGGCCACATGCAGTGTGGGACGCTACTTGTGGCGCTCAAAACAGAATGATGAAAAGTTGAGCGCCAGGGCCAGCGCCCCACGCTGCCCTGGATGCTCAAAACGTGAACATTCCCTATTTCGGTCAGGACTCGGTTATTTCGATACCAAGACGTCCCCAACTCATATAAAATCCAACATAAACCTATTTTGAGGGAGGGAGGACGTTTTTAGAGGAAAACACAAGCATAGAGCCGCCGTGGGGGCCGGAATTCATCAAGCTCCATCTTTCTTCCACCAAACTTAGTAATTCTTATGTTTCTTTGTATGATTTGTTATTTGGCTACCATGTCCATGTGGAGCTAAACTTCACGTTCTAGGGTTGTGGTTCTTTCATGAATATTGATTTTGATTTCTTGATTAGTCGGCTTAGTTTATTTATTCAATCCTGCGCTTAATTATTTGATTGCTTGATCACCAATTAAATACTATCTACGAATCTAGAGTTGAGCTCGAAAGTGGGAATTCTAGATTGCATATAGGATTGAGTAGAGCAAGTTCTTGAACCTGGGCATAGGGGAACGGATTCGCGGTTAGGATAGACATATACCTAATTGCCTTGCTTGGTTGATTTACAGTAATTATAAATGCGTTCTTGTTAGTTCTAATTCCATAGACATATAGGCGTTAGGTTAGCTTGAATAGGCGAGTAAGAACTCGATAGATTCTTATGAGCAATATTAATCATGTTAACCAATAAACTAGATAAATTAGTTAGTCAATTCAATTGAAGAATAAAATAGGAATGTTAGATAGCCCGTAACCCTAGATCGTTTTCATCACATTGATAATATAAAAATTTGTTCTTCCTCTGTTTAAAGTTCATTAGTTATTTTCTTTTTAGTTTAATTACTTTAGCATCACTTCTTTTGGGTTTAATCCTTGTTTAGATAATTAGGATAGTCTAATTTAGTTAATAGTTAATCACAAGTCCTCGTAGGTTTGACATCTGACTTATAGTCACTTTATTACTTGACGACCGCGTATACTTACGTGTGCATTTGACCGCAACAAGTTTTTGGCGCCATTACCGGGGATAACGTGGCTAAAAGTCGGATGTCGTTCCCGTTTAGTTGTCATATTTACTAAATATAGTCATTCACAAATAATATTTGCCACATTTTAGAAAATCAAGAATGAAAATAGTTCAACTTTACCCTTAGCATTAGTTGTTCTAGAATTAAGAGACAATTAAATACCGTTTCCTTATTTATTAATAAAAGAATAGATTAGTCAATGTACTTCTCTTATTAATTAATTAGTATTAGTACCCGCGCGATGTGCGGACACAAATTATGTCAAATTGTAATCTAGGTCGTTTGAATCATGTGCAAATAACCTTAAAATATAAACCTTTCATATAAAATTATATAACATTAGATATTAATTTTGAAGCAAGATATGAAATTATTATTCAAATCTCGTAGTAGACAACTTTTATTTTATTTGTAGCAACCTAATCCCTTGATTTTAGTATTTGTATTTCGTTTCGGTGTCAATATTAAAAAATACTAAATATGTCATGTTGTGATCTATGTTGTTTGAGCACATTATATCATATTATTTTAAGAAAATTCTTTCTATCATTTTGTTTTTAACTGAAAGTCAAATATGTCTTATTCATCACATCATTTTATGCAAATTCTTTTTTATTTTTGTTCTTTTCTTATAGTTATTGTATTATTTATTATTTAATATTATTATACTATCATATAATTTTTTATTAGCTTAATAATTTAATTAATATCTTGCTTATTAACTTTTTAATAGTCTTTAATGAATATAAATATTTTATTCTTGAAATTTGATATATTTTTATGATTGTATCCTCTTATTCAGAATTTTTTAATCATTTAAATTTATCAGTAATATTTTTAAATATAATTTAATTATTTAATTTATTTATTTTTCAATTAATTTAAACTATAAATCACACTACCTTTTATTTTTTTTATACATCTCTTCCCTACTGTATTTTAAATAGTTTTTATATTAATATTTTACCTATAACCAAAATAATATCATATTTTATTTTAAATTGTAACTTTGAATTAGTCTAAAATATTAATACATAAGTTATTTGATTATTACGTTCCAAATATATTGAGTTCTCTTATAATTATTTTTGAATTAGATGCAGTTAAATTTTCTTTTCTTTTTAGCTTTAAGATACAAATTTAAGTTTTAGTTATCATTAGTAAAATTACCTATATTAGAAATTAATTTATATTTTTAAAATTTTAATTTAATCATAGAAAAATATTTCTTAATTGTTTGAACGCATTATATCTAAATATTGTCGTAATATTTTTACTATTTTATTCTTTACATGATATTTTCAAAAAAATATGAAATAAAAAAAATCTTATCTTAAATTTAAATAATTCTTATCATTCTATGTTGTAAATTGGACTGTATTTTCAAAATATTATGCTATGCTTTCAAACTTAAACTAACTGCACTCAATTCAGATATTAATCATAGAAAAATATTTTCTTAATTATTTGAACACATTATATCTAATGTTGTAGTAATATTTTCACTGTCATTTTATTTCTTTACGTAATTTTTTTTTTTAGTTTTAAGATTCAAATTTAATTTCTAATTTTCATTAGTACCTATATTATGTATTTTTAAATATGTATTTATTTTTTTTATTTTTCATAAATAAGACTTCAATTTTGTGGCATTCTCCATGGTTTGAGCATTCTCATCATAGTTTTAAGAACTTTCTAATCTCAAATTCAAATAGTCTTTCCCTTTCTTTCTAATAGTAAATTTTTAATAATTTAATATAATTTTGCTATTTTTAATCTAATATATAGCTTTATTACGTTTTATGTGTCTTTTCATTAATTTGTAACTTTATTTAATATCATTATCACTACTATTCTTTATATAATATAGATAAATATATATAAATTTTTGTAATCATAAAATAAATATTTATTTTGTTTTAAAAATATTTCTCAAAAATTTAAAAAAAGTTAAGTTTTGATAATATTTTTAAGTATTGTATATTTACATTTATTTTATTTTCTAAATTTATGATTTACAAATTTCCTCACATTATCTCTAATTTATTTTTATTATTCAATATTTTAGTTATTAATTTTATCTATTAGACTTGAGTTATATGGACTTATCCATATTATGACTTTTCTTACCATAATATAAAAAACTTTCTCATCTCAAATTTAAATAAGTTTTACCCTTTTCTCTATAATAAAAAATCTGAATTGTTTTCTCTCTATTTATTCATATATATATATATAATATAGATAAATATATATAAATTTTTGTAATCATAAAATAAATATTTATTTTGTTTTAAAAATATTTCTCGAAAATTTTAAATTTTTTAAGTTTTAATAATATTTTTAAGTATTGTATATTTACATTTATTTTATTTTCTAAACTTATGATTTACAAATTTCCTCACATTATCTCTAATTTATTTTTATTATTCAATATTTTAGTTTTTGAATTTATCTATTAGACTTGAGTTATGTGGACTTATCCATATTATGACCTTTCTTATCATAATATAAAAAAAAATTCTCATCTCAAATTTAAATAAGTTTTACCCTTTTCTCTATGATAAAACATTAATTTTTTATTTTTTCTCTATTTATTAATATATATAAATTTTTTTAATCATAAAATAAATATTTATTTTGTTTTTAAAATATTTCTCGAAAATCTTAAATTTTTTAAGTATTGTATATTTACATTTATTTTATTTTCTAAACTTATGATTTGCAAATTTTCTCACATTATCTCTAATTTATTTTTATTATTCATATTTTAGTTTTTGATTTTATCTATTAGACTTGAGTTATGTGGACTTATTCATATTATGACTTTTCTTATCATAATATAAAAAGATTTCTCATCTCAAATTTAAATAAGTTTTACCCTTTTCTCTATGATAAAAAATCTGAATTTTAATTTTTTCTCTATTTATTCTTTATTGTTAATATTATATTATTCAATAACTAATAATATTATATTGTCATGTGAATTTTTATTAGCTTGTTTAAATTTAATATCTATTTCTACCACACTCATTCTAATATAATAAATATTGATAAAAATTTAAAAAGTTTCTCATCTCAAATTCAAATAATTTTTATCATTCTATTTTTTTTAATTTGAACCGCATTTTAAATAAGTATGTTATGCGTTCAAATTTAAACTAACTGCACTCAATTCAAATATTAAACATAGGAAAATATTTTCTTAATTATTTGAACACACTATATCTAAATGCTGCAGTAATATTTACGTATAAAATATTCGTTTGCATGATTTATCAATATTAATATGACTTTGTTATTCTTGTTATTAAAATATTTTTTCTTGATTATTTAATTTTTTTACCTTATAAATAATTTGTATACTTTATGTAAGATCTTAATTTGCTGCTTGAATTTATTTAATTTTTAAACTCAATAAATTTTTAATATCGTAAGTAAATTTTATTTTTATTTTATAGCTCCAAAGTACAAATAGTCATAGCTTATCTCAATTTATGTCTTTCTATATTTTTTATTTTTTTATTCTAGTTTTTTAATTAATTTTTTACCTCCATATTTCTAGCTAATATAGAAGAAAATCTATGAGTGAATATATATATACACACACACACAAATATACACACACACACACACACACACACACACACACACATATATATATATATATATATATATATATATATATATATATATATATATATATATATATATATATATATATATATATATATATATATATATATATATATATATATATATATATATATATATATATATATATATATATATATATATATATATATATATATATATATATATATATATATATATATATATATAAAGATTGGATTTGTCTAAGATCTATTTGGATTATGTATAAGATTTATTAAACTACTTTCATTAATTATATTTTCATTTATAATTTTTAATTATTATTGTTGTCCTAAAATTGCCAAGGGACTTCATTTTAGTTTGCCACTTGGCTTAACCACAATGCATATTACTCTCCTTTTAATATAATACAAATATAGATATTTCTTAAAGAGCGTGTAAAAGGACAATTTTTTTTTGGTTAAAATCAAATCTTTATTTAACCAAATATAATATTTACATTCCCCTAGCTCTTATGGACTCTAGAGCTAGCTCCTATACATCATTTCTATAAGCAATAAACAGAACATAAAAGAAACACTTGTACTATCAATACCTACCTTTCTAATTACAAACTAACTAGCTAGGATAACTGTTGAGCTGTTCTAATTCTTTCTTCCAGTTTTCTACACTCTGTCCTCTTATGTGTAACATTTGAATAATCTCCTTGATTCTCTTGCTGCATGTTATCTCTTTTCCTTGGAATCTTCTATTGTTCCTTTCATTCCATACATGATAAACCACTGCTGTAAATAAGAACGCTAAGATTTCACCCTTGCTTCTGTTTACAGCTACTTTTGCTATCCATGAGATCTCCTCGTCCCAGCTTCCTATTTGATGCTTAACCTCTGCCCATCTCAATATTTTAGACCACATGGTTCTGGAGTATGCACAATCAAATAACAAATGATCAAATGTTTCCTTCGCATTACTTCTGCACAGTACACAGTCTTTGCTTACCACTATTCCCCATTTTTGTAGTCTCTCGACTGTAGCCAGTCTCCTATGTAGTGCCAACCAAAGAATAAATTGATGCCTAGGTATTGCTTTTGAGGCAATAGTTAATCTCTTCCAATTACACTTCTGATATTTTGGTCTTGAGGCAGTGTATACCTTCTTAATACAAAACTTACCTTTCTTACAGAAATTATTCAGAGTTTCAGTAGGATTGTTTTGCCTAAGCCACTCCCTTGCATCAAAAATCTTCTTCACTATCCAGCTTGCCTGCTTTGGAGTACTCATATTTCCAACATTTCTATTTTTGATGTAGAAGCTATGAACCCATTGAATCCACAAAGTCTCCTTTCATTCAGTTATAGCCCATAGTAACTTGCATAGAGCAGCCTTATTATAAATATAGGAGATCCAGAACATTAAGTCCACCTGCAGACTTTGGCTTACATATAGTGTCCCATGCTACCAATGCTTTCCTAGAAGGTTCATTACTTCCCGTCCATAGGAAAGTTCTACATACTGTATTTATCAGCTTGATGATCTTCTTAGGCAGTAGAAAACCTGTGCCCAGTACGTTTGCATCTCAAATATCACACTCTTTAGCAGATGCAATCTCCCACTGTATGACAAGAATTTTGTTGTCCAACAGTTAATTCTTGTTGTTATCTTCTCAACCAGAGGCATCCATTGTTGAATAGACAACTTCTTTAAAGATAGTGGTACACCTAAATACTTGAATAGAAGGTCTCCTAGAGTGAATTGCAGCTCTTCTAGTATCTGTTCCTTAAATTTATTTGAAACCCCTGCAATATACAGTGCATTCTTCTCCATATTAGCTTGCAGACCTGGAACCTCAGAGAAATGATTAAGTCTCCCTAGCAATAGTTGTATTGAAATCATGTCTGCTCTACTACATAGTATCAGGTCATCTGCAAAGCAGATATATGTTATATGATTCCTGGAGCATTTTGGACGATAGTTAAAATCTGGAATGTGTTTCAGCTTCTTCAAAGATCTATTTAGATATTCCATCACCAACACAAATAAGTAAGGATACATAGGGTCTCCCTGTCTTAAACCCCTTTTTGGCTTGGAACTTTTCTGTTAATCCCCCATTCAATAACAAAGAATAGTTGACTGTAGTCACACACTCCATTATCAGTTTCACAAATTCCACAGGTAATCCATACTCTATCAGAATCATCCTTAAGAAGGGCCACTCCACAGAGTCATATGCTTTCCTTATGTCAACTTTGATACAACACCTAGGTGTAAAAGGACAATTACATGGGATAAAACTAAGGGAGTATTAAATTTTTTGAACAATTCTGCTAGTATGGTTGAACCACTCAGGTTATTTTTTATATTATGATATGTTAATTCCATAGATTGATTTCTATTTGTAGTTTTGTTTACTATAACATGTCTTATTGCATACTCTAATTATAATGTACAACATATAATGGTATGCATTATCACATGCTAGAAGATGAAAGACAGACGTAGGAATTTCCTCTTTAAATCACTTAGATTTAGATGTAAGCATTCCGGATGACATAACGACATTTCATGTTTAAATTCCAAGCACTATTTTTTTTTTTCATGTTATAATTGTTGTAATTCTTTGCCCAAAGATGAAGCTTTATAAGATGCAATAACAAAAGATATGTGTACAAGTTTTTAGATTTCAACTTCTTTTATTGATTTATTTATAGTTCTTCATCCCGAGTCTGAGGTACGATAACCAGTACACATTTGAATATATTTATTGTGCGTTGAGCAATGTGGGTTCGGTTTCAACCAACAGATCTATTGGTTGGCTTGCTTCTTTGGGTTTGAGAATTGAGGGAACACATAGTGCCTCGCTTTCATTGCATGTCACATGGCTGATCTAGCCTTAAACTTATATGTTTGCTTTTACGTGTCTAAACTTCCTATTTGTATTAAAAATTTAGCCAAATATTTATAAATATTTAATTATAAATTCAATTATTATTGTATATATAACTCATCAGGTCCTATAAACTTTAAATCCCGAATGCGTATCACGGCATCAGATTACATGCTATGGGTTTTATAGCAGCTCCCAAAGGCAGATGACACGTACGTTGTAGATGAAAAGTGAAGTCAAAAAGAAAGAAAAAATAAACTTAAAACAAGATATGTTATAAATATTAAAGAAAAAAGTATAGTTTCAAGCATATTTATTGAAGTGTATGAAATGTTTATTCATTAGATAATTTCTCATGTCGATCTGTCCGTCCTAGACTAATTATTCTTAGCCAAACAACATGCGTATCTAATATTCAAGTCTCATTCCTTTTCTCTTTCCCATGGTATATTGGAATAATATAATTTAAAGTACTCCTAATGAGGAAAATAAGATTTTCTTTTTGCTGTCATAAAATTCCATTAATTGTCTCTACCCTTTATACCAAAGCCATTATATAAATGCTCACAGCATCATTACATAAAAAATATTCTATTTATCATTACTTCAACATTTTGCTTTGCAAAATCCTTTATGCTTAGGTATAAGTGAAGGTGGTGAATTTTGATGAAAATAGACATATATTCACACAGCAGCACTAACAAATAATAATTTTTACGCCTTAATCCCAAATAAATTGGTATTTCAGCTATATTAATTTTTATTGTTCTTGTTTTTCCATTTAAATTTATTTTATAATTACATTTTATCAAATAAGAATAAAATATACTTTAAGTTCTCTATTTTTTTATTGTTGTAAAAATCTTTAATAGAACTACAGACTCTTAAAAAAATATAGGACCTAAAATAAAGGTGCATCTGATTTTTAGTTTTTTTTTTTCTTCTAAAATCAACACCAACCAAGAGGTCCTTCTTTGCACACCGAAGGATATGAGCAAATGGATATGGTTCTTTACTTGCTCTCACCTTTAATTTCTTACTTATACCTGTTGTTTAGGAGGTTGGTATTTAAATGTTCAAATTAGGAAAAATTTGGGAAAAGTTTATTAATATTTCCAATTAACGTAGTGTGTGCATTATGCTATTCTTGCTTCGGGATAGGCTTCCTTAAAAACGTAAAAACTGAATTCAATTGTAATTTATTTTTTAAAAGGCTGGGTTAGGATTTTTAAAGCTTTTGAGTTCTGCATTTACTATTGAACTCATGAAGTCCCCAATTAAATACTTTTGTGCAACAAATTTATTAATATAAATACACAATTTAAGCAAAAATTATTAAATTTGTACTAATATGTAACCACTACTCCAAGCAAAGCTATTCACAAAAACCCGAAAAACCAAATCAAACCGACCAAAAAATCGATACTTTTTAAGTTAGGTTTAGTTTTGATTTTGAATTTTAAAATCGATTAAATTTGGTTTGGTTTTGGTTTATAAGAAAAAAATAACTGAAAAAATCGAACTAAACCAATAATATAGTAGTTGTTTAAATGTATTATTACACACACGCGCGCACACACACACACATATATAAAGTTTCTAAATTTTTATGGTACATATTAGTCGTTTGTATTTTTAGTCTAGTTTTTTACTATTATAATAATCTATTAATTCTTTGCTTTTACATTCTAGTTTGATTGATTGTTTTCTTTTGCCAAGTACATGAACTTATTTCATATTAAAAATAATTGATTTTTAATTGAGTACTTAAATTATTCATCACTATTTGATTCAGTTATCATCAATATATCTTGGTAAATAATAGATTTCTCAAAGAACAATTGGTTTGATAGTGTTACATTGAAAATGTAGTGGCCGGAATATGTGTTGGTAGTATATGTATCATATTTAAGAAAAAAATCCATAAATAGCCGAAAAAACCAAAAAAACCGACAAAAATCGAATTAATAAAAAACCAACTTAAATGGTTTAATTTGGTTTCAATTTTTGAAGAACCGACTTATTTAATTTGATTTTGTTTTCCGAGAAAAACTGTTCAAAACCGGACCGTGAATACCCCTGCTTCCAACAAACAAGTAAGAACGTATCCTATATTCTGTTCAGTTTTGTTATTCTTTCATGAAATTTGCTTGGAACTTGTTCCCATGTTATCCGAACATACAAAGATAGGAGTACTTATTTTTTTCATTTCAATTTTCTTTAAAAAACAGATTTTTTTTACAGAGTGAGACTTTAAAAGTTAGAATAAACTCTCCAATTCGTTATGGACTGGTAAACTTAAAATATAAATTAGGCCCCTGAAAGTTATATATAATAATTGATAATAACTGTCTTTGTTTATGATGAAATTCAAATTTTGATAATAATCTTGACCAATTTGCATAATTCGTGGCAAATCTTGACCACTTTGCGTTGTTTAAGGGCAAATTTGATCATTTTTTCTCAAAAGAGGCCTATGTATTAAAAATCTTATGTCATTAGATAATAAGGATAAATTTAATCCATTTTAATAACGGCAAGGATAGGTTTACTGTAATGTCATGTTCCATACATGTGATCAGTTAGTTAGGCTATTAAGAGTAGTTAAAGTTGTTAAGGTAAGTTAAGGGTATATTAGTCATTTTACATTCATTAATCCTCTTCTTCTTTAGTTCTTTGTATATAACGATGTAAAAGATCAATAGAACAGTGGCTTTGATCATTTTCTAATTCATCGTCTCTCTCTCAGTTACTTCTAGAATCATCCTCCAATGAAGCCCTTAGATGATCCTTGCATTTTATCATAGTATCAGAGCAGCGCGCCTGGATTGCATCGCGCTAGATCCCTGATTTCTCCTCCCACTATTGAAGTTCGTCGAAATCCATCAATGTCAGAGACTGATTCGTCAATGTCGGAGATGACGGCAATTGACCATAATCATCCACTGTATATTGGACCTTCTGATACTCCTAGCTCAGTCATGGTACCTGTGAAGCTCACGGGCTCGGAGAATTACGGACTATGGAGTAGATCGGTGAGAATTGCACTTTTGGGGAAGAAGAAATTAAGTTTCGTCAATGGTAGCTGCAGCAGAAATGCGTATGAAGGAGAATTGTTAGAGCAGTGGGGAGACAAAAAACACCATTATTCTCTCATGGATTATGATCAATGTGGCACCGGAACTTCTAGGTGGAGTCATGTATGCATCTGGTGCACATCTCGTGTGGGAAGATCTACGAGAAAGGTTCAATAAGATAAATCGTGTTAGGATCTTTCAATTACATCGTGAAATTGCCACATTATCGCAAGGAACTAGCTCTGTTTCAGTGTATTTCTCAAAATTAAAGGAGTTATGGCATAAATATAATATTTTGGTTCCATTTCTTAATTGCTGTGAGAAATCGAAAGATCATGCAGATAATTTGCATCAACAAAGAGTTATGCAATTTCTGTCTGGTTTGAATGAGTCATATGATCAAGCTAGAAGGCAAATCCTTATGAAAACAATTGCACCTAGTCTAAATCAAGCTTATGCCATGATTATTCAAGATGAAAGCCAAAAAAAATAGGAGTGAATGCTGTAATTACTGATAAAATAGAGCCGTTAGCTATGCAAGCAGGTAGAGGAAAAGGAAGAGGAAGGAGACAATACCTCCAATGTGAATTCTGTCATTTAAAAGGACATACTAAGGAAAATTGTTACAAGATCATTGATTACCCTACTGATTTTGTTCCAAAAAGGAGATATGGTGAAGGAATAAGGACTTAAGGTGATTGGCAGCAGAGTCCTGACATTGGGAATCAGAATGGTTGGAATGGCACAAATACTGGTAAACCTGGATGGAATAATCCTAATACTGACAAGCATGGTGGCAATGGTGTTGGTAAACCAGATGGTTGGAGAAGAGAACCTATGGCCATGATCAATAATGCAGATGTAAGTACATCTTCTGTGCAGGATATAAGAGATAGTTCATGTGGAGTTGCTGAGCACAAGAGATATCATTACTTCACCAATGACCAATACAATCAAATTTTGAGTCTCTTGAACAAGGAATTTGGGAAGCATCAATCAAATATGGCAGGTACAGGTGAGGCTAAGTGTTTGATGAGCAGCTTTACACATAAATCACAGGAGAAGGAATGGGTTGTAGATTCAGGTGCTACCCATCACATCACCTCTGATTTAGAATTACTATCAGGTATTAAATGTACAAGGAAAACCGATAGAGATATGATGCATCTTCCTACTGGAGAACAGGCTGATATTACTCATATTGGTAATCTTATTAGATAAGAGAAATATTAAAGATATGCTTTATATTCCTAATTTCAGGTTTAATTTGATCCCAATAGCAAAATTAACAAAGGAGCTGAAATGTAATGCCAATTTCTTTCTTGATTTTGTGTGTTTCAGGATCTTTGAAATGGCAAGATGAAGAGGATTGGTAAATAAAGAGAAGGCTTACATGTGTTTAGAGGACTGATTAGCAGAATAAAGGCACTTAATGCTATAAGCAAGGCAAACAAAGATTCAAATGAAGTATGACATAACAGGCTAGGTCACCCATCCTCATCAGTAATGAAGCATGCAGTAGGTTTACATAATAAGAGCAATGAAATGTCACAGGAAAATTGTCTGATATGTCCATTAGCAAAGCAAACTAGATTGAAGTTTCCATTGAGCAGTTCTAGAGCAAAGATAGTATTTCATCTTGTACATATGGACCTATGGGGACCCTATAATATTGCTACATTTGATAAGAAACAATACTTCTATTGTGGATGATTATTCTAGATATATATGGGTATTCTTTTTGCAACTAAAATCTGAAGTAGCAGTAGCAATAAAAAATTTATTACTATGGTTCAAAACCAGTTTGGTATTGTGATTAAAATGATAAGATCAGATAATGGATCTGAATTCTTTAATGCACAATGTACTGAGTTACTAACAGGTCTTGGTATAATTCACAAAGCAACTGCTCTTATACTCTATAGCAGAATGGCATAGTGGAAAGAAGACACAGATGTATACTTGACACTGCAAGAGCTTTGAAATTTCAAGGAGCAATTCCAATCAAATACTGAGGAATGTGTATTAAGACAGGAGTATACCTGATCAATAGGTTACCATCAAGTGTTCTAGGAGGAAAAACTCCATATGAGCTGTTATATCATAAGAAGGCTAATATTGCACATTTAAGAGTTATGGGTTGTATATTCTATGCAACAAATTTGGTCAAGACAAATAAGTTTACAGAAAGGTTCAAAGCAGCCATTCACGTAGGATATTCTGATACACAAAAGGGCTACATTCTGCTTGATTTAGCCACAAGGCAGTTCTTTACAAGTAGAGATGTTATATTCAAGAAATCAGAGTTTCCATTTGCTAAGAAAAATAGAAATAGTTCATTGAATGTACAAGGGTACATAGAGCAAAGAGCACTGCAGTTCTCACCTCTGCACACACAGCCAGGTAGCAGCATACATGATGGAAATGTATCCACCTCAACAGCAGAAGATATGAATGTGCAAGACAATAGGTAAAATGATTTGGAAGAAAATCTACTAGACCTATAGAAGATAAATACTGATAGTATGCAGGAAGTTTCTCAAAATGTGGAGGATATGGATATTGTTCATGCAGATACACAAAGGGATGGACATCAAGAAGGTGCTGAAGTTTCAATCAGTAGGTAGGAAGATGACGGTGATGAGAACTTAAGACCTGACAGAAAATCCACAAGACACGTTAAGGAGCCAATATGGATGAAGGATTATGTCACAACAAAGAAGACAACTGGCTACACCTATCCTATCTCAAACTACCTGACCCATGATCATATCAGTACAAATTATCAATTCGACTTGGCTAAGTTCTCTCAACTAACAGGACCACAGACATTCAAGGAAGCAATGAAGGACAACAGGTAGATAGAAGCTATGAAGCAAGAAGTAAAGGCATTAGTAGAAAATAACACATGGGAAATAGTGAACTTACCAGAAGGCAAGAACACTGTTGGATCCAAATGGGTGTAAAAGATCAAGTTCAAGGAAAATGGAGAAGTGAAGATATTTGAGGCAAGATTGGTTGCAAAAGAATACAGCCAAAGGGAAGGTTTGGATTATCATGATACATTCTCACCAGTGGCAAAGATGGTCACTGTGAGATGTGTCATTTTATTAGCTGCATCAAGAGATTGGAATCTATTTCAAATGGATGTTTATAATGCACTATTATAAGGAGATCTAGATAAGGAAGTGTACATGGAGTTGCCTAAGGTTTCAGAAGGCAAGGAGAGCAGAAGGTGTGCAAATTGATCAAATCTCTGTATGGACTTAAGCAGGCATCTCGATAGTGGAATATTAAGTTGACTGAAGCCTTACTAAGAGCAGGTTTTAAACGGAGTCAGCATGACTACTCACTATTTATATTGAGAAGTCAAGAGGGAATAGTGATGATTTTGGTATATGTAGATGATCTCCTTATTACAGGAAGTAGCTCAGTTCTAATCAAGAAAGCTAAAGGTATACTGCATCAAAAATTTTAAGGTAAAGGATCTAGGAGAGCTCAAATACTTTCTAGGTATTGAAGTTATGAGATCTAAGAATGGAGTATTGCTAAATCAAAGGAAGTATATATGGGAACTAAACTCAGAAATGGGGTTAAGTGGAGCTAAACATGCGAGCACATCATTGGAAGTGAATCCAAAGTTGACCTCAATGGAGTATGATCAAGCAAATGGAGTTATAGAAGATCCACCTCTACAGTGTGCTAGTTCCTATCAAAGATTAGTGGGAAGGCTTTTATATGTTACTATCACTAGGCCATACATCAATTATGCAGTGCTGGCATTGAGTCAGTTTATGCAAGTACCAAAAAGATCTCACTGGCATGATGCCTTAATGGTTGTAAGATACTTGAAAAATGCTCCGGGACAAGGGATTTTGATGAGGTCTGATTATGCAGAGACACTCACTTGTTGGTGTGACTCTAACTGGGCTGCATGTCTGAATACTAGGAGATCAGTCACTGGCTATGTCATCAAGTTTGGAGATTCAATGGTCTCTTGGAAGTCGAAGAAACAACAAACTGTCTCAAGGAGTTCAGCTGAGGTAGAGTATAGGAGTATGGCAGCCAGCATTGCTGAGGTAACCTTGTTACTTGGCTTATTCAAGGAGCTTGGTGTGAGCATATCTCAACCAGTTACAATCTTCAGTGATAGCAAATCAACTATTCAACTTGCAGCAAATCCTATACTTCATGAAAGAACCAAGCATATAGAGATCGATTTCCATTTTATTCGGGACAAAATCAAGGAAGGAATAGTCAAAGTAGTGCATGTCAACACTAAAGAGCAACAAGCAGACTTGCTAACTAAGGCTTTAGGGACAGCTCAACATATTCATCTGCTTGGCAAGCTTGGAGTGTTCAACGTTTTGCACCCTCCAGCTTGAAGGGGCATATTGTAATGTCATGTGCCATGCATGTGATCAGTTAGTTAGGTTGTTAAGAGTAGTTAGAGTTGTTAATGTAAGTTAAGGGTAGATTAGTCATTTTACATTCATTAATCTTCTTCTTCTTTAGTTCCTTGTATATAACGATGCTAGAGATCAATAGAATAGTGGCTTTGATCATTTTCTAATTCACCGACTCTCTCTCTTTCTCAATTACTTCTACAATCATCTTCCGTTGAAGCCCTTAGATGATCCTTGCATTTTAGCAAGGTTCAACCTCCATAATTAACGTATAAATTGGACTATATTGAAAAGTTATATGGCACGTCTGACCCTTCCCCTATAATTTATAAAGTAAAACTTCCCCTCAAAGTTGATTTTTTTTATATCGTTAAATTATATTCTCATATTCATTGAATGATGAATCTATCATATCATTCTCCATTCTCACATATTTTTGCTTAATTAAGAAGTTAAGTAAAAAGATGAATGAAGATGAAAATTGCAAAACAACGAAAGTAAAAGAGAATTGTAACGACCCGACCAATCATTTTGAGATGCACTTCGCTCGATAGTTTGGAGGCAAAAATAGCATTGTATGATGTATTAGTACTTGTGTGCAAAAATTGAGTTCATTTCAAGTTGATTTGATATGTTTCGGCGCGAGTTTTTGAAAGTCGAAAGTTAGAAAGTTCATTAAGTTTGATTTGAGGTGTGTTTCGTTGTTTCGATATTGTTATGCGTGATTTAAGGCCTCGAGTAGGTTCGTATTTTATTATGGGACTTGTTGGTATGTTCGTACGGGGTCCCGAGGGGCTCAAGTGAGTTTCGAATAGGTTTAGGTTATGTTGCGCTCATTTTTCTTATGTTTCAACGTCGTTTCTTCAAGCATAAATGGTACCATATTAAACAAATGAGCTCCGATTTCTGTTTTGATTGAAGCATTAGATCCATATCGTAAGTAAGGAGCCATAGCAAAAAGAATCGTCAAATTTGGACACCGTATGAAGATTTTATGGTCATTTTGCTAAGAATTGAGCTGCCAGATTTTTCAGATTAATTACGAAATTGCCACTGACTTCGTATTTAAAAATCTGCACTATTTCCAAATATTGAAACCAACATATCTCCTTCATTATAAGGTCAAATAGAGTGATTCAAAAGCCTAACTTGACTAAAATTTCACAAGAAATCCATTGGAGGTATTAAACGAGTTTCTAGATTATTTGGCATGCAAAACGAGGTAGAAAAGTTGGGCAAAAATACTTAATATCAAAAGTTTGTTCATTTTGGTCATATTTTGAGTTGGGGAGCTCAGATTTGGACAATTTTTGGAGGTGATTTTCACTATATGGATTAGGGTAAGTATTTTATACTCGATTTTGGTTATATTTCATAAATCCATCTTCGTTTTAGGCATTTGATTGATGATTTCAAAGTGAAATTTGGGGGGATTTGTCTAAAATTTCATAAAGTAAATTTTTGAGTTTTGAATATCGATTCGGAGTCGGATTTGAGTGAAACTAGTATGGTTGGACTCATAATTGAATGGATGTTCGGGTTTTGTAAATTTTATCGGGTTCCGAGGTGCGGGCCCAGGGAGTTGACTTTTGTTGACTTTTTGTAAATTGTATAAGGATCATAGCTTTGTTAATTGAAATTATTTTCTCTTGCATTGTTTGATGTATTTAAGTGTTCTTTGGCTAGATTGGGCCGAGCGATGTTGAATTGGTAAAAAAAAAAAGCTAAATTGAGTATTGAGTTGGCTGAATTGAGGTAAGTATCTTGCCTAACCTTGTGGGGGGGGGGGAAACCACCCCTTAGGAATCGAGTCAATTCTGCTATCTTGATATGTGAAAGTTGTGTACGCGAGGTGACGAGTGTCGCGCCCCCTTAGATCATTTTCTTGGGATGATGGAAGGCTATATGATCATTCCACGACCTTCGCGGAAATTCCTGATGGTATTGACCCTTTTGGAGATGTTCTAATAGCCAAACTTGCAGCAGCAAATTGCAACCCTCGAAGTATTTGAACCCCTTCTGATAGTGCTCCAAGGCCGGGTATATATCTGCAATGATCATAGGGACAATGGTATATGTCTGCCCCACGATCCCGTCCATCAAAATTTTGGCCACCATGGCCAGCCTGGTATGGATTCTGTCCCCTTGGATCGGAAACACTAGCATACCCAAGAAACACACGATGAACACAAAGACCCTACCCAACCCAAGGAGGTGATGGAGAATTCATCATCGAAAATACGGTAAGACCTGTTGTGACCGTATCATTCATAGAGGAAGTCGAAGGGTATGCAGGAGTTTTTCAGGCACTCCAAGTCATCATTCTTCTTTAACCCCATCATCTTCCGAAATCCCCTAGTGGTGCAATTTTCAGGTACCAATAAACCAGGGCTATCCCAAGACAACCCAGCGAATCCTCCTATTTCTTCCAAGAGACGGGTCATTTCTATGTTTCCAAAGTGGAACATAGCCCTTTCTTTGTCCCAGAACATGGTGGAAGCCTCAATCAACACTTTGTTCGGCTGCAGGTCCAACAAAGAAGGCAAATTTCCTTAGACCCTTTTCACATGATTTTGGTCACTTGATGGAAGATCCCTCCACCAATCTAGCAATAGTGATGGTATATGTCACAACCCGGATTTCCCACCCTCGGGAGTCGTGATGGCACCTACTAATGCGAGCTAGGCAAGCCAATCCTTAACTGCTTACTTCATTAACGATTTCTTCTTTTAACAATTATCAGTGATAACATGAAAGCAACGGAATTTAAATGATTATGCGGAAGACTTAAATTAAAGAATACGAAACCATAATGCGAGAATCAACATATGCCTTTACCCAAGAACTGGTGTCACATTACTCACGAACTTCTAAGAGTACTAAATACAACCGTTTGAAAGAAAGAAAAAAATATAAGTTGTTTGTCTCGAAATACAGGAGATAACAGACTGGAATAAAAGATAGAGGAGACGCTGGGCCTGTGGATGCCTGCAAGGCTACCTCGGTGTCTCACTGGACTGAAGGCTGGCTCTCGCGCTACTGCTGCTGTCCAAGACCTGGATCTCTGCAAAGAACACAGAGTGTAGTATCAGCACAACTGACCCCATATGTTGGTAAGTGTCCAGCCTAACCTCGACGAATTAGTGACGAGGCTGGGACCAGACTCCAAATAAACTTGTATATATATATACAGCGGAAAAGAGATACAGAAATAACTAGTCAATGTAGGAGGGGGAAACATGATGTGGGAAGGTAACAGTTTCAAATAGAAATCCTCAATAACAGAAAGAAGCAGCAAAGCCAGAATATCAACAAGAATCAAAAGTCAACAATTTGCACGACATCACCTTTCGTGCTTTTACTCTCATTCTCACCAGAACAATACACGACATCACCCTTCGTGCTTTACGATCTTCCTCACCCAAACAACAATCACAAGGCAAATAGGGTAAGGGAATATATAACCTCGAAGTAAATCAAATAACAACAAGTAATGAAAGAAACAACATAACTCGGATATCAACAAGGAATCAGGAATCAACAAATGCACGGCATCACCCTTCGTGCTTTTACTCTCGTCCTCACCAAAACAATCATATAATAAAAATATGCACGGCATCACCATTTGTGCTTTTACTCTCTTTCCTCACCATATAATCAATAAAATCGGTACATAATGGTACATCGTGCGGCACGACATCACCATTCGTGCTTCACACTCTTTCCTCACAATAGCAAACAATGCACGGCATCACCCTTCGTGCTTTAACACTCTTCCTCACCCAAACAACAATCACAAACAAAGGGGCAAGGGAGTAGACAAATAATGGTAGAAATCCCAGCAAGGGAACACAATTAAGCAGTTAAATCCCAGCAAGGGAACAATATCAATATTCTCAGCTTCCCGGCAAGGGAGATAATCAACAAAACAACAAACATCCCGACAAGGGAGCAATTTAATAATTCTTTCTCTTTCTTTCACTTTCACTTCTCATCTCACTTTACCACCTGAGCCAACGCTCCATAGGGGTTCAATCATCTCGTACACTTTCACAATTCGTATTATAACTCGAGCCAACACTCCTCGAAGTGCAGGGATCAGAATTTCTTTCACATGCTTGTTACAATATATAGAAAATCATCATTAAGGTATGGAAGATACAACAAAATCAGAATATCCGCAATATAAGGACTCACGGTCATACTAGACACCAACGTATAGATACCCGTCACCATGCCTATACGCCGTACTCGACAATTAGCACGTAGCAAATAAGGCTCAACTCCTAATCTCTCAAGTTAAGGTTAGACCAAACACTTACCTCGAAGCTTTGTGCACCACTCAAGCCTTAACTAGAGATTTACCCCTTGATTCCACCACCAATCCGCTCGAATCTAGTCACAAGTTACTTAATTACATCAATAAGTGCTAAATGAATCAACCCTAATGAAAATGAGTTTTCCCAAAGTTTTACTCAAAAAGTAAAAATCACCCCCGGGCCCACGTGGTCGAAACCCGAGGTTCGAACAAAAACCCGTTTACCCATTCCCCCACGAATCCAAATGTATAATTTGTTTTGAAATCGGACCCCAAATTGAGGTCCAAATCCCCAATTTTTAGAAAAAACCTAAGTTCTACCCAAAACACCCATTTTCCCCATGAAAATTTTTGATTTTAAGTTGAAATCATGTTAAAAGATATTAAGGAGTGAAGAAAATGAGTTAGAAATCACTTACCAATCGTTTTGGAGAAGAAAGGTTATTTAGAAAATCGCCTCTTATGTTTTGGGGATTTGAAAAGCGTAAAAATAACTGAAATTCACGTGTATTTATACCCTTCTGAAGCCCCCACCACGGACTGCGCTAAGCCGACCGCGGCCGCGCTGGCCCCTCCTGAAGACCTGCGGATCTTTGCCCCGCGCGGACCGCGCAAAGTTGACCGCGACCGTACAGCACCCACCGCGGACCGTGCAAAGGCGACCGTGGCCGCGCTGGCTCCTCCGCGACCGCACGCGATTCCTCGCGGGCCGCGCTAAAGGGTTCAGAGGCCTGCAATATTTTCCTAAACTTGCAACATCTGGTCTTTTAAGCCTACAGCATCCCGGAACCTACTCGGAACTCATCCGATCCCTCGAATCTCTAACCCAAGTATGCACACTACCTCAAAAACACTCTACGAACATATTTCATGTGATCAAATCATCAATATAATATCATGAACATCGACTTAAGCCTCAAGATCAATGAATTTTTCTTAGATTTCCTTCTAAACATCAATTTCCCGATTAGGGTCCGGATCACGTCAAACGACGTCCGTTTTTAACCAAACTTTACAGGAGTGATTCAAAACATATATAAGACTTGTACCAGGCGCCGGAACCAAAATACGGGCCCAATACCATAGTCTTATAATCAAATTTCATTTCTAATTTCCTTAATTATTTCAAGAAAACAATTTCACTCAAAAATTCATTTCTCGGGCATGGGACCTCGGAATCCGATTCCGGGCATACGCCCAAGTCCCATATTTTCCTACAAACCTTCCGAGACCGTCAAATCACGAGTCCGGGTCCGTTTACCCAAAATGTTGACCGAAGTCAAATTTATTCATTTTAATATCAAAACTTAGCATTTTCACAGAATTTCATGTTTAAGCTTTCCGGCTACGCGCTCGAACTGTGCACGCAAATCGAAGCAACCCTAAATGAGGTTTTCAAGGCCTCGGAGACACAAAATTCAATTAGAAATCGGTGATGACCCTTTGGGTCGTCACAGTATGTTACTGACCATGCCGAACCTAGGGACTTCGTGCCTCATTTTCTGCAAAAGAAAATATGGTTAGGCCCTTTCCCCCTCCAGGTTCGTCTATTTATACAACAATGACTAGCACATTGGCACTTATTTCTCCAAAATTAATGCACAGAATCATGGTTGCGTCCGTTGGGATTATGGAAAACCCAATGGACTTTTGGACGAGGCTTGTCTTAAAGGGTTATTATGTGGACAACATATTAACCCGGCTAGGTTTGACCATGATAGAAGTCTAGACTGGTACCCTCAAGCGGGCGACTTGAGGGGAAAAGGCACGGAACTGTCGATTGCACCGCTGATCGACTAGTTTTACCGCAAATACGCCTTTTCAAATTTAAAGGGTGATATATAGGAAAAGCATAAACACTCATCAAGCGTTGCTATAGGATTGATTACGCACGAGTGGAATATGATGTTGAGCATGATTTATGCAGCAATAAATAGCATGTTGTCACACATTTGCACGTTAAAAATGATAAATGCGGCAATTAAATAATTGAACGACAGTTAAGAAAGAAAACAAGGAGACAAGTCAATTTCTGTAGTAAAGGAAATCATAAATGTTTAAATAAATAGGCAGTTAAATCCAAATAAAGGGGAAAAAGGAAAGGATGCACATGTATTAATAGAATAAAGCATGCTTAAGACTAATTCACGAAAACATGTTTGTTATGGTAAGAGCCTAAAATATCCCCAACGGAGTCGCCATGCTGTCGTGCCCCCTTTTTTTCTCGCGAAGTCCAGGTTTTGACATTCATTTGGGAACAATTTATTTCCTTTTGGGAATTGGGTATGGAATTTGAAGAGTCGCCACCTAACAGATTTAAGGTGCGTTAGGGCACCTAAAGCAAATAACACATAAAACCGGTCTGCATTACCAGATATTGGGTAAGGGCTCGAAATAACCTCAAGGGAAAGGTGTTAGGCACCCCTTGAGGTCCACAATGGTGGGTCTCGGCCAAACTCGAATCAGGTGAATTATTCTTATAAGCAAACAAAGAAATTTAGACAAATAGATATTTTGTTTAAAACAAGGAGTAAAGGGGGTCCTAAGTTTTTAGCCTATAGGATCACTTCTATGCAATACTTGGTAATCGTCCCCAAGTTGGAGTGCTACGCATAACATTAGCGCACAGGTCATCATATTCTTTACTACTCAATTACCCTCCCTTTAGTGGTTATATAAGCGATTTTAATTAAACGTACTCTATGCGTACGTTACCCGTCCCTTGCTTATGATCTTGGAGGTATTTAGGACTTCTAGTTAAGGTGGATCTAGACTCTCCTATAGTGCTTAAAAGGAGAAAATCTAAGCGAGAAGCAAAAACAAATAAGACTGTCAGATAAAGAGAACAGTTAAAAGCTCACATTTACCTCCACAAATAAGCAGGCAACTGCACGTCTCAAACAACAGTATCTCAGAGACTTTAAAAATCCTATAGAAGGATATCTAGGTGAGCACAAAGCAGAACATACGCAGTGTTTTATTAAAGCGGGGCAGAAGGTACCCAATCAGTTGCCTACTGATTTTAGGACTAGCTGAATCTGGGCAATTCACAAATAGTTAAACAAAGCATACTTTTATAATTTCAAGATTGTAATCGCCCTACAGGCTTGCCTAGTCATGGATCAGAGATGTCCTATGAACATGGTATCTAATCATTAATCAGAACCGCAATAGACCAGTAAACACTTTTAACCAGGCAGTTTGGTTCATTAGGTCCTATAGGCATGTTGTCTAGGTGCTGAAAATAGTCACAAACATTACAGAACTAATTTTATAAATAAGTCTGATATCTAGATGTTCGGATTGCTTTTATACTTATTTCCTATAGGCATGGTTGCTACTAAAGAAACTGATTTTTTTATACAGTTTGACTGCAAGTATGATGTCAAGGTGAGTGCAATAAAAGTCCTAGAACATGGTTTCTAATGCACATAGGAGAGTTTATGAACATGATTGTTAAGGCTGAATTAACAACAACCTAGAGACAGGATTTCTAGTGCAGATATGAACATGCATAAATAGAAATTTAGAGGAAATATCATGATGAACCTATGAGCATGTTTTCTACTGCATACAATGACCTATAGGCATGGTTTCTAATGCAAGTAAATAATCATAACAGTCCTAAGAGCATGATTTCTACCCAATTTCTACAAAACATATATAAAAGTCCCTCCCATTTTACTAATATCCCCAATATCTGTTTTACAAAAATTGTTATTATAGACCAAAGATGAATGAATTACAGAAATGATACTGCTAAACTATAGGGAGCCTTGATAGGTCCAAAAGGTAAACCTGGAAATACCAGGCCTTCAACCAAGTATGAACATGACAATATTCTCATAGTGCACCCAATGATATCCTGGTGTGTCAAAGTTCCCAAGGGCCTCAGGGACCCCGGGCAATGCTCAAGCCAGAAAACTTTTAAAGAAACCTTTTGTGAGCAAGTTTGGAGAGCCAGCCCAATGTGTTAAAGTTCAGAGGATTCTCATGGACTCCTAGGCAATGCTCACACTAGAGGGGCAGGACCCTAGATGTTCTAAGAGTAGGAGTTGAAAATAGTGTATCAAAATAGGAGACAGTTTTATTTTTAGAAAGATAGTTTGGGTTTCAAAAGTGCATAGAAGCAGATTATCCGATCACAAGAACCACGAGCAGCACACACTTAGTAGAAGGAGTTCAGCCCTGAACTCCATCAATCAACAACAGACAAGGAAAAATTTCACATGGCCTTAATCTAGTAGCTATTACTAGGTGATCATACAGGCAGATATTGGTCATAGGGCAGCATGCTAGAGCCAGATAGTCATACAGGAAGACAATAAGGTTGAAAACATAGAAATTATGAATCAATCGGGAGTTTGTTAGGGATGAGGACTTAAAACAGGACAAGAAGAACATGCTAGTCAAGAAATAAATATACATAGGTATGATTTACATATAAACAGATATGTAGACATGCTGAAAGCAGGAAACACATAGGTTTAATTAAACATAAGTAGATAGGCTGAACACATAGGTTAAACAGAAGTAGACATGCTGATAACATGACACGTAGTTTAATTGAATAGCAATAAACATGCTGGTTATGAACAATAAACATAAAGCATATGGATCTAATGAGATAAAAGTAGACATGCTGATAACATGACACATAGCAGTAAACATGCTGATTAGGGAAACACATAGGTTTAGTTAAACAGAAGAAAAGACATGCTGATTATAAGGAAACACATAGGTTTAATTGAATAGCAGTAGTGAAGGCATACCAGTTAAGAAATAGCAATAGAAGAGTGAAGGAAACAGGATCCAAAGGTCTAGCCTTGGCTTCCGGCCGGCTAGACAATGCAACAAACAAAGAGTAGAAGATTGTGATAGAGGAAGAAAGCAAGAGCTTTGTTTGTCTTTCTATGTCTGTGTGTGTGTGTGTTAAAGACAAAGAATGAGGCTTATATAGCATTGAGTAGAGTAGAGTAAATAAGATAAAGTGGTTTAAAGGTTTGCAAATAAAGCAAAGAAATAATCAGTCAATCAATTTAGGCATGACAGGGCTAATCAATAGGCAAAAATCATGGGATTATATAAAAAATAACTCAGAATTGAGGTCCAGATAAGGTAAGTGGTGAGTCTGATAGCCAATTAGAGTCAGAACACCAAAACCCGGCAAATAACAGACAATTAGTCACACAAATAAGGTAACACAAGTAAATTAGCGACCAATCTGGCGTTGGTAAGTCAATCAGCCCACAAATTAAGCTTAGTAGGAACACTTAAGGCAAGTAGTACTAGTTAGGAGTCCCAAAATAAAGAAAGTAAATAAAATTACAGGAAGTAATCACCTCAATAAACAAAGCAAATTTCAAAACCCTAGGCAGTTTAGGTATTTAGTCGATTACTCAAGAATATCCGACAACTATTAGAGCGAACAATGAAATAATCAAATAAACTAAAAATGGAACATATTCATGCAAGAATCAGTGGAGAAAGAGAATCAAACACATAGGAATTTTCTAGAAAAGTTTCGCAGAAACAGACGAAATGAAACCCTGGTTATTAGGATCAATTAACAGTAGGAAAAGCAGAAGATCTTTTAAAAAAAAATGTTGTAGGAACTCGAAATCTTTTCAGATCCAAAGAGATCTGAATAGCAAATAATAAGGAAGCAAAACCCTAATCTGGAGGGATACTAAAAATCAATTAACAATAAATAGAACAAGAGATTTTAGAAGAAAACTATTGGATAAACTCAAAATCACGCCAGATCTACAAAGATCTGAACAGATTCACGTTGAAAAGATGAGGGTTTTGAGAAAAGGGGTGGGGCAAAGGAAAAATCTATCCGTAGCCACAAAACCAACAATACTCACAAACGTTGATGAACACAAGGCGGTGTTCATAAGGAAACGAAAGCCCAGGTCGACTCTGAGTTGAACCTCTTCGAGGTTCCTTCAGAGAATAGCAAGATTCGAACGACCGGTATAGGTAATAGGTTAGATAGGGTAGCAAAACACCAAATAACTCCATATCTAGTCGGGGATCGAAGGGGTTTCAGAGATTTAGGGGTGACGGCGCTAGGGTTAGGGATGGTTTCAGAGAGAACGGAGAAGACTAGGGATTCAGGGGCGGCGTGTTATAACAAATGACTAGGGTTAGGGGGTCGTTTGGGTTAAAAATGGGAAGGGGAATTGTGGACCGTTGATCTCAGAGATCAACGGCCACGATTAGGGAAAATTTGGGTTAGGTAGGGGTTATTTTAAGTTGGACTGGGGTGTATTAGATTTAATTGGGCTAAGGGGGTCCGAATTCAAACTTAATAAAAATGGCTATTTGTTAAATACCCAATTAATAAAGTAATTTATAAAAATAGCTAATTAAATGATAAAAAATAATTTTTATGCATGAAAGTATTTTAAAATAATTACTTAATATTATAAAAATATAAAAAATATTTTTTGTGTAGATAAAGTAGTTATCATATGTATGGGCCATTATTGAAAAATATGCACTTATAGTCTTAAAAATGCAAATGTAATTGTAAAAATACAATTAAAATATTTGAACACTCATATGGGCATAAATGATGAATTTAGATGACTAAATCATTGTAAAGTAATATTAGGGATAATTATTGAATATTTATATAATTAAAAATACAAAAACAAATTGATTTAGGGCCTTTAAAAATTATAAAAAAAATTGTAAAAATACTTGTGCATGTTTGTAAATGCATGTAAAATATTTTGAAAGTATGCATGCATATTTTAAAGGCTGAATGGCTTCATGGCCACTTAAACTTGTAGGGTATTTGAAAACCGATACATGAGCTTTAAACTTTCCCATTTGAACACTCGAACTCATGATTTCCTTAACTAATAAACACATTTGACCGTTGACCATGCCTATAGGGCAGTGACAAATGTGATGTGGACAAAACGCGTGTCAGTCACGTAGAAAATATGCGTGAATGCAATAATGTGATTAAATAAAATATTTTATCAATACAAAAAATGAAAAAGAAAAGGAAAAAAAGACCCTAGAATCGAGCGCATCATCTGTGATGTTGCAAGTTAGCAAAAGAGGACAGATTCTAATCCAAGTCCAAGTTCTATCATCCGTGATGTTGGCAAGCGCGATAAACTTTCGAGACAAACAAAGATGACAGAGTCTGGTTCCTTAGAATTGAGCCATTTTCAGGCGATTAGAGTTTCCTGGTGGTCAAAAAGCACTCACCACTCTAAACCATCGATGGTCTGAAGAAAACGCAATCATCGAATTCATCATCGTCAAAACACAAAAATGGCAGATATTTGCAATAGTATTTGGCGGCCTCCATTATTTCAAAACCTTGAATTCCTATTGATTTTTTCTGAAATTCCAAAATTAAATTTATTTTTCTAGTCTAATCATGAGCATAGTGGTGTTGTGAATTGTATTTAGAAATAAGAGAGAGAAAGAACACTGAAAAAAAGAGAAAAAAAGAGAATAAAAATAAGGAAAGGAATGGAGATGAGTGAACGGAGAAGAAGGGAGATGTGGGTGAACAGATAGAAGTGTCAGGTCTTTTTCTCTCTTTCTTTTTACTTTTTTTAATTTGTAACTTCTTTTTTGCTTATTTAGTATTTAAAAATAGGGCCCACAAATAACACATGTCAAGTAATAAATAGTCTAGTATATGACGTGTTGTACATGTCACCGCAATTGATATACACGCACTACTGGATGTATTTATTAGTACTCATTCCGTCAATTTTGAGTGTTCAAATGGGAATATTTAAAGTTCATGTATCGGCTTTCAAATGCCCTACAAGTCTAAGTGGCCAGGAAGCCATTCCGCCTATTTTAAAATATAAGAGGAAAAAATTGGGTATCAACAACGAGTGGGTACACATTTTACATGTGGTGTTGACTAGTTAGATTGTCTAATCTTTTTTCATGCCTTTGATCAAATTGTAATAATATGTAGTATCTTGTTGTTAGGCTACACTTACATGCTCTATATGATGTTGTTAGCATTTTATTTATCTCTTGCTCGTTGCTTGGCCTTATTTGCCTTAGTTGAAGTTATTGCCTTTCTTGTTGTTTTATTACTTCTTAATTGTGAGTTCCTCTATGACTCTGTGCATATATGCTACTTGTCTAAATTGTTATGATTATCTATGTATTTATCACGTGCCTTACATGTCTTGTTGTTTTTCTAAATGTTGTATTCCTTTAATTTTTACGTGATTCTCTTGTTGTCGTGTACTCATACTCTTGGTAGTAGAAATTCTTCTAATTGAGTTGTTGAGTTGTTGTTGTTATTATTGATTTAAGCTTTTGTCTGGTGGGATCAGGTTGCATGCCGCAACAGGAGGAATAAGGGTGATATATTGAGGAGGAATAAGGGAGAATTGATATTGTCTGGTATGATCGGGTTGCACCCGCAACAAGAGTAATAAAGGTGGACATGTGGGATCAGGTTGCATGCCGCAACAGGAGAAACAAGGGTGATATATTGAGGAGCAATAAGGGTGGACTGGTGGGATCAGGTTGCGCGTCGCAACATATTTACATACATACATATATATATATATATATATATACACTTTTATTGTAATTGTTACGGAGGAATAAGGGAGAATTGGTAGGATCGGGTTCCGTGCCGCAACATATATACACTATTTACTCTTATTGTAATTATTACGAAGGAATAAAGGAGGATTGGTGGGATAGGGATGCGCGCCGCATCAATATATGTGCTTATGTATTCCTCTCTGACTGTACAAGTTATTCGATAGTTTTACATTTCGCTTTGGGATTGGTTATAGCTGGATGCTGTTAAGATCCTAGTTCATTTGTTCAAGACTTTGATAATTTGTATTTCGGGTTCCTTTGAGTTTTGAGGATCGGGTTATTGACATTGAGTTATTGACTTGCCGTTGTTCTTTGAATTCTTATCTTGAAATTATTACTCTAGTGAAGTAATTTTCAAAATAAATTTACTACGTTGAATCATTTCCTCATGTCCTGCTAAGTTGTTAGTAGTATAGTGATTTAAAATAAAGGAATTAATATTACGCTACTTTGTATGACTTATAAATTTGAACTCAACGTATTTATATATACATTTCAATATTTCAAATTCCAATAATTTTTATACTTTTATTTTAATTAGTTTCTCAATTAAATTTCCTTAAATCGTCTGAGGTTGTATTTTATTTAAAAAGGAATTTCTATTAAGTGCTAATTTAATAAAACCTATATTAAAGGCGATAATTTATTCGATATTGTATTTTTATTTGAAAAGGGTATTTTTTCACTCAAACGATTTCTAAAAATAACTTCATCTTTCTCGATGAATTCCTAATTGGTTTAGATGCTGTAATTTACCTTATGTTGTATAAATGAGACTCCTTGAACATCTTAATTGCATTTGTTACGGACGTTATGTACTGGATAGCACGAGGATGTTGTTGTGCAAAGTGAGATAGAAATATATGGGCACAAGGTGCCATGTGTGCTCAAGGTTTGGATATTGAAGTTATGATATGAGACATCGAGGATTCGGAATAGTGTATCAGCAATGATATGATTGATTGAGTTAACATCGTCTTCTTTATTCGAGCACATTTTTACTTGTTTGTGTCCCAGCTATGTTGGTGTTAATTTACTTGGTTATCTTTCATTTCCATTCGTGTTTCCCTTTATTGGCTCTACTGTTTGTAGTTTTATTTCTCCCTGCTTTTGATATTACTTTGTTATCTTTATCTTGATAGTTTATTATCATATCCTGTTCAATTTATTTGACCAGTAGGTCTCTTGATTGTTCCTCATCACTACTCCACCGAGGTTAGTCTTGATACTTACTGGGCCCCGCTGTGGTGTGCACATACTATACTTCTGTATATTTTTGTACAGATCCAGGTATTTGTAGTTGCGCGGATCGTCGCGGTGGAGACTCAAGGTAAACCTGCCGCTGCGTTCGTGGGCCTCAGAGTCACCTTTATTTGTACTTATTTCCATTGGTTCCTTTTGTTCCAGAATAGTGATGTTTTTATTATGTATAACTACTCCTAGAAAGGCTTATGACTTGTACTACCGATTTTGAGAATTGTAAGTGTTCAGAGTTATCTAATTTGAAGTAAGTAAATATCAATGTTATTTCTGTTAATGTTAGGCTTACCTAGTTTAGATACTAGGTGCCATCACGACTCCTTCGGAGGGATTTTGGGTCGTAAAAAGTTGGTATCAGAGCTCTAGGTTCATAGGTGCTACGAGTCATAAGCAGGTTTAGTAGAGTCTTGCGGAACGGTACGGAGGCGTCTGTACTTATCTTCGAGAGGTTACAGAACTATTAGGATAATCTCACTTCTTCCATTTCTTATCGTGTGATATTGATTCAGCTCGAAGCCTATAACTTGCGTTCATTTACATCCACTCGTATATGATATTGCGCTCTCAATGTCCTCCTACAGACGGGCTACGAGGGAGTCAGGGATGCTCAAACATTGTCTCAACATATGGTCCAGACTGAAGATATAGAGGTCTTGAGAGGCTATTCAATTGTTCATATAGAGGTGCACTTGGTTCCGATATCTGGTTGATGAGTACGAGCTTGAGAAGGTTTAATTGGTTGACTAGTCGTCGAGATTATGGCAAGGCCACGAGGTGGACATTGATTGAGGATAGTTGGTGGTATTAGAGTACCTTGTGATTGGTGTTGTGCAAGTTGTGAAGGTTAGTTTTGCGGATCATCATATGTTGTTTTTCTATGGCTTCGCGCCAAGTGGAGGAGTCCACTAGCGGTATTCAGATTATAGAGTCAGATTTACATCAGTTATGGCCTGAGGTATGCATATAGGTGGTATTGGAATGTTTTCGAAATTTATATATGACTAAGTCCTGAGATCTTGCATGGGATGATATTGGGGCTTACGGTGTTTCTACGTCATTAATGAATTTACATTTTAGTATCAAGGGGAGTCGAAGAAATAACTCCAGATTCACAGAAGGTCTATTTAGCGTGGGCAATCGTGTTTGCGGCAGAACGAGGTGCTTAAAAGGAAATGCGGTGGTTTATGAGCTTCTAAGCTACGTGGTTCGTACTAGGATTATCTGCACTTGGGTTTTGATTGGAACCATTGCACATTGACGGGGAGAAGTATTACCCTAGTGTAAAGATAAGGAGTATCCGAAGAAATGGTTCAGCTCTGTAGTGTTGGGTCAGCATAGAAATGGAGGTAATTGGTCCTTTTGAATGGGAATTCTCTACCGTCATTTGTGGCAGTACTCTTGGATTGGATGGTTTGTGTGACTCGGGAGTTGGGGAGGTGCAATCCTGATGGCTTAGTTACGTGCGGGCGAATCTCAGAGAGTTTTCGATGGTGTTGGCCACCTTGAGTCGGTTGTCTGCTATATGTACAAGGAAAATGTTGTACATCATGGTTTTCTCCTGGATGGATATCAGAATTTAACTGAATGTTAGCATTATAGGATAGCATATGTGAAGAGCGTGCATTTTGGAAAGGACCTTGAGTTTTGGGTTGTAGATGTATGGCTAGTGGCATGTTGATTACTAGGTCTTGAGGCTTTTGAGGTTCAGGTTTTGTTACGCAGCCGAAAAATCTATATGGATGCTTCAGTAAGATGATGGGTGTGAGTGATGTATCAGCCATTGCTGAGTTTGAGTATGAAAATTTTGGTATTCCTAAGGTTTTGGGGGGTTGGATGTCCCCATATGCAGGCTATTTCTTGTTTGCGGGTTGTGAAGGCATGTGAGAATGGGATAATTGATAGCATACATTATCTATAGGTTGCTATGGACTTTTGGAAGGATATTTACCTAATTGGGAATGATCAGGATTCGTTTGGGGGTTGTTTGAAAGCTCAATGAGAATATGTATTTTATATCAGGTCAAGTTTGTGTGCTCTTGTGTAATTGTTATCACGGATATGTTGTCGGGCAGAATGGATATTATTTGTGCCCCTAGCCTGTGTTATGTGCTACTCTCTTATGTTGTGATGGGCTGTGAGGTTGTATAATTATTCTCCACGCATGTTGTAATTCCGTTCAGGTCTTATGGCGATGTGGGCGAAATGACCCTCCTGATGTTGATTGGTTCATTATACCTTAGTTGTGCTTGCTTTCTTCCATGTTTTGTTAATTTTATTCATTTTTCCCACAGTTATACTTGTGCACTCTACTGTGTCTGATATCAGTATTCATCTTATCAGTGAACCCAAGCACTTTGGCTTGATGAGTATCTGGGAGCGGGCTGGACGCCACAACAGATATTATGTGGGATACTCTTTCCTTGTGTTTATTTGGTGTTTTTTTCCCTCTGTGGTATGATTTAATGAAACTGTACTTTTGTTGTTATAGATGTTTTACTTGTTAGATAATCCTTATACCTTGCTTTCCTTCTATTTGTACTACATAACTGAGTTATTGCTGAGTTGGTGTATGAACTGTGTGGCTTGAGAATCCGTGTGGTTCCGTGTGGTTCCGTGATGAGTTGTTAGTTGGGCTACTTGTATTGGCTGAGATGAGGTTCTTTGATCTGGGATTTGTACTATCGTATTGGGGGTGAGGTGTGTTTGGAAGTATGAGGCTATTTCTGCTAAGATTTGGGCAATGGCCCTTGACGGATGAGAGAGCTTCTTGATTTGTTGACTTTATGGGTGGTTATGAGTCCCCAAATGTTTCTTTATCATGGGCAGTATTGTGGAGGTCCGGAACAAGGTTCTATTCAATGTGAAGTGTATTGCTGACGTCCAGAATGTTATTTTGGCCGCTATGGTGGTCAGAAGTTATTGCTACGGGTATTTGAGTTATGTGGAACATCGTGTGCTTGTACCCTGGGTTAGAATTTATGGCTCGATTGAGCTTGTTCAGGTTTATACAGTGAGATGATGCGAGATTCAGGTCCTATGATGAATTTCAGATGTTGAGTTTTGGGGTCTATCCTAAGGTTATGGACTAAGGATGAGGTGAGACCTTCAGTTAAGTTGCATTGCCAGTCCTATATAGGTTTGCGTGATGGAGAATCACCCCCAGATGTATGTATGGTTGGCTCCTGCAGTGGTTGATGGCTTTGGAATGACTTCGGGCACGTTCGAGGACGAACGTATGTTTGAGTGGAGGAGAATGTAACGACCCGACCTGTCGTTTCGAGAATTTGCACTTCGATCCATAGTTTGGGGGTACAAGTATATCTGTATGATGTATTAGGACTTGTGTGCAAAATTTGAGTTCATTCCGAGTTGATTTGATATGTTTCGTCGCGTGCTTTTGAAAGTCGAAAGTTTGAAAGTTCATTAAGTTTGATTTGAGGTGTGTTTCGTTGTTTCGATATTGTTATCATGATTTAAGGCCTCGAGTAGGTCCGTATTTTATTATGGGACTTGTTGGTATGTTCGTACGAGATCCCGAGGGGCTCGGATGAGTTTCGAATAGATTTGGTTGTATTGCGCTCGTTTTTCTTATGTTTCAACGTTGTTTCTTCAAGCATAAATGGTACCACATTAAACAAATGAGCTTCGATTTCTGTTTTGATTGAAGCATTAGATCCGTATCGTAATTAAGGAGCTATAGCAAGAAGAATCGTCAAATTTGGACATCGTAGGAGGATTTTATGGTCATTTTGCTTTTTAGACTAATTACGAAATTGCCACTAACTTCGTATTTAAAAATCTGCACTATTTTCAAATATTGAAACTAACATATCTCCTTCATTATAAGGCCAAATAGAGTGATTCAAAAGCCTAACTTGACTGAAATTTCACATAAAACACATAAGAGGTATTAAAAGCGAGTTTCGAGATTATTTGGCATGCAAAACAAGGTAGAACAGCTGGACAAAAATACTTAATATCATAAGTTTGTTCATTTGGTCATATTTTGAGTTGCGGAGCTCGGATTTGGACAATTTTAAGAGGTGATTTTCACTATATGGATTGGGTTAAGTGTTCTATACTCGATATTGGCTATATTTCATAAATCCTTCTTGGTTTTAGGCATTTGATTGATGATTTCAAAGTAAAATTTGGAGGTTTTGTCTAAAATTTAATAAAGTGAATTTTTGAGTTTTGAATATCGATTCGGAGTCAGATTTGAGTGAAACTAGTATGGTTGGACTCATAATTGAATGTGTGTTCGGGTTTTGTAAATTTTGTTGGGTTCTGAGGTGCGGGCCCGAGGAATTGACTTTTGTTGACTTTTTACAAATTGTATAAGGATCATAGCTTTGTTAATTGAAATTATTTTTTCTTGCATTGTTTGAGGTATTTAACTCTTCTTTGGCTAGATTGGGCTGAGCGATGGTAAATTGGTAAAGGAAAAGCTAAATTGAGCATTGAGTTGACCGAATTGAGGTAAGTATCTTGCCTAACCTTGTGTGGGGGAAACCACCCCTTAGGAATCGAGTAAATTGTGCTATCTTTGATATGTGAAAGCTGTGTATGCAAGGTGACGAGTGGGTACACAGTTTATATGTGTGTTGACCGGTTAGATTGTCTAATCATTTTTCATGCCTTTGATCAAATTGTCATAATATGTGGTATCTTGTTGTTAGGCTACACTTACATGCTCTATATGATATTGTTAGCATTTATTTATCTCTTGCTCGTTGCTTGGCCTTATTTGCCTTAGTTGAAGTTATTGCATTTCTTGTTGTTTTATTACTTCTTAATTTTGAGCTCCTCTATGACTCTGTGCATATATGTTACTTGTCTAAATTATTGTGATTACCTGTGTAGTTATCACGTGCCTTACATGTCTTGTAGTTTTTCTAAAGGTTGTTGTATTCCTTTGTTATGTGATTCTCTAGTTGTAATGTACTCATACTCTTGGTAGTAGAAATTCTTATAATTGAGTTGTTGTAGTTGTTGATTTAAGCTTTGTCAGGTGGGATCGGGTTGCATTTAGCTATGTTTGGTTGTTGATATGTTGAGGAGGAATAAGGGAGAATTGATATTGTCTGGTGGGATTGGGTTGCACGCCGCATCAAGGAGTAATAAGGGTGGACAGGTGGGATCGGGTTGCACTCCATAATAGGAGGAAGAAAGGTGATATATTGAGGAGTAATAAGGGTGGACTAGTGGGATCGGATTGCACGCCGCAACATATATATATATATACTATTTACTCTTATTGTAATTATTGCGGACGGAGAAATAGGGAGAATTAGTGGGATGGGGTTGCGCGCCGCAATATATATATTATTTACTCTTATTGTAATTATTACGGAGGAATAAAGGAGGATTGGTGGGATCGGCATGCGCGCCGCATCAATATATGTGCTTATGTATTCCTCTCTGACTGTGCAAGTTATTCTGTAGTTTTACATTTCACTTTAGGATTGGTTATAGCTGGATACTGATAAGACCCTAGTTCATTTGTTTAAGACTTTGATAATTTGTATTTCGGATTCCACTGAGTTTTGAGGATCGGGTTATTGACATTGAGTTATTGACTTGCCGTTGTTCCTTGAATTCTTATCCTGAAACTATTACTCTAGTGAATTAATTTTCAAAGTAAATTTACTACGTTGAATCATTTCCTCCTGTCCTGCTAAGTTGTTAGTAATATAGTGATTTAAAATAAAGGAATTAATATTACGCTACTTTGTATGACTTTTAAATTTGAACTCGCCGTATTTATATATACATTTTAATATTTCAAATTCCAATAATTGTTATATTTTTATTTCAATTAGTTTTTCAATTAAATTTTCTTAAACCGTCTGAGGTTGTATTTTGTTTAAAAAGGAATTTCTATTAAGTGCTAATTTAATAAAAACTATATTAAAGGCGATAATTTATTCGATGTTGTATTTTTATTTGAAAAGGTATTTTCTTCACTCAAATGATTTCTAAAAATAACATCATCTTTCTCAATGAATTCCTAATTGGTTTAGATGTTGTAATTTACCTTATGTTGTATAAATGAGACTCCTTGAACATCTTAATTGCATTTGTTACGGACGTTATGTACTGGATAGCACGAGGATGTTATTGTGCAAAGTGAGATAGAAATATATGGGCACAAGGTACCATGTGTGCTCAAGGTTTGGATATTGAAGTTATGATATGAGACATCGAGGATTCGGAATAGTGTATCAGCAATGATATGATTGATTGAGTTAACATCGTCTTCTTTATTCGAGCACATTTTTACTTGTTTGTGTCCCAGCTATGTTGGTGTTAATTTACTTGGTTATCTTTCATTTCCATTCGTGTTTCCCTTTATTGGCTCTACTGTTTGTAGTTTTATTTCTCCCTGCTTTTGATATTACTTTGTTATCTTTATCTTGATAGTTTATTATCATATCCTGTTCAATTTATTTGACCAGTAGGTCTCTTGATTGTTCCTCATCACTACTCCACCGAGGTTAGTCTTGATACTTACTGGGCCCCGCTGTGGTGTGCACATACTATACTTCTGTATATTTTTGTACAGATCCAGGTATTTGTAGTTGCGCGGATCGTCGCGGTGGAGACTCAAGGTAAACCTGCCGCTGCGTTCGTGGGCCTCAGAGTCACCTTTATTTGTACTTATTTTCATTGGTTCCTCTTGTTCCGGAATAGTGATGTATTTATTATGTATAACTACTCCTAGAAGGGCTTACGACTTGTACTACCGGTTTTGGGAATTGTAAGTGTTCAGAGTTATTTAATTTGAAGTTAGTGAATATCAATGTTATTTCTGTTAATGCTCGGCTTACCTAATTTAGAGATTAGGTGTCATCACGACTCATTCGGAGTGATTTTGGGTCATGAAAAGAATAGAGAGCCTTTTCTCATTTTGATTTTTTTTTTTCAATTGATAGAATTTAAAGAAGATTTGTGTCATAAATGAATTAGTTACATTCTTACGATGAAAAAATTTAAACAAAATAAAAGTTGAAAAAGTATGAAAGAATGAAGGTCTCTATAATATTATGAAATGTATATTACAAATCCAAACGACTCGTGATTTACACAAATGTCCTTTTGTATGCTACTGCTTAGATTTTGTTCCTATTTTAAAAAGTTGTTCAAATATAACCCTTGAAAAATTATTCTTTTTCGGAACAACGTTAGACTAAGGTCTAATCTTTGGTTAAACCTTAGTTTTGGGCTACATGTCACAAACATAAATTTGAGGGACTAAACTGTATATTCAACCCAAACATTTTCAAATACACTTCCACGGATAACCCATTATCACCTAAGAGGCTCCGACCCAGATATAAATCAACGTCTTTCAGGTGCGCTAGGCGTACGGAAACGGAACAAAAAGAATATTTTGTTAAATAAATATTAGATTCAACTAGCCGTTATTCTCTCAAGTTTTCTCCCTGCAAAATCTTGTCTATCAAAAATCTTTCTTTCCATTTTTGATTTCAGTTTACTTCAACATTTCTTCGCATTTCTTGGGGGTAAGTCTTCTTCTTTCCATTTCCATTTCTATTTCCTGTTTGTTATCTCAAGACTTTTTACTTCATCCGGGTTTAGTTTTTTTCTATCTGTTATTTGTTTACTTGAAATGCAATTGATGATATCACATTATCTTTCACAAGATTGCTTATTTTTTAGAAACCTTTTTGCTGTTTGAAGTTTTGGGTTCAACGTTTAATATTTTCTTGTTTAAAATTTAGGGTCAAGGAGCTTAAGTTAGTTTATGATTACTGTAAATAATGTTCTTTTTCTGTATTTTCTTGAAATTTAGTTGGTGGTTTTGGTATGTGGTTTGATAATTTCATGTCAAGAGTGGGTGTTTAATTTGATGATATCAGTCATGTGCCAAATAGTTGATTTGTGTTATGTTCAAGGGAAACAATTTCTTGTTTAAAATGGTGGGGTTTTGGGTCATTTTAATGCTTTACTTTAGACTTTAGTAGTTAAAGGAGCTTAAGTTACTGTATGACTACAGTAAATTATGTTCTTATTTCGTATTTTCTTGAAACTTAGTTTTTGATTTTGGTAAATAGATAATTTCATGTCAGGAGTGGGAGTTACCGATAATTGTTTTTGTTATGTCTGTTTTGTGATTTATAATAATGTTATATTTTATGATTGTTGAATAGAATGGTATAATTAACAAAGATGGTGATCTGAACACCAGTAAAATGGTGGGATTTTGTTGCTTTTAATGCTTTTCTTTAGTAGTGAAAGGAGCTTAAGTGAGTGTATGATTAAAGTAAATATGTTCCTTTCCAAATTTTCGTAAAATTTAGTTGGTGATTTTGTTATATCGTTTGATAATTTCATGTCAAGAATGGGTGTTCAATTTGATGCTCTCAATCATGGGCCCAATAATTGTTTTTTTATGTCTGTTCAGTGATTTATAATGATGTTATGATTGTTGAATAGGATGGTATAATTGAGAAAGATGGTGATAGGAACGCCAGTAACAACACCATTATCAAAGATTGTAAGGACACCTTCACGTGTACCAGGAAGTAGAAGGACGACCCCTTCAAAGATCCGTGAAGAGAAGATACTTGTCACTATTCGTGTGCGGCCTCTAAGCCCAAAAGAACAAGCAGCCTATGATCTTATTGCCTGGGATTTCCCTGATGAACAAACAATTGTCTCAAAGAACCTAAATCATGAAAGACACACTGGTCCTTATTCATTTGGTAGGTTAATTAACGTGAATTGCGCCTGAATAGTCTTTGGTTGTAGGTTTTGATTTTTGAATTTTGTCTACTTACCTGTTTTTTTCTTTTTGTGCCAGATTATGTCTTTGACCCGACGTGTTCAACTAGCAAGGTTTATGAACAAGGGGCCAGAGATGTTGCTCTTTCTGCTCTAAATGGGATAAATGGTAGAACCACTGTACATTTCAATTTAGTCCCAAAGTTTAGATTTAATATAGTTGCATCATTTTCGTGGAAGTAATATCTTTTTTCCTTTTGCAGCAACCATATTTGCATATGGGCAGACAAGTAGTGGGAAGACATTCACAATGAGAGGAATAACAGAAAGTGCTGTTAACGACATTTATGAGCGCATCAAATTGGTAAATCATATTTTCTCCCGAATCTTTTGTCGTTTCTGTATGATTGAGAAATTGCGGTTTTGATAATCGGATGTTTTGCTTCTTTTTCTTTTCCTTCTATATTTACAGACTACTGAGAGAGACTTTGTGCTAAAATTTTCTGCTTTAGAAATATATAATGAGACAGTAGTGGACCTCTTGAATCGTGAGTCTGTCTCACTCCGGCTGTTGGATGATCCTGAGGTAAATAAGTTTCTCTTAGTTTATGAGTTCAAGTTTCTTAATTAGAATTCCTTATAAATAAATCTTTCCTGAAATTTGGCCTTTGAATGCAGAAAGGGGTTATCGTAGAAAAACAAGTTGAAGAGATTGTGAAGGATGAAGAGCATCTGAAAACCTTAATTGGTACTGTTGAAGGTGAGTTACATACTTTTGGTTCGACAAAATAGTCTTTAATTATACATAACTGCGTATCTTATATAGAATATATAGCCTTAGAAACCTCAGTCTTTTATATATTTAAGTTGAGAATTTCCGCTGACCTTGTGGCTACAAATACGTGTGCTTGTTGCAGCTCACAGGCAGGTCGGTGAAACAGCCCTAAATGACAAAAGCTCACGCTCTCACCAGATAATTAGACTGGTAAAAGATGCTGGTCCCTTTTCTACTAAGTTTATGAGTATTTGGCATTGTAAAGTTTTCTTCTGCACGTTGGCATGAGATAGGAATTATAGGATGCAGCCCTGAAAATTAACGTTGGACTACATCATCATTTAAAATTCTTGTTATTTACTTGGTTGTACCAATATAACCCAATAACTATGAAGACAAACTCCTTAACCATTTAACAAGACATTAGTAATTTGTTGTATTTAGTTGGCGACTCTTTATATGCTGAGACCTGGGACTTCTGAGGTGGTGGCATCACAACAGTTCTTATTTTGGTGAATTATATAAGTGGAATATTCTTCATACTTATTAGTCATGTTATGATGTATTATTATGTATCTTATCTCCATCCATAATGCTTTTACATGTGTTGTAGCATCCTATTCACACAGCTGATCCTGTGCTTATTTTTTGTTGAAACTTTCTTTTCAGACGATTGAGAGCAGCATACGAGAAAACTCGGGATGCGTGAAATCATTCTTGGCAACTCTGGTAAGGACCTCTAGTACCTGATACTGTATATTTCTAATGTCATGCATGAAATGCCAATATATAACACTCTGAATATCTGTAGAACCTTGTGGATTTGGCTGGTTCTGAGCGTGCGTCGCAAACAAGTGCAGATGGTACAAGGTTGAAAGAAGGAAGCCATATTAACCGTAGCTTGCTCACGCTGACAAATGTGATAAGAAAACTAAGGTAATTAGTAATACCATGATATTCAGCTACTTGAGAAAGTTTTTGCAACTTAGAAGAAGGTGATCACATTGCTTTCTTTTCACACTATTATCTAACAACGTCTCTTGTTCTCGTTATTGTGCATTATTTCCATATGCATAAACGGTAGTACTGCTTTAGTGGCTTTCCATTGTTATTGGCGATAAGCCTTTCATGAATCTGACATTCTTGTTACTTGTAAGAACAATCCATTTGATTATAATCAGTTAGTATCCTTGGGACATAAATTGTTGAATTTCAGCTGCAGTGGTGGAAAAAGGAGTGGCCATATTCCTTACAGAGATTCAAAATTGACGAGGATACTTCAGTCTTCACTTGGTGGAAATTCGAGAACAGCAATCATATGCACCTTGAGTCCGGCTTTAAGTCATGTAGAGCAATCACGCAATACGCTATGCTTTGCAACAAGTGCAAAAGAAGTGACTACCACTGCGCAAGTAAACATGGTATGAGATTAGTGGTTATCTCGTAGAGTGAATTGGATTTGTAAAAGTGAAGTTTAAACTTCTATAGTACATACAGGTTCCTTTTTCTTATGCAAATGAAATACACCTGTATTACAAAAAAATCAGGGAGTTTGTTATAAGCTATACTTATTCTACTTAGTAATTCTACAATTCAAAGTCCTTCATGTTTGACTTCTTTTTCTTTCTTGTTTTCGTTTATTTTCTCAGGTTGTTGCTGAAAAGCAATTGCTGAAGCATTTACAAAAGGAAGTTTCCAGACTTGAAGCAGAGCTCCGAAGTCCTGACCCTGCTGCCTCCCCATGTTTAAGATCTCTACTAATCGAGAAGGAGCGGAAAATCCAAAAGGTACACTAATGCTTTTCAGTAGTATAGTTTTGTTCCAGCATTATCTTAGCCATAGCTAAAGAGAAAGGGGGGGGGTAAGCACTTATAGTATCATACCATTGTCATACCTCTGGCATCTATTTGTCTATTACTGCTTCCCATTTTTTAATGTGTGAAGAGTTGCTTGTTTTATTGCGCGACGGAATTGAAAAGTCTACATTGACAGAAGCTAATCCACGTTAGCATTTCATTACAGCTTACAAGCTCGCCTTACAAATTTTAGCTATGTACCCAAAAACTCCATTTGCATAGATGCACCTGAGCAGATGGTGAGATATGGGAATTACTTTTAAAAAAAAAGGATGGTGAGATATGGTAATAAGATGCTTTTTACTGATCCTATCAAAATACACATAAATATCTGCTAATTTTGGATGTAGTCATGCAGATGGCTGCCTTTTCTGCAATCACATCTGAATTTGCATAGATGCACCTGAGCAGATGGTGAGATATGGGAATTACTTTTAAAAAAGGATGGTGAGATATGGTTTTAAGATGCTTTTTACCGATCCTATCAAAATACACATAAATATCTGCTAATTTTGGATGTAGTCATGCAGATGGCTGCCTTTTCTGCAATCACATCTGAATTTGTATGACTTAGGACAATCTTAATACATAGTATGAAACATTAAGTTCATATTTTCTCAGTTGAAAGTAATAGTTAGTTGAGGTGGAATTGTAATATTTGCTGCTAATGTACCATTCTTACATATGAATTATTATATTTGTCTTTATCCTAAACTTTTGTGAGATACAGATGGAGGAGGAGATGAATGAGCTGAAACGTCAGCGTGACCTAGCACAATCCCAGCTCGAACTAGAAAGAAGATCAAAGAAAGAGCTCAAGGTACAAAAGGTCGATGCATTTAGATAGAACTCGTAACTTTTACCTTCTTTTTTCGGCAGATTTGAGTCTTGGAAAGTAAATCTGCTGGCATATGCTCATTTCAGGGTTCAGATCATCATGGACCTTCTCGTCAAGTAGTAAAATGCCTTTCATTTACACCTGAAGATGAAGAAGTTTCTGGCGCATCTCTTTCTACAAACTTGGGAAGAAAAAGTTTACTCGAGAGGCAAGCTGCCATTAGGAGGTCGACCAACTCAACCAATCCATCTATGCTAGTGCATGAGATCCGAAAGCTTGAGATGAGACAGAGGCAGCTTGGCGATGAAGCAAATCATGCACTTCAGTTGCTTCACAAAGAGTTTGCATCTCACCGAATTGGCAGCCAAGGGGCCACGGAAACGATTGCAAAATTGTTCTCGGAAATTAAAGAACTGCAGAAAATAAGTTGTATTCCTGAACAAATTGAGATAAAAGATAAAGCTAGCTTGAAAGAAGAGATTGCACGGCTGAGATCTCAGGAAAGCAACATTGCATCTCTAGAACAGAAACTTGAGAATGTTCAGAGATCTATAGACGAATTAGTCATGCATCTTCCAAGTTGTCATGAATCTGCTGATTCAAGGACCGCCCCATCAAAAAAGAAAAGGGTGCTTCCGTTTAACTTGAGCAACACCAGTAACATTCCAAATATAATTCGATCGCCATGTTCTCCTATGTCTCCTTCATCCTGCAACATTGTGGAGGGTGAGATTGAGAACAGGGCGCCGCCGGAATGCAATAATGTTGGATCTGCTGGTGACTCATTCTGTAGCCAACTAAGCACTCCGGTTAAAAGTAAGGACAGTAACTGTACTCCTGGATCAAGGCAGTCAAACTCTGTTAATATGAAGAAGATGCAAACGATGTTTAAAAAAGCAGCTGAGGATAATATTCGGAGTATCAAAGCTTATGTTACTGAGCTGAAAGAAAGGGTGGCTAAGTTACAGTACCAAAAGCAGCTGCTTGTTTGCCAGGTTAGGATTTATGTTCACTCTCCTTGTCGCTTTTTTGACAACATATGCAACCTCTCCAATGCAGGGTTTCTTTTCTTTTGATAAATAAAAAATATCATTTTGATTAACTTTTGTGTAACGTGTAAAAACCAGGTGCTGGAGTTGGAGGCAAATGAAGCTGCAAGTGATGAAGCTGATATAAGCGATCAATCTCCATTGTCATGGCACTTGGTGTTTGAGGATCAAAGGCAGCAAATTATAATGTTGTGGCATTTGTGCCATGTGTCTTTAGTGCACCGAACACAATTTTACATGTTATTTAAAGGGGATCCATCGGATCAGATATACTTGGAAGTTGAGCTTCGGAGGTTGACATGGTTAGACGAGCACTTAGCAGGGCTTGGTAACGCAAGCCCTGCACTCTTGGGTGATGACGCTGCTGGCTATGTCTCATCGAGGTCTTTTATATATGAACTTCATAAGGCCTTTAGTTGAAAATTACCAACTCTTGGAATCTAACCATTGCTCTTTGCTTTTGAATATATACAGTATTAAGGCACTGAAGCAGGAGAGGGAATATCTAGCGAAAAGGGTGAGTTCAAAGCTAAACGCAGAAGAGAGGGAAATGCTTTACGTGAAATGGGACATTCCACCTGATGGAAAACAGAGAAGGCGGCTACAACTTGTGAATAAGCTCTGGTCGGATCCTCTTAACATGCAAAATGTACGCGATAGTGCAGAAGTTGTAGCAAAGCTTGTTGGATTCTGTGAAACAGGAGAACATGTTTCTAAGGAGATGTTTCAGCTCAATTTTGTTTCCCCCTCTGACAAAAAAACATGGATAGGTTGGAATCTGATATCAAACTTACTACACTTGTAGTAGTTCCAAATAGCAAGATAATTATTTCCATTACTGAAAAATGAATGTGAATGTAGTTTTGTATCATATTTGCCCTGTACAGCTTCTTGCTAATACTAGTCCATGATAATATTCAGCTTTTTTGGTTCTTTTGAACACCAACGTACTATTGTTGTCAGTGGCGTAGCCGCATACAATGAAGGGTGGTCAGTTGAACACCCTTCGTCAAAAAATTATACCTTGTATATAAGAAATTATATTGCATATATGAAATCAAAAATTACTTTTTATACAAGTATATTAAATCTTGAACACCCTTAGTAGAATTCCTGGATTCGCTACGGATTGTTGTTAACCATTTCAAATGTCACCACATCTCTCGTTAAAGCATCATTCCCAGAGTAAGATTACTCGAGCATATGCTAAGTTGTTATTACTCTTTGGTTCACGGAAAAGTTTTATGCATGAAATATAATGTACTAATTGTTAACATTGATTGATAATAATCGTATAATTGCTTCTATTTGTATAATGATTGGTTAAAATCTGGATATACGGGTGTAAACTATACAACACGTGTTTGGTTTTAAAAAATTATCAATCTTTTATATAATATCAAGTAATACATGAAGACTTTTATTTGACATCTTAGAGTATATAATTTTAGAATCAAACTGCAAATACTACAACATCAACAACCCAGTGAGTTCCCACAAGTGCGTTCTGGGAATTACAAATACTATTAGTATAAATTAACAAGCGCTTGTATATAATTTATACTATATTAAAAGCACGAAGGCCCTTAGCGAAATGTCGTTCGCCTTTTTATCCTTTTAAAATAGAGTTCACGCTAGATAAAATAGTCATTTGATTATTCTCCTAACTAATTTTTCGGTGTTTGAATTAAATCAGATTTATTATTTTTAAATCTTTCCTTATTTGAATTAAGTAAGAAGTCCTTATATTTAGGACTTTAAAATCATTAAAATTTTATCTAGAATACATGTCAGAAAATACTAAATTAAAACACTTTGTTTCCAAGGCAATACCTTAATTTACAATAATGCTTATTTCCGTCAACTAGATGAAAGGACTTTTTGGTAAAAAAAAAAATGTTTATTACAAAATTTGACTTAAGGAAAATAGGAATTAGCTTCGAAATTCGTTTGATAGCTAAAAGGATATTTTGTGATATTCTATCACTCACCCATAGCTAAATTCTACTTAACAAAATCATCAAAGGATGTGGTGTAGTGGATGAGACTGCTCCTCCCTTAACCAGAGATTTCGGGTTCGAGCTCTGAGTATGGAAAAATCCTAGATAGGGAGCGCTACCCCCGAATGGGGCCCTACCCTGTGCGAATCCAGATATAGTCGGACTCCAATGCGGGTACCAGACACCGGGAAGAAAACCAAAAAAAAAATTCTACTCAACAATGAATATTTGCCTTTTAGCTACATAATTTATTATTATTTTTTATTTATTTTCTTTAGTTCCCTGTCTAGAATACATATCACCTAGACATTTATTTTCATCCGAAGTTAAAACAAAAGAAGGATAAATAATAGATCACTAAGCTATCAAAATTAATTTTGTTGACCAAATAGGATCAATATTCGTCATTTCAAGAGCTTATATTATTTAATTCTATTGTATAACTCAAACATATTATTTAATAATATTTATATAATTTAAATTTTTTTATACTCATTGATATAGGGTACACGCGTAAAGCGCGTACCCTAAGATTAGGAGGCGAGGAGTGTACACGATGAAATAATATCGTTCGTCTTTTTTACCTTTTAAAAATAAAGTTCACATTAGACAAAATAGTAATTCAACTTATTTTCCTAATATTTAGAACTTAGTTCCTTATTTGAATTATGTATGAAGTCCTAATATTTAGGAGTTCAAAATCAATTAAGATTTTACCTTATTTAAATTATCTATAATCATTCTCTATTAAGTTCTTAATATGTAGGATTTTAACATCAACTTAAATTCAATTAATTAAACGCTTTAATAAACCCACCCAATACATGCGCATTCAATGGTGGTAAGAAATATAGGGAATCATCATGGAAATTATTTGGGCTAATTGATTTTTTGTGTTACTTTAAAACTAATTTAAATTTAAATTACCTTATATGAATTATTTCTTTATATTAGCATCCTTGACATAATTGTCATTTTTTTCTCGTTACAATTCAATATTTAAAATCTGAGATGTGCTAATATTAAGAACTTTAATCAACAAAAATTTAATGAGTTACTATTATAATAAAAACTAGTATACTTATCTGCGCGATGCGTGGATCGTTTCAAACAAAAAAGAGCATAGAGAAATATTAGAAACAAATATATATTGCAGACTAATATTTATCGACCACATTCAAGAAAAATTAAACCAAAAGACAAATAGGTGAATTCTATCGGGCTATCTCTATGAATTTGTTGTTAGGGACCACCAATCCCCAAGAGCTATTACAACATACTTGAGAAACGATACATCAATAGTTGGCTTTAAAAGGATTAGTCCACATGAAAATGCATAAACTTTTGACTCAAGTACAAACATAAAGGACATCACATTTGGTTCAAATCTTATTTCAGCTCCTGTCCCGAACAAAGGTTAATCTGGGTGCACCAACTTGCACAAAATTCTATTTTAAGTAGCTCCAATAGAAACCACATAGTGACTTTAATCTTGATCAATTCCTATCCTTCAAAGTAGGCCCACACGCAATAAATAGAACCTGTACAATAGCAAATATGATGGCTAAAAAATGGCTTGGAAAAATCATCCCTCGAGATATACTCAAGTCCAGAATAGAACACCACAATTCTCTTAAGAAATCAAGTAATAATCAACAAAAATATTGCACCTCTAATCAATGGTTTAACGCAAAAATACCAATACTAAAGAGATAATGACACAGGTAATTACTTTTGTTGATATCAAAATACTAGTATTTGATACACAAGTAATTACTTTCGTTGGGGCTAATATTGGGGCCTAAGTATGATTCAAGGCCAAATGACAGTACTATTTTAAGAAATTTCCCAGTAGCATTGAAGATAGCTTAGACGTATGGTTCTCTCCAAGACCTATAAATAATTTTAAAAAATCAAGTTTTGTATACATTCTATGAGGAAAGAAGTCACAATGAATAATAGTTCATTGTTAACCTTCTTTGTGTTCCCAATGAAAGGAAGCAACTTGACAGATAGATGAAGTATTTATCTTTCTTAATTCATCTGTCAAAGTTAGCTGAATCTTTTTACTAATGTGCTACTATATATGTAGTTTCGTTGCTTCGTGGTATTAATGATGGAGTGTCAACGAAGAGCAATATAGAAAAATCAAATGGTCCGAGCAGTAGAGAAAGATCATGTGGATGACAGCTGATACGACTTTGCAGACTTCTTTGAGTTGATCCTTCGCAATATTGCAGTCAGTGGCACCTCTGCAATTGGGCTCTCAAGACCACTCGAAAGTGTTCTCTTATAGCTTCTTGTCTCTTGAGCTTGCGTACTTCTTATTAATTCCGAGGAAAGTTCCTTCTCCTCTTCCTTCGGATCATCAACTTGAAGAGGGGAATATAATATAGTTGAAGCTCAGACTTAGAGTGACTCTCATATGACTGTCCCTCTACATTGCTCTCATCGTCTTTTTTACCTTTCTTATCTGATATAATTGTAAAATGATAAGGATTAACTAATATTAGAAGCAGATACTTAATCAAAATTGTTCTTAAGTAAAATCACATGTAGAGTAGACAACTATAAGGTAAGGAAAAGCAGCCTTTCATGCTAAGCATTATCCCACATAAAGGGAAAGCATCCATTAGATTAGATACAGTAGAGGAAAAAACATTATGTTACATTAAATTATTGAAACATGATAAGGAAAGAGAAAATGAAACTATCATTATTAAGCATCTCAAAGATGAAATCGAACCAATAAAATTATATACTATCAGGATGTGCAGAGTTACATGCGGCATTTGAGGGAGTTGAGAATAGTATACATATGATCAAGAGTTCCTTTTTTTTTTAATTTTGCTTTTCAAATCAGCATGTTTGGGCCAACTAGAGTATTCATCCACTTCCTAGTCTAGTGGTGTTAGGCTTGAAGGAACAGGGGTCCTAAGCCTCACTAAGATTGTACTTTCTATTTCTTCGGCATGGCCATCGTCCGTTTTACATATTTCATTGATGAGATATCGAAAATTCAGATTTTTAGGTGCTGCAAACATCGCAGTTAAAAAGTAATATGAAAGTAGGAAAGACATAAAAATCACTAATCTTAACCTCATCCAGGTTGACTCCATTTTCCTTGAGAAATGATAAAAGGCTGTCAAGACTATCATCATTTGGCCGATAATGCCCACTATATGCTGAAATAGACTGAAAAGAATAAAATGTCAGAGCACAACATAGAGCCAAGCTAAACGTTTTGAACAGTAACTAGAGTTTAGCTTCCAAGCTACACGCATATGATTCATGGGACACTACCCATATTCTTTCTTACCTTTCATTTGCAAATAATACATCTTAGGTTTTGAAAACAGATATGGAATATAAAAGAGAAGGCAACCTTCTCTTTTTATAGCTTCTAATTCTATATGCAATTATGGTTTTACAATCCAATTAAAATTTTCAAAAGGTGGTGTCACTGAACATTTTAAGTATACTAATTTGGACCAGAATTAGAATTCCAAGACATAAATATTGTTTCTAACTCGTGCTTTTTGGCAGTCCTCCATTTACATCTCATCATAGTTTCATTGTCATAACTCAGGCATATGTAATGTAAAGGGAAAAGAACCTTGGCATTATTGCTTTAGTTTTTGAGATATCGTGTAACTATCTGATGCAACGGTTCAATACAATGACAACAAATATTTACCTTAAGTATCCCATCTGTTACCCTAGTCTTCCAGTTGCTAATGTAGACCCACCAGCAAGAAAGCTGGAATGATGAAATATTCCTCTCTTCTTATGAAAGGCATTAGAATAACAAACCTTTCGCATTATTAAAAGAAAAACAAACCTTCTTTTTGCAGGATAATAATCAAAAAAGTATTTTCTCAGTAACTTTTACCACTCACCTCGCCAGCATAGAGTTTTTTTTCAGATGCTCATTACAAAAATCCATTTTGCCTTGGCGACCCATTGGTTGTATCAAGACGATTTCCAGTGTGTTTATGGACAATTTTTCCTTCAGCCACTATATATTCATAATGTTCTCTCTTGCTGAGAACGGAAAGAAAACGATGAATAATTAGAGCTGCATGCTAATATCAAGCAATGAAACTAAGGAAATTATGCAGAATTTACTTCTTCACTTAATAGATAAAAAGTACATATTGTCTCCTTTTTTAATCAAGGACAAAAGGAACATATGGAACATGCCATAGAGGTAATTATTATTAGTAATATATAATAGAGCATATCATATATATAAGAGAAACCAATGTATGTGCATGTATATGAGAAGCCATTTGTATATTGATGCTAAATATTATGATTTGCATTGCAATAAGTGACAAAGATTTTGCACATACTGGACCAAGATACTTAATACATTATTTCTGAAGCTTAGATCTTGGACATTTTTTGAGATCAACCTTTTTTCCATCTCCATGATTCCTACTTGGAAAAATCTTCAGAAGTGTAATGTGTTCCACATCTGCTTTGAGAAATAACAGTTTGGCGGCTTCATGTTTAACAATTGGATGCTTATTGATATCTTTAACAGACCTGAATAGTGCATCTGTAGTATTTTTAGTATGTGATTGACCCAATACATAATTCACTTCATGCTTTAGTAAAGCATGCCAAGTATGACCATTTCCGGTCAAGTTCCAAATTAACCAATTTTGCCGCAATCCAATAGCTACATTCCTATTTAACAAAAAGAAACAATTATTCTAAATACAAAACAAAAAATATAAGGTAAATATAATTTTAATAGTAAATTAAATTCACTTGCGTGCACTGAACTAAATCCCTAAGAATTTTAAACAATACAATTCCTTTGTCGTTGTAAATGCAAAACAAAAAACATAAAGTAAATATAATTTTAACACTAAATTAAACTCACTTTCATTCACTGAACTAAATCCCTAATAGTTTTAAAAAGTACAATTCCTTTGTCTAACTCATCTCTAACAGAGTAACTTTGCTGAGAACTTGTCTGAGTGATTCGCTCAAAGTTTGATTGACGTGCTGCAAGTAATCTGCATAAGTCAAAAATTGTAATTTGTAAATACTATTGTTATATTTTTTGTACATATAGAAAAGGATTATACACTTGACAAACCTAGATTTAAAGTCAATAGATTACGACAGCGTAGAATTTATCCATATCTTTGTCTGATACCAGCAGTTACGCACTGAGTAATTACCTGTGTATCAAATGAACTATAATTATAAATTTGAAACTTTAAAATATTTATAAACTAAAATTCAAAAATACATGTAATTACTGGTAAATCTCAAAATTTTCGAGCTTTCATATGCTGGAAAATAACAATCAATGGTTCATCTGTAGATTCATTCAAGTAATATTGAATTTAATCCACAAACACGCTCCATAAGGTTGCCACAAGCTCGCTCCATGGTAAGGTTAATCAACACATATATAGGTAGTTTATTATAAAGTATTGTTTCTACTTGTGAATTACTTACTGATCATCTTCGAGTACGACATTAATAAAGACACTTTAGTTGTCTCCTTGCTTGTAGGTCTTAACATCTTCATAGCTCACAACCTGACCAACAACATCTATAAATATAAAAGTTAGTCATAGTTTTACAAAACCTATTGTTCACTAAAAAGGAAAAGAAGAATTGCCGAGTAATTCTATCTCATCGACATCATATTGATTTGTTAGTTGGTCAAAATGGCACAAGTTAAAAATGTTCATATGAAATGAAGAATCAGTTGTTTCCTCAACAACTGTCTTTTGAGTAAATGTTAGCCTCAAGTTGTGTGTCATAGTCCTCAACTTCAAATTATTTGGTCCGACAATAAAGTAGTTCATACAATATAAGCGAAGTTCATGTATGTTGTTCCTAAATAACTTAACAACATACTTTCTGATTGAAGCATGTATACGATCACCCTACAAAATTAGATTCCTTATTAGTGCACAATTATTAAGCCAGCATTTAGAGATAGAAAGAGGAATACTTGTATTACCAATATCTAATATCTGCCAGATTTTATATTTTGAACAAAATAGATGTTATTAAGTACAAAGATGCAATATAGGTGAATTTTTTTTATCTATCTATTAGGACAATTACTGCCTAAAGTTTTTCTCAGTATTTAATGTCAAAAAACAGAATGCTACAGTTGGTTCCATATCAATTATGAAGCCAACATTAAGAGACAGAAAGAGGAATACTTGCACTACACATATTTCATATATAAGCATAGTTTATGTATGTTCATCCGATGATAGTCTAAGCAAGGCAACCAATATCTAATATTTGCCAAAGTTTTATATTTTGAACAAAATAGATGTTATTAAGTACAAAGATGCAATATAGGTGAATTTTATATTTATACATTAGGACAATCACTGTCTAAAGTTTTCCTCAACATTTGAAGTCAAAAAACAGAATGGTACAGTCGTTTCCATATAACTGTTTATACGGAAGTCGAATTATTGGAGCAATTTCTTAGACAACTGAGTAATGCGGAAGAAATAATTTTCATATAGAATGCAAGTACTTTACGAAGTTTAAAACTACAAAAAAATTGAATATGTTACCTTAGAATCCTGTAAAACCAATTCGATTGAATACGGTATTTCCGGCTTAAAGCGATCTGGCATTACCCACATTCGAACGACTCTAACTTTGAGATTCCATTGCATCGAGTTGCCTGAAATTTATTTGATATCATGAACTTGTGTGGCATATTTGCAAAGCAATTGTAATCAGAACGCTATACGGAGTAGATAAAATATAAGTTGAAAAGACTTTGAAAATATAAAGCGCATAAATCAATCAGTTATGGATGTGTAGATAAATATGAATTTTTGGTTGGAAGCCCACATTTGGGAGCACGATCAGTCGTGGGATAAAATCCGACTGTTTTCCTCTCTTTTTTCACAAATTATTCTCAACTCCACGTTTGATGCCGACTGTTTGATGAAATAACTTCATGTTTGATGCTGACTGTTTTGTTGAAATAACTAGAACTATTCTCTGAAAAATTATTCCTTTTTTTAAAAAAATTATTTATAAAAAAAATAATTGAAAATTTGAGAGGGTAGTTTTTGGGCAAAATACGACCAACTAAGAAAGTGGGAGGATTTTTTTTTATAACAGCCAACCCAAATAAGGGGAAGGAAATTCTGTTTTTAATAGGCAAGTGTATCAGTAAGAATAATGCAAAAGCACAACCGTGAGAGGATTGGAAATTTTTGAAATTTGATAAATTTAACTTTATTTTCCTGATTTGCAGTTTGAATTTGAAACTCTAATTATCTTGGAGAGTTGTCCTAATTTTTGACATGTGTTAGAATTGTGGGTATTCCACCTGGCAGCCTAACATGGTTTTGCTTTTGTTATTCTATATAGATAAATAATAATTAAGTCTATGAACTAATTATTAGCAAAAAATATAATCCAACAAATTTTTAAATATATTAAAAGTACGAGTGCCCGTAGTGAAATATAGTTCGTCTTTTTAATTTTTTAAAAATAAGTTTCACATTTGACAAATATGTAATTTAAGTTACTTTCCTAATAGTTAGGACTTTAAAATCAAGTCAAAATTTAAATATTACCTAATATTTAGAAGTTCGAAAGCAACTAAATAAGGATAAAATTATATTAAGAAAAAGAAGAGAATATAAAAAGAAAAGTTTCTTTTCAATCAAGGACAAAAAATATTGTATAATTTTCTTGTAAATCTTTTGTGCCGATTTCGTACAAGGAAATTTTATCGTACAAATCAATTTTGATCCTTTATTTTCCTTTCATACGAAAAATATTTTCTTGGTTGTTAAAATTATATTTTATTAAATTGTTTCACAACTATAATTATTTTATGTGTTAATTTTCCTAATATTTACTTATTTAAGATTTAAAATCAGTTTATTTATCGAATATATATTATTTGAATCATGTCAGAAGTCTTAATGTATAAAATTTAAAATCAATTAAACTTTTAACCACCTTTTACAAATGATTTCCTTAAGAAAATATTTAAATATTTTGGTATAAATTGCTATTTTTCAATAATTTTTTCTTCTTACATATAAATATATTTATTGATTGACACAACTGTAACGACCCGGCCGGTCGTTTCATGAGTTACCGATCTGTTTTTCCCATTTCTGCTTCTTATTGTCTTGTTCAGTTGTATTATATGATATTAGGTTGGTTGGTTTGGGTTCGGAGAGATTTTGGAAAGGAATGAGACACTTAGTCTCTTCTGAGTAAGCTTAGGTTGGAAAAGTCAACTGGATGTTGACTTATGTGAAAAAGGGCTCGGATGTGAATTTTGATGGTTCGGATAGCTTCGGGAGGTGATTTGGTTCTTAGGAGCGTGATCGGAATGTGTTTTGGAGGTTCGAAGTAGATTTAGGCTTGAATTGGCGAAATTGAAAGTTTAGCGTTTTCCGATTGATAGGTGAGATTTTGATATAGGGGTCGGAATGGAATTTCGGAAGTTTTAATAGGTCTATTGTGTCATTTGTGACGTGTGTGCAAAATTTCAGGTTATTCGGGCGAGGTTTGATAGACTTTTTGATCGAAAGCGAAATTTGAAAGTTTTTGGAATTCTTAGGCTTGAATCCGATGATGATTTGTTGTTTTGATGTTGTTTTGACTGTTCTGAGGGTTGGAACAATTTTGAATGATGTTATGGGATATGTTGTCATGTTTGGTTAAAGTCCCAAGGAGCTCGGGTGAGTTTCGGGTGGTTGAACGGATCAAGTTCATGTTGGGAAAGTTGTAAAAAATTTGTTGTTGGTGTTGCAGACATTTGGCTTTCGCGTTCGCGAGTGGGCTCTCGCGTTCACGAAGGGATGTGATGTGAGGCAGGAAGTTTGGCCTTCGCATTCGCGAAGGGTTAGGTTCAGTGTTCATCGCGAACGCAATGAGTTTCTCACGTTCGCGTAGAGTAAATAGGAGCAGCTGGGTCCAGGTTCATTGTGCTTCGCGTTCGCGAGCTAGGGGTCGTATTCGTGATGGGTTGAGGAGCTGAAGCTTCGCATTCGCGATGATGGATTTGAGTGGTCAACGGATTTTGTGCTTTGTGAACGCGAGGCGTTGACCGCGTTCGCGAAGAAGTAAAGGGTCACTTGGGCAAAATGTTTAAATAGCCACGGTCCGCGATTTTGGACCTAACTTTCACCATTTTTGAGCGATTTTGGAGATTTTTGAGGAGAATTGAAGAGGGAATTAAAGGGGAACACTTGGATGTAAGATTTATGGACTTAATACTCGATCCTATTGTGATTTCTACCTAATTAAACATGAAATTTGTGGAATCTAAAGCCTAAAATTGGAGAGTTAGGACTTGGGATTTGAGACTTTGATTTGAGTATTTGAGGGGTCGTTTGTGGTCGGATTTTGATGTATTTGATATGTATGAAGTCGTGGAAGTGTAAGAATTCTAGTTTTGTAATTTTTGTGGGAATCCGAGACGTGGGCCCGGGGGTCGGGTTTGGCCAATTTCGGAATTTTTTATGTAAATTTTTATTTTCGAGTGGACTTTGTTCCCTTAGCATATTTTGATGGTATAAATCTATTTTTGGTTTGATTTGGAGCATCCGGAGGCCGATTCGAGGGGCAAAGGCGTCGCGGGCTAGAGATTGGACCGGATAGAGGAAAGTAATGATTGTAAATGTTGTCCTGAGGGTATGAAACCTCGGATTTCACATCGTTGTGCTACTTTAAGGTGACTCACACGCTAGATGACGAGCGTGGGGTCGTGCACCGTTGGGGATTGTGACTTAGTCCGTCCCGTATGACTGTTAAACCGTGTATTTGATTGAAAATTGTTTGCTATCATTGTGTTTTGGAAAGTATTATCATGTTTTGGGCTGAATGCCATATTTGGGCCGAATGCCATATTTGGGCCGAATGCCAACTATTTTGGACCCTTAGGGGATTTTACTACTATTCCTCACTGTTTTGACTTCATATTTGTACTCAGTCATGTTGTATTCTACTATTTTCATAACTTAGCCATATTTACTCCGTTTTGACATTTTTAAATGATCTTTTGGGTTGAGTATCATATTTTACTGTTGCCCGAGTGGCTTGAGAGATCTCTGACTGAGTGAGGCCGAGGGCCTCTATTGTGAGGATATCATGGGATCGGGCTGTGCGTCACAGCAGTGTTGTACTGATTCATGATTATGAGGCCGAAGGCCTGATTTGTTACGCTATGAGGTGGCTTGTTATGAGGCTGAGGGCCAGTTTGATTATGCCATGAGATGGCTTATTATAGCGCTTGGGCTGTAGGAGCCCCTCCGGAGTCTGCACACCCCAGTAAGTGCGGGTACCTAGTGTGAGATGTGATATTGCCCGAGGGGCTGTTGTTGTTTCATGTTATTGCCCAAAAGGCTGATACAAGTGATTGTGAGGTAGCCCGAGGGGCTGGTTCTATTGGTAGTTGCTCGAGGGGCGGTTATGGTACTTGTTTTGCCCGAGGGGCTGACTTATGTTTCTATCCTTTTTCTCACTAATTTCATCACTCGTTTGAACTACTGAAAGATATTTTAAAAAGGTTTTTATTGAACTGAGACATTATTACGAGTTTTACTGCCTTACTGCATTGTTCTGGATTTATACTATTTTGTTGTAGCATTTTGTTGTGGTTTGCATGTTTTCTTACTGCTCAGCTGCCTTTACTCTTATTAATTACTGAGTTGTCGTACTCACATTACTCTCTACACCCTGTGTGCCAATCCAGGAGTCTCGGGTCACACTAGCGAGTGTTGATTGTCTTCCAGCAGGCTTTTGGAGTTGACTAGGTAGTTGTTTGGCGTACGCAGTCCAGTGTTTCTCCTTCCTATCTTTATTTCACTTTGTACTAGCTTTGTATCAGACTATGTTGTCTTTTCATACTCTTAGATGAGTTGTAGATGCTCATGACTGGTGACACCCCGATGTCAGGCTGTGTTTTGTTTTCGCATTGTTTTATCCTACTTTATTCTATGGGATTTTAGCTTATTAATGCCTTTAAATGACTTATTATAATTTGTTTGGTTGGTGTTGGGGTTTGTGTCGGCTGGCCTAGTTTCACGATAGGAGCCATCATGACCGGTTTCGTTTAGGATCGTGATAGCAACATACACGTGCAACGCACGTACACTAAAATTAGTATAAGTAAAAAGATGTTAAACCTTTACATAATCTAATACATGTAATTAATTTTCGAAGGTGTATCTTATTGCAAAGTGAATTTGGTGTAAGATCACACTGAGATTAACGCATAAATTATTGTGATGACCCGCCAGTCGTCTCATAGGTTACCGCTCCATTTCCCCCATTTTTGCTTCTTATTGATTTGTTTATCGGTTCTATGTGTGATCGGGTTGGTTGGAAAGGGTTCGGAAAGGATTTGGTAAGGTTTGAGACACTTAGTCTCTTTTGAGGAAGCTTAAGTTAAAAAAGTCAACCGGATATTGGCTTATGTGTTAGAGGGATCGGATATGAGTTTCGATGGTTTGGATAGCTTCGGGAGGTGATTTGGGACTTAGGAGCGTGATCGGAATGTGTTTTGGAGGTCCGGAGTAGATTTAGGCTTGAATTGGCAAAATTGAATTTTTAGCATTTTCCGGATGATAGGTGAGATTTTGATATAGGGGTTGGAATGGAATTCAGGAATTGCAGTAGTTCTGTTGTGTCATTTGGGATGTGTGTGCAAAATTTCAGGTCATTCGGATGTGCTTTGGTTGGGTTTTTGATCGAAAGCAGAATTTAGAAGATTTGAAATTCTTAGGCTTGAATCCGATGTGAATTTGGTGTTTTGATGTTATTTTGAGTGTTCCGAAGATTTGAACAAGTTTGAATGATGTTATGGGATATGTTGGCATGTTTGGTTGAGGTCTCGGGGGCCTCGGGTGAGTTTCGGGTGGTCAATCGGACCATTTCATGTTGTTGAGAATTGCAGAAAACTGCTGAAGTGTTGCAGAGAAATTAGACCTTCGCATTCGCGAGTAGGTCCTCGCGTTTGCAAAGGGATAGCTGGTGAGGCTGAGATTTTAGCCTTCACATTCGCGAGGAAGGCTCCGCGTTCACGAAGGGTTGGGTCGTTATGCATTGCGTTCGCGAGAAGGGGAGCGTGTTCGCGTAGAGGAAGTTGGGCAGCTGGGTTTCAGGGTGTTTTATTCATTGCATCCACGAGAGAGGGAGCGCGTTCGCGAAGGGTTAGGCTGAGGAACCATCGCGTTTGTGAGGGTCAGATCGCGTTCGCGTAAGAGGATTTTCGGTCAAAGATAATTTGTGCTTCACGAACGCGAGGCGTTCACCACGTTCGCGAAGAAGGAATTGAGGCCTGGGTAGAATGTTTAAATAGTCATCTTGTCCGCGATTTTGGGGTTAGTTTCCACCATTTTTGAGCGATTTTGGAGCTTTTTGAAAAGGGTTGAAGAGGGATTCAAGGGGAAACACTTGGAGGTAAGATTCATTGACTTAATACTCGATTCTAATGTGAATTCTACCTAATTAATCATGGAAATTAAGCCTAATATTAAAGAACTAGGGCTTGTAATTGGAGACCTAGAATTTGGGATTTGAGGGATCGTTTGTGATTGGATTTTGATGCTTTTGGTATGAATGAACTCGGGGAGTGATAAGGAGTCCATTGATGTAATTTTTATCGGAATCCGAGATATGGGTCCGGGGGTCGGGTTTGACCAATTTTGGGATTTGTGTTGTAATTTTATTTCTTTCGAGTGGGCTTTGTTCCCTTAGCATATTTTGATGGTTTTGCACTGATTTTGGTTAGATTTTGAGCATCCGGAGGTCGATTCAAGGGGCAAAAGCATCACGAGCTAGAGATTTGGACCGGGTAGAGGTGAGTAATGATTATAAATGTTGTCCTGAGGGTATGAAACCCCGGATTGCACATCGTTGTGCTATATTGAGGTGATGCACACACTAGATGACGAGCGTGAGGTCGTGCACTGTTGGGAATTGTGACTTAGTCCGTCCCGAATGATTATTTTACCATGTATTTGATTGAAAATGGTTTGTTATCATCATGTTTTGGGTTGAATGTTATATTTGAACCCTTAGGGGATTTTACTAATATTTCCTCACTGTTTTGACTTTTTACTTGAACTCAATCATGTTATGTTCTACTATTTTCATAACTTAGCCATGTTTACTTTACTTTAACACTTAAATGATATTTTAAATGATATTTTGGGCTGAGCACCATGTTTTATTGTTGCCCGAGTGGCTTGTGAGATTCTGACTGAGTAAGGCCGAGGGCCTATGTTGTGAGGAAATACTGATTATGATTATGAGGCCGAGGGCCTCAGATTTGTACGCCACGAGGTGACTTGTTGATATGAGGTCGAGAGCCTAGTGATTATGCCACGAGATGGTTTGATATTGCGCTTGGGCCGTAAGGGGTCCCTCTAGGAGTCTTCACACCCCCAGTGAGCGCGGTTACCTATTGTGATGTGAGATATAGTCCGAAGGGCTGGTGTTGTTCTATGATATTGCCCGAGGGTTTGTTGACATTGTGCCCGAGGGGCGATCCTTTATGTTTTTATCTTTCCTAGTTGTCTGTCACTCACTTGCTTAATTATTAAAAAGGCATTTCATGAAGTTAAAACTAAACTAAAATGACTTTACATATTTTCACTGTTTCACTATTTTTACTGGCTTTTACTGCTTCCTTATAGCCTATGATGTGCCTTATGTGACTTCATATTTCTTAGTCTTTATTTATGATTATTACTCACTGAGTTGGAGTACTCACTTTACTCCCTGCACCTCGTGTGCAGATTCAGGCGTTGCTGATCTTGCTTGCGAGGGTTGAGAGCTCCCTATAGATTTCAGAGTTCATAAGGTAGCTGCTCGATGTCCGCAGCCTGTGCTTCTCCCCCTTTATCTCATTTCCTTTCTCTTTTTTAGTGATTCTGTAATATCTTTGTAGACTCTTCAAACTTGTAGTATATTGATAGATGCTCATGATTGGTGACACCCCGATGTCGGGCTGTGTTGGTTTTAATTCCGAAAATTGTATTGTTCACTGTTTATTTTGGGATTTATCATGTTTAAGACTTAATACTTAATATCTTAATTGCTTAAAAATTGAAGTGGAAATGTGTTGGCTGGCCTTGTATTCACGAGAGGCGCCATCACGACCGGGTCCGGGTTTAGGGTCGTGACAAGTTGGTATCAGAGCCTAGGTTACATAGATCTCACGAGTCAGGAGCAGGTTTAGCAGATGCTCGCGGATCGGTACGGATACCTCTGTATTTATCCTCGAGAGGCTCAGAACCTTTAGGGAAAAACTTCATATTCTTGAAATTCTTGTCGTGCGAATTTGTTGATCCGAGTACTAAACTTTTATTATTCTATTCTCTCATAGATGGTGAGGACACGCGCTACCAGTTAGGATGGACGACCACCAGTATCACCAGATGTGGCCACTAGAGGCCGAGGATGCGGTCGTGGTCGCGGTAGGGGTGTGGCCCTCATAACAGCTAGGGCAGCACCTACAGATCCACCAGCCGCCCCAGTTCAGGATTAGGTTCCAATTGTGGACGCTCCAGCTCAGGCACCAGCTGTGCCCATTGTGATTTCGGGTCTTAAGGAGGCCTTGACTCAGATTCTATCAGTTTGCACTAGCCTAGCACAGGCGGTCTTAGTTACTATAGCCGCAGCTACTTCTCACGCCGGGGAGGCACTCAGACTCCTGCCGCTCGCACACCTGGGTAGGTCGTGTAGGGACTCCAGACACGGGGGGCGCATCCAGCCCAGCCAGTTGTAGTTGCTCAGGACTATGTAGTTCCTGCCATGCCAGAGGACGAGCAGCGTAGGTTGGAGAGGTTTGGTAGACTTCAGCTTCCGACCTTCAGTGGTGCAGTGAGCGAGGATGCCTAGGGTTTATTGGATAACTGTCATAGGATGTTTCGTACAGCGGGTATTTTGGAGACCAGTAGGGTCGCTTTCACTACTTATCAATTTTCTGGAGCTGCTTTCACTTAGTGGGAAGCTTTTGAGAGGCGTAGGCCTGTTAGTGTAGCACACTTTACCTGGCAGTAGTTCTCCGTTCTCTTTCTGGAGAAGTATGTTCTGCAGTCTCGCAGAGAAGAGCTGCGCAAGCAGTTCGAGTGGTTGCGTCAGAAAGAGATGAATGTGACGCAGTATGAGATGAGGTTCTCTGAGTTAACTCGCCATGCGATTTGGTTGGTTCCAACAGATAGAGAGAGCATTAAGAGGTTTGTTGATGGCCTCACTTATCAGCTTCGTATTCTCATGACCAGAGAGAGGGTGACTGGTGCGACTTTTGAGGAGGTTGTAGACATTGCTCATGAGATTGAGTCGGTTCATCGCCAAGAGCGAGAGGAGAGGGAGGCCAAGAGGCCTCGAGGATCTGGTAGTTATAGTAGTTCTCCTTCGAGAGGCCAGTTTCAGCACGGTAGAGGTCGTCCATTCAGGCATGCTCAGCCAGCTTGCCCAGGTTATCGTGGGGCATCATCGGGTCATGGTTCTCACAGTTCTCATTAGGGCCAGTCATCACTTAGTGCCCTTCCATCTCAGAGTTTGTCCCGTGCTCCATCAGTTCAGGGCTCTTCTATGTTAGGTGCATCTGTTAGTCATTCTGGTGCTAGGGGTTCCCTTCAGTCCCCTTATCTAGCAACTAGGAGTTGCTATGAGTATGGAGAGATGGGTCATATGTGGAGGTAGTGTCCTCGTCATCTTACGGGTTCATCTCAGCATAGGAGTCAGCCATCAGCTTCAGTGCCAGTTACTTCACCACCACCCGCCCAACCAGCCGTGGAGGTCAGTCAGCTAGGGGTCTCCCTAGAGGGAAAGGTCGATCAGGTGGCAGACAGGCCCGTTTCTATGCACTCCCAGCTAGACCTAATGCTATTGATTCTGAAGTTGTTATTACAGGTATTGTTTCAGTCTGCCACAGAGATGCCTCTGTATTATTTGATCCTGGTTCCACCTTTTCTTATGTGTCATCATACTTTGCTTGTCATTTGGATACACCCCGTGAGTCTCTTGTTTCACATGTTCATGTATCTACACCAATGGGTGATACTATTGTTGTAGACTATGTGTACCGGTCATGTGTGGTAACTATTGGGGGTCTGGAGACCCGAGTGGATCTTCTGTTGTTATGTATGAAAGACTTCGATGTTATATTGGCCATGGATTGGCTATCTCCATGTCGTGCTATTTTGGACTATCATGCTAAGACAATGACGTTGACTATGCCGGGTGTGCCATAGATTGAATGGCGAGGTTCAACTGATTTTTCCCCAGTAGGGTGATTTCGTTCTTGAAGTATCGTATGGCACCAGCGGAGTTGAAGGAATTAAAGGAGCAGCTTTAGGAACTCCTTGATAAGGGGTTCATTCGGCCTAGTGTGTCGCCTTGGGGTACACCGGTTCTATTTGTGAAGAAGAAGGATGGCACTATGAGGATGTGCATTGATTATAGGCAATTGAACAAAGTAACAGTTAAGAACAAGTATCATTTTCCTCGCATTGATGATTTATTTGACCAGCTTCAGGGAGCGAGAGTGTTCTCCAAGATTGATCTCTGTTCAGGTTATCACCAGTTGAAGATCAAGGACTCGGATACTCTTAAGACAGCTTTCAGGACCCGATAAGGTCATTATGAGTTCTTGGTGATGTCTTTTGGGCTGACTAATGCCCCAGCAGCGTTCATGCATTAGATGAACAGCGTGTTCCGGCCTTATCTTGACTCGTTTGTCATAGTCTTCATTGATGATATTCTGGTGTATCCGCGTAGTCAGGAGGAGCACACAGAGCATTTGAGAGTTGTGTTGCAAAGATTGAGGGATGAGAAGCTTTATGCAAAATTCTCCAAGTGTGAGTTTTGGCTCAGTTCAGTGCTTTCTTGGGGCACGTGGTGTCTAGTGAGGGTATTCAGGTTGATCCAAAGAAGATAGAGGCAGTTAAGAGTTGGCAAAGACCGTCCTCAACCATAGAGATTCGCAGTTTTCTTGGTTTGGCAGGTTATTATCGCCAGTTTGTTCAGGGATTTTCATCCATCGCATCGCCCTTGACCAAGTTGACTCAGAAGGGTGTTTCATTTGTATGGTCGGATGAGTGTGAGGAGAGCTTTCAGAAGCTCAAGACAGCCTTGACCACAGCTCCAGTATTAGTTTTGCCATCAGCTTCAGGTTCATATATCGTGTATTATGATGCTTAGAGAGTTGGTATTGTGTGTGTATTGATGTAGGAGGGTAGAGTTATTGCTTGTGCTTCTCGTCAGTTGAATCCCCACGAGAAGAACTACCCCGTTCATGATTTGGAGTTGGCTGCCATAGTTCACGCGTTGAAGATTTGGAGGCATTACTTGTATGGTGTGTCTTGTAAGATATTTACTGATCATCTTTGCCTCCAGCACTTGTTCAAGCAGAAGGATCTCAATTTGAGGCAGCGAAGGTGGTTGGAGTTGCTAAAGGATTATGATATCACTATATTGTACTATCCGGGAAAGGCCAACGTGGTGGTCGATGCTTTGAGCCGAAAGGCGGTGAGTATGGGGAGTTTGGCATATATTCCAGTTGGGGAGAGACCTCTTGCATTTGATGTTCAGGCCTTGGCCAATCGGTTCGTGAGGGTAGATATTTTGGAGCCCAGTCAGGTATTGGCTTGTGTGGTTTCTCGGTCTTCCTTATATGATCACATCAGAGAGTGCCAGTATGATGATCTGCATTTACTTATCCTTAAGGACAGAGTTCAGCATGATGATGCCAGAGATGTGACTATTGGTGATGATGGGGTATTGAGGATGCACGGCCGGATTTGTGTGCCCAATGTGGATGGGCTTCGGGAGTTGATTCTGGAGGAGGCCCATAGCTTGTGGTATTCCATTCATCCGGGTGCCGCAAAGATGTATCAGGATCTGAGACACCACTATTGGTAGCGGAGAATGAAGAAAGACATTGTGGGATTTGTAGCTCAGTGTCTCAATTGTTAGCAAGTGAAATATGAGCATCAGAGACCGGGTGGCTTGCTTCAGCAGATGGATATTCTAGAGTGGAAGTGGGAGCGAATCACTATGGACTTTGTAGTTGGGCTCCCACGGACCTTGAAGAAGTTTGATGCTATTTGGGTGATTGTGGATCGGCTGACCAAGTCCGCGTACTTCATTCTTGTATGTACTATATATTCTTCAGAGCAGTTGGCAAAGATCTATATCCGGGAGATTGTTCGTTTGCACGGTGTCCCAGTTTCCATCATTTCAGATAGGGGCACTCAGTTTACTTCGCAGTTTTGGAGGTCTGTGCAGTGAGAGTTGGGTACTCAGGTTGAGTTGAGCACGTCTTTTCACCCTCAAACGGACAGGTATTCCGAGCACACTATTCAGATATTGGAGGACATGTTGCGTGCTTGTGTCATTGATTTTGGAGGGTCATGGGATCAGTTTTCTACCACTTGCAGAGTTTGCTTATAACAACAGCTACCAGTCGAGTATTCAGATGGCTCCATATGAGGCTTTGTATGGGAGGCGGTGTAGTTCTCCAGTTGGTTGGTTTGAGCCGGGTGAGACTAGGTTATTGGGGACAGACTTAGTGCAAGATGCTTTAGAAAAGGTGAAGGTAATTCAAGAGAGGCTTCGTACAGCGCAGTCGGGACAAAAGAGTTATGCTGACAGGAAGGTTCGAGATATGTCCTACATGGTTGGTGAGAAGGTTCTATTGAATGTTTCACCCATGAAGGGTGTTATGAGGTTTGGGAAGAAGGGTAAATTGAGTCATCGGTTCATTGGGCCTTTTGAGGTACTTCAGAGGATTGGGAAGGTGGCTTATGAGCTTGCTTTGCCACCTAGCTTGTCGAGTGTGCATGCGGTATTTAATGTTTCTATGCTCAGGAAGTATATTGGGGACCCATCTCATGTTCTGAATTTCAGCACGGTTCAGTTGGACGGTGATTTGACTTATGATGTGGAGCCAGCAACTATTTTGGAGCGTCAAGTTCGAAAGTTGAGATAAAAGGATAGCTTCAGTGAAAGTGCAGTGGAGAGGTCGGCCCGTGGAGAAGGCTACCTGGGAGACCGAGCGGGAGATGCGGAGCAAATATCCTCACATGTTTGAGGCTTCAGGTATGTTTCTTGACTCAGTCAAGGACGAACATTTGTTTAAGAGGGGTAGGATGTGACGACCCGGCCAGTTGTCTCATGAGTTACTGCTCTGTTTTCCCCATTTTTGCTTCTTATTGCTTTGTTTATTGGTTTTATGTGTGATCGGGTTGGTTGGCTCGGGTTCGGAAAGGATTTAGTAAGGTTGAGACACTTAGTCTCTTTTGAGGAAGCTTAAGTTGGAAAATTCAACCGGATATTGACTGATGTTCTAGAGGGCTCTAATGTGAGTTCCGATGGTTCGGAGAGTTTCGGTAGGTGATTTGGGATTTAGAAGTATGATCAGAATGTGTTTTGGAGGTCCGGAGTACATTTAGGCTTGAATTGGCGAAATTGGATTTTTGGCGTTTTACGATTGATTGGTGAGATTTTCATATAGGGTTGAAATGGAATTTTGGGAGTTTCAATAGTTCCATTGTGTCATTTGGGATGTGTGTACAAAATTTCAGGTCATTCGGACGTGGTTTGGTTGGGTTTTTTATCAAAAGCGGAATTTAGAAGATTTGGAATTCTTAGGCTTGAATCCGATGCGAATTTGGTGTTTTGATGTTGTTTTGAGCGTTTCGAAGATTTTAACAAGTTTTAATGATGTTATGGCATATGTTGGCATTTTTGGTTGAGGTCTCGAGGGCCTCGGGTGAGTTTCGGGTGGTCAATCGGACCATTTCATGTTGTTGAGAATTGCAAAAAACTACTGAAGTGTTGCAGAGAAATTAGACCTTCGCGTTCGCGAAGGGTTAGCTGGTAAGGCTGAGATTTTAGCCTTCGCGTTCGCGAGGAAGGCTCCGCGTTCACGAAGGGGTGGGGTCGTTATGCATTGCGTTCGCAAGAAGGGGAGCGCGTTCGCGTAGAGGAAGTTGGGCAGCTGGGTTTCAGGGTGTTTTGTTCATCGCGTCCGCGAGAGAGGAAGCGCGTTCACGAAGGGTTAGGCTGAGGAACTATCATGTTCGCGAGGGTCAGGTCACGTTCGGGTAAGAGGATTTTCGGTCAAAGATAATTTGTGCTTCGCGAACGTGAGGCATTGAACGCGTTCGCGAAGAAGGAATTGAGGCCTCGACAGAATGTTTAAATAATCATCTTGTCCGCAATTTTAGGGTTAGTTTCCACCATTTTTGAGCGATTTTGGAGCTTTTTGAAGAGGATTGAAGAGGGATTCAAGGGGAAACACTTGGAGGTAAGATTCATGGACTTAATACTCGATTCTAATGTGAATTCTACCTAATTAATCATTAAAATTAAGCCTAATATTGAAGAACTGGGGCTTGTAATTGGAGACATAGAATTTGGGATTTGAGGGGTCGTTTGTGATTGGATTTTGATGCTTTTGGTATGAATGAACTCGGGGAGTGATAAGGAGTCCATTGATGTAATTTTTATCGGAATCCGAGACATGGGCCCGGGGGTCGGGTTTGGCCAATTTCAGGATTTGTGTTGTAATTTAATTTCTTTTGAGTAGGCTTTGTTCCCTTAACATATTTTGATGGTTTTACACTGATTTTGGTTAGATTTGGAGCATCCGGAGGCCAATTCGAGGGGTAAAGGCATCGCGAGCTAGAGATTTGGATCGGGTAAAGGTGAGTAATAATTGTAAATGTTGTCCTGAGGGTATGAAACCCCGGATTGCACATCGTTATGCTATATTGAGGTGACGCACAAGCTAGATGACAAGCGTGGAGTCGTGCACTATTGGGGATGTGACTTAGTCCATCCCGAATGATTGTTTTACCACGTATTTGATTGAAAACTGTTTGTTATCATCATGTTTTGGGTTGAATGCCATATTTGGGCCTCGTGCCAACTATTTGAACCCTTAGGGGATTTTACTGATATTTCCTCACTGTTTTGACTTTCCACTTGATCTCAATCATGCTATGTTCTACTGTTTTCATAATTCATCCATGTTTATGTCTACTCTACTTTAACACTTAAAATGATATTTTGGGTTGAGCATCATGTTTTACTGTTGCCCGAGTGGCTTGTGAGATTCTGACTGAGTAAGGCCGAGGGCCTATGTTGTGAGGAAACACTGATTATGATTATGAGGCCGAGGGCCTGAGATTTGTACGCCACGAGGTGGCTTGTTGATATGAGGCCGAGAGCCTAGTGATTATGCCACGAGATGGCTTGATATTGCGCTTGGGCCGTAAGGGGCCCCTCCAGGAGTGTGCACACTCCCAGTGAGTACGAGTACCTATTATGATGTGAGATATAGCCCGAGGGGCTAGTGTTGTTCTATGATATTGCCCGAGGGGCGAATTTTGTTGACATTGTGCCCGAGGGGCGATCCTTTATGTGTTTATCTTTCCTAGTGCCTGTCACTTACTTGCTTAATTGTTAAAAAGACATTTCATGAAGTTAAAACTTAACTAAAATGACTTTACATATTTTCATTGTTTCACTATTTTTACTGGCTTTTACTGCTTCCTTATAGCCTATGATGTGCCTTACGTGATTTCATATTTCTCAGTCTTTATTTATGATTATTACTCACTGAGTTGGAGTACTCACTTTATTCCCTGCACCCCGTGTGCAGATTCAGACACTGCTGATCCTGCTTGCGAGGGTTGAGAGCTTCCGGCAGATTTCGGAGTTCACGAGGTAGCTGCTCGGCGTCCACAGCCCCGTGCTTCTCCCCCTTTATATCATTTCCTTTCTCTTGTTAGTAATTCTATAATAGCTTTGTAGACTCTTCACACTTGTAGTATATTGATAGATGCTCATGACTGGTGACACCCCGATGTCGGGTTGTGTTGGTTTAAATTCTGCATATTGTATTGTCCACTGTTTATTTTAGGATTTTATCATGTTTAAGACTTAATACTTAGTATCTTAATTGCTTAAAAATTGAAGTGAAAATGTGTCGGTTGGCCTTGTCTTCACGAGAGACGTCATCACGACCGGGACCGGGTTTAGGGTCGTGACAATTATGTAATATTATCTATGGTGGAAACAAAAAATGTAGATAATAAATTTGTATCTAGAAAATAATCGAGATCGAAAAATATTGCAACAATCGTAGTATTTTATTTCGAATATTTGAGTGTACAATCTCTATGAATCCTCTGATTCTTCTTTTTAATGGTAAATAAATTCAAGGGCCTTTGAGCTTGAGCTTGAATATGTATTGTTTCCACGAACGATGATCTTGAATTTAACTAGCACGAACTTTGATTTGAACTCGTACTCCTTGAATCTTGATTTGTTCTTGAGCTTGAACTTGATTTTTCTTTGTTCTTGATCTTAAACTTGATTTCTTGAACTTGAACTTGATTGCTTGAAACTTGTAGAGAAATTTGCGGCGTTTGATCCACGAGTTCTCTCTTATTTCTTGTTATAACTTCTGATGTATTTTCTGAGTTATGAAGACCCCTATTTATAGTTGTGGAAGGGAAGAGTTATGATGAGAACAAACTATTTCCGACCAATCAGATTGAAGCATGACAAGGCCGCATTTGATTGGCCAGAACATGTCACTTGCACACATGGCGGGATTTCATTAGCCTTTTTAATGTGACTTGGCTTGCCTTGTCATTTTGACACGTGGCATGATTCTATTGGAACTTCCGCTTGACTTGGCATGCCACAACATTTGACACGTGACACCAAACTGGGCCTCTATGAAGATGACATTTTGGGCTTAATGAAGAGGGTGGGCTAGTCCAATGGATTAAGACTTATTTATTTAATCCATATATATTGAATTATATAATTAATTCAATTATATTAGCACATAATATTTGTTTGGACCAATATATCTTGAATTTAAAATATAGTCCAAATTATTTTATCGATTTAGATTCGATAAAATTTAAATGCTTACAAATGCCCCCTACTTCAAGACTTGTTGGGATGTAGACGTGTTGTACTCCCAAGACGAGGCATGAAGTATAATGTCCTTCTTTCCAAGGTCCCTTTTGTTGGTCCATCCACTACTTCAGAGTAATTATTCTCAAGAGTAGTGTGACATAACTTTGTCAAGTAAGCAATATTAAGTACTTTATTTGTGTAAATGCCACAAGGTATTTAATCATGGAGTGATTTTTCATGTGAAAAATTTAATGGCCACAAACAAACTGGAGTACTAATTTTTCACGTAGTCACGTGAGCCTCTACAAATTCTTTGACCATTTTGATTAAAATAAGGATTTGTAATACCTCCTTATCCTTTCAGTTGAACTAGGATACCTAATCCTTCTTGAACTCCTATAACTGCCACAGTTTGTATCACATTAGGACTTAAAGCACCTCCACTATTTATCTATAAAGGGATTTTTTTTATTTCTATACACTATTTGAAATTTTATTATACTTAATGTCCATGTTTAGTTAATTACCCAGCATAAACAAGTTTTGTTTACGAAATATATATAATCCACCTTAAAAGGCTCTCAATCTATTATTTGTGTCTTCAATCAAGGGATTTAGTTACACCATTTTCCTTTTTTCCTTTCCAAATTCTCTCTTTCTCCCTATATCTTCGCCAGAAGCTATAGATTTTGCATAGAAGTGAATTTAAACCGTCAATTCAGAGCTGTGCTAAGTATATATTGAACACCAACGCGGTGGGCATTCTTTTGCTTTTTGCAACTACTAATATTCGTTGTCTCTTCTTCTCAAATTCAGCAATTCTACATAGTTCATGTCCAGGCTAACCATGTATGCCAACAGTTTTCTTCAAATGGAAGTTTAGAGTAGTTGGCTAGTATTCTTTTTTTATTTAACGTAAGAGAGTAAATACAGGCATTACCATTTTCCTTTTCTTGAACTAGGGAAATTACGGTGAATTTGGGAGAATTCACTGTATTGTTCAAATTTACAATATATCTTTTGTATATTTTTTATCTGATTTATACATAATAAAAATAAATTTTATACAACTAATTATATATTATATAATTTATCTACAATTCATCTACAACTTATTTACAACTTTCACACATTATTTCTACCCAATTAAATACAACTACAATAACATACAACTTAAATACAAATTTTATATAAAATTTATACAATATGCCTTTTGTATATTTTGTATCTGATTTATACATAGTAAAAATAAATTTCACACAACTAATTATATATTATACAACTTATCTACAATTTTTATATATTATTTCTACTCAGTTACATACAACTACAATATCATACAACTTAAATATAATTTTAATACAATGTTGTTCAACTTTCATACAATAGTTAAATAAATAAAAGAAAAATATATAAACAACAGAATACAATTTTTCTACAGTTTTACTACAATTTCGTAAATGTAATGTATATCATGTCTTCTTCTTCTTCTTTTTCGAGTTTCAATCTGAAATTCAACCAAAATCAAGTTTAATCTTCACCAAAACCCCTCAAAATTGAGATATAAACTCCAAACCATATTCCCAATTGTTTGCAACAATACTCAATTCAAACAAATAATGATTTTTGAAAACTCAAATTCGAATTCAAAGGTTCAAAGCTTTTTAATGGCTGTCAATGGTGGAATTGCTGCTCTCTTTTCCTTTGCTTTACATTACTGAAATTAGGATTGAGAGAGACGTAGAGAGAATTCTCAATTCTTTGCAACAACATCCAATTTAAACAAATAATATTTTTTGAAAACCCAAATTTGAATTCAAAGCTTCAAAGTTTTTTAATGGTTATTAATGGTGGAATCGTGGGTGGGTGCAAAATACGTGGGGGAGGGGGAGGGGATGTGGAGAGAGAAACGTGGGGGAGTGGAAGATATGTTAGAGTAATTTTAGGACACTAATTATTATCATTAATTTCCTTAAAATGTACATAAATGATAATTGGGTATATAAAATGTAATTATAATAAAACTTGAGTATGAAGGGTAATATAGTTTCATATAGTGTATAGGAATGTAACAATCTCATCGGGACCTGGTAGAACGCTTAGAGCCCAAAAACGGTGTTATAAGAAGGGTTTTCGTCAGTACTATTCCCGAAGCTTGAGGCATATTCCCAGGTGATCTTTTTTTTTCTTTGGTGTTGCACATGATGTATTTCATGTTCTTTTGCTTTAATTTCTGCATATAATAGAATAATGGACTTTCTTTTATAGATCATATGTTAGCTGAAAGTGACCCATGTGCATCTTGCCAAGAATAATTGATATGCTTTGTGTACCTATTATGTGTCGCATATAAATTTTTTGCTTTTCACTCTTTCACATATAAACCACACCCCTTTTGTATATTGTTTGTATATGATAGTTTACCCCTTTTTGAATAAGGAACGAGTACATCAGTACTATGACAACCCCCTTTTTTTTTAGCTTTTGTACCTTCCTTCTCTTTTACAAAAAAAAAATTGACACGTGAACACATACTTGTAATCACCAATTTTTCTTTGTACCTTTGAATCTAACTGAAATCTTGAATCAAACACACCCAATGTTGGCAGATGTATATAAAACTTGGAAGAAAATTAGAACTTGTTTTGTGTTCCTCTTTTTCTAGCGTTACTAGCTTCTTCCTTCGTTATTTTCTTTTAGTTGTCAAAGCCTCATATAGAATGTACATCCTGTTCTCTTGCTAATGACAATTCTATCACGTAAATCGAAAATCACCATACTTTGTCACTTGCACCTTTATTTACTGCAATTTATAGATTAAAGCTCACAGAAAGCCAACTGTCACAAATTTCTTTTGACGGTTTCCGTTCTTTCAGCAAGTAAGAGGATTTAAGACGCCAACTTCGAGTCCGTTCTTAAAGCCTGCGAGATACTTGTGCCTAGGTAAACTTCTTCTATTTCTTCCCCCTTTTATTTTTGTAGGTAAAGGAAAAGAAAATCATCGAGAGCAAAGTTGATGGGAAACTCCATGGCAGCATATAGAAGGATCAATTCAATGACAGCATATAGACCGATCAAATCCATCACAACATATAAAAGGACAAATTTCTCGCAACATATAGAAGGGCAAATACATCACAACACATAGATGTCGCACCCACATTACCATATAGACGGATATAGACGGACAAATCTACAACACCATATAGACGGACAAATCTACATCACCATATGATAGATAAATCCACATCACCATATAGATAGATAAATTCACATCACCATATAAATGGACAAATCCACATAACTATATAGACGGACAAATTCACATCACCATATAGATGGACAAATTCGCATCACCATATAGACGGACAAATCCACATCATCGTATAAATGGACAAATCCGTATCACCATATAGATGGACAAATCCATATCACCATATAAACGGATAAATCCAAATCAACATATAGATGATAATACCCATGACAACATATAGAAGGAAGAATTCTTAATCGCATATAGAAATTTGCCTAAAGCACAAAGGACTAGAATCTTCTCCTCATTTTGCCAATTGCCGTTGGCTTAATATTTACTAATCTTTTTTTTTCGCTTATGTAGTTTTGAAGAGATGGTTCACTTCAGAGACTACACATCTCCATCCTCCGCCAATTATATTAGGTGTCACCATCATGAGTAAGGAATTTTATTATCCTTGGTACAGAAGGGTTGCCGTAAGGAAAGTAAGGGTCATCGATAATGTGAGAAGACGCCAAAGATGAAGAGGTAAAACATCTACAGGTAGATCGCCGTAGTGCTAAATCTTAGTACTCCCCTAAAGGGGGAATATGGAGTGATGCGGCATTAAGTCAGAATTAAGTAGTTCTAGGAATTATGGAATGGTAAAGGAGGAATGCGATAAAAATGAAAAAAGAATAAGATTACATTTATTCAAACCCTACAAATATGCTACGAGTTATGCAAGCACGACGTCAAGGAGAGGAAGTAAGGGTTCCTTCCCGGGATATTATTAATAAATAAGGAGCTAGTGTGAGACGTAAGTTAGGAAAATGAAATAACCCAAGAAAGATTATGCGACAATATTAATATGAGGACGGGCCAACGAATAGTTAGCAGTTGATTCAATAAGAGCCTAATTATGACTAGACAAGAGGATGCAGACAAATCAACTGATCGTGCAAGATAAACATAGTGAACCCCAACATGGAGAATTAAGTCTCGCCGATATGACATCAGGACCCTTGAGAAATATTCAGATAGGAGTTGTGGTAGTTAAAGGTATCGTATGGATGCTATGGAAATAAAAGAAAGTGCCACTGGGAAGGCAGTCAAAATATCAGTTCAGAAGCAACCCTACAAGCATAAAGGCACGGAGGTAAACAACTACGGATGATTATAGAAAAGGAAGGACATCAAAAAGGTCCGTAATAAGCTCATAGCTTTACGAGAGTCAAGAGTTCTCCTTAAGTACTATAACGAAAGACTAGCTGAGGAGATAAGGAAGAAGGCTTCAACCTAAGCACAATGACCCAAAGAGGAAATAGTCATGTAACAACAGTCTCGCAACAACATTGTAAGCACTCCAAAGGAAAGTGGCACCTACCATGGCTAATGAATGGGAAGTAAAGTCAAAGGTAGTATTCGAGATTATATGAGTTGCACAAAAATTCTACCATGCGTGGTGTTGACAGGCAATTTTTTCCTATATTTTTTTTATGTAAAATACCTTTCAAAATAGCATGTATAAGCATATATGAGTATTTTCCAAGGCTACATTATTTTTTCTTAATTTTTCAAAAAAATTTAAATCAATTTACTGCCCTATTTTATCAAGAAAACCCAATAATTATCCCCAAAATTATCATTTTGGTGATTCATTTATTGTAGTCTCATGTTTATATTAAAATATAGCTAAGGTAATTTTTACACATTCTTACAAAATTATTTGGTATTTTTTAAGGATAGAATTGCATAATTACAATATTAGCCTTTTTTAGGTTTAAATTCGTTTCATATGCATAAAATGAGATTTTATATTTTTTAATTGATAGTTACGTATTATAAATCATTTTGATGCTTTCAGTTTATTTTCAGAAATTAATTTACTATTTTTCATAATTTTAAAGGGGAAAATTGGCTATTTAAATAATAGCCCAATTTGTTTCAATTTTAGCCTAAAATCTGAATCCCAAATTGGACCTCAATTTTAGCCCAATTTTAGATTACCCCACTCAGGCCTCTATTACCCTTACCTGACTCAGAACCTTGTTAAATCCTGGCCATTGATCAAAAAGATCAACGACTATCATCCGTCCTTACCTTTTTTAACCTAATGACCCCTCCCCCCAATACCCCTCTCATTCCCAACTCGTCTCTATCTCTCTACCTCTGGTTCTCTCTAGAACCTTCCCCCTCCCCTCCTCTCTGATGAGTTCTGTTCACCTTCTCCGGCCACCTATGGCTCCTCGCGTTGGGTTACTGAAGTTGCGTGACTCGACCACGAAGAGTTGGGTTCAGACCTTTGTCGACTCAAGTTCACGGCCATCTCCGGCCCTGTTCCGGCAAGCTATGTCTATTTCGAAGCCTGGTCTCAACTCCTCTTACTTAGATCCAAGCCTTTCTCATCGTTTGGGTTCCTCTGAAAACCCTAGTTTTGAGGTTTTTCTGATCTCTTTAGATCAGTTCCATATTTATGTTTTCCCTAAGTTTTTAAACGATTTTCTGGATTTTCTTTTAAAAATTATACTTTCGAAACCATCTCTTTTTCCGATCTAGGGTTTTTCTGAAATATTTAGATGTTTTCTCGGATTTTCTCTTTCTTTTGCATGTTTCTTCTATTGTGTTCTTGTGTGTTTCTTTTACTGTATTTTCCCCTACTGTGTTCTGAGTGTTTCTTACTAAGTTCCTTATACTACGTTCTAGTTAAGTTTCTTCTAATACTTCTTAACATGCTTCTCCTGCTGTTCTTATCAATATCTCCAATATATTTCGTATTAGTTTCTTCTACCATGTTTTCTTTGAGCTCTTCTGTTGTGTTTCGCATGTTACTTTTCTATCATGTTTCTCATGAGTTTCTGTTGCTTTCTGATGATAGAAACCCTAGAATTTGGGGGTTTCTTCCAAGTTGGGAAGCCATTGGCTATGTGATTTGCCTGAACTGGTTTTATTTTAAAAACCCTAACTCTTTTGTACCTATTTTGAGTCTCTGAACTGAGTTTTGACATCCTTGGTTTTCATATGATTCTGATTTTGCTAAACTCTTCTAAGGTCCTTTACACTGGATCTTTTGTATGCTACTTCTCTTCTACATTGCTAACCTATGTGACAATCATGCTCCTGTAGTCTATTATCTATTGATTTTGCAATGACATGAAATCCTCTTTCAACTTAACATGTTTGTATGCTCTTTATATGTGATGAACTTCCTTCTAAAATAGCTTTCAAATTTGTGATTAGTTCAGATTTTCTTCTGAATAGGTCTGATTGATTTCTTTCCATTGTTTGTTGATTTCCCTATGATTCGACTTAAGTTAAAACCTTTCTCAACTTTTCTGACTTGGTTCATTCATGGACCAATAATTACAAAATCTCTAACTCTTGCTTTACTGGCTATTAATTAATTTTCTTACCTTATTTATACAATCGTGTATTTCAAAGTTCTGTTCTTAAATAACTTTTTATGTATTTGCCCCTAATTGCATGCTTTGCACAAGATATTTATTTGATTCCTTCCCTTAAATAATTTTCCTGTTTGAATCTGAATTCCTTAATTAAAGGAAGTCTTGTGTGATTGATTCCTAATTGATGATCAGTTCCTTACCTTATTTCTACTTGATTTTCACACTATAAATGCACGACTCTTTCACACACCGCTATGACTCATTCACAGTCTTTCTGAACTCACATTTATACACAATAGTATTCTTTTCCTGTCTGTACTGTGGCCTGTTTGCAAGACCTGCTGCTTTTCTCAATTTGTCTCTTTGAAATTGGTATGTCCGGATTTAATCTTTAGCACCACAACAATGTGTATTTACTGCTTTTGTATCCATGTTCACCTGTTGTTTCTGTATATCTCAGCGCTTAAATTGGCATGCTGATTTCCTTATGTGTGTTTTGTTATGAACCCCCATTCCCCTATCACCTTTATGTGTTTTGAGTTGTGACTTAAGGCATGGCAATGTAAGTTGTTGTCCATGAATTAAGTTTGAACCACTGGAGTCTTGACCTCTAAGCAAAGAGACTGGAGGGTGTGCCAGCATCTCCCATTGCTGGGTATGCCCTTCAGCCTGCTTTTCTTTTGCCTTTTGCAACGTCCACACTCCCCTATACCCTTATGTGTACTGATTTAAGCTGCTTCCCTTTTCCCTTTCCCCTCTCAGAATCCTACTTTTGCACTTGCACTCTCTTTTAAGTCCCTAAGTTCTACCCCCCTCTTGTGAGCCTTGCCTTGGGACCTTGAGTTCCCTCTGAACTTGGACACCTGAAGGCTGGCCCTTCCACACTACACTATGTCCTAATCTGGTGATACATTTGGGTGTAAGCACTGCCCGGAGTTCATATGAGACTCTTAGGGAACTTTGAGATACCCCAAATGGGAGAAAGGTTTTGAAATATGACCTCTTGGAGTTAGTGTACTTCATACTTCAGACAGGAAGTCTGAATCAGGCTCTCCTTGGTTGTACTTTTTAATTTTCGATGTATTTTTTACTTTACTTTTCTGGGCTGTAATAACTTTGTAGTAAACTCTCGGGGATGGATAATGAAAAGGGAGAGGTAACTACGTATGCAAAAAGGGGTAGATAACCTGCCTATAGGAGTTTATGAATTCATGCATTCTCATATAAACACCATGTCTATAGGAATTTTGCATTCCCATATAGATACCATGCCTATAGGTTATTTCTGAATTTCTACACTTCCGTATAGATATCATGTCTATAGGATTTCTGCATTCTCATATTAGATAACCTGCCTATAGGAATTTTTGCACTCTCATGTAGATATCATGTCTATAATTACTCTAAATTTGAATTCTACATATGCATGTAGAAAATATGCCTATAGGATTTTCTGAATCTTGCATATCCATTTCTCATTAGGAAAATATGTTTATAGGTCTTAATAACCAACTGCAATTAGATATCATGTTCATATAGTACAGTACCTAGATATCATGTCTGTAGGATTTCTATATTTTACTATGTCTATAAAGGTGTTCTAAAATCGACAAACACATAGAAAGAATGCCTATAGGAGCTTTAATTGAATCTGAATCGCCTTACTTATTTCTAAGCCTAAAATCAACAGTAATAATGTATTACCAGTTGCAGAACTGGCGATCTTTTGCTAAAAACTCGCCTTTCTTTCTTCAGTATGTAATCAATTCACTTTATTGTTTCTGGAATCAGTAGATATCATGCCTATAGGTCTTCGTCCAGCACTTAGGCAAGCCATAGGGTGAAAGTTTATAAACTGAATCAGATTTTATATGCTACAACCAGCAGGCAGGCCTGATTGGGGCTTCTTATCTGAACAATGTAATAAATCAGTCTATCTCGACCCTTTAAGTTTTAATCAGACCTTAAACAGTACATGCAAGTCATGCTACATTATGTGTTTTCTTTGGTTTAAAGGAGGTTTGTTTGAGCCCTTTTATTTGTTTATATGCTTCCCCAAACTTGCTATATGTGTTTTGTTTTTCGCCTTAGTATTTTACCTTTTGAAACCACAAATAAGCCCAATACCGCCTCCCTCTAAGATTAGTAGTCCCAAGTGCCTCCGGGGCTGATAGGATTGGGGCGGGTAATAGCATGCAATAAGTAAACGAGACCATTCTGCGCTTTAATACCTTAACGGGGTGGGAAAGGGTAGATATGGATATGACAACCACGCGATAACATCACGTGTAACCCCTCACTGAGGAGTGATTACCAGATGTTGTGTGGGGTGATCCATATTATTAATAAACCTAGGACCCCCCTTCCCTTTGTTTTCTTTGTTTCTTTTAAATCTTTTTTAACCATCTCTTTTAAGAAAATCAACTCTTTTAGTTCCTTTTTCTTACTTTTGTTTATTTGTAACCATTACGTGAAAATCCCTTCTTATTTGAAGACTTTATTTTCCTATGTGTTATTGGCACTTAAGTCACAACAATAGTTTGGCCGGGAACCATACTAGTGGATCTTAAGGGGTGCCTAACACCTTCCCCTTGGGATAATTTCAAGCCCTTACCCAATCTCTGGTTACTCAAAACAAACCCTTTTAGTGTCCTAATGCACTTTAATCATTAGGTGGCGACTCTTCAATTCAAACCCAATTCCCGAAAGGAAATGAGTTGTCCTCCCAAATGTCATAAACCCGATTTCACGAGAAAAGGGGGGCATGACACGTGGGAACTAATAATCTAAATAGGTACGCAACAAGGGACAAAAATACCAGGAAAAGCAATTGCTTACGTTTGAAGAAATCTAAAATGGAACGAAAGGAATTATTCGATTAATGATCACCCGAGAAGACTCCGGTACAAGTTAAAAGAAAGAATTGAGTCTAGTTCATAAACAAAGGATTGAATTATTAGAAGATTGTATCCTGGATATTCCATAGCATCCATGAAGGGTTAAAGTAATAACTAATACCATGAGTCACAGATCGGAAAATAGCTTAAACCTACACAAGGGTTGATAAAGGGAAGAGGAAATTAAAGAGTTACATCAACTAAGTAAATCGGGAGTATGATTATTGGACCTAGAAAAATATAGAAATCGTGATCGAGAACATTACAGGATCACTCTCAATATCAGAGGTACAAGAGGGATAGTACAACAAACATAATCTATAATGGCTCTACAAGAAAGCCAGTTAGAAGAAGTACTAGCCTTATAAGAAGTCAGTATGAAGCTCTCACTGAATTATGCATACACCAGAGGTGCAAGTATTATAATAGATCTTCAAGTTTGAATATGAATTACACCTATGTGGGAATGAGGTCATGAAAGAGATAAAAAGATACGATGCAAGATTTTAATGTAAGTAAGGTAAAGGTGAACAATGTATAAGATACTCAAAGGCATAAGATCGTGAATAGTCCATGCTTCGGATAGAAGGCTAGAAGCACTAGGATTCAATATCCAGGAATGATAGCAACATCGTCAGTGGTATACCTTCCAGCCTATGGTTTCTAAGTACCGAAAGGTCTAATTAGAGAGTAAAAGAAGAGTTAGAGATGTTGTGATGTCTCTCTTGATATTCTAGAATAACATAAGGAAATCTACTTGCTAGCGAACAAGTGTGAATAGATATGTGTAGGTCGCAAGCTAAAAGTATGGTAGAGCGACAAGGTTTTAGGAAGACGGGAGTAAGGATAAAAAAAGGTGAGTGAAAAGGTGACAAGAATGGATAAGTTCTTAGGATTAAGCTCATGAAAAATAAGAGAGGTAATGGATTCTCTAAGATATAGATGGCTCAGTATAGCCAGAACGAACTCAAAGGAGTCTAAGACTAGTAGCATTTAGAAGATATGGAATGCTGCCCTGGTAGTGGAATGAGGGCGTAATTGTGATAGATAAAGGATGATGTTTGGGCCTTCGATTGAGCAATGACTTGAAGTGGATTGCATGAATTGTAAGGGGCTAAAAATACCCACATAAGGTGAATCACATTGGGATGCTATAAAATACGATTATTGAAGTATAGTATCGCCCCTAAGTGGATTAGGAAAATCACTTCAAATATTCCTCGATGCAACATAAGCCCTAGTAGCAATGTATTACATAAGAAGTTTCAAGTTATCAATGAAAGATTGTAGATCAACATTGAGGTGAATCGACAATGGATGGATAAAAGTTACAAAGTACGAGATGAGATAAGGCCATCAGTCTTAAGATGAACAGTAATGAAGAAGCGTTAAAAGACTTAGCTTTATGCATATAGGATAAGCAACGAGAGTAACCTGGAGTTGGTTGCAGACCTCAGTCACGATAAATCGAAGTAAGAATTATGGTATAGTATGACCTACGTAAATGCGGTAAATTCATGTGAATGGATAACCAGGTCTATGAACTAAGATATAACCATATTCGCAAGTTCTACAAAGTACCGAGCGAAGAACTTTAGTACACCTATAGATGCCTGGAGAGGCATCCTATTCAGCCTTGTATATGTTTACAAAGTAAGGCCTAGAGATTGGCTAAAAGCTGGAGGGAAAATGAAATAAAGGTCGCATAGGCACACTTACAAGGTCAGTATTGTAGAGGTTGCATGATAGAAGGTAGAAACAGTTACAAAATTGAAAGGAATTCGATCACAAGTCGTGGTGTGAGAAAGAGGCCTAAAGGGGGGAATGCCCTTGCCTTTGGATTTAATCATAGAACAGTTGCCCAGATGGCAAGAAGAGTAATAAAGTATTCGGAAGACATAGTCTATGAAAATGATAAGAGCACCAGTCAACATTCGAGGACGAATGTTTCAAAGGGGGAAATGATGTTATATCCCGCATTTTCGTATGTTAAAGTTTCGTCGTAAGTTAATCGACGTAAGTCCGGGGATGGGATTATTTTGAGTTTTTAAGCATTATGCTATTTTAAACAAGTAATAAGTATATTCGTGAAGGTGAGAGGGGAAGCAAGTCAAAGAAAACGAATTTTCGTCCAAGTTTGGTATGTTAGGATAATATATGGCCCGAGCTAAAATACTCGGTATTTATGGATTAATGCCATACGAGGTACCACATGACCATGATAGTAAGGTGTATAAGATATATAAAAAGTCAGTAGTATTTTAAGTAAGTGGGAATAATTCTCAATTATACGGGTAATTGGTTAATTACCGGGTAACGGGACACTACCTAATTAATTAGGGATATATTAGATAAGATTAACCCCAAAACGTAGCAGCATGCCACATATTAAAAGAATGACTCTTGAACAATTTTCTTTAGGTGGCAGATTTTCCTTGATAAAGCTACAACTTATCACATTTTCAGCCCTGGCACATATATTTGGAAATTCCTTGTAACGACTCGACCGGTCGTTTTGAACTTTTGCACTTTGATCACCAGTAAATCGTTGGTTTTGGTTTCAGGGTAATCGGAATGAATTTGGAAGAACAATTCTCAGTTTGAAGCTTGAAATTTGAAAAGTTACCAAGATTTGACTTGTTGGTATATGGTCTCGGATTGGAATTTTTATGATATCGTTAGCTCCACTAGGTGATTTGGGACTTGGGAGCGTGATCGGAATGCGTTTTGATAATCCATGGAAGGTTTAGGCTTGAATTGGCGAAATTGAGAGTTCGGCATTTTCCGGTGGATAGGTGAAATTTTAATATAGGGGTCTGAATGGAATTCTGAGAGATGCAGTAGTCCCATCATGTCATTTGGGACGTGTGCGCAAAATTTTAGGTCATTCGGACGTGGTTTGGTTGGGTTTTTGATCAAAAGCGTAATTTGGAAGTTCTTGAAATTCTAAGGCTTGAATTCGATGTGATTTTGGTGTTTCGATGTTGTTTTGAGTGTTCCAAAGGTTGGAACAAGTTTGAATGAGGTTATGGGATATGTTGGCATGTTTGATTGAGGCCCGGAGGGCCTCAGGTGAGTTTCGTTTGGTCAATCAGACCATTTCGTGTTGTTTGAAATTGCAAAAAACAAGCTGAAGTGTTGCAGACAATTTGTTCATCGCGTTCGCGGTCAGGGGCCCACGTTCGCGAAGGGTGTTCTTCTGAGGCGCGGATTTTTGCCTTCGCATTCGCGTTTCTTGTGTCGCATTTGCGATGTTGTGATGTTTGATTCTCCGCGTTCGCAAGGCCTATGTCGCGTTCACATAGAGTAAGTGGATCAGATGGGGTCCCAGCCTTTTTATGCTTCTCGTTCACGTAAAGGGGTTCACGTTCGTGATGGTTTGGAAAGCGGACGCTTCGCGTTCACGAGCTGGAGGTCGCGTTCGCATAAGGGAATTTTTGGTCAAAGGATTTTTGTGCTTCACGAACGCGAGGCTTAGACCACGTTCGCGAAGAGGGTTTTTGATGCCTGGGCAGAATGTTTAAATAGCCATTGTCCGCGATTTTGGGGCTAACTTTCACCATTTTTGGGCGATTTTGGAGCTTTTTGAGAGGATTTGAAGAGGGATTCAAGATATAACACCTGGAGGTAAGATTTTTAAACTCAATACTTAATTCTTGTGTGAACTCCACCTTATTAATCATGGAAATTAAGCCTAAAATTGAGGAATTAGTTCTTGAATTTGAAGAGTGTAAATTTGGGATTTAAGGGGCCATTTGAGGTCTGATTTTGATGTTTTTGATATGTATAGACTCGTGAGAGGATGAGGATTCCATTAATGTTAATTTTGTTGGATTCCGAGACGTGGGCCCGGGGGCCGGGTTTGAGCAATTTCGGGATTTTTAATGTAAATTAAATATTTCCGAGTGGGCTTTGTTCCCTTAGCATATTTTAATGGTTATATATTGATTATGGCTAGATTTGGAGCATCCGGAGGTCGATTCGTGAGGGCAAAGGCATTGCGGGCTAGAGTTTGGACCGGATCTAGGTAAGTAATGATTGTAAATGCTGTTCTGAGGGTTTGAAACCCCGAATTTCACATTGTTGTGCTACTTGAGGTGACGCACACGCTAGATGACGAGCTTGGAGTCGTGCACCGTTGGGGATTGTGACTTGGTCCGTCCCGTACAACTACTAAGTCGCGTATTTGATTTGAAAATCTTATGATATTCCATGTTTTAGAGATTGATATTATATTTGGGCGGTATGCGATGTTTGGGGCCTTGTACCGACCTGTTGAAACCCTTAGGGACATTTTTACTATTTTCCCTCACTCTATTTGTTTTGAAAGCATATCCTCAGTCATGTTTTACCTGTTTATTGCTTGAATTTAGTTTTATCTCTTTATTTCTTAAAATGTGAAAACTGGTTGGGTTGCGTTCCCTGTTTTACTGATGGTTCGAGTGATCGTGAGGTTGATGACTGAGATAGACCGAGGGTCTGATTGTGAGGCTAATGACTGAGATAGACCGAGGGTCTGATTGTGAGGTTGATATATATATATATATATATATATATATATATATATATATATATATATATATATATATATATATATATATATATATATATATATATATATATATATATATATATATATATATATATATATATATATATATATATATATATATATATATATATATATATATATATATATATATATATATATATATATATATATATATATATATATATATATATATATATATGTGTGTGTGTGTGTGTGTGTGTGTGTGTGTGTGTGTGTGTGTGTGTGTGTGTGTGTGTGTGTGTGTGTGTGTGTGTGTGTGAGCCCCCGGAGTTTGCACACCCCCAGTAAGCGTCGTCGACGAGATATATGGATCGGGCTGCGCGCCGCAGCGGTTACTATATGGTACCTATTGAGTGTGAGTGCTGAGTGTGAGCGCTGATTGGTAAGAGTTGAGTCACAAGTGACTGAGAGGCTTTCCCGAGGGGCGATAGACATATACATGCACATGAGTGATGCTCTGCCTGAGGGGCCTGTTTATGAACTTATTGATTTTCACTCCTCTTTAAAAGTGAGTTTCTATCGAATATGTTGATTTATTTACCACTTTCACTCATCTTTATACTGAGCCTCTGTCGAAAATGTTGAACAAATATTTTTAAACAACTTCCATTTAACTAGGGTTTTATGAGATGTTCAAAATTTAATCACTGATTTGGCTTTGTTAGTTCCACTAAGATTTTCATGTTATGAGGTATTTATGATTCTTGTTTTGCCCGGGGCTATTTACGAACTATGTTTTGCCCGAGGGGCCGACTATGGTTTTCATCTCTTTTATTATAAAAGGGTATTGAACCCTTACTGAAACTGTTGGAAGGTATTGTTTTTACCAAAAGCCAGATTTTAAATGAGACGACTGACTCGTATTCTGATTTGAAAGCCTGTTGTGCTTATTGAGTTAATCATAAATGTGGATTCATTGTTTCCTACTGCTCAGTCTTTATTTACTCTTATTACTTACTGGGTTGGAGTACTCACATTACTCCCTGCACCTCGTGTACAGATTCAGGTATTTTGTGACTCGGTAGCGGGTGTTGGTTGCTCAGACGTGGAGTCATTAGAGCTAGCAAGGTGGTTGCACGACGTTCGCAAAACTGCTTCCTTCCTATCATTTTCATTTCTGTACTTAGTACATTTTGACGGTTTTTGTTATATTCAGACCTTGATAGATGCTCATGGCTAGTGACACCCCGATGTTGGGCTTGTATGTTATTTCCGCATTGTTCATTCAGACTTATATTATGAAATATTATTTAATCAAAGGCCTAAAAATGACTCTAAATGATTAAAGGGTTAATATAGGTGTTGTGTCGGCTTGCCTTGTCTTCACGAGAGGCGCCATCATGACCGGACCAGTTTGGGATCGGGATAAGGTGGTATCAGAGCCTAGGTTACATAGGTCTCACGAGTCATGAGCAGGTTTAGTAGAGTCTCGCAAATCGGTACGGAGACGTCTGTATTTATCCTCGAGAAACTGCAGAACCTTTAGGAAAAACTTCACATTCTTGAATTCTTATTGTGCGTCCTTGATTCAGCTTGAAAAGTAACTCTTTGAATTCCTTCCACGCGTTCGTATGCGCGCATGAGCGCTCAGTATCAGATGTGCATCGATGGCTTGTAATTCCCTAATAGAGGGGCGAGACGTGGTCTCTGTGAGTTGTTGTTGGTCCAGTCTGAAGGACTTGAGGCCGGATTTTGCCTATAGCTTGAGCACCGAGGTGCTGATTGTGTAAGCAAGTGATTTTGAACTTATATGTTCAGTAGTGTCCCTATTAGTGGGAGTGACGGCTGGATGACTACGTAATGAGTATGTTAGTACTGCGAGATGTATCCATATGATTTGGGAGCAACGAGAAGGGTCTGTTGGAGGATAGAAGAACTATTAGGTGCTTGAATTCCATCTTGATTCGAGGTATAGCCCCGAGTTATGGGCGTGTGAAGAATCTTTTCATGTTTCCCAGTTGTGAGTGAAGTAAATTTCATGTTGCAGTATAAGTTCAAACTCAGGAAGACTAAGTGACTGCGTACAGTTTATGATAGTGGAAGGTATACAGAAATGTTAGTTGGAGGCAAAACAGGTGGGTTATCTCTTGCGAAGTGTTCTGAGGTTGTGCGATCCTTATGTGTCTGTTAGGATATCTCATTTGCAAGTGAAAGATATGTGTTGTAATTTAAATTGGGTCGCTTAGGGAGTGGGTGTAACTATTACGAGAGTGAATGCGAGATTCGCAGAAGAGTCAAAATTCTAGATGATCTGTGTTTTCACAAGCTTACAAAGGATTTGAGTTTAATCTCACCATGGTATTATGACATCAATAGAGTATAAGCATTATGAGTTATTGAGTGTGTGTTGATCTATGGCTTCGAGCCAAGTGGGGGAGTCTAATATTGCTTAGTTGATTGTACAGTTATGTGCTATATTGGTTCCAGTTTGAGGCATACTGGTGAAGCAGTTATGGCTTACGGAGATTGAGATCGAGGATGTCTCGAGTAAAGGAAAATCTTGACAAGGTTACATCATGCTTCATAGGTATATGAGAATCACGGAATATCTTGAGTTGTTGTAGGTAATGGATGCTCGGTGCATAGAGCAGGAAGTGGCTTGGTTGTTCTAGGATGAGGTTACACTCTGCGGTGTCGGAGTGCTATTGAGGCATAGGTGATTCTATTTGTTTGATTAGGCTAATTGCAGTTTGAATAGAGTGAATAACTCTTGAGAATGATTCTAATGTGTTCAAGATTCTACATGTAACAATTGGGTATTTTAAAGTCGTATATGTGGTTAAAAACTGAGTTTTCATTGGAAGATGTCAAGACTTGTGGTATTTTCTATGTTAATTATGGGATTCTATGTATCAGTATTAAGAAGGTAAAGGTGACGGATTTAGATTCGCAGGAAACCTCTTCAGAGTAAAGCATTTTTGAGCGTGGTGCTCATGGGAATATTTGAGGAAGTATTCAGCGGCGTATGAGCCTTAGACAGTGTGGCTTTATGCTTGGGTCCTATGTGGTAAGTCTAGGTTGAGGAATTGTGATGTTATAGCAAGAAGGAGTATCAGGTTGAAGGTAAATCAGAAGGAAACTCGGATAGATGGTATAGCTTGGTAGTAGGCCGAGTCGGTATGGTAAGGATATGATTAGTTCTTTGGATGCTTATGAGATAATGAGTTTTTACGGGTGTTTCGCGAAAATTCTCTTGGATTTTAGTGACCTGCGTAGCTCGGTCGAGTTGGAAGGATTCAGTCCTGACAGTTCAGTTTTATGCACATGGAAATTCGAAGAGTCCTTGATGGTTTCTACCATGGTAAGAGATGTATATTTTCTATGATCATGAGAAGCATGGGATGTATAGTGGTTTTCTTCTAGATGGGATCAATGGGAAGTTCTTGGTTAGTGGAGTACATAGTTGCTTAAGGCTTGGAAGGGATATGAAGTTCTCGTGTTATCCTAGGTCGGTGTGTTACATGCGGTATATTGGGAAGGATTGGGAATTGCATGTGTAAGGTTGCGATTTAGTTCTGAAAGGAAGGTCGTAAGATTCTTAGGCAGTACGGGCAGTTTCAGAGGATTAAGGAAATGGTATTACTAATTGGTGTGGCTTTATGAGGGTATACATTTCAAAAAAGGTCGAGGTGTTGAGTTATGGATGCTTTATTGGTGTTGCGGCACTATCTCGTTCAATCGAATGATGATGTTCGGGTTGGCTTGATGGCACAAAAGAAGTATAGGTGTACCCCTCATGGGATGATTGAGTATTAGAGGTGTGTTGTATATTTGAGCGGTGAAATTGGGTTGGTTATGGTAACTCGTGTACTTTATGGGTTTGGAGACTAGAAGTTCTCATATACAGGTTAGCTCATGGTTGTGGACGACAAAGATGCGGGTAAGTTAGTCAGATGGTAGTATGTGCTACGATTCAGTCATTGTGAACCTTCGGAGGGTTATTTATCTGTTGTAGGTAACTAGAGTTGATGTGTGGTTCAACCCATAGGGATGTATGTTCTGCATCGAGACGGCCTTGTTAACTTCGAGTTGCCATTGGTGAGGGATGTGTTGATTCAATTATCATGGGGCTATTAGAGTTCGGAGGTGATCTATGAGTTACCTTGCTGGGTTGTGAGGCATTATGACTTGTTGGTTATAGGCACTAGCGGTGCGGTTCCATTGGGGTTTCATAGTGGAATTCGAGCGGGAAGAGTACTGGGTATTGCTCGGTGGACGGTGTATCGGTCGTGTCCCTTCGGGTATGTGTAATGTTATATCAATTGCTTCGCGGTGGTTATGATGATTGCTTTGGTTTTATACTTCATATTGCGCACGGTTGTCGATTTTGAGCATAGTGACTTAAGGTGTTTTCACGTGGACTAGTGTTTGGATGAGGTCGCGCATTGGAGCGAAGCTATGAGGAGCTATGATCCTGCGGGTTAGATTTATGTGTTCTGTTTCTATGATGTGAGACGGGTTCTCGGCATTATGTGTGGTGGTACTAGTGAGCTTGCGGTACAATTCTTTCATTTGAGTCATTTTCATGAATTGAGTAAGTTCGGATTGTGGCTTATTGGTGCACGGATTGCACAAATCATGGCTTTAGTCTGTATTGATATGTCAATGTCACCAGAGTAGTTGTGTTGGATTAGATGAGATCGTCGGGATCTTTAATGACTGCAAATGGATTTGATTTCAGCATGTTGGAAGGATAATATCGAGGTTCAACTCAGAAATTTGCTATGGTCTTTGCCAAAAGAGAAGTGGCTTCATGAATGGTTGATCTAAGAAAAACGGTTATGGCTTATTGCGTGTTTTATTTATCATTGGCAGTATATGAAAGTTTTGGAAGGAGACTTTAGTTGATAAGAGGTTTTCTACCGGTATTCGGTTGTTGTGTGCAACTGTTGTGATTAGAAGTTATCGCTACAAGTGGTTGAGGTATGTGGTATATCATGTAATTGCACCTGAGGTTGTAGGTATGGGTTATTACAGCTAGTTCGGGCTTATTCAGAGTGTAGATGTGAGATTTTGATCTTGCGGATGATTTCAGAAGTGAAAATGTGGTTCTAAGGGTAATGGGCTAGGATGGATTGTGAAATTTCAGTTACGTTGTATTATCGGACCTATATGAGATAGGGTGACGTGGGATCACCCCTGTCTATGTTCATGGTAAAGTTATTTAGCGATTGGTTGGCTTTTGGAACAACTCTGGGCACGTTCGAGGACGAACGTATGTTTTAGTGGGGGAAGATGTAACGACCCGACCGATTGTTTTGAACTTTTGCACTTTGCTCGCCAATTTCGGGCATGACTTGCCCCGTGCGATGTGTTATGACTTAAGTAAATCGTTGGTTTTGGTTTCAGGGTAATCGGAATGAATTTGCAAGAACAGTTCTCAGTTTGAAGCTTGAAATTTGAAAAGTTTGGCCAAGATTTGACTTGTTGGTATATGATCTCGGATTGGAATTTTTATGATTTGGTTAGCTCCGCTAGATGATTTGGGACTTGGGAGCGTGATCGGAATGTGTTTTGGAAGTCCGTGGAAAGTTTAGGCTTGAATTGGCGAAATTGAGATTTCGGCATTCTCCGGTGGATAGGTGAGATTTTGATATAGGAGTCGAAATGGAATTCCGAGAGTTGCAGTAGTCTCGTCGTGTCATTTGGGACATGTGTGCAAAATTTCAGGTCATTCGGACGTGGTTTAGTTGGGTTTTTGATCAAAAGCGTAATTTGGAAGTTCTTGAAATTCTTAGGCTTGAATTCGATGTGATTTTGGTGTTTGGATGTTGTTTTGAGTGTTTCAAAGGTTGGAACAAGTTTGAATGAGGTTATGGGATATGTTGGCATGTTTGGTTGAGGTCCCGAGGGCCTCGGGTGAGTTTTGGGTGGTCAATCGGACTATTTCGTGTTGTTTGAAATTGCAAAAAACCAGCTGAAGTGTTGCAGACAATTTGTTCATCGCGTTCGCGGTCAGGGGCCTGCGTTCACGAAGGGTGTTCTTCTGAGGCGCAGATTTTTGCCTTCGCGTTCGCGTTTCTTGTGTCGCGTTCGCGATGTTGTGATGTTTGATTCTCCGCGTTCACGAGGCATATGTCGAGTTCGCATAGAGTAAGTGGATCAGATGAGGTCCTAGCCTTTTTGTACTTCACGTTCGCGTAAGGGGTTCGCATTCGCGATGGTTTGGAAAGCGGACGCTTCGCGTTCGCGAGATGGAGGCCGCGTTCGCATAAGGGAATTTTTGGTCAAAGGATTTTTGTGCTTCACGAACGCGAGGCTTGGACCGCGTTCGCGAAGAAGGTTTTTGACGCCTGGGAAGAATGTTTAAATAACCATTGTCCACGATTTTGGGGCTAACTTTCACCATTTTTGGCGATTTTAGAGCTTTTTGAGAGGATTTGAAGAGGGATTCAAGAGATATACTCGATTCTTGTGTGAACTCCACATTATTAACCATGGAAATTAAACCTAAAATTGAGGAATTAGGGCTTGAATTTGGAGAGTGTAAATTTGGGATTTAAGGGGCCATTTGACGTCTGATTTTGATGTTCTTGATATGTATAGACTCGTGAGAGGATGAGGATTCCATTGATGTTAATTTTGTGGGATTCCGAGACGTGGGCCCGGGGGCCGGGTTTGAGCAATTTCGGGATTTTTCATGTAAATTGGATATTTCCGAGTGAGCTTTGTTCCCTTAGCATATTTTAATGATTATGTACTGATTATGGATAGATTTGGAGCATCCGGAGGTCGATTCGTGAGGGCAAAGGCATTGCGGGCTAGAGTTTGGACCGGATCGAGGTAAGTAATGATTGTAAATGCTGTTCTGAGGGTTTGAAACCCCGGATTTCACATTGTTGTGCTACTTGAGGTGACACACATGCTAGATGACGAGCGTGGAGTAGTGCACCGTTGGGGATTGTGACTTGGTCTGTCTCGTACAACTGCTAAGTCGCGTATTTGATTTGAAAATCTTATGATATTCCATGTTTTAGAGATTGATATTATATTTGGGCGGTATGCCATGTTTGGGGCCTTGTGCCGACCTGTTGAGACCCTTAGGGATATTTTTACTATTTTCCCTCACTCTATTTGTTTTGAAAGCATATCCTCAGTCATGTTTTACCTGTTTATTGTTTGAATCTGGTTTTATCTCTTTATTTCTTAAAATGTGAAAACTGGTTGGGCTGCGTTCCCTGTTTTACTGATGGTCCGAGTGATTATGAAGTTGATGACTAAGATAGACCGGGGGTCTGATTGTGAGGTTGATGAACTGAGATAGACCGAGAGTCTGATTGTGAGGTTAATGACTGAGAGAGGTCGAGGGCCTGGTAGTGAGGATTATATATTTATGGATCGGGTTGCGCGCCGCAGCAATATATATATATATATATATATATATATATATATATATATATGGGCTGCACGCCGCAGCGATATAGAGCTTGTGCTGTAGGAGCCCCTCCGGAGTCTGCATACCCCTAGTGAGCGCCGTCGGTGAGATATATGGATCGGGCTGCACGCCGCAGCGATATATGGATCGAGTTACGCACCGCAGCAGTTACTATATGGTACCTATTGAGTGTGAGCGCTGAGTGTGAGCGCTGATTGGTAAGAGTTGAGTCATGAGTGACTGAGAGGCTTGCCCGATGAGCGACAGACATATACATGCACATGAGTGATGCTCTGCCTGAGGGGTCTGTTTATGAACTTATTGATTTTCACTCCTCTTTAAAAGTGATTTTCTATCGAATATGTTGATTTATTTACCACTTTCACTCATCTTTATACTGAGCCTCTGTCGAAAATGTTGAACAAATATTTTTAAATAACTTCCATTTAACTAGGGTTTTATGAGATGTTCAGAATTTAATCATTGATTTGGCTTTGTTAGTTCCACTAAGATTTTCATGTTATGAGGTATTTATGATTCTTGTTTTGCCCGGGGCTGTTTACGAACTATGTTTTGCCCGAGGGGCCGATTATGGTTTTCATCTCTTTTATTATAAAAGGGTATTGAACCCTTACTGAAACTGTTGGAAGGTATTGTTAAATGACTTTTACCAAAAGCTGGATTTTAAATGAGACGACTGACTCGTATTCTGATTTGAAAGCCTGTTGTGCTTATTGAGTTAATCATAAATGTGGATTCATTATTTCCTACTGCTCAGTCTTTATTTACTCTTATTACTTACTAGGTTGGAGTAATCACATTACTCCCTACACCTCGTGTGCAGTTTCAAGTATTTCGGGACCCGGTAGCGGGTATTGGTTGCTCAGACGCGGAGTCATCAGAGTTAGCAAGGTGGTTGCACGACGTTCGCTGCACTACTTCCTTCCTCTCATTTTCATTTCTGTTCTTAGTACATTTTGACGGTTTTTGTTGTATTCAGACCTTGGTGATGCTCATGGCTAGTGATACCCTGATGTCGGGCTTGTATGTTATTTCTGTGTTGTTCATTCAAACTTATATTATGAAATATTGTTTAATCAAAGGCCTAAAAATGACTCTAAATGATTAAAGGGTTAATATGGGTGTTGTGTCGGCTAGCCTTGTCTTAACGAGATGCGCCATCACGATCAGGCCGGTTTGGAGTCGTGACATTCCTCTTTCGTCAATATGTCCACTTTCAATGCTTCTTGAATAATTCCAAGCCAATAAGTTATCAGAATTGAAACAATCTAAATATATCCAACTCTGTTTGCTCCAAAGAAGTTCTTGTCTTTAATAATTTCATTCTCAAGAAGTTTAAGGAGTTTATGAAGTTCTCCCCTGGCTTTCTCCTTTACTTCATTGTTGCTATCATAACAAAGTTTCTTCATCTCTGCCAAAATGAGAGTTCAGGTATGTTAATGCTATCCCTTCTTTCTTTTTGGCATGATCTATACAACACGAACGAAACGAAAAAATGTACAAATTTCATAAATGACTCTATTCATAGAAATACTATAGATGTTGATGTTCTTGATTGCCTATGTGTCATATTATTCTATCATCTATTTATGGGTCTCAAAAATACGTAAGTTGATAAAAATTATTTCATGATATTATTCAGAGGCATAATGGTCTTATGGCATTCCGAGAAAATCTTATTAACGTATTTCTTACGCATTTCATGTATTTATATATGTACATCGACCCATAACCAGATGGCGTTATATACGCATATATATGTATATTATATTGATATGGGATATCGGTAAAGGTTGCGGCGTTATATACGCACCACCACCTGATCAGCTGGTATACGTTGATGATTTGCCCACAGTGGCCGAGATGATATGATGGGATGCCCTCAGAGGCTTGATGATGTTATGAACACATGTACCTATGCACGACATGACATTCATATGCATATGCATGACACTATAAGTATTTCATGATTTACAGAGTTATCCAGACTTATAGATTGAGTCATTTATTCTATATTTCTTCCATGTCTTTTATGTACTTATTTATGTGCCTTACATACTCGGTACATTATTCGTACTGACATCCCTATTGCATGGGCATGCTATGTTTCATGCCCGCAGGTCCCGACAAACATATCGAGAGCCCTCCAAGCAGGCTATCAGCTCAGCGGAAGATGTTGGTGCGCTCCATTTGCTTCGGAGTTACTTATTTGGTTAGTATTATTTAGACGTGTATTATTTTATGGCAGGACTCTATCCCGACCTTTATGAAAATTATGTATTCTTAGAGGCTTGTAGATAGATATCATGTACGTAAAAGATTGTATGGCCTTGTCGGCCTATGTTCAGTATACGGGTGGATATTTAGTCTTATGCATGTATGTCTTATGTATAAATTGGTATCTCACGTTTTATTCTACTTATATCATGGCAGCCTTCCAGCTCAGTTATCTACGGTAGTATGATACGTTATGTTGGTACTCGGTTGAGTAAGGTTCTGGGTGCCCGTCGCGGCCCATCAGTTTGGGTCGTGACATTCTACTCTGGCGGAGGGGTCCGAACCTTACTATTTTGAGGATAATGATAAAGCATCGGAACCAAAAGTCAATTATATTATGAGCATCTGTTTTAATTATCTTCTTTGAGGTGTGGGAACTCTTTCATTCTTGAACCATATAGTCCACATAGATTCAGTCGTCAATTTGAATTTTATCAAACCAGTCCTAGTATTTTGGAAAATGACCTTCGTAGTACCTCATTAGAAGAAGGACTCAGATTTTGGCGAATTTGTGTGTCATATAATTCCACCAACGCGAGGGCGACCTTTCCCTTGGCTATATCTACGGAAAAAAAGCTATTTTTATTAGAGTACAGATCCCGGTGGACAAAAGTACATGGGAACTTTCTTGAAGATCATTTAGAATCTTTGGTGATTTTTGTTGGGCCAATCACTGTTGCGCCTTTATAGATCACACCTCAAGAGCATAACAAAGACGACACCTCCTACTTTGAAATCCAAAGTGGTTGCGCCACGAGACTTCAAGGGACCTCCATATAAAGAAGTTTGTAAAAAGAAGGGACATTCTTAGGCTCACCAAGTCCATGAGGGTTTCTCTCCATTATGCACCATTGTCCCTATCTCCAACAAACGTACACCCCAAAACGAGAGTGATAGTAGTCGTGGAGATCAAAACTTCAAGCGGGTGAAGCCATATTCAAACAAACAGGGAGATGCTAATTTGGGTGTAGTTGAGATTACTGACGACATCGGCAGTGCTTCAAGGGCTTTGACGGCTATCAAAGAGGTAACAATTAAAACTTTCATATTATCTTATAATATCCAAGTAATTTCACTAACCGTATTTTTTTTTCTATGCAACCAAATGGGGTTCATATTTCAATAATGTCACACCAAAGCAAGCCACAAGGTAGTAGCGAATCCGTGGCGGAGCCAGATTCGAGGAAATCACTTCCAATACCTAAGTCAGACCTAGAGGCGACTTCCATTCCTAGTCTTGGAGCAAAATCGGGGCCTAATTTTCCCCAACAATCAGCACCAACAATGTCTATCTTTGATGGAAGAAAGGTTGTCTTGACTCTTTGCAAGGATTTCATTTTGAATGCCTGGGCTAAAATTCAGGCCAAACTTGAGGATGCTACCACAGACAATGCTTCTTCTCTTCAATTCACAATCCAAGTGATTCTCGAGGAGATGGACGGAAAGGGTGTGGATATTTCCCCTCTAAGAGACCTATTGATGTCTTTGTTCGAGCTCGCCACTTCATATGACCAGGCACGATCAACTCTTTCTGACAAGTTGTGGATGATGAAAAACCTGAGTCATTTTTAAATGCCAAGGAACATTTATTCTTGATTGAGAAAGGGGAGAAGGTCGAGAAATTGTCTGCCACCAGTCAGTCTCTCAAAGAGGCCAAGGAGAAAGTGAAACAACTAAGAGCTCTTCGAGTTATTGCCAAGAAAGAGGTTGAAGAGATTGAATCTAAAGTCTCATCTGCTGAAAAGAAGTACTGTAGATATTCTGATGTTTCCTTGGAGACTGCTGATGACTTGGCCGATGTGGAGATGAAGAAACAACACTTAGAGGCCACCCTTAAAGACTTAGTCAATTACAAGTTGTGTTTTGATTAGCCTATATAGAGTATCTTATTTGCCTCTTGTTTTTTTTTCTTGCATTTAGTTAACTAGCGACTATCCTTGAAACTGAAAACTCCACTTGTTTTACTTTGCATTGCACGTTTTTATTGATGTTTCTCTTTCTTTTTTTTGACTAGTACCAATAGTTTCTTGATTAGCATGATGCATTGACATTTATGTAACAAAACTTAGCTTTCTTTGAAACAACATTTTGAAACCAACTTTATATTGCACCATGTTGTCAATTCCAGATTTGTGCAGTCTCGCCAAAAAATTCATATCTTAGTGTAGAAATGTCAAAATTATGAACCGTTTAATTTCTTGAAAACTAGGCTTCTAAATCTAGAACATATCCAAAATTATCAATTAAACAGCTTCAGAATCGTCCCATATAATATTTTGAAATCAACTTTATATTGCATCATGCTATCAATTTCAGATTTGCATAGTCTCACCAAAAAATTCGTATCTTGGTATAGAAATGTCGAAATTATGAACCGTTTAATTTTTTAAAACACGATCTAGAACATATTCAAAATTCTTAATCAAACAACTTCAAAATCTTCCCAGATAATATTTTGAAATTAACTTTATATTGCACCATGCTATTAATTCCAGATTTACGCAGTCTCACCAAAAAATTCATATCGTGGTGTAGAAATGTCGAAATTATGAACCGTTTGATTTTTTAAAAACTAGACTTCAAGATTCCAAAATAATCAATCAAATAACTTCATAATCGTCTCAGATAATATTTTAAGATTAACTTTATATTGCACCATGCTGTCAATTCCAGATTTGTGCAGTCTCCCCAAAAAAATCACATCTTAGTGTAGAAATGTCAAAATCACAAACCGTTTGATTTTTCAAAACTAGACTTCTAAATCTAGAACATATCCAAAATGTAAAATTTAATACCATAAGTACAGTTTCGGATAATATTTCGAATTTGACTTTAGTTTTTTGATATGCCGATAGTTCTAAATTAGCACGACTTCGCCAAAGTTTTCATGTCTTGGTACAGAAGCCTCGAGATCGGAAGACGTCTTACTTGCCATTAACCGAAATTCAAGAGCTACATTTCACAAATATCTTGGGTTCAAGTCTCACTGAATTTGAAACGTTATGCCACGCAATCTTTCTTCTTATACTTGTGGTCCCTTTTGACGCCTGTCTTCTCTTCACCTTTTTTTAGGGTAGAGGGCGGACTTGAAGACCAACAAGATTGAAGGTTTGGCGAATCTAAAGACTTAGAGAATTCCTGGACTTCAATGCAAATACTTGGAATCCTCCTAAAATCGTCCCATTAAAGATACCAATTTACCATGGAGGGTTGCCCCCTTAAAATCAAATGAGATCCAAAGTTCAATAGGAGGATGGCGTTTCTGCTTGATTTTACATTGCTTCATACTTCACTCAGACATCAGTTGGGGAACTATGTATCTTTTGAAATCATGCGACTAACTTAGAATGAAACTCTAAGTTGCCTACGTGCCTCGGTGAAGAGGATCAAGTTATACCGTAGTTCAGACTGGGTAATTTTTTTATGTCCTAACTTTTGCCTAGGCCGCCTCTTTCGAGGTTTTCAACCTAACATACTCTTTTTTTTTGTAGGGGTCGTACACAATTTAGACTCATGCGGGCCAGAAGTGTAGCAACATGCATTTTAGGCTCATGCATCAAGGAGCGTTGCAACTTCAAGGAAAATACTTCTTTAAAAACTTACCATTTATAGGGCCAATTCTCATGTCATCTGCATCAACCAACTTACAGCCCCACTTGAGTAAGCTTCTTGTACGACATATGACCCGTCCCATTTTGAAGTGAACTTCCCTACAGGTTTATGGGAGGTAATTATGGGTCTTCGTATGGCAAGGACGTGATCTCCTACTTGAAAGGATCTCGGGCGAACTCTTTTATTGAAGGCGCAAGACAATTGAGCTTGATAACATTCAAGACTCTATTAAGCTTCCAACCTCTTCTCATCAAGAGCCTCCAACTCTGCTAATCGAAGTCGAGCATTTTCTTCATCAGTGATACCAGTCGTAATGAAGGTATTTGACGCTCAAGTGGCAAGAAGGCTTCGACTCTATAAACGAGTGAATAAGGAGTCGTTTTTGTTGGCATGCGGTGAGTTGTCCTATATGCCCATAGAGCTTCTTCCATACGGTCATTCCAATCTCGTTTGGATTTAGAGACGACTTTCTTTAACAATTTGCACAGAGTTTTATTGAATGTCTCAGCTAGACCATTGGCGGCAGCATTGTACATCGAAGAGTTACGTTGCTTGAAGCCAAAAAGATCACAAAGCTTGTTCATCAACCTATTATCAAATGGCTTTCCATTATCTGTTATTATGTAATGAGGAATGCCAAAGTGTTAAATAATGTTTATGAAACTTGCAACATTTTCCTTCTTTACTTCCTTAAGAGCAATAGCTTTAGCCCATTTTGAGAAGTAGTCAGTTGCAGCCAAGATGTATAGGTGCCCACCAGAGGACTTTGGCAGTGGTCCAACAACATCCAATCCCCAAGTTTCAAATAGCCAGGATGCAATGGTCGGGTGCAACACTTCAGGAGGTTGATGAATAAAATTTGCATGGAATTGACAAGCCTTGCATCTTCGAGCGTAGTCCAAACAATCTTTTACCATCGTTGGCCAGTAATATCCCATCCTTTTTATATGGAAGTGGAGCTTTGGTCCAGACTGGTGTGACCCACATACCTCAGAATGCGCTTTTTGCAAAGCTTGGAGTGCCTCATCTTCCCCTAAGCATCGCAAGAGTACTCCCTTGAATGATCTTCTGTATAGGTATCTTTGTAGTAAAGGAAGCGAGGTGCACGACAACGGATTTCAGTTCTTCTCCGCGGATTTTCTAGAAGTATCACATAACATAAGTAGTCGATAATGGATTGTCACCATTCTTTTTTCTCGACTTCAGAAATAGAGACAAGATGCTTGAGTTCATTTTCTTCACCTTTAGCCTCATTTGGTAGCGGTACTACCCATTTTTGGCAGGCAGTAACTTGCGCTTGATCAGGCAGGATTAACGGTGAAGCCAGAGCAGCTAAAACATCAGCCTTCTTATTTTCTTTCCTTGGCACATGCTGAATAGTCACATCACCGAGCCACACCATTAATTTTTTAGCATAATCATGATATGGGCGTAGTTCAGGCTTCTTGACCTCGTAACTACCTAAAAGTCGATTGACCACTAACTGAGAGTCACCACAGACTTGCAATTGCAACCGCTTTATTTCGACAATCATTTCAAGCCCAAGTATTAGTGCTTGATACTCAGCAACGTTGTTAGAGTAGAGTTGCGTCACGTAAAATAGTAGGGCAGAAATTCACCTTGATAAGTGACAAATACTACACTAGCACCAGCTCATCCACGGTGTGTAGCACCATCAAAGTACATCTTCCATGGAGACTGAACTTTAATGACCATGGCGTCCTCATCAGGTAGTTCGTCAGTTAGCTCCCAATCATTAGGTATAGGGTGATCTGCCAAGAAGTCCACTAACGCTTATCCTTTTATAGCCTTTTGTGGGATGTACACGATTTCAAATTGTTGAAACTGGAGGTACCACCTTGCTATTTGATCACTAAGGACATGTTTTAACATCACGAACTTGATGGGATTTGCTCTAGAAACCAAACGAACGACATGAGCTTGAAAGTAGTGCTTCAACTTTTGGATTAAAAAGACTAGCGCCAAACATAACTTTTCAATTGGCGAATAATTCAGCTCATTTGGTGTCATCATCCTGCTCAAGTAGTAAAAGGAGTTTTCTTTCCCTTCACTATTTTCTTGGGCCAATAGCGCTCCAACAAACCTTTCTTGTGCTGAAATGTATAGTATTATCGATTTTCTAAGTATAGGGGATGCCAAAACTGGAGGCTTCTTCAAGTAGGATTTAATGTTCTCAAAGGCATTGCTACACGCTTGGTCCTATTTGAAAGGGACACATTTCTTCATAAGGCGACCGAATGGTTGGCACCTCTCAGCTAGGTTTGAGATGAATCTTCTAAGGTATGCTAGCTTTCCTTGCAAACTTTTCAATTCATGAATGTTGCGGGGCTCAGGCATTTTCAAAAAGGCATCCACTTTGGCTTGATCAATTTTGATCCCTCGATTTCGGACAATAAAACCAAGGAACTTTCCGGAAGTAACTCCAAAGGTGCATTTCAATGGATTCATCCTAAGTTGGTACCTCTGGAGCAAATCAAACACCATTCTCAAGTCTTTCAAGTGGTCGCCTCTCTTTCTTGATTTTACCAACAAGTCGTCCATATTATTCGACATTCTTGTGGAGAAGGTTATTAAATATATTCTGCATAGCTCTTTAGTAAGTAGCACCAGTGTTCTTCAAGCCAAAAGGCATTACCTTGTAGCAATAAATACCTTTGGGGGTACGGAATACAGTAAGCTCTTCATCTTTTGGTGCCATGTGGATTTGGTTATAGCCTAATGAACCGTCCATAAATGACATTACCTCACACCTAGTAGTAGCATCGATCATCAACTCTGGAATAGGAAGCGAGAATTCATCTTTTGGACCTGCATTGTTGGATTCTTGAAGTCAACATACACTCGAATCTGGCCATTTTTCTTCCTTACAAGGACAATACTTGAAACCCATGTTGGGTATTTAACTTCACGAATAAAGCCAACTTCGATGAGTTTGTTAACTTCAGTTTCAATCAAGGGAACAAGGTCCGGCCTAAAGTGCCTTTGGGCTTTCTTAATAGGACGAGAACCATTCTTGACGGCAAGGTGATGGACTGCTACTTTAGGGTCCACGCCAAACATTTCTTTGTAACTCCAAGCGAAGACATCCCTAAACTCTTTGAGTAACTCAATATAAGTGCTTTATTCATCAATTTCTATTAAAACACTTAGGTAGGTGGGTCTTGGTTCTTCATCAGTACCAATGTTAACTTCTTTTTAAGGCATCAATCGTTGCCTTCACCCCTTCTTCAAGTTCTGGCAGAGCATCTTTTGCATCTTCATCTTCTCAAGGGTCCCCATCGTTAAAGGATATGTGATAACATGGTGAAACATCATCCAATTTCTCGTCATCCTCCATTAGAGATAAAACACCATGCTCGCTTTGTACAGTAACATGATATGAAGAACCCACACTTTCTTCGTCTTCATCACGTTCTTTAGTGTATACCACTGTGTATGGCTTCACCTTCAGTACTTCATCACACGAAACCATGACTTTTGTTTGTCGCTTCATTCTAGAAGGAACCAAACTTTGAATATCTTTGGAGATCTTCTGAATCTTGGGTGAAGTAGGTGTTCTTGTATTTCGATAATTCTCTGGATCTTATTCCTCTTCTTTAATGGACCCAATCTCTCAAATAAGAAAGTTCTCACAGTTGATTTTCCAAGTCGATCAAAGACAGAAGGCCTGTTAGAAGCAACAGATTCGTCTTCTGTAGTGATATAATTGCTACTCGCCCTTCTTATTGAGATGCGCACTGGTGACAATTGTATCGCAAACCTTCACATAGTTGCCTCGTTTCAGCTTCTGATGGGAGCTTCCCTAACTTTAACGGCTCATTAGGATTGTATCCATCTTTTGCAAATAGCCTGTAAGCGTTAGGATCAAAACCTTCATCTGTTTGTAGGGAGTGCCACATTCTGCAAATGATTTTGGGTCACAAACCCTGCAAGTGGCATCGAGGACGACTTCACTGCCTCAATTCGTTTGACCAGAAGAGTTAACTCCTTTAGCATGTTAGTTTGGAGATTAGATGATTCACCTTCATCTTTCTTTCTTTTAGGGACATATTGGAGCGCAGGACTTACTTTCTTGCCATAAGACGCAATATTTCCTCTATAAGATTTATTCGCGTTGGGTTGTACCTCCTCAGTATCAGCTTTGTCTTCACTAGTAGTCACCTCTTCTCTTTTAGTTGTGGTATTATTATTATTGCTTTTCATTCCATCATCAGCTTTTAGCTCCTTCATAACGCGGTTCTTCAAGTAGAACTTTGCATCGGCGAAGTGTGACTCAGCCTCAGTGAATGGCTCATCATCAGCAACTATCTTCTTCTCGACCTCACCCTCGTAGTATTTTAAACATTGATGGTAGGTAGATGGAACTACTTTATTCTCATGTATCCAAGGTCTTCCAAGCAAGACGTTGTATGAAATCTTTGCATCGATCACATGTAGCCATGCACTTGATTGCATATCTTCAATGGTGATTTCCAGCCTGATCGCACCTATGGCTCTTTGCCCCCCTTGATTGAATCCTTGGATCATGACACGATTTCTGAGAGTTCATTCATGGGAATACCAAGTTCTTTCATAGTGCGAATTGGCAAAATGTTCACTGAGGATCCTCCATCTACCAAAATTCGATTTACCCTTTCATCACGCATATAGCCAACCAGGTACAATAGGCGGTTATGAATAGTGTCACCTAGCAGAAGATTGTCATTTATGAACGTGATATTTTTCTCACAAGCATTAACTTCTTGAGGAGTGGACTCGATGAGCTTTCCGAAGATGGTGCCAACGGTAGGTCATCACTCTTTTCTTCCCCTTTGTCAGCATGGCAATAAGTGGCATCAATGCCCTCATGAGAAATCTTCGTGCGGAACCAACTTGGTAAGAACTCCTCCAAGGTTACTAGATATCGTGTCTTTTTAAGGATGGTGCACCTCCACTTTTGCTTTCTTCAAATATTTAACTGGATTCCATCTCCTTGGTTTTTTCACCATCATTTTCCTTGTTGGTTGTTCTATTGGTTCTTTTCATGGGCTCCTTTTGTGGGGCCTACGACGAGTCACCAATGTCCAACCTTCATTATCATCAAGTTGATTGACTTCAGCTTTGACGTTATCCATTAATTCTTCATCTTTACTTTCTTTAAAACCACATAATTCATCCGGACTGAATGAGACAAAGGTGATAGAGACTTGGTTTGCGCTTGCTTTCTCATCTTCAAGAACGATCTTCTTTTCGCAAGCCAAGTCCATGACCTTGTCCTTGAAGACAAAGCACTTCTCCGGAGGGTGGCTAACAAGTCGATGGTATTTGCAGTAATTTGGGTCATTTGTTTTCCCGGATTCATTTGGTTGCTTCATCTCTGAAAGCTCAATGAGATTTAACTCGAGGAGTTCTTCAAAAATAGTTGACACATCAGAATCCAGAAATGGGTACTCTTTCTCTTGCATTTCTTTTAGAGTCAACTTTCTACTTGGCTTATCTTGAAAAGAAGTGGATTTCATACTCTGCTTTTTGCTCACCTTCGTTGTGAACTTCACAGGTGATGTGTTGACATTCATAGCTTCTTTGTTTTCAGATTTGGGTACGAACTTGCCCCATTTCTTGACTTCTTGCTTGTCGTTCCCTTTGCGAGGCTCATAAATAGGCAACCTTTCATTTCCAGTGAAGGCCATGCTCAACTCCATGTCACGGACACGAGTCACAAGTTCTTCAAATGTGCAGGCTGGATACCTTGCAAGATGTAGCGTAGTCCCCAATGCATGCCTTGGATGCACATCTCTATGCCCGAAGCTTCACTAAACCTGTCTTTGCAGTTGAGGTTTGCATTCTTCCAACGATTGATAAAGTCGATAATTGGTTCACCTTTTCATTGACGAGTATTTGTAAGTTCTATCATACTCACAGTACGTCTCGTGCTATAAAAGCGATTGAGGAATTCTTGCTTTAGCTGATCCCAACTATCAATAGATCCAGCCTCGAGGTCCGTGTACCAATCAAAAGTATTTCCTTTTAATGAACAGGCAAACTTGACGAGGTAATCTCCATAAGTCCCATCATTTTGCATGTCTCAACGAAGTGCGCCACATGTTGCTTTGGATTGCCTTTGCCATCAAACTGTTGAAATTTTGGAGGTTGATAGCCAGCAAGCATCTTCAACATATCGATCCTTGAAGTGTACGGCTTTGTGTAGGTAAAGGAGGACTTGGAAGCAACTTATATTTGTTTTTTATAGTCCCTTCAATGAACCTCTTTAGTAGATTGATTGGAATCATCCTTTCCAAAGAGACTGGAATTTCCTTAGTGGATGCAACTTGTCGTGGGGGAGGATCAATCTCTTGAACTTCTGGGAGTTTGACAGGTGCATGATAGATTCGTCTTCCATCAAGATTCTCACCCTGTCTGTTAGCTTGTCAATTCTAGCATCTTGATTTTGCATGCATTTGGTCAAGCCAATGATTGCTTCCGTCAAGTTTGCCAATTGCTCCTCCATAGATGAAGTGTTTGTCACCATGGCTTGCACGATTGTTGTGGATGATGGAAAGTAGCATGAATTGTCACACATATTGATCCTTGATTGGCTCATACTATGTGGTGCAAGTAGGGAGGATCCATCAATTGAAGCATCATCATCTTCCTTCATAGCAAAGTGCTTGAATCCGGAGAGGTCAAGCAGAGCAAGAGCTTTCTTGATCTTTTCAGCAACATTGCTTCCTCCTTCGAGTGCGTTTGTGGAAGATCTTGCCCTTTTGAGGATGAAGATCCGAAAATAGGGGTAGATGCAGACGACACCTGGGGTGCTTGTTGTCCTAACGAGCTTGCTTTGCTCCTCGTAACTGGTCCAAAGCTTCCAAATGTAACTGCGAGTATGTTTTCCACATAAGCATAGAACCTGGAATTAGCAGCCTTGGTGGAAGTTGAACTGGAGTTGATTTTCTTTAAAGCCATTTCAATGTTCTTGAATTTTGGTGATTGAAAAGTTGAGATGAGAGGTAGAGATTGTCCCACCAAATACATCACAACACATAGATGCCGAATCCACATCACCACATAGACGGATATAGACGGATAACTCTACACCACCATATAGACGGACAAATCTATATCACCATATAGATAGACAAATTCACATCACCATATAGGACGACTCACCGCACACCAAATTTGTTTGTAACAAATTTATTTATGATACAAAAATAAAGTGCAACCACAACATAAATATGAAGAAACATATTTTTATTGATAAAATGATGCGGGTACAATTCTGTTTGTTTCCTTGATTCTTCTCTTTAGATCTTTCTCCGTGATTCGAGGGCTTAACCAGCGTATTTCTCGAACGTAGGATGATGCGAACTTTCTTAGGATATATTTGATCTCCAAGAAAAGGAGGAACATCCGTTGATCACTTCGGTGGCTTTGAGAAAGACAATATTTGATGTCTTTGATCTCTTTGTGATTATTCCATGAATTTTTATGAAATTTCGAGATGCTCTCAAAGGGAATATGTGACCCTCTTTTATAGGTGTAGCTAGGGTTTTGGGTAAAGTACCCTCCAAGCTAGGATTTCAGATAGAGTAGCCTCCAAGAAACCTCGATGGACTCTACTTGTAGTATTTTAAATTTAGGATCAAACCCAAATTTCATATGGATTTGATCCTATAAATTTTTGATGTCTACAATAATGTAGAGCTATTATACAATGTAATTATGTTCTTTTCATACCTCAAACTAAAACTAGTCCATATATTATAATTTAAATATTCTTGAATTTTCATTTATGTTGTTGTTTTCACTTTTGTTTTTGGAAAAAAAAAAGGAAAAAAAGGGAAGGGTATATCAGTCATTAACACAAAACGAATGAAACTCGCTCCAGCAATCTTCTTCTCTCGCCGTCTCTAACCCTAAAACCTCAGTTCAGGTAAACTGCAACCCCTCTTTGGCTCCTCCTCTCAGTCCCATATTCGTTTTTTTTTTTACAAAGACAACATACAGAAAACGAAGATAATATAGCCAAAGAAAAATGGGGAAAGAGGAGACTACCCAAAAGTCACAGCTGGCTGTCACTGTAGAGCAGCTCATTGCCGTTAACCCTTACAACCCTGATATCCTCCCTGATCTTGAAAACTATGTTAACGAACAGGTACTCTCAAATTTACTCCAAAGTTTTATCTTTTTAATGGGTTCATATCCCCTTTTCATTTTTTTTTGGAATTTCTTTTTTTGATTGAGTATATATCAATGTAAATTTAGGTTTCTACTCAAACATACAATCTGGATGCGAACCTTTGCCTTCTTCGTCTTTATCAGGTTTGTTTCTTTGTTTTAACAAGTAAATAATTGAATTTGGTGTGAAAAAGCCAATTTTTTTTATTAATTTATATTTTGAGTTTTATTTATTATGCAGTTTGAGCCGGAGAGAATGAGTACACCAATTGTTGCTCGTATTTTGGTTAAGGTGCAATGAAGTTCATTTGTCTTGTATCCATTGACGTTACTCATTGCCTCTGTTATTATGTAATTTATTTCTTTGTTTGAATAACATAGGCCCTAATGGCAATGCCAGCTCCAGATTTCAGCCTCTGTCTCTTCCTTATCCCGGAACGAGTGGTACGTGTATCTGACATTGCCTTTATAATGACTTTCCCGTTGATGAATGTGAATTGTAGTTTTGCTTGTCTCGTGTACTCTGGGTAGAGTGTGGTTGGAAAAAAATGTAAATACTGTCAGCCGAAGATGTACATGGATGGCCGATAAAAAAAAATTCTACCAAGTACCACCTACTATTTGTTAATATTTAACCTTTTTCCATTAATGCCAAACACAACGTGTTAGTAGTTTCATTGCTTATGTTAATAAAAAAATACAAAAAGGAAAGTTAGTAAATCGATTATCAACATAATTCTGAAATGAGAAAACCCCAAATAGAGCATCTGTCACGTTAATCTTCTTTGAGGCAAGTTGTTCGGTTATCGGCATAGTTCCTTCTTTTGTCTCATTCTGAAATCTGAATGTGCCAAATTTTGGGTACTCATCATTGTCTTATGATTGCCAAATATTGAGTAATTAATTTCTGTCTGGGGATTTGGGAAGAATTGTTGCTTTATCATGTCAGAAATTCTGGATCAAATAAATAGATATAAATGATGTCTGAGATCTGATATCTACAAACATAAAGGTTGTAAAGATTGTCTTCCCTAGAAGTTGTCCATATCCTTCTATTGGCCTTTTTTAAATAAAAAATTTAAGCTAGTACAGTTTCCTATTTGTTTGTGAAATGCATCCATATGGATCTGAATGGATATTGAATTTGAGGGCCAACCCAACAAGTTTGGATTAAGGCATTGTTGTTGTTTGGTATTCTCTATGTTCTGTTGGTCACTTTCATGTACCAACTTTTGCTGCACTTCTTGCCTTCCTTAATTTTCTTTACTTATTTATTGTGGTTGCTGTGGTCATATGATGCTTTTGGGGAGGTAAGGCAGAACACATTTTGATATCTAGATATAAATCTTCAACTGTTTAAGATGCAGATACTATCCTTTTTTTATCATAATGATTTTCTCATTTCACTCCTCAGCAAATGGAAGAGCAATTCAAGACACTAATTGTTCTCTCTCACTACTTGGAGGTATGTCATACTGTGATTGCTGATAGTTTTCTTTCAATTCAATGATTTACTGAACAAGTGAAAACATCTTTTACAGACTGCAAGGTTCCGTCAATTTTGGGATGAAGCTGCAAAGAGCCGCCACATAGTGGAAGTTGTCCCTGGTATTACTGAATACTTTAATCCCCTCGCTCCACTGTTCATAAAGTAGCTATTCTTGATGCAATGAGAAACCTATTTATTTTACAAAAAAAAAGTGAAAATTCTATGCAGACATGCTTAGAACTGTTGAGACAAGGGGAATTTTATGGAAGGATTGAGTTTCAGACCATTTCCTTTTAGTTAGCTCAATTTGCTTGATCTATTAATTTGTAATAAATTATTGCAGCAGATATAAGCCATTAATATTCCTGAATGTTTCTTGTGATGATCTGCACTTGGCCCAACCTAAATCTTTGTACTGTTTTTAACAACAAAGTGAAGGAAATACAATGTCTAATATTCCCAACCCTATATTGATTACATGATCTACCAATCAAGGGAAAAATATTGATCACATGATCTGTGTATTCTGTTCCTGTATTCTTTAATCTTCTCCTTGCCCCCAGTGTTAGCAGTGGTCCTTGATAAAACGAGGAACTTTTTAAAGTTTAAAAACGTATTACATCTTTTGAATAGAACTGAGGAAACAACAGGAGTTTCATGGAGGGATTTTGAGTTTTAAACTGTGTCCTTTTACGTAGCTGTCATTGCTTATTCTACTAGTTATTACTTTATGTTGGAAGTTTAAGCCATTAACATACATGAATGTTTCTCCCTGACAAGTTAGACCTGGTCCAAACCTAAATCTTTGTGCTTTTTGCAACACAAAGATTTACATGATTTGGATATCTGCATTTGAAAACTCTGCGATCCACAATTGTATTGTCCTAGTGTTTGCTTAACTTCCAACTTAATTAATAAAATTATTGACCTCCAACTTTTTCAGAGAAACTGCTTTTGATGTGTGTCTGTGCATTCAAACAACTATTGTTTCCTGAAATATTTTTCAACAGCCAACCATACCTCTTTTGTATTAAGCAGATATAGGATGTTGCAAATGCAAAATCAGTTCTGTCTTTGATGAAAGTGAATGCTTTCTCGGACAAACTTGAATAGAAATGTTGGAGAGAAATAGTATGAGATGGACTTTTGCCGAGACTTGATCCCCTCTTGTATTATTTATATGTTGGCTAAATGCCTACTTGAACTTTTTCGCTGGACAAAACTGTTCCCTGTAATTAGTACTGGCCATTTTTTGGACTTTGTTAGTACTCTTGTCCTATATTGACACTTTGTATAGGGCCTAGCTTCTCTCTTTTGTTTTTGCCTTTTGTAACTAGGCCTCGTGTAACTATGTAACTATACATCTTCTTGATGTTTTTTTTACTGAAACACCTTACTCCATCAAAATATTTATATGTTGGCTAACTCAGACTTGTGCCCATAATGTTGCCTTTTGTCAAAATTTCTTATTTTGTTGCTCATAAAAGAACAAATTTCTTTTCTTGGTAGTTGTCTCCTGATTCTCCTTCTGTATTACACATTGTAGATTTAGCTTGAAATTTTATCGTAATTTTTTACAATAAAAAGAGTTTCATCATAATTTTGAGATTTTGACCTAGGATAAACTTCTTTTGCATATAGAATTTACAGGGTAATATCGTAATGTGCCTTTGCACGGGGTTTTCCACCCTCTTTGCTGGTGTATAGAGAAATGAATGATATTTATATTCAGAAAATATGTACTGCAGGTTTTGAACAAGCAATTCAAGCATATGCTGTTCATGTCCTTTCAATAACCTACCAGAAGGTTCCAAGGGCAATTCTGGCAGAGGTATGATTTTCTCCATGATTGCTTGTGTATTATCTATTCTAATATTTACTTGTGCAACCACCTGATAGAATTTGGAAGGCTCACAAATCTTAATCATTGGATAAATATATGGTTTGCAAAACAATAAGATGAATGGAGAAACTTCTTTAGAAGTTGAAATGGATGGTTGAATTTAGCCGATAGTCCCTTGAGTCTCTCCTATCATTATGACATGCTTTGCAGCTCACCCTGTAATTAAATCTTGGCAGGCAATCAACATTGAGGGTCTTTCATTGGATAAGTTCCTTGAGCACCAAGTGTCGAACAACGGTTGGGTTATTGAGAAAGGTCAGGGTAAGGGCCAACTTATCACGCTTCCTTGCACTGAATTCAACCATCCAGAACTTAAGAAAAATACTGCTGATAGTGTTCAGCTGGAGCATGTTACGCGTATCTTCCCCATTCTTGGCTAAAGCCTGCAATGCTATTGGTATAGAACCTTGAGTTGCTTCTGAGTTGAGAGAGCAAATTTTTATCTTGAAACACAATGTGACTGTAAGTCCTTGCATTTTGTGCACTTTGATCGACTCGAAGATGGTCGTCCTTTCCTTTAACTGCCAGTTAATTTTTTCTGGAAGATGTTACAAATGTATTTTTGTGCTCTTGAAGTTTATAATGTAGTGACAAGAACAATGTTAAATTATTATCCAGGGAGTTCGAGTCGAGATGTAATCCTTCATGTGCTTTAAATTACTATATCCAAAGGAGTACAAAGAACACCAGTTAGCCATTCTAGAGGATTGTTATTTAGAAACTAGCCGGTGTGTTCTGAATTTTAATTTTCCAATTCAATTTTTTCAGACGCAATCTTGAAATTAAGATTTTTAGTTTAAATTTTCAGGATAAAATGAGTATTGGCTAAACGCTAAATAGTATTCGTAAAAATGGCTATCTGTGTACTTCCCCCGATGCTTTGGCCAAGTGGAGTAACTACTTGGTTAGAAAAAGTTAAAAGTCATTTTTTGTACATTTAGGCAAAGTTGAGTAACTTTTTTATTACAAAATGTTTACACTTTTAATTTCAGTATAAAAGTTGGTCGTCATAAAATATTCTTTTGATAGATATATTTTACATAAATTGGGGAAGAATAACTTAGACTTAATTAGGCGTGTCCATGGATCGGATTTTTCAAATATTAGAACCAAATCAAATCAATTAAGTCAGTTTTTTATCGATTCAGTTTATGTCAGATTTTATCGGGTTTTTTGTTATTTATCGATTTTTTCGTAAATATGAGACCTACACTCCCTAACACATATTTTGGTGAATACATTCTCAACATAACAATATCAAATCAATTGTCCTTTAAGAAATGTATCATTTACAAGATATATTGATGATAAGTGAATAAAATAATGATGAATAATTTAAGAAAACTACCAATCTAACTAGAATGTAAAGACAAAGAAAGGGAAATTTGCAGCCGTATCCTATATTTGTGCCACCTTTTAACATGTACCCTATTTTTAAAAATTATTGATTTGGTAGCTGGTTGACAAAAAATTCTTAATAATATGACACTAACACCCTGATAAATCGAATGATCTGTAACCTCATTCATGAAAAAATATCTCCTCCTCCTCTCTCAGCAGCTTTATCAAAAAATCAGAAACTTCATGCTAATGTAGCATGAAGTTATTTCATGTTGAAGCTAAAACTTCATGTTAATATAGCATGTTTCATATTGAAGCTAAAACTTCATGCTAATGTATGCTGAAGTTATATCCTACAGTCTACAGTTTTGCCATGAGTGCTGAAGTTATTTAGTTCATTTGCGAAAATTTCAGACTAAACATGCTTAAGTTTTTGTCTTGCAGTATGTAATTTTCTAATGAGTTTTTGCTAATGCATGCTGATGTTATTTAGTTCATTTGCTAAAACTTCAGTTTAAACATGCTAAAGTTATTTAGTTCATTTGCGAAAACTTCAGACTAAACATGCTTAAGTTTTTATCTTGCAGTATGTAATTTTCTAATGTATTTTTGCTAATGCATGCTGAAGTTATTTAGTTCATTTGCTAAAATTTCAGTTTCAACATGCTGAAGTTATTTAGTTCATTTGCGAAATCTTCAGACTAAATATGCTTAAGTTTTTGTCTTGCAGTATGTAATTTTCTAATGAGTTTTTGCTAATGGATGGTGAAGTTATTTAGTTCATTTGCTAAAACTTCAGACTAAACATGCTTAAATTATTTAGTTCTAAATTATTTAGTTCATTTGCTAAAACTTCAAACTAAATATGCTTAACCTATTTAGTTCATTTGCTAAAACTTTAGACTAAACATGCTTAAGTTATTTAGTTCATTTGTTAAAACTTCAGACTAAACATGCTTAAGTTATTTAGTTAATTTGCTAAAAGTGCATGCCAAAACATGCTGAAGTTTTGTCCTGCAGTTTACAGTTTTGTCAATAGTCCTGAAGGGCAAAAGCGTCTTTTTAAAATACTTTTAACAAAAAATTGGGTATAGATGCAAACTAGAAAAATAAAACGGGTATAAGTTAAAGGGGCGACCAAATAAGACGCCCCATGCAATTTTACTGTACTAAAAGTACAAGCGATTAACATGTACTATAAAATTTTAGAAATTTGTATATATATATATATATATATATGTGTGTGTGTGTGTGTGTGTGTGTAATAATAATTTTAAAATAACTACTTCTATAGTCGATTTGGTTAAGTTTTTTCGGTTATTTTTTGATTAAAAACTAAAATCAAACCAAATTGGATCGATTTTTAAAATGCAAAATCAAAACCAAACCAAAAAGTATCATAATTTAATTTTCGGCTTGGTTCATTTTTCGGGGGTTTTTATGAACCCTCGAGTCTTAATTATGTGTAGTTTGCGTCTTAAACGCTTGTGTTTTATCTCTTGGCTATAAAATTATGGCGATATTGCTGTCAGCACTTAATACTCAAAATAATCACAGAAATATTATAACAATGTGCAATTGTCACGTTCTATCATTATTATGTGCCTTTATATTTACTCAAATGCTAGAAAATGATGTAACAAGTATCCCATCTACTTCAATTTATATGACACCTTTTTATTTATCTATTGACATTATTGTTTGTAATATCATTTCTATGAAGCTTTTGTAACTTGTCGATATGATGTTTGTTTTTTTTCATTTAATGAGTTAATGTTTAAGGAAAACTTTAAAAAAAGTCTCATCACATACAACTCTCTTCTCATAAGCAATTAAATGAATTAAAACACCATACAACCACATTAAGTTTGTCAGATTCATTGGTATATTAGAATGATGAGGATATCAAAGTTTTCTAAGGAAAATTCATTATTATAAATTCAAAAGGGAATTCTTATCTATATAAGGTGCCTCTTTTTGAAAAATGTGCTTCTTTGATATATTTTTGCCAAAAAAGTATTGTAAAATTTAAATTCAATTTTCTAAGTGGGCATTTGGACATAAGAATAAAATTTCAAAATAGGGATTTTTTTTAAGTGAAAATGATATTTAAAATTTAGAGTTGTATTTGGACATGAATATAATTTTGAATTGTTTTGAAATTTTGTGAGTGATTTGAATGAAAATTTTGAAAAACAATTTTTTTGAGTCAAATTTTTGATTTTTTTTAGAAAATGAATAAAAATTAAAAATTTTATGAACAAACGTTGATTTCGGAAAAAAAGTAAATTTTTTTGGAGAAAAAGGAAAAAATTTCTCCAAACGGAATCTAAATCATTTAAAAATTCAAAAGTGGAAAAAGACAAAAATGGAAGAAAGCAAAATTAACCTCGGGAGAAGCAGCAGAGGAGACAGCCAAGTCGGAAGAAGTGGGTCCCATCTCTTAAAACGCTCCCCCTAAATTCGAAAACCAAAGCCAAAGCGCGAAAACTTAAAAAGCCACTCGATTAAACCCCACCGTCGCTCTCCGCCGCGCGTGTTCTCCAACTTCCGGCGTCTCTCTGACATACTTTTCAGAGTTTCGCATTCTCACTCTGTTTGTACGGGTTCTTTTTTTACACTTTCTCTATCACCGAGATTTGTAAATTTCAAATATTAAATTATACATCTAGTAGTGTTCAATTAATTTATTCCCAATGTTTCAACAGTGCACATGCAGGGAACAATTTTTACAGCTTTAATTGGCAGGTTCCTACTTTAGCTGCAGCAATTACAAGGTAAATTTTTACTCATCACCGTAAGAATTCAGAATTTAAGCTCTAATGGCTGAGAGAATCTTAGAATCGAATTTATTATATTTATTAACGTTATGAGTCCATATCTATTTTATTAAAATTTTAGTAAATTTTTACGCATAAGGTTATGTTTCCAGTAAAAACTACTGGGTTCAGATAAATCAGTAATCTATAATTGCATCCAGCCCTGAGTCCATCAGCTTTTTTTTCTTTCTAATATCCTCCATTATATCACGTTTTGCCATTTCACTAGTAGTTGGAGTATTATTTATTACTACTATTATTTAAAATTTGAACTTTAAATGATGATTTTCGTTGTAGTACTAAACATTTTTAATGTTGAACTTTAATGTTGTCAACTGAGAGACAGTTGTTTTTATTTTCAGGGACCCTAGCTTTACGAGTTAGATTTTTTCCCTCTGCTTTTGAACATTTGGTACTTGGTGAGGACTGAAGATGCTCTACTTCTTTTGTAAGTTCCCTCAATCTATTAGCTCTATAACCATCTTTCTGTACTTCATTTTTGCTTTTGGTTGCTGTAGTTTATGTTTAGTTGCTGTGACAATGGGGACTCTTTTGATTTATTTTTTTATTTATTAATGTGGTAGTTAATGCTCAGCTTGCTCTCGCCTTCTCAATACCAACAGAAATGTTGGGTAACTCTACCTACCAAAAGTTTATTCAGATGGAAAGAAATCACCTAGCATTTTCTGCATCTGCTGAGATTTGAACCTTGGCATCCCATGGTTTTTTAATCTCACTTCATGAACTACTAGTGCACACTCCACTCTTGGATAATCTTATCTTATAGAGTGTTCGCATTATATATTCTGCAAAAGGCGCTCAAGTTCAGTCATTTGTGTGATCTTGTCAATCATTTTAGTTGTTTTTTTTAGTGTAAAGCAAAGTGGAAGGGTCTGCAGTTACATATAATCTTAAATACAGTTGTTCATTTTTATCTTATGGTCTACTGGGTGAGGTGGTTGTTGGGGGCTTGAGGTGGGGAGAAACATTGGTGGCTGCCTGCTTGTCTCTACGACATTGTTGATCATAGTACTAAACTTTGACCCAAGAAATTTTTTGAGAATGAAAATGACTTTGACCCAAGAAAATTGGTGTAGCTGTTTATTGTTTAGCAAGAGAGAAAAGCTTGAATGTTTTTTAACAAGCTATTATTTGAATATTGAAGGGCCAAATCATGGGTTACAATTTTGAAATGCTGGAATTCCACTCTTGGAGAGGTGAATGAGCAGGCAAATAGAGATGAAGACACATGTGAATATGGTGAAAGGAAGAGGTCCCAGCAGGGTGAACAGCCAACAGGTTGTTTTCGAGCTTAAACAACGTGTGGTTCTTGCGCTGAACAAGCTTGCAGATAGGGATACTTACCGACTTGGAGTTGAAGAGCTAGAGAAAATAATTGAATGCTTAACCCCAGATGGAGTTGCTCCATTTCTATCCTGTATATTAGATACTGATTCGGAGCAGAAAAGTGCTGTTCGTAAGGAATCTATCCGGTTGATGGGCATGCTAGCCAATTTCCATGATAGCACTGTTGTTCCACATCTTGGGAAGATGGTATCCAGCATTGTAAAGCGTCTCAAGGATTCGGATACTGTTGTAAGAGATGCTTGTGTAGATACTGTTGGAATTTTGGCTTCTAAAATGAGCAGTGTTGCAGGTGACGATGACAATGATGGAGTTTTTGTGGTGCTAGTGAGACCTATTTTTGAATCCTTAGGAGAACAAAATAAGCAGGTGCAAACTGGTTCAGCGCTGTGTTTGGCTCGGGTCATAGACAGTATTCAGAACCCCCCAGCTGCCATTTTGCAGAAGATGCTGGCTAAAACTGTGAAGTTGCTTAAGAATCCACACTTCATGGCAAAGCCAGCTGTTATTGAATTGAATAGAAGCATTATTCAGGTTGGTCTATCTTGTGTAAACTTCTCTGAATCTTTGAAATTTTCTGTCACGCATACGTACTAGTCATGTCAATGCTCGACTTGAAGGATAAGAACGTTCCAGTTTACACCATAGTGTAAGATCCTATCGAGTTCGCACTTGTGCAGCATATGTCTGCGTATACTTGGCGCCTTACAAGGAAATGGCCTTTGGGTATTAATCTCAGCAGTATAACCTAATTAAAATTTCTAGTTATGTTTTGCAAGCTAAGGGTGATTTATATTTCCGACAAAGATGATAAATTTTCACAATTTTTTCTAATTCAGGCTGGTGGTGCCAATACACATAGTGCTTTATCAATTGCAATGGCTAGCATTCAAGAAGTACTCAAGAACAGTGATTGGGCAACAAGAAAAGCTGCATGTGCCGCATTAGGGGACATTGCTTCAACTGGTGGAGCATTGTTCAGTGCTTTCAAGTCCTCCAGCATCCGTAGCCTCGAATCCTGTCGATTTGATAAGGTAGGTGATGCAGTCAGAATGCATAACTGAACCATGTGGTATGATTCTATATTGTGGTTGCCTAATATGAAATCTGAAATTATTAAACCTTATGTGCTCTGTTCAGGTGAAGCCAGTCAGGGACTCCGCATTGCAAGCTTTACATCTGTGGAAAAGGCTTCCCGGCCCTGGTACATCTGAACCTTCTGAAGCAGGCTCTTCGATAAAAGGTATGATGTTTTGTGCTCTCTGATGTGATATTTCTTTCAGTTGGTGCAGATTTCACTCATCTTACTATGATGCTTTGTGATGCCCTGATAACCTAGTTGATTTGTCTCACAACTAAGCAGTTAAAGTTACCGATTTGAGTGCTCTAGTGCTTGAGCTATGTTATTTGTTAAATTGAGATGGTTCTTGGGCCCATGGCTTTTAAGCCCAAGTGTCGATCTAGTTTCAGCTCAGTCTTGCTTCTGTCCTTGTTGGGCTGGCCATATTACCGGCGTGTTTACCAGTTACATGTTATTTACATCAGTAATTTTGAAAATTGACTTCCTTAATATTTGTTTTTGGTGACCTGTGTAATAATAGCTTGTATTTTGCAGAAAATCGGTATAAAGATGATTATGGTGATATAACAAGTGCCAGTGAGACAACACTGAAGGATGCCACACCTAAGAAATTTGGTTGTGACTCGACTAGAAACAAGCTTCCCCTTTCTTTGAGAAAAGCAGGCCATAACCATGTCGAAAAGCCTCAGCACTGCGGAACTAATGAGTGGCATGTGGAGGTAGCAGTTCCGACAACCCGTAAGATCTTTATGCCAGAAGTTAGGGATGAAGAATCAGAGGGTAGTTCTGTTATGAAGGCAGTTGAAAAAAGTGCTGAGACTAGAAGTTCTCATGATATTGAATATGAATATGTGCACATAGATGACAAACAGGAGTGCTCTTCTGGGTCAAATCTGTTTCCTGATAACTTTCAACGCAAAGAAGTCATGGGTTCTCACCAGATAATTGATGAGGCCAGTTTGGGTACACTATTGGGAACAAGTCAGCGTTCTGTAGTTGAAGAAATCAGTATTGAGGAACAACGATATTTTGGTGGAACACAGGACCGAAGAAGCTTAGATTCAACAACTACTGAATTGAGTTCTCAAAAATTGCATGGCTGTTGTTCTCATATAGCAAAAGAAATGTTATCTGTCCGAAAGCAACTCTTGGATATTGAGAATAAGCAATCCAATTTACTGGATTTACTAAAGGTAATCAATTTTACATTTCTTTTGTGTTAGTCTGGATCAACCAATGCATATTACAGGAACCAACCTTTCTGTGTCATGCCAATTTGTGGAAGGCACATCGCATGCTCTTGTAGTATTAATCTGTAATGTGTAAAGTAAGCCAAGAACTAAACTTCCTAGAAAATGTCCTCTCAAATACCCACTTATAAAGGTAGAGCAAAAGTTTCAGTATATGCATTATGCTTGTATCTTATTAAGTTTCTTTAAATGATGTATAACATGTTCAGTTGGTGCATTGTCCAAAAAACATGTTCAGTTGACAACAGAAATGCTAAGACAAACAAAGAGGTCTGTGTGTATCTATTTTTAAAGTATGACATTTCCTATAGATATTGGAGCAATAAATATGACCTAACAGTTATTGTGGCTAATATATCTTCTCACTAGAGTTAACTTATGACTAAGATTATGTATTATGGTGTACTGCTTAGATAATACGTGAAACAAAACATTTGTTGAAGAATGGTGTGGATATACTAAATCTGAACTAAAAATCTTTTAACTTCATTTGAAAATTAATAAATGGAGGAATTGATAATACATAAAAATTAAAATAGCTGTGGTCTGAGAAGCTTAAGCATTGGCTTCTTGGGCATGCCAGTGGTCGGAACTTAGTGGGATTTCTCTCTTATTAAACAGATAGAGGTGCTTTTTTTAAAATAGGTATTAAACAGATATGTGTTGAGCACTTGAGCTTCATCACCACATTGTGATCTCCTTTACCATTGATATGCCAGATCCTTTCTGCTCAAAGACTTCATCAGTCTGAGAAATAATTTTTTTTATTCTACAGTAAATTTCATATAAGTGATTATAGTTGAGGTTTTTCTTTTGTTCTTTCCTCAAATCCATCTTTGCTTTGTAAAGAAAAAACTTGAGCTCACAGATGATATCCGATTATAGCAAGGCCGCAGTTCAGTCACCTGCATGCCACTGTTCAATTATTTCTGTTTATTTCTTTCCCTTTCCTCTGAAACTCAGTTTTGTTTGTTCATAGTCACCTTATTCTTTCGAGTTAGCATTTGAAATACTTACTATTACTTGACTGTCCCCCTGTTGTAACTGATATTTTCAGGAGTTCACAACCAACATAGTGGATAACCTGTCAATGATGCAAATGAAGGTGGCCGGTCTTGAAGGCATGGTTGATAGAATGGCCAGTGAACTTTCTTATGGAGGGAGATGTCCTGATCCATTGGCAACAAAATTTATGAAAAGAAGTCCTTCTGTTGCTTCCCCAAGACTCTCCACGTACACCCCAAGGCCATCTGTTGATATACATCATAGGAAGTCTCCGCTACTGCCCACCAAAGACATGGATGTTCAAGAGGAAAGGACACTTGTGAAGAGTAGATCGAGCAGTTTTAGAACACAAAATCTAGACATGTGGACTGATCCTGCTGCAAAACAAGGTGGATATCCTGTTGGAAAGGGAGTTCACAAAAATAGTGGACAGGGAACTCATGGAGGTCAATTGAGGAGAAACAATGATGTCTTCAGCAGTATTTCTATAACTAATGCTAAACAACACCACGTAGATGTCAAGAACAACCTCTGGAGAGTTGTTAAAGAACATCTGTTGGAAGGGGATGTAGACTCTGCTTATGTGGAAGCCCTTTATTCTGGTGATGAACTTGTTTTGTTTGAACTTATTGATACAACAGGTCCGGTTCTGGAGAATTTATCGCAGAAGACCGCAAGTGATCTTTTGGCCACTTTGGCATCGTACTTCTGTGAACAAACATATGTGAATAACATAATTCCCTGGCTGCAAAAGGCAAGTGCATCTTGTGGTTATCAAAATCTTTAAACTAACTTTATCCGTGTTCTTGAAACTTTAAATGCACAAACAATTCTTAATCAGGAAAAAAGGTTCAACTCAGAGTTGCTTCTCAGTAGACAAGTTTTTTTGGTCGTAAGTAGGGTTTGAATACTGTGTCAAATTACTTTCCCTTCTTCTGCCTTATTTATGTTTTCTGCCAAATCTGTGCTTCCGTTTTATTCCATACGTTTCTGCTCATCTTACTTTTATATCTTACGCGACTTAGATGACATGTCCACTGCCTTTTCGTTCTGCAACTTGCAACAATTCTGAGTGTACCCATGGTAAAACCTGTTAGTCTGATTACTTCTAACATAATGATGTATTTCTCTCATGAACGAGTAAAAATAACTACGCTTCAATCCCAAGCTAGTCGGGGTTGGCTCATAAACAAATCCTTTTTGAAATATATCGGGATTTTTGCCTCATGATATACTTTTTCTGAAGCTTAGGTGGTGGACTTGAGTTCCGTCCATGGACCAGATTGCATTGCCCTTTCTTCAAAAGCAAGGCGGGAATTTCTTTCTGCATTTCAGGATGCAATAAAGGGTGGATATTCTACCCCGGCAGAGAGAAAATCTTTGATGCAATTGGCAATGACTTTAAACCAGATTTGGGGTAAGAAAAGTCCTTTTTCTAATTTAAATTTGTCTCCAGTCAGAAGCTTACTTTGTTGAATGATCAATTACTTATACCTGCTGCAACTCTTGTTCAACACGGGCAGAATATAACAACATATATATATATGTGTGTGTGTGTGTGTGTGTCTGTACATATGAGATTTTGTTTGTCAGAAAGATCCTTTCTTTATTGTTATAGATCCTTGCATGATGAAGCGACGTGCATAATGTTAGTTACGTTTTAAGTCCTGGTATTGTGGCATGTGATACATATTATGAAAATAGAACTTAACGAGTTGATCGCAGAACCTGCAACCCTTAGGATAGGAGAGAGTGGTCATGTGGGGAAGGAAGTTCAGTTGATGATAGGTTTCACTCTTCTGTTTTTGGTCTCTCAAAAACAGGAGAAGTGGTGAACCCAAGTTTGTAGCATAGTGTAGCAAGTCTCATTCCGTGATGGTGCCCTATTTGAAACTCCTGTGTTTTAAGTTTCTTGAGAATGGAAGGACAATATGATTTTGCCGTTGACAAGGCCCTACATATGACACTGCAATGCAAAAGCTTGTGTTTATTCATTTACCTGAATTAGTGTGTTAGCAATTGTAAAGTTGATCAGGGAGAGAACCTCTTGTTGCTTCTGCTTCTTTTCCTTCTTCATAGAGGTGTCTTCACTCTAACATCATTTGTTTCTCATTGCAGGAAAAAATGCGCCATAACATGCCAAAAAAGTTCCAGATATTCTGTCTGCTTGAATTTGGAAGCAAGCTTATATACCAAAGCAGAAGAGAACGGATTTGTGGAGGGAATGAATCTTGATGCTTGGAAAGACTTGCTCTTTTCTTCCTTTAAAACTTTTCAAAATTTTAAGTATGGCTGTAGAATGAAAGATTCAAGTTTCTAGCATCAAAACTGGTTCGTGAATCTGTGATCTCCTTTTGTTCATTTCTAAGCTTACTTGAAAAAGCTGTTTAAGCATTGATCAGACATCAGCCATTGATGTCAACCATTCATTAGCTGACATTGTACAGTTGAAATGGAACAGTTATTTCATGAGTTTCCTTCTCCAATCTCATGTTAGCAGCAAAGAAAAAATTATAAGAAGCTCCTTTTGGTTAGGACTTTGCAGTTATAATTACTATCCTTGGTCTAGTGAAATGAATAAGGGACAAAAGGAGGTTTATTGCTAGAATGGAACTGGATCAAAACTTGAAACAATTTCTATCAGTTCGAGTCAGGTTAGGATCCGAACCAGATAGATTTTGGTTGATAGAATTATAAATAATCATATGATAACACAAGATTAATAAGTCACTTGATTTGATTGTTCAACCTGGTACATTGAGGATCCGAGCTTCTTCGAATGAAATCTGTACCAAAACCAAAAATCCGACTTGATATGCTAATTTATTAGTATTTGGTTGGGTTGGAGGTTACGACCATGTCATGCTTTACTCAGTAACACCAAAAACAAATTCCTCAGACAACTTTGTTTGCTTCCCTATAGAGACTCCATTCAAAAGAAGGAATTCCAAAACTTAGGGTCTTAGCAATATATTTGGTCCAAATGATGCTTGATGCCAGACCCCTCCTTCGGAGGGACCTTATTATTTCCCTAATATTACCAAATGTCTCAAAGCTAAGGCAATTTCCTCAATACAGCATAATAAAATAGACGCGGAATGACATACAAAGTGTCTTCCAAGTATAGCTAATTCCTCCAATGAAGGAATGCTAAGAGAAAAGATATGTAATGCGAATTAATAAAGATGCATTTGGTACAACACAAGATTCATCTAAGCTTTGCTTGGTAGCTTCAACTTCTTGAAGAAACTGATCCCACATCGAGCACAAGATCAGGAGAAGGGCTATAAAGGTCACACTCCTTTGGTATCTCGCTCTTGCTTCTTCCATTTGTTTGTTTACTCCTCTGTGCTGCATCAGCTTCTCTTTCACTTTCACATTTGAGTGGGTTTGCTTTAGCTTCATACAAGGTGACACCACCACTTCCACTCGTAAGAATTGCTTCTTCACCTTTATCTTGTGGTTGAAGCGCTTCAAGTATTTCAACGACTTGACTCATGACAGGCCTCCCTTTAGGGTTTTGGCTTAGGCATTGATAGGTTAGATTGGCAACTTTTAATGCAGTTTTAGAAGAGTATTGACCTTCAAGTCTAGGGTCCATTATCCTGAAAAGCTTCTTGCTATGATTCAAGAGAGGTCGAGCAAACTCTACAAGGTTATGTTCCCGGCTAGGTTTACTTTTGTCCATTGCTCTCCTTCCAATGAGCATTTCAAGCAAAACAACGCCAAAACCATAAACATCACTTCTGGCTGTTAGATGTCCTGAATAATGCAATTGCGCATCTTAGTTCAACAACAATACACAGAATAATCACAAGCCATAAGCAAAAGTGAGGACAATTACAGAAAGGCATAAGCCATAAGGCGTATAACATGTTGGTCGTTGGCTGCAGAAAGAAGATCAGGAAGATGCTATGAGTTATGTTGAAGAATTTCAATACTTGGGTCTTCAAATGCAGTTTCTGTAAACAGCTGTGTAAGGCAGATGGACTAGATATCGATGCTATATGTGTTCACAAATATAGGCAAAACGTCAAATCACTCATTTATAAAGGTTGAAGAGGATTTGGGCAAAATAGGTGTCTAACCATCGTTCTTTGCTAGGCACAGAAGGTGCTTTACCTACTGAAAGAAATAAGCGGCCGCATAAAACAAACAGCTATCTCATTAGCTTTTGTTTTATGCTTGCCTGGTTTTTGCAACAAGCAACCATAAGACTTACCGGTCATGACATACTCTGGAGCAGCATAGCCATAAGTGCCCATTACACGAGTTGATACATGTGTTTGATCTCCCATAGGCCCATCTTTTGCAAGTCCAAAGTCAGAAAGCTTTGCATTAAACTCCTGCATCAAATCAAAATGTTAATAAAGGCAAAGATTGGATAGCACTTTTAGTTTCACCCGTACTTCTTCTCAGTAAGTAGCCAATACCACACCACAAACACAAACAACAAAACCAACCAGAAGGGATTTTGAAAGAAAAGTACATCATGAAAAAGACAACTCACCGCATCCAACAAAATGTTTGACGTCTTGAAGTCCCTATATATTATAGGCCTTTCAGCTCCATGAAGAAAAGCAAGCCCTTTAGCAGCATCCAAAGCAATTCTCATTCTTCTTAACCACGTTAGAGTAGCACAGACTCCTACAGCACAAGACATGATTGAAGAGAGGAAGAGGAAATTTCCAAAGAGAACAAACAACTCGATAATACTGATCCGTTAAATAAGGATCGGGAAACAAGAAAGACAATTCTTTAGCCTTCATCAACATGGAGCGACATGGGTACTGAGTACTCACTTGGAAAAAGGTGCTTTTCCAGGCTGCCAGATGCCATATATTCATAAACTAATAGTCTATGGTAATCCTCGCAGCAGTATCCAATCAGCTTCACCAAATTTGGATGTCGAAGCTGCCCCAAGTAGTTCACCTCTGCCTGCATGTAAATGAGTTAAATAAGCGACGCACATGCCATTGAACAGCAGACCAAAATATACACTTAGCAAATATCTTCTTTACACTGTGTGTTGCATTCTCCCAAACGCATGTCACTATTAATTTGTATGCAGTTGAGATGTAAGATATATTAATTGACATCTAAGAGTCCATTGACAAAAAAATATTTGGTCATTATATCACACAGGAAACAGAAAAAAGTTGTCCATTGTTTGAGTAGTTAGACAAATAGACGAAAGCGATTAACACATGAATAAGTGACAAGTGAAACAGAGAAAGAAAATTGGAGAAAAGAATTTACAGGAAGACAAGAAGTACCAGAAACCATGGGAGAAAACAAAACAAATGAACCAAAATGATGTTACTGCTTATAATTTAAAATAAGAAACCGGAGAACTGACCTCTTAATATTGGATATTGGAGAAAAAGAAAGGCAAGAGGGCAATTTTGAACTCAGCTAAGTTGCTTTGTCCAAAATATGACAAGTTTCTTTTATTGTTCAACGGTTTAGAGAATGTCCGTGAAGCCAACATACATTTTACGCATTTTCAAACAAGTTGCGAATCTTCATTCTTAGTAAGATTACATGGATAGATCATGTCATTTAGGAGACTTGTGTACATAATCTCTCTGGATTAGACGACACAATTGCACCTAAAAAACTGAAGCAACAGCATGAAATTATAACTCATAGCACAATTAAAGGCCACATGCCCACAATCAAGTTACTATTAAGCTTCAAAATAAAAATGTGTAGAACCTGTCCCAAATTGGCGAAACCATCTAGTTTATGGAGATATATCAGGCAATTGTGTGTTCCATAGAACTATGTATATACTTCTCTTTCACCTTATGCTACCTTCCCTTATTTGCTTTTTAGGCAGGATGCATCAGAGATTCAGAGGAGCAAGATTGGTGCGGAAAAAGAGAGGTGAATGACTATTTCAACTACGCATCAAACTAAACAAAGGGATACCAAAAGACTGTAAATAATATAGACAATAGCAATATTTTCCAATCTTTAAGCCAAAACCTCATTTTGGTAGTATCAGTAACCTCAAAATTCTGTAAAGTTGATGCAAAACTGATCTGTTTATTGTTTCAGAAGATATCACGAAGATCCTTTACTAATCTAATGACACTCAGAATACCACGGTTCAATTTCACAGAGACAGCAACAAGTATTTGGTGTTTAATAGCAAATAAGTTGAACCCCTACCAGCCACTCTCTGTCGCCCTGAAGACCTTCCGGATCAAGCTCCTTAATGGCAACGTATGTGGTCTTGTACCCTGGCCTGACCTGTTCGTCAATAACTCCTTTGTACACAATGCCGAATCCACCCTCTCCAAGAACCTTATCTGGTCGAAAGTGCTTAGTAGACAACTTCATCTCTTCATATGTGAAGATATCAAGATCACTACTCCCTGGATTTTGCCGCAGGTCCTTGAGATTTTTGGGTATTACCACAATGCTGCTTGTCTTTTCAGTGTCTTTAGCATCACGATTAGTACTCTGCGGAATTACAGGATTTGACTTGGTAGGATATGCACCAACACCATGGCCAACTGGAAGTAAAAGAAAAGGAAGAAAAAACAGAATTCCTCAATTATCATGTTCACATTTGATTCTCTTTAAGATAAGATATAGTAGTAATATTACTCTTATACTTTGCATTTTAGGAGATCCCATGTTACAAAAGCAGTAAAAGTCTTGTCTTTACATCAAGTAATAGACTATGCATCACATCATTGCAGTGATCTTGAAGAGATTCCGTTTAGCCGATAGTTCTTACTGTCTAAGATAAAACGACAACTTGGTAAACGGACCGTTTTACGCTTAAAATCGGCACAAAGTCTAATATCTCAAAGGTCAAAGCAATTCCCCTAATCAATGAATTAGGTCAATTTTGATTCAAGCAAAGTGGCAATGACATGGCAAATTTAGAGTCCAAACAGCTATTCCCGAATAATAACTTACATCTAAATTCCAATCAGACTGCTAACTTCCATAATTGGCAATAGAGAGCCTTAACTAACTTGGGATTAGCAGCATTGGTAACACTAATAATTGTAACTTGACTATACCTCAAAAATTCCAAGAGTAACATCACAAGAAAAACAGATCAGAATGACAAAATAAAGTCAATGCACAAGAATTGATGTTAATAAATGGACTATCAGACACATCTGTTTGGTCACTGAAAACTTTTAAATTTCTGTTACAAAGTATCAAGACAAATAACAAAACTATAAAAATAACCCCAAATAAAAATAATGAGGAAAAAAAAAAAGAAACCTGGCTTGTTATGTTGGTGCAGTTCTGATTCATCTTCTTCAATACTGAAACAAGAACCCATAAAACCCCACTAAAGATAAGATTTTTATGCAATCAAAATCTGGCCTTAACAACAGATTTGCATTTCATTTACCCAAAATGACTTAAAACACACTAGAGATCAGATATTTATGCAATCAAAATCTAGCCTTAACGACAGATTTGCATTTCACTTATCCAAAATCACTTAAAACCCACTAAAGATCAGATTTGTATGCAATCAAAATCTGGCCTTAACAACAGAAATGCATTTCATTTATCCAAAATCACTTGAACCTTACTAAAGATCAGATTTCTATGCCGTAATTTTTTTTTCTTTACTCTACTAAGAAGTCAGTTTTAATTGCTGACAACTGCCTAAGAATCTAAAATGGCTAAATTTGCAAAAATCTGATCTGGGGTTGATAGGATATTCCAAGAAAATCTCAAGGGAACTATATAAGCAAAACCTTCTAGAAAATGCAGTAGTATGAGGATGTGATGACAAGTAGAAAAGTGACACTGAAAAAATGTAGAGACCAAGAAATGGAAAAAGAAGGGTGTTTTTATTTACTTAGTTTTGATTTTTTGTTCTAAACTACTACAACCACTAAATTCAACTTAATTTTGGGTTTTGGAGAGTATTTAAGAGGGGTTTGATTTGATGAATGATTGGTCAGTCAAGCGCTGGGTAGGAAGAAAAATGCCAAATGACAACAGCTGGAGTCCCCACTTTACTTTGGTTGGACTTTGAATCCTTGAGTTCGTAACCTCCTATTATTTTCCCAAATTGCCCTTTTTATTTTTTCATATGAGATTTTTTTGTCTTTTTTACAATACTATTTCATTTATCATATTTTATATTACACTGTTTTGGTGAAACAAGCTTTAAGGTCTGAATTTGCCTTTTAATATCACATTATTAATGATTATAACTAAAATATTATAATAACAAACACAGTGTAGTCTCACAAGTGGGATCTAGGAGGGTAGAGTGTACGCAGACCTTACCCCTGCCTTTAAGAATGCAGAAATGCTGTTTCCGGTAAACCTTCGACTTAAGAAGGAAAAAAGGGAGGGACAATAACTAGCAAACTGATCTGACAACCGAAGCGAAAATACAAAACTAGCACTAGATAATACAATTAGAAAATCGAAACAAAAGACAACAACAAGTAGTAACAGATCTGTAGGGATACGAAAATACATGAAAGATACGAAGTGGTGTATCAAAGTTACTGTTGCAAACAAGGACAACACTCGGCTGCCTAACCCTTTTATCTTTATATTCTTAACCTCCACAACTTTATATTCATAGTCATGTCCTCAATAAGCTAGAACAACACCATATTTTGCATAATCACCTCTTCAAATATTTTTCCGGCCTGCATCTACCTCTCCGTTGACCCTTCAACGCCATCCAATTATAACAGAAATATTAAATTAGTAATTGAAAAGTTACTTTGATAAAAAGCACCAAATCAAAATTCAAATTTGAACATTAGAATAAATATTATAATAACAAATATTTTAGGTCATTTCACACTGAGAAAAGATTAATGTAAATTAAAACATGAAAAGTATTGGTATATGAAACTATAGGCTTCAATCAAATATATCCAGCTAAATAGTTAGAAAGAAAGAGGTTCAGACTCGAGTATTGAGAAACAACAACGTAAATAAAGCCCGAGCTCTTTACTTTAAAATCCTCACCAACAAGGGTCGCCGTGATTTCATTCTTAATTAAAGAGTTCGAATTTGAATCTTAAATAAGAAGTCATTCTTGTTAAGAAATACTTTACCTTTAATATAAAATTTTTTGGATTCCGAATTTAATCAAGCTCAATACGAATACCAAAAAACAAAATAACTTTAGAAACCTAGCTACGTTTGCACCATTGGGGAAGGTACACTCAATGTTGTTGCTTCAAAAACGGACTCATTGATGTTAGTAATTAACAACACATCTCGAATATATAGAGAATAAGCACTTGAGCTGCAGCCACAATTAATAATATCTGTCAATATATGTGGCATAAGGACAACCACCTAAAGGGATCGACCACCTAAAGTAACTTTTCTAATACCTCGAGCAGGGGTGTTCATGGTTAGGTTTGAATAGGCTTTTCCCTAAAAAGAAATCAAATCAAGTAAGTCGGTTTTTCAAATATTTGAACTAAACCAAATCAATTAAGTCATTTTTTTATCGATTCAATTTTGTGGGGTTTAGTCAATATTTCGGTTTTCTTATTGGGTTTTTCTTAAATAAGACATATACTACCAAACATATATTCCGGCGATTATATTTTCAATGTAACATGATCACGCTCAACTCTAGTCCTAAAAAGGAGAATCGGTCGTTGCAAATATAATCCAGTCTAAAAGTCTGGAGCCGAATCCCACATAGAACTAAGGCCTAGCTACAGTTGTTCAATATCGCAAAAAAAAAAAAAAAAAACACAAGTTCAAATAATTTCCTAGTTATAAAGATTTGATTTTTATTTCTACTAATTAACTAACAAATATTACAACTCTATTTATTTGAGGCTTGTAGGCTGTGGAATTCTTGTGTCTGATCTTGAAAGTTTCACACATAGCTTTCATCAACTTGTTGTTGAGGTTGGAGTCGTTATCAGTAATGATAGACTCCGGAATCCCGAATCGACAAATAATGCGATCGCGGATATAGTCTGCCACGACTTTCTTAGTTACTGCTCTATAAGATGCTGCTTCGACCCATTTGGTAAAATAGTCGATGGCTACTAAGATAAGCACATGTCAGTTGGAAGCGGCAGGCTTGATTGGTCCAATAACGTCCATTCCCCAGGCGGCGAACGATCACGGTGAACTTGTTGTGTTGAGCTCGCTCGGAGGTACCTTTATCATGTCTGCATGTATCTGATAATTATAAAGCAGTAAAATTATCAACTAACAAGGATGAAATTGGAGACAAGCCTAAGGAGGTCTAAAGTTGTGATCCCCCCAATTGTCAGAATCTTTCCCGCTACGTTTTTTATAATTTCGCCCAAGTATTCTCTACCGATCGTGAGTACTTCGGGTGTCGTAATTCTCTTCCGAGTAACTACCATAATTTACTAGATATATTCTTCCGAACTACACTAGCTGACACTAATTCACCGCTCACTAAGATCGCACCAAGGTTTCATTATTCCTAATCCCACCTTTAAACCTTCCGTATTGATTCCTCACATATGTTATGAGTGATGTTGTTCAACAACTACCTAAATATGTATCATTTTCCAAGCAATACATATTAAATAGGCACAGTCAATTGATGGTCATTCAATCAACAACAATAAATACGTAGTTGAACAAGTAGAGAAATTCAACGGCTCAGTTATATAAAAACATCAAAAGACTTTATCCTACAAAAGGTTCCATCAAAACCCTAAATAACAAATTAGCTATTCATGATGCTATACAAAACTACAACACTAGAACTCATAACCAATAATGAAAATAGGAAGAATGAAGTGAAAAACTCGTAGAAGAATTCTCCGTCTTGCTCCTAGCGTGTTCTTACCTCTTTAGGTCAAATCCCCTCTCCCAAAACGTCTCCCTTTTGGTCGAATCTACTCTAGAAAATGTCATTCCTTTAGTTCAGACATGTTTAGGGAGTATTTATAGGGTAGGGTTGAAGTCGTTGAGTCCAATCCAGTTCAGAGTCTTTTAACCCGTGACTTCTAATTACTGGGCTATAGACGTCGTAAGGCTAGGCTTTTAGCGCGGTCAAATTGGCTATAGACCTCGTGAAGCCTGGTCTGTAGCATGGTAAGGCGTGCTATAGAGATGGCTTTACTTGGTTTGTAGCACGGTTTGGGTACCCGATACTTTTGTGCTCTTTTCTTGCATTTTTGGTCCTCTTTTTGTGCAACTTTCATTCGACTCTTTCTTCAGATGCTCTTACACATAAAACAACATAATTTAGTTCAAACATCGCACAATTAATCACTAAACCAACAAAATATAGGGCGAGTAACGTACTAAAGTATAGCATTTTGGCCGAACATCATAACATTATCAAACCAATTGCTCTTTGAGAAATTTATCATTTACCAAGATATATTGATGATAATTGAATCAAATAATGATGAATAATTTAAATACTCAATTAAAAATTGATTATTTTTAAAATAAAATAAATTCTTTTACTTAGCAAAAGAAAACTACCAATTAAACTAGAATGTAAAAGTAAAGAAAGACTATTAAAATAGCAAAGAACTAGACTAAAAATACAAACGACTAATATGTACCATAAAATATTAAAAAATTATATAAAAATATAAATATGTATAGGTGTAATAATAAATTTAAATAGTTATTTCTATAGTCGGTTTGGTTCGATTTTTTTTGATTAAAACCAAAACCAAACCAAATTTGATCGATTTGGTTCGATTTTTCAGATTTTTATGACCACTGTATGGGTCCAAAATTGGCAACCACGGCAACGGATAAGCAAGACATGGGACGGGGTCACCACAACACAACAATTGACGGTCGTCGTGACAAAGGATGACGACCAAAAGCGGGCAGTCGGAAGATAGTAACGGTAGTTTAAACTTAGAAAGAGGTAGGAAGAATATGCCTTTTGGATATTCTTTATGTTGTACTTTTTAGGGGTTTTAGAAAATGTCCCTTATAAATAGGAGGAGTTAGTAAACAAGAGGGGGGACTGCCATTTCAAAGAATAAAGAATACATTGTAAAAAGGAGAGAGGAATATACGAAAGAATTGTCTTATTCACTTTACTCAAGCACATGTTGTTTAACTTTTATCCATAAATCTCAAGATTCCACATCCATATCGGCTGAACATCATTTCATGTCATCAGAAAGAGGAGGCATCTAATCACACAATCATTGGGTGACAGTCCCTTCATATTATGACTATTATCATTTCTTGCATTCATTGCATTTTCAGGATATTATATATTTTGTTAATCATGTCGTATTGAACATATCACTTAAAGCTCCTAAACCGTTCTCATTATAATAGAATCTCGTTCTATTTGATCTAGGAATTATTAAGTTCAACTAAGATTCACTTCATTAATTTATTACTAATTAGTTTAACAATTATTTGTTCAAACAATTTGGCGCCATCTGTGGAGACTTCCTCGCCCGGTTAATGGGGTGAGAATGAGCCTACCAAACATGTCAGAGGGGATAGCGGTAGCGGCCTTCCAGAATGGGTTGAGCAGGAATGGGTCGAGAGCAACCAGAAAACTATTGAGTAGACTCATGAAATATCCTCCTACCACCTGGGAAGAGATCTACAATGCTTACTGCGCCGAGGTAAGGGCCGACGAGGACGACCTCAACGGTCCGATCCAACGGCTGACATTAGTTCAAGCAGAATCAAGAAAGGATCGTCGTAATGATAGTCGAAGGGATCAATTGGGTCCCCGTCTCGGCCGAGAAAGACATCAACCCTACATCAGAATAGTCGTCCCACCTCCAGCTCGGCACACGGATGGCCCGCCCCGTCACACAGGGACTTAGCGAAACGAAAGAGGTATGCGTCCACTCTTATCTATTCACAATTTTTGTGTTTCCCCTTCAGAACTAGTGTATGCACTAGAGAAGCTCGGCACAAAGGTACAATGGCCACAAAAGATAAAATCCGATCCAAATACTCGGAAATCGAACGCTCTATGTGAATTTCACCAGGAGCGAGGTCACAAGATCGAAGACTGCATAGGTCTGCGGTAGGAGGTAGTGAGAATGCTGAACCAGGGACTCATGAGAGAACTAATGAGCGACCGAGGATGAGCCAATTTTGCCCTGCGAACGCGAATAATCCCAGGACCTCCAAAGCCCCCCTCTCCCGCTCGTACTATCCAAATGATCATTAGTGGAGGAGATGGGGCAGCAATCAACCATGTGAAATTCACCACTACACACAAACTCAAGCGGTCGATCACTTATGAACGGTACGATGACCTCGAAGATAGAATCATCTTCGATAAGTCAGATACCGCCGGTTTGACTTCCCCTCATTACGATGCTCTTGTTATTACTTTACGTATTTCAAATACTGATGTAAAAAGAATAATGGTAGATGACGGAAGCGATGCGTCCATTATTCATCCCCGAGTCCTCGTACAGATGAGGCTCGAGGATAAGATAATATTGCATTGTATAACTCTAACGGGTTTTAATAATGCAGTCGAGCGAACTTCTGGAGAAATAGTGCTACCCGTCTTAGTCGGGGGAGTCACCTTGGAAATAACGTTTCATATCATGGACCAGGATACATCTTACAACGCTATCATAGGACGACCATGGATACACGCTATGAGGTCCATTCCGTCAAGCCTCTATCAAGTGATCAAGTTCCTTACTCTATGGGGAATATTCAGCCTCTGAGGAGAACAACGTACTGTGCAAGAGTGCTATCGTATTGCCCAGGACTGTACACACACCCGACAACTAAAGGGAGCCAATGTGGAAGCATAACAATCAGTGATGTCGGGAACTAAGTACGGCGTACAGACAGACGTTATCAAAGATCCCAACATCATGAAAGCCGTTGAGTCGACGACAAAAGATCTTGATCCTGTCCAAATAAACAACAGTGACAGCACAAAGAAGGCTTATATCGGGCACAATCTCTCGAAACCATGTATATTTCATAAATTCTTAACTGACAATGCCGATCTGTTTGCCTTCTCCCATTCAGATATGCCAGGCATTCCGAAAGACATCGCTACGCATAAGTTGAATGTCGACCCGCTCTATCCACCGGTGCGAAAAATAAGGAGAAAGTTCAATACCACAATCAACGAGGCCGTCAACGTTAAAGTTGATAAACTGCTCGTCAACAGTTCTATCCGAGAATCAAAATATCCCCAATGGGTCGCAAATATGGTCATGGTAAATAAGAAAAATGGGAAATGGTGGATAGGTGTAGATTTCACAGATCTGAACAAGGCATGCCCGAAATACTTTTTTCCACTGCCTCATATCGACCAACTCATTGATGCAACAACAGGGCACAAACTGCTAAGCTTTTTGGATGCCTATTCGGGTTACAACCAAATCCTCATGGAGGAGGAAGACCAGGAGAAAACTACTTTCATCACCCATCAGGGAACGTATTGTTACAAAGTCATGCCATTTGGGCTAAAGAATGTCGGGGCCACGTAGCAAAGGTTGGTCACCAAAATGTTTAAAGGCCAACTTGGCAAAACGATGGAGGTTTACATCAACGACATGTTGGTCAAATACAAAAGAAAAGAGGACCACATCGACCACCTTACAGAGGCCTTCAGCATATTAAGAAGATATGGAATGAAGCTAAATCCCAAAAAATGCGCCTTCGGCGTAACCTCATGCAAATTCCTCGATTTCTTGGTATCACAAAGAAGCATAGAGGTCAATCCAGACCGGATCAAGGCCATCGAAGGAATACCCAAAATATTAACCAGCAAAAACAGGTACAAAAACTAACTGGCCGGATAGCCGCCCTATCGAGGTTCATCTCCCGATCATCCGACAGATGCCATAAATTTTTTAATGTGCTAAAGAAAGACAACGAGCTACGGTGAAATTCAAATTGCATTGAGGCACTAAGAAAACTAAAAGCACACTTGTCCTCGCCGCCACTACTCTCTAAGGCAGATCCCGGGAAACGCCTCATAATCTACCTAGCCATCTCAGAAGTCAGGGTAAGCGCAATTTTGGTCCGCGAAAATGAAGGTACGCAATCTCCGATTTATTATATCAGCAAAACCTTGGTTGACGCTGAAACGAGGTATCCCCACCTCAAAAAACTGGCTCTGGCATTGGTCATGGCTTCACGAAAGCATAGACCATATTTTCAATGTCACCCCATATCAGTGGTGACAACTTTCCCCCTCATGAGCATCCTGCATAAACACGAACTGTCAGGAAGATTGGCCAAATAGGCCATAGAATTGAGCGAGCATGATATAACATATCAGTTGCGAACAACGATAAAGTCGTAGGTACTCGCCAACTTTGTCGCGACTTCAGTGCAAAAATATTGTCCGAGGTCAAGCAGAAAGCATTTCGCACCTACCTTGGGCAACCCGGCCTCTGGGTCCTCTACACCGACGACACGTCTAATGCGTCGGGGTCTGGACTTGGACTTGTACTTGAAATCCTAACAGGCGAAGTGATTCGCCAATCCATACGGTGCCCCGAAATGACTAATAATGAGCCTGAGTATAAGGCCATAATTGCAGGACTGAAACTGGCCCTCAAGTATGGTGCACGACGAGTCGTCCTCAGGTGTGACTCATAACTCGTCGTTAACCAAGTTACTGAGACTTTCCAAATCAAGGAGCAAAGGCTACAGAAATGCTGGGCAGAAATCCATAAGCTATTGCCAAAATTCGATGAATGCCGACTCGACCAGATACCCCGGGCGCAAAACATCAAAGCAGATGGTCTCGCCAAACTGGCAGTAGCAACCAAAAATATCACCAAAGAGAACGTCGTCACCCTCCTCCACTCGTCGATAGACCAAATTGAGGTACATTCTATAAACTTGACTTGGGATTGGCGCAACCGCATTATGACATATTTGCAGGAGAGAACACTCCCATAAGATAAAAAGGAAGCCACAAACCTTCGAATGCAGGCGCCCAGGTACAACATCATAAATCATGACCTTTATAAAAGAACGTTCGATGGCCCCTTGGCAAAGTGCATAGGGCCAAACCAAACAAGGCACATGCTCGAAGAAGTGCACAAGGGACACTACGGTGCCCATACAGGCAACCGAGCCCTCGTCAGATGCCTTATTCGGGCAGGGTATTACTGGCCCACTATGAAAAGGGAAGCCATGGATTACATCAAAAGATGCGTGCAGTGCCAGAAATACGCACCCATGATACACCAAGCGGGAGAACTCCTTCACTCCGTCACTTCACCATGGTCGTTCATCAAATGGGGAATGGATATCGTCGGACCCCTCATAGCAGGGCGAGGTAAGACACGTTTCCTTTTAGTTTTAACTAACTACTTTTCCAAATGGGTGGAAGTAGGAGCATTCACACAAATACGCAAATAAGAAGTCATCACATTCATATGTAAAAACATCACATGCCACTTTGGCATTCCCAAAGAAATCAGCTGCGATAATGGACCTCAGTTCACCGGAAAAAAGACGGTCGAGTTCTTAAAAAAATGGCACATCAAGCGAATACTCTCCACGCCATACCATCCTGTTGGTAACGGTCAAGCCGAATCCTCCAACAAAACAATATTGAACATCCTAAAGAAAAAGCTTGAGGACGCCAAAGGGCTATGGCCGGAACTACTACCAGAGGTATTATGGGCCTACCGCACCATGCCAAAAACAAGCACATGCAAAATGCCATATTCATTAGTCTACGAGACTGACGATGTTATACCCGTTGAGGTCGGAGAACCTAGCCTGCGATACTCTCAATGAAAGCGGACCAAACAACGACGACAACAGAAAACAAGACCTCAACGAAGTAGAAAAATGAAGAGACATGGCTCATGTAAGGATAGTAGCCCAAAAACAACATGTGGAAAGGTACTACAACAAGAAGGCCAAAATACGACCACTCAAAGTCGGGGAATATGTCCTCAAGGCCAAAACACAAGTGACCAAAGACCCAAAAAAAAGGAAAACTGGGAACCAATTGGGACAGACCATACAAAATCACAGCGACAACAAGCAAAGGGGCATTCCAATTAGAAACAATGGAAGGAAAACTATCATAAAACAACTGGAACGTCGCCCATCTCAAACACTTCAACTTTTGAAAAATAATGCCCCTCGAGTCATACTCTTTTCTATTACCTGGGTTTTGTCCCAATCAAGTTTTCTCGGGGAGATTTTTAACGAGGCGATAAGGGGGACGTCTCGAGTTCAAAGTATAATTCATCACCCCGCCTACCGACGAGCTCTCCAAGATGAACGATGAAGGGATTATATATAGGGAAACTCCAATATATATATGAAACTGACACGTACAATACCCCTGCGGCCAAAGGCCATCGTCAAACAAAAAATTCGACCTTGTTCGGATCATTTAATATTCGACCTCGCTCGAATTACAACGGGTTAACATTTCGACCAACTCGAAATAATACCCCTACGGCCAAAGGCCATCGCCAAAAGAAAAAAAATTCAACCTCGATCTGACCATTTAATCTTTGATGTTGTTCGAGATACTTGACATCCGACATCGCCCAAATTACTTTATACAACCTTGTTTGAGTTACTAAGATCTACGGTCGTCTACGACAAAACATCACACGAGGCTGAAAAACTAGGGACCCCCTAGCAACAAACAAAAATAACTATTCAGAGGTACACAACAAAAAAAGTAATCGGTCCATTACAACTGGATATATTACAAAAGTTTTTCTTATAAAGGGCTCACAGACGCCCTCACAAAAATAGCAAAGCAAAAAACGAATACAATAAAGTCCTACACCACGTCATCCCCTGTGGCATACTCCTCATTATACCAAGAATCGGAGGCGAGCATGTCTGCATCATCATCATCAATATTGTCCCCGTCAGGCATACCGGGGTCATAACCACAAGCCTCACGAGCTGCACGTGCTTTAACATGCACATCTTGAAGTTTTGCCTCGAAAACCTTCCCATTGGCTTGCAGGGACTTATACACGTCAAGTTGAGCCTCGACATGGACCCACATCTCATATAATTACCACGGCACGATAGGGTCAGTCGAAGGATGAGATGTAGAGGGTTGCGACTGCTGTCGCACATCCCCCGCCTTCAAAGCAGTAACTTGTTCGTTCAGCACGGACAACTCTGCCTCCTGACCTTGAATACGTTCCTCAAACCTCGCTACCTTGAGCGCGGACATCTCCATCTCATTGTCCCGTTCAGATCTACAAACGTGAAGGGCATCTTCCAAAGCCACTACCTCAGAGATGGCAGTCACCCTATCCTTTTTAGCACGAGCCGATTCATCAGCCTTAACACTTAGCTCGCCCCTCAGGTCGATAGCCTCCACTGTCCTCCTGTCAAGCTCAGCAGTTAAGGTGTCCATCCACACTTGAAGGTCGGCGCTCTCGGCCATCACCCCCTTGCTCACCTCGAACTCATCTTCCTTGGCCTTAAGAGCCACCTCAAGTTCACTGCATCGAGCAATGGCTTTCATCAGCTCTTTGTCCCACTCTTTTAGCTCTTTGACCTTTTGCGCCAACTGTTTCTCCTTCTGCTTAAGCCCATCACGGAACAACTAAAAATTGCTGTCCTGAGTGAAAATATCAGCCAATGCACGATGCTTGGTGCGGTACTCCTTGTATTTAGAGGCCACTTTCCCAAAAACGACCGTCTTCTGCTTATCCCTCCGATCGCGCTCGATCTCCATAATGAGAGTCTAATATGCAGAGGAAAGAAAGCCAGCTAAAATAGATTACATATACAAAATGAATTCAAAAACAAAAAGAAGAGAGAAAACACTTACCCGCAAAGCCATGACAGAAATACTCCACGGTAGCTCTGTATCACTCATCGCCTTAAGCGCCATACTCTCGGAAGTAGCGCACAAAGGGGAAAACACTGACGCTTCCTGCTCGGAATTCGCCAACAAGTCATAATCCACGGGAATGACTATGTGTCAGTCAGGACCCCCCGTCCTCACTTCCACATGAGTATGTCATTCCAAGAAAGCTCGCCCATCTTCGGGATCGACGTCCGAACTTGAAACGTCATCCTGGGCATACGCTGCTCTACCCCCTCTAACAGCAGACAACACACCACCCTCAACAGATCGTATAGATCCGCCGCCTTGACATACCCTTTTGGCCCTAGGGGACCTCCCCGCCAAAATGGTGTCCACCATAAAAACAGACCATGTGCCTGACCTAGGCGAGGATGCCACTCCCGAAGCAACAACTCTTTTCTTTTCAAGATCGGTGGCGACGGCCATCCCGAGATCCACCCTCCTCCTTTTCCTCGATGGTGATTCATCCCCGTTGGAAGTCTCATCCACGAGGTAGTAGATAGGTCTAGAAGAGATCTCATCCCGTATAACGATGTCATGAGGAGAGTCCCTTGTTGGTACAGTCTGAGTACGATCTCCTCGGACAGACTCAGCTAAGGTAAATTGTATCCCCGCCAATGCGACGGCTTGGCAAAATGCTGGGACTGGAGCCTTCTTCTTGAAAGCCCTACGACCTATCACCACAAAGAGGTCATCTCAATAAACAATGACAAACAACCAAAGGTCATAGCAAAGGGAACACTTACCAAATGGAACTTTCGGCCCAAAGCGTTTGAAGAAGGCCGGCCAATCTCGAGTCCTCACCACGTAAGGTAACATACAAGCTACCCAATCCTCAATGCCGATGATGGGAAAAGGTGCATGCCTCTCAGCTACACAGAAACATCACGAGTAAATAAAAATTAGAAAGAATGAAAGTAAACAATAGGCATACGCCACCGACACCTACGGTTATGATTCCAATGCTCTGGAATCCAGCGGGGTCCGACACCAAGTGCTCAGTTTTGATGAAGAAATACTTATGCCAAAACTTTTGCCTTGCCTTGTCATCTGTGCCAACCACCAACCCCCTGGTCCCACGATGTCGCAGATGTATCATGGTACCCCTATAAAAACTTGGGGAAAATAGATGTAAAAGGTGGTGAATTCCAACCTCACACCCAGCCAACTCTGCATACTTCGTCAGCACCAGAAAAATCTTATACATATATGGAGATAGCTATGCCGGGCAGACTTCATAGAATCGACAGAACTCCTCCGGCAGCGAAAAAAGAGGGAGGGTATGACCGATCATAAAAGGATACACGTAAAAAGCACAATATCACGATCTGTGGACCTCCGCGAGGTCCCTCCCAGCTGGAACTATCTAGCCATGAGGAGGAATATTGTACGTAGATCGGAGTTCATTTATGTGGGTCGGCCCAGTTTCAGAGATCATCGGAATGGGGGAAGGAGTGGGCTCCTTGTGGAAATCGTTCCTGGACATAGGGTTTCTAGGGAGTATCTCTTCTACGGTGGGAAAACTATCACCCTCTTCAACCGCTACATCCTCTCTACTAGAAGGAGGGGCCATAGACAATAGAGTGGCGTCGGAAACCTTATCACGTGCACGGTGGGTTCGGGGCATCTTGGTAATAGGGGGTGTGCTGGTAAAACTAAAATGAACAATGGTGACTGAACGGAAAGACGAGAAGCAGAGTTATAGAAACTGAGCTAAAGAACTAAGGAAGATGGTAAGGAGGCAATGTATACACAAGGAAGGAAATGGCCAAAAGTTTCTGAAAAAACAAAGCCTTCACCTATTTATAGGGTTGGATGGCGCGAGAATCGAAGTAGAAGACTACCAATGGCACTAAAACCAAAGCAACAAGCAATCAGACGTTGTCTCGGGGAGATGCACAATGATGACGCGTGTGGGAGTGACATCACACTTTGATTACTACATCAATCAGGGTTTGTGGAATGTGTCGCTCTCTCAGCCTTGGCCAAACCGGTGTAATTCAACAACCAAATTCTCCAATGGAAACACAAGATGTCTGCTTATCAAGGACGTGCAGGGCCACGACCTCAACAAGCGGAGTGACTAACTGTATAGGTCCAAAATTAGCAACCACGACAATAGATAAGCAAGACATGGGACGGGGTCACCACAACACAACGACTGACGGTCGTCGTGACAAAGGACGATGACCAAAAGCGGGCAGTCAGAATAAGATAGTAACGGTAGTTTAAACTTAGAAAGAGGTAGGAGGAATATGCCTTTTGGATATTATTTATGTTGTACTTTTTATGGTTTTTTTTTTTGAAAATATCCCTTATAAATAGGAGGAGTTAGTAAACAAGAAGGGAGGCTGCCATTTCAAAGAAGAAAGAATACATTATCAAAAGGAGAGAGAATATACAAAAGGATTGTCTTATTCACTTTACTCAAGCACGTGTTGCTTAACTTTCATCCATAAATCTCAAGATTTTACATCCATATTGGCTGCATATCATTTCATGTCATCAGAAAGAGGAGGGATCTAATCACACAATCATTGGGTGACAGTCCCTTCATATTATGACTATTATCATTTCTTGCATTCATTGCATTTTCAGGATATTATATATTTTGTTAATCATATCGTATTGAACATATCACTTAAAGCTCCTAAACCGTTCTCATTATAATAGAATCTCGTTCTATTTGATCTAGGAATTATTAAGTTCAACTAAGATTCACTCCGTTAATTTGTTACTAATTAGTTTAGCAATTATTTGTTCAAACAACCACCCCTAACCTCAAGCAAAGACTAGTTCCTCAAAAATAAAAGAGAAAAAGAGCTAAAATAACTCATACATGCTTAATACAACCTTTAAATCGTACATGCATTAATACAACCTTTTATACACCATCTTAAGCATTTCCTAGTTATATACAGTAAGAATTATTTTCTTTAGTTTCGAACATTTATTATCTTGCAAGGGTCGTGCTTGTAATTCTAGCTCCAGACTATAACTCAAGAACTAGATGTTAACATAAATTGGTGATGTTTGATGAAAAATACAACAAAATTATTTTAAAAAATTTGGATCGTCTAGACAATATTCGATTGAAGTTGAAATACAAACTTGTAAGCGTTTAGATAATATTTGATTAAAGTTAAACTATATTTAGTGTTAAGTTATTGCAAGCGAAGTAGCCAAACATTTATGTTTACCTCGAAAATACAAGTAACAATTAGATTTGATTTGTGGTTTAAAAATATGTAATTTAGCTCAATACCAATTAATAATCAAGAAATATGGAGTAGAAATGAAAGAAATAAATGAATCAAACCAATGTTACTCATCAGTGGTGACCTCGAGATTAGTGACCTCGAGATGAACTGAGAGCAATAAAGCAAGAACAATAAATGTAAAGGACAATTCCGATGAGCAGCAAAAGAGAAAAGTAGGATAATATATTCTTGATAATGATTAGATGATGTTGCAAATGATTGGGGTCCCCTTTATATAATAGGGGAACCCTAAATAAGGTACATTTCTATTTACAGTAAAGAATCTTATTGGTACAACTATCTAACATCCTAGTACAGAATCGTACAATCCTATTTCGAGATTTACGCTATGATTTTGGGACGTGGTAGGAATCTCGCTCATTTTGTTAGAAATCCATAACGACATTATTTTGGGGTCGAGCATACTCGGCTTCGATGTCCATTGTACTTTGATCCTTAGGCATTGCATCCTATCTTCGACCTTGCCTGAGCTAGGGCTTAAGACAGACTCCCGAGCCTATAAATCGGAGGCATGTGATTTTGACCGTATATAAATAGTCCCCGTGTTTCTTAGAATAAAATGATAAGAAACGATTTAATTCTCGATCTTTCAATACCTCGATCATGGTGTCAATCTCGTGACGTCAGTGACTAAAGTGACTGAAGGGTTGTGTCTGCACAGTTTCCCACGGTCATTAATTGGGGACGATTGGCGGTCGGCTATTCGGCTTCCCTGATACGCTTAAGTGGCCTTTATAAATAGGCCAACTTCACAATTTTGCAAACTTTACTTCTCAAATCATCCTTGAAATCTCTTTAGCTCTTTCAACTTCTTTGAATTTACTTTCTTCTCAATTTGCTATCACTACAACATCTACTCTTCCCCTCTTTTAAATTTACAAACCGCCATGGCTAAAACGTCTAAAACTGTTCCTCAAAAAGAGAAAGTATCATCTTCTTCTACTTCCCGGCCGACCAAACCAGTGGTGCCGCCAACTCTTCATGAAATCACCCCAGCTCTTGCATGATAAAGAGGGATTTTAATTTCGAAAATCCTCCTGATATCCCAGGCCGATGTGAACATATATCTCGATACATTAGTTCGATATCGGAGAAATACCTTAAAGACATGAAAAAGGATTGTGGCTGGGGAGACGAGGTCGTGGTTCAGATCCCAGGCGCCAAGGAAAGCATCACTACCCACGTGGAGGGGTTTTTAAGTGTTTACACTTACTTCTTCACACTGGGTCCCCTCGACCCAGTAGTGATCGACTTCTGCAAAACATACGAGGTCACCCTCGGCCAGATTCATCCCTCCTTTTGGCGCATCGTGTTCATGCTGTGCTATTTTTTCGAAAAGGCCGAGGGGTTGGAATTCACCCTCAACCATCTTATTCGGTTGTATTAGCCCTAGCTGTTTCGAGGGTTCATCAAGCTGCAACGTCGAACAAAGAAAGACTTCTTTGCTAGTAACGATGAAGATAAAGATCGAGGATGGATGAGCTGGTTCATTAGAGTAAGTACTTTGGACATCATCCCTGTGAACATAATGCCATTCCTGGAGAGATGAAATTTCAATTGTAAGTGGGGTTCCTCAACAAATACTTCTTCATATTCTGCTTCTGTTTTCCATAATATTTTCATCCTTTCTGCAGCTATTGCTTGGACACCTCACATTGTCCCTGTTACAACCCATATTTAGTACGTTAGTTCATGCCATAAGGTAGTCGACGTAAATCCATGAAGATATTATATTTAAGATGATAAGAAATTAGTCCTATTGGTCTTAAATGATACAAAGGTGTATGAGGGTGGTTAACAAGTATTAAAAGTTAAACAAATCAAAAATGTTGTCAGTCGTATTTTCGGTTAAACATAGAGGTGATTAATACACTCAAGAGGTCGTGTTTTAAGGTATTTGAATCATATCATATATCTGTATCATAAGTCTTTAAGTCAAACGAGTTATGAAATAAAAGTCAACAAAAGTTGTCGTAACTTAGGTTCATAATTTTACTTAAACATTAGGTCAAACGTTACTAAGATTTTCTCCAAATTTACTTAGAATTATGGGGTGATCTATCCACCAAATTGAAGATCTATGAGTCTAGTTTTCAACTCATTAAATCGTTCATCAATACGATCTCGGAGTAGAGAAATATTCGTATTTTTGTGAGACTGCGCCAAGCACCTCTCTATGGGGCCCACTTAGGCGGTTTAAGACATTTGGATATATATATATATATATATATATATGATGCTTACAACCCGTTTTAAGTCATTTTTTCAGTATATTCAGACCTTAGAACCCTAGAAACACCCTCTCAAGGTTCTCTCAAAATTCAAGATCCAAGCAAAGGGCAAACAACACAAATCAAGTGTCGGGAATCCCGTGGCACTAGTAAGTTTCTTGTTCTTGTTGTTGTTGCTCATTTTTGTGTTGTTCCAGCTCGTGTGGGAGGTTATTTTAAGGGGTTTATGTTCTTTAAATACTCCCTCAAGTTCTTAATATCAACCCTAGGTGATTTCAAGCCTTCTAAAGTGATTCTAGTACCGAAAAACCTTAATTGATTGCTAGTTTCGCTTCCTTGTTGTTGTGGCAGCATTGGAGGGATATTTCGTGGATAATTAAGGTCATATTGGAGTTGTTCTTTCTGTCTAAAGGTAAGGAACCTCGTATTCTACATGTATTTAAGATTATCTAAGTTGCGGCTAAGTCATTGAAGCTAGAACTTGTGAAATATATATCGAAAGGCTTGGTAGTAATGTTATCGGTTGGTGGACTGTTTTGGGAGGCTCAATATGATTAACATTGATGTTGTTTGGGATGTTTGGCGATTGTTTTCACTTGTGGGAAGTCATATAAATAGGGGAGGTGCTTTTTGTTTCATCGTAAAATAGGTTGTGGCAAGTATATAATAATTACGACGCTTAAACATTAACGATAGTGTCATTTCTCCTATTGTAGACTAAGGAGTCGTGACATTTGCATAGCTTGAGGTTGGGCAGTATATACAAGGTATGTGAGGCTATCCCTTTCCTTCTTTTGCATGACTCCGATTGTACATAATATAATGAACGAGCTAGTAGTACTTACATTGTTTCCCCTCTTATGGAACGATTGATGTTGATGTTGCTTCTCTTATTCTTATGTTATCAATGTTGTTGGTACTTCCTGATTCTTATAAGGTTCATGGTGAAGAGTTATTCCTAGTAACGTGTACTTAGGATACTGACCTTACGTCGCTCCGAAAGTTTTAGAATATGAGTCGAGCATGCATTATATATATATATATATATCTATTTTACTCTATCGAGCCATGCTATAGTCGGTCGGGTACGACACCTACTGTGAAACCATTGATCAGTTGGGTTTTACCGAGCTCCACATGGCCGGGTACAATTCTACCAAGCCTTATGATGGCCGGGTACGTTTTTACCGAGTACTCTTTGAGTTTGGGTACGTTATGATGAAGATGATGCCCACATAGGCGTGTTTTTTAAAAGTTTATGTATATATATGTCAGTATCATGCATTTCATGTCAATATCCCACAGAGGTACCCAGATGTTACAGGTTGTATATTCTATATCCTTATTCACATTACTGTTCATAGTTATGTTTTCCTGCCTTGCATACTCAGTACTTTATTCGTACTGACGTCCTTTTATTTGTGGATGTTGTATGTCGTGCTGTAGGTCCTACTAGACAGGCAGGTGCAGCAGCTCCCCCACCACAGTAGGCTGTCCAGTTCAACAGTTATTGGCGAGATCCCTTCTCCGGACTTGCCGGAGTCTTGGTATGCATTTTTGTTATAGATATTATGGGTATGTCGGGACCCGGTTCCGGCAATGTTGTAGCACTTATGTTCCTTTAGAGTCTCATAGATAGGTGTCAACTCATGTATAGTTAGGTATGCCTTGTCGGATGATTTTTGTTGTATAGTATTTCATGGTAGTGTGGTAGCTCGTACCTTATATATAGTTTCTTGATTGTCTGGTCATCCCATGTTATGTATGTTCATGCCATCATCTTTCTTTGTTGGTTTTCCATGATCCATGTCTACAATTTATATTGATCTCGTCGGCCCTAAAAGATAATAAAGAAGGCTAGACAAAATATACATTGGCGCTCGGCAAATATGGACGGTGCTAATCTTGGCCCTCCAGTTTGGGTTGTGACAAACTTGGTATCAGAGCAAGTTTGTCCTAGGGATTGTCTATGAGTCGTGACTAGTAGAGTCTTGATTATGGATGTGTAGCACGCCACATTTATACTCAGGAGGCTACATGACATCTAGGGTTGTTACCTTCTTCCTAAATCTAGATCGTGCATAGAGTTGAGTCGTAAGTGTTCGTCTCTAATATTCACCTTGTTTTATTTTAGTGATGCCTTCGACTAGGAAGCAAACGATTAGTAGACGGCTTGATACAGCTGCGGGAGAGGGTACCGGTCAGGTGCCTTAAGCCAGAGCAGGCCAAAATGAGGCTCAGAGTGAGATACCGTCTCATACCTCATCTACTCCGTCTCCACCAGAGGATATTAGGAGGTACCCAGCACCACCAGTTCCGCTGTCTGGCACTACAGACCAGGATATGCGGAGTGCAGTGCGGTTGTTAACTAGCTTAGTAGCTGCTCAAGCTTAGAGGTAAAATACTGGTGTTGTTGATAAACTGGCTAGTACAAGAGTTAGTGATTTTATTAATCTAGACCCTCCAGTGTTTATTGAATTAGACCCTAAGGAGGACCTACAAACTTTTATTGATCAGGTTCATCGTTCATTGCGGGTTATGCATGCTAGTGATACAGAGGCAGTAGAGTTGGCTTCTTATCGGTTACTGGATTTAACGGTTTTTTGGTATGATAGTTGAGAGAGATCCAAGGGTCCGAACGCTCCTCCAGCTGTGTGGAAGGAATTTTCTAAAGCCTTCCTTCGTCACTACTTGCCAGTTGAGATACAAAGAGCTAGAGCTGATAAGTTCTTGAACCCTCGACAAGGTAATATGAGTGTGCGAGAGTATAGTATGCAGTTTGATTCTTTAGCAAGGTATGCTCCCCATATGGTGACCGAGATGAGTGATAGGGTGCATCTGTTCGTGAACGGTTTGGGACCACATCTGATAAATGAGTGCACGACAGCCTCCTTGGTGGAGGGCATGGATATTTCCCATATTTAGGCTTATGCCCAGACCCTAGAGGATTGTAAGCGCTAGTAGAGGGCAGATAGGGAGCAGGATAGGGGCCAACATAAGAGGGCGAGATTTGCAGGGTATTCTGATGACTTTAGAGGCAGAATTAGGCCCCAGTCTTCGAGGAGTTCGATGCCACCTATAGCTAGTGCTCCTCCACAGTTTCAGAGGCCTCGATATAATCAATTTACCTATTCTGGTCCAGGTTAAAGTTTGCGGCCATCAGGCTCACAACATCACAGGGATACTAGTCAGACGAGACCCCCAACACCATATTGTGATCTGTGCAGCAAGGCCCACTTTGGACTGTGCCGTCGAGGTTCTGTGCATGCTATTCTTGCGGACAGCCTAGCCATATGATGCGGGATTGTCCTAACAGAGGAGGTAGTGGTATGGCTCAACTGACTGGATCTGTTTCTTGTTCTTCCTTATCAGTTCAACCTTTAGCATGGGGTTTTCAGCAGTTGACAAGTCGTGGTAGAGGTAGAGGTGCAGTGCCGAGTTCGAGTAGTGCTCAAAATTGAACCTATGCTCTAGTACGTCGATAGGATCTCGAGTCGTCTCCAGATGTTGTTATAGGTATATTATCTGTGTTTTCTTATAATGTATATACGCTGATTGATCCAGGATCTATATTATCATATGTTACACCCTTTGTGGCTAATAAGTTTGGTGTTGAACTTGAATTGATAAGTAAACCCCTTGCGGTATCTACTCCGATAGGAGATTCTATGATTGCTAGAAGGGTATATAGAGGTTGCACTATGATGATTTGTAGTCGGCAAACCTCGGCAAATTTATTTGAGTTAAAAATAGTTGATTTCGATGTGATAATGGGAATGGACTGGTTGGCCTCATGCTATGCAAATGTTGACTGTCGTATGAATATGGTTAGGTTTCAGTTTCCTGGTGAATCTATCATTGAATGGAAGGGGAACATTGCTACACCAAAAGGTAGGTTTATTTCCTATCTTAAGGCAAGGAAAATGATCTCAAAAGGTTACATTTATCATCTTTTTTGCGTTAGGGATGCGGAGGCGAAGCTGCCTACTCTACAATCAATCCCCGTGGTCAATGAATTTCCAGATGTTTTCCCAGATAAACTCCCAGGCCTTCCTCTTGAAAGGGAGATTGAGTTTAGCATTGATATGTTGCCTGACACTCAACCGATCTCTATCCCTCCATACAAAATTGCCCCGACAGAGTTGCGAAAGTTGAAGGCGCAGTTGAAGGACTTGCTGGATAAGGGCTTCATTAGGCCTAGCACTTCACCTTGGGGTGCGGCGGTTTTGTTCGTTCGGAAGAAAAGTAGGTCATTAAGGATGTGTATCGATTATCTACGGTTGAATAGGTTTACTATAAAGAACAAGTATCCACTTCCAAAAATTGATGACCTGTTTGACAAACTCCAGGGTGCCAAGTATTTCTCCAAGATTGACTTATGTTCAGAGTATCATCAGGTGAGAGTTAAGGAGAAGGATATTCCAAAGACGGCCTTCCGGACAAGATATGGGCACTTTGAGTTCTTGGTGATGTCATTCGGGCTAACAACTGCCCCAGTAGCTTTTATGGATCTGATGAATACTGTATTCAGGCCCTATCTTGATGTGTTCGTGATTGTATTCATTGATGACATTTTGGTGTATTCTCGTTCGGAGGCGGAACATGCGAGCCACTTACGGATAGTATTACAGACGCTTCAGGATCATAAGTTATATGCTAAGCTCTCCAAATGTGAATTATGGCTGAAATCAGTAGCATTCCTTGGCCATGTGATATCTGATGAGGGTATTACTGTCGACACTCAAAAGATCGATGCAGTAAAGAATTGGCCGAGACCTACAACACCATCAGATGTCCGCAGCTTCTTGGGGCTAGCAGGATATTATAAGTGGTTTGTAGAAGGTTTTTCCTCTATATCAGCGCCTTTGACTAAGTTAACATAGAAAGCTACCAAGTTTCAATGATCTGACGCTTGTGAACGTAATTTTCAGGAGCTGAAGAATCGATTGACATTCGCACCAGTGCTCTCTCCCTGAAGGAACAGAAGGTTATGTGATATATTGTGATGCCTCAGGTATAGGTTTGGGGTACGTATTGATGCAGTGTGGGAAGGTGATTGCTTATGCATCAAGACGATTGAAGAAGCATGAAAAGAATTATCCAATCCATGATTTGGAATTGAATACAGTAATATATGCTTTGAAGATATAGTGGCACTACTTATACGGCGTCCATGTTGACATCTACACAGATCACAAAAGTTTACAATACATCTTCAAGTAGAAGGAGTTGAATTTGAGGCAGTGTAGGTGGCTTGAATTACTGAAAGACTACGACATCGAGATATTGTATCATCCCGGTAAAGCCAATATTGTGGCAGACGCTCTCAGTCATAAGTCAATGGGAAGCTTAGTATATATTGTAGAGGGGGGTTGGCTAAAGAGCTTCATCAGCTAGCCAATATGAGAATCAGATTGTTAGATTCGGATGACGGAGGTGTTACTGTACAGAATACATCAGAATCATCTTTGGTAGCCGAGGTAAAAGCACAACAATATGAAGATCCTACCTTAGTACGATTGAGAGAGAGCATTCAGCAGTGTAAAATTACGGCTTTTGATATCGGAGGAGATGGGACACTGAGATACCAGGGCCGATTATGTGTGCCTAATGTGGCAGGGTTGCGAGAGAAGATTATGAATGAGATTCATCAATCCCGATATTCCATCCATCCCGACTCGACAAAGATGTATCATGATGTCAAGGAGCAGTACTGGTGGGATAACATGAAGAAGTCTATTGCAGATTTGTAGCCCAGTGTCCCAATTGTCAACAAGTAAAGATAGAACATCAGAAACCCGGTGGATTGCTTCAGAATATAGAGATTCCGACCTGGAAATGAGAGGTGATTAATATGGACTTCATTATTGGATTACCTCGCTCTTATCATAAGTTTGACTCTATCTGGGTGATAGTTGATCGACTTACAAAATGTGCCCATTTTCTGCTAGTTAAGACAACTTACACGGCTGAAGATTATGCGAAGTTGTATATCAAGGAGATTGTTAGGCTTCATGGTGTGGCAGTATCTATTATATCAGACCGAAGAGCTCAATTTACGGCTAACTTTTGGAGGTCTTTTCAGAAGGGTTTAGGCACACAAGTGAATCTCAGCACTGCATTTCATCCGCAGACTGATGGACAAGCAGAACGTACCATTCAGACACTTGAAGATATGCTACGAGCATGTGTTCTATATTTCAAGGGGAATTAGGATGACCATCTTCACTCATAGAATTTGCCTACAATAATAGCTACCATTCCAGTATTAAAATGGCCCCATATGAGGCACTATATGGGAGGAGATGTAGATCACCAGTTGGATGGTTCAAAATCGGTGAAATAGAATTATATGGGCCATATTTGATTCACTAAGCCATTGAGAAGGTGAAAGTGATACAGGAGCGATTGAGGATGGCACAAAGCAGGCAGAAGTCTTATTCCGATTTCCGACGTCGTGATCTGGAGTTTGAGGTTGGTGATTGGGTTTTCCTGAGGATCTCACCAATGAAGGGTGTTATGCGTTTCGGGAAGAAAGGTAAGCTGAGTCCAAGGTGTATTGGGTCGTATAAAATTCTTCGACGAATTGGACAGGTTGCTTATGGGTTAGAATTGCCATCTGAATTGGAATTTGTCCATCCGGTATTCCATGTATCCATGTTGAGGAAATGTATTGGAGACCCTTATCGAGTCATCCCTATCAAAGATGTACAAGTTACAGAGGATATATCATATGAAGAAGTGACAGTGGTTATATTAGATCGACAAGTCCGTAAGCTGAGAACAAAAGATGTAGCTTCCATCAAAGTATTGTGGAGGAACAAGAATATGGAAGAAATGACATGAGAAGCAAAAGAGGAGATGAAGTCTAAATACCCTTACCTGTTCCAGAAGGAAGATAACGAGGATGCCAGGGGAACGCATGACGCATTAGAAGGTGAAACAGCTCTATGAGGTAAGCAATAACTTGAGAATACTCTTTCTTAATACAAAATGGTGATATGCAGATAATGTACATATCCAATATGATTTATGTAACCTTGTGAGGCCATACGTTGGGCTTAACTGCTTGCAAGTTTTGCTAGTGACCATTTTATAGGGGAAAATTGACCGGATATTTTCGTTGGAATCCACGATGATTTGGACTCCCCATAAACCCTTACATTCGAGGACGAATGTTCCTAAGGGGGGGAGGGGTGTTACAACCCATATTCACGTACGTTAATTCATGCCATAAGGTAGTCGACGTAAATCCATGAAGAGATTATCTTTAAGATGATAAGAAGTTAATCCTATTGGTCTTAAATGATACAAAAGTGTATAAGGGTGGTTAACAAGTATTAGAAGTTAAATGAATCAACGATGTTGTCAGTCGTATTTTTGGGTAAACTTAGAGGTTCTTAATACACTTAATAGGTCGTGTTTAAAGGTATTTGAATCATATAATATCCGTATCATAAGTCTTTAAGTCAAACGAGTTATGAAACAAAAGTCAACAAAAGTTGTCGCAACTTAGGTTCATAATTTTACTTAAACATTAGGTCAAATGTTACAAAGATTTTCTCCAAATTTACTTAGAATTATGGGGTGATATACCCACCAAATTGAAGATCTATGAGTCTAGTTTCCAACGCATTAAACTGTTCATCAATACGATCTTGGAGTAGAGAAATATTCGCATTTTTGCGAGACTGCGCCAAACACCTCTCTATGGGGCCCACTTAGGCGGTTTAAGACATTTGGATATATATATAATGCCTCCAACCCGTTTTAAGTCATTTTTTCAGTATATTCAGACCTTAGAACCCTAGAAACACCCTCTCAAGGTTCTCTCAAGATTCAAGACCCAAGCAAAGGGCAAACAACACAAATCAAGTGTCGGGAATCCCGTAGCGCTATTAAGTTTCTTGTTCTTCTTGTTATTGCTCATTTTTGTGTTGTTCTGGATCGTGTGAGATGTTGTTTTAAGGGGTTTATGTTCTTTAAATACTCACTCAAGTTCTTAATATCAACCCTAGGTGATTTCAAGCCTTCTAAAGTGATTCTAGTGCCGAAAAACCCTAATTGATTGCTAGTTTTGCTTCCTTGTTGTTGTGGTAGCATTGGAGGGATATTTCGTGGACAATTAAGGTCAAATTGGAGTTGTTCTTTCTGTATAAAGGTAAGGAACCTCTTACTCTACATGTATTTAAGATTATCTAAGTTGCGGCTAAGTCATTGAAGCTAGAACTTGTGAAATATATATCGAAAGGCTTGGCAGTAATGTTATCGGTTGGTGGACTATTTTGGGAGGCTCAATATGATTAACATTGATGTTGTTTGGTCTGTTTGGTGATTGTTTTCACTCGTGGGAAGTCATATAAATAGGGAAGTTGTTGTCCGTTTCTTCGTAAAATAGGTTGTGGTCGTTACATAATAAATACGACGCTTAAACGTTAACGATAGTGTCATTTCTCCTATTGTAGACTAAGGAGTCGTGACATTTGCATAGCTTGAGGTTGGGTAGTATATACAAGGTATGTGAGGCTATCCCTTTCCTTCTTTTGCACGACTCCGATTGTACATAATGTAATGAACGAGCTTCCAAAGATACTCTACTCTTAGAAGCTAGCAGTACTTACATTGTTTCCCCTCTTATGGAACGGTTGACGTTGATGTTGCTTCTCTTATTCTTATGTTATCAATGTTGTTGGTACTTCCTGATTCTTATAAGGTTTATGGTGAAGAGTTAGTCCTAATAACATGTACTGAGGATACTGACCTTACGTCGCTCCGAAAGGTTTAGAACATGATTCCATGAGTCGAGCATGCATTATATATATGTATCTATTTTACTCTATCGAGTCGTGCTATAGTCGGCCGAGTACGGCACCTACTGTGCAACTACTGATCAGTTGGGTTTTACCGAGCTCCATGTGGCTGGGTACGATTCTACCAAGCCTTATGATGGCCGGGTACGTTTTTACCGAGTACTATTTGACTATGGGTACGTTATAATGATGATTATGCCCACATAAGCGTGTGTTTTAAAAGTTTATTTATATATATGTCAGTATCATGCATTTCTTGTCAGTAGCCCACAAAGGTACCCATATGTTACAGGTTGTATATTCTCTATCCTTATTCATATTACTGTTCATAGTTATATTTTCCTGCCTTGCATACTCAGTACTTTATTCGTACTGACGTCCTTTTATTTGTGGATGCTATATGTTGTGTTGCATGTCCTGATAGACGGGTATACACAGCCCCCCCACCACAGTAGGCTGCCTAGTTCAACGGTTATTGGCGAGATCCCTTCTCCAGACTTGTCGGAGTCTTGGTATGCATTTTTGTTATAGATATTATGGGTATGTCGGGACCCGGTTCTGGCAATGTTGTAGCACTTATGTTCCTTTAGAGGCTCATAGATAGGTGTCGACTCATGTATAGTTAGGTATGCCTTGTCGGATGATTTTTGTTGTATAGTCTTTCATGATAGCGTGGTAGCTCGTACCTTATATATAGTTTCTTGATTGTCTGGTCATCCATGTTATGTATGTTCATGCCATCATCTTTCATTGTTGGTTGTCCATAATCCATGTCTACCATTTATATTGATTTTGTAGGCCCTAAAAGATAATAAATAACGTTAGATAAAATATACGTTGGTGCTAGGCAAGTATGGCTGGGTGCTAGTCATGGCCCTCCAGTTTGGGCCGTAACAGTCCCAGACCTTGAGGACTGGGTCTGAGAGTTGGCTGCGATCTCCTCGTATGGTGAGCATAAATGGCATGATTTATCGAGGGGTAAATGGGAGGCCAAACATCATAGTAAATTCTCTTCTCATGTTTTTGATATTCTTCTTTTATTGGTGGTGTCATCTCGTTTGTATTTACTTGTGCAGGCATCGGAGATGTCTCCAAAATGAGGCCAGCCCTACTTGGGGAAGGGACTGAGTCCCCGATTCCGAAATCGGGGAAAGACCACAAAAGAAAGAGGGCTTCGAAGCCCAAAGATACTCAAGATGAGGCGGCCCCTACTTGGAAGCCGAGGAGAAAACTCATTCACGTGGAATTGGATTCAGCCATTCAACACCTGGAGGACAAAGAGAATGAAGGTGAGGAATTGGTGCTGGTATACCGACCTAGGAAACCAGTCAAGGCCGCCAAGTCCTCCCAACCTGATACCTTGCCTCTCATTGGAGGAACTTCGATGAAAGACTCGAGAAAAGCCCTTGAGTCCCCCGAGATCGATATCGTACCTCCTCCTTCAACAAATACGCCGGAGGGGACAAGTGCCGAGAGGGCCAAAGCTAATTATAGCACCCCAAGTGTGGAGCTTAGGGCCATGACAATGGGTCACTCACCTCCTCTACCAGCTTACTCCGAGGAGACAATAAAGGATGCTCGGGCTCTACAAACACCCAATCCGAGAAAGTTCCTCGAAGAAGACCCTTTTCGGACTGTTTCACCGAGGTTAACTATGTTGTTGACCTTAACGATGCATCCACCATCTTCAAAGAGGCTCAACGTCTCCTCTCTCATGTAAATACTAACTTTTATTGTTGTAATTTTTTCTTTTCTTCCCTTCCTTTGACTAACACATCTTCATTTCATGTATAAGCCATTGTCAAGTTTAGAGCTGAGCTGAGCCAATGTTAGGCCGAGCTTAGGAAGGTTAGGCCCTGAGGCTCCTCTGTGGCCAAAAGGAGGAGGAGCTTAAGGACCTTCGAGCTAAATTGGCCAAAGCTCAGAAAAACAAGATCGAGCTAGATGCACAAGTAACTGTGATTTTAACAGAGTATGGTCTTCTTGGCCTTACTTCGGAGGCTAACACTTTGATGTCTCAACTGCAGCAGAAGTTGGAAATGATTGGGCAGCTCCGGGATGAGGTTGATCAAGTTAAGGCTGATTGTCATAGATGGAAAGAGAACATGGATCAGCTCGCTGCTGATAAGGAATCCGTTACATCCCAACTGACCTCGACTGAAACTAAACTCTGAGGCATTAAAGTGAAGGTTCTGGCCCAGGCCAAGAAAATTGAGGAGTTATAGGCAGAGCTTGCTGGATCTCAGGCCAAAGCTGCACAGGCCAAGGTTGAAGTTGAGAAGACGAAGGCTACAACTCGCAAGACCATCGCTGTATACTTAAGGGATGCCGAGACATTTCAAGCTCAATTGAGGGAGGCCTTCGATCGGGAAAAATGGAGCAATGATTTGGCCAAGTGCCATGCCCGAAGGGAGACTCTCGAAGAAATCCACGCCCGATAATTTGACCTTACTGAAGAAATTGCCTAAGCAAAGGCGCGGGAAACCAATGCCAGGTTACTTGTTTCTTCTTATGACAAGGATGCTATGAGTGGCTCCGGGGATGGGAAAGGTGAATAAGGTGTCCCCGAGAAAGAGGGGGTTCCCAAAGATAAAGCTACCGAGGGTGCAGTTCTTGAGGATGTCGCTTCCGGGGATGTGACCCCGAAATAGATTAGGTTCTCTTTTTCTTTTTTGTGTAAGGGCCCCTCATGGGCGTTGTAAATATACTTTGTGAATCATCTTTTGTGGATATAAAGAACCTTTTTTCTTTGTCTTCTATTGAATTCCATTTTGTCTTTATCTGTGAAATTTTTTATTGTATAACTCTAATGATCAGTCCGAATACTAGACTCATAACATAATAAACCCTTAGGTTTTTTATTGATCAACATAATACCTCTTAGGGGTTTAGTTAATCCTCGAGCTAAGCTCAAATCAATTTGATGTGTGCTCGGGGTATCTAGACCTTTGAGTCCGAGTTGAGTGAGAGTAAGGTCTCGAACCCCTTATATTTTGGCCCTTAGGTTCTTTTAGGTTGTCCCTTAGGCTCTTTGGGGTTGTCCCTTAGGCTCTTTAAGTTGGACCGATTTGGCCTCTAAAGTGGCTATAATTTTTTTCTCTTTTCGGCTAAAAGACTTAGTGAAAATTTTTGTATGCCTTAGCATGTGTTTTTTGTACCCATTGGGTTTTTCGAAGGTTCGATCGATTGGAACCTCATTTATAACTTGTTTGTGTAAACATAATCGAATGCCTCTTGAGGTTTTTTTGAAGGATGATGTTATCGAATCCTCTAAATTATTCGGGGGCTGATTTTATCGAAGCCCTTTATCTTTGCTTTTGTCGAGGGTAGCCTGATTTAACCAATTTTTTCAAAGTGTTTGAAGTCGTTTAATTTTATGGCGGAAGTTGGATGTCTACGAGCCGCATTATCTCGGTCGTAGCCTTTTTATATGACCGTAGTATTAAATATGGTCGTGGCCTTTGGGTATGTCTATTGGACTTGTTTCCCAATAATCCTTTCGAACTTGTTCGGAAGGTTAGTCCCCGAATATGTTAGCCTTGGCCTTTATATCGAGGGGATGCCTCTTTGAGGTCTTATGAGTCCGAGTTTTTGATGACTCAGATGCATTGACTGTCGATGACAGTCCTCGAGTATTAGGGGTGCTTCTGGCTCTTGAGCCATTTCCCGTAGGATTATAAGTGTAGAGCTCGTATTATACTAGACTTTTTCGAGACACAAAGTGTTTTTGATATAAACAGATTGCTTCTTCAGATAATTGATATATGTGTACATGTTTTGCCATCGGGGCTTGACTATTCTATATGGACATGGTTCATCTGACTGTTTGGTCCATTACAAAGTTCTCCTATCGAGGCCCTCTTTGGCATGAAGTAAAGTATTTTCCTCGAAAATATAACCTTAGAGGGTGGTGCCCCCCTGTATTCGAGGTTGATTGAAAAGAAGCCTTAGATACTGTTGAGTTCTCCTTAGGTAGTGCATAGTTGTTGCCTCATTAAAAACCTTGCCAGTAAAACCCATTTGGGACAAAATCCAATCTAAGGGAAAAAGAGTGCAACACATGCTTTAAAACCTAAGTCCTTCGTGTAAAAAGGGTGTCTTCGATAGCTTCGATCAAAAATCTGCAATGAGTTAGGTTTAAACTCAAATGGACAAAAGGATAAAGTCATACCTCAGCAGTAGTATCATTTGAGTAATGATATGTTCCAACTGTTCGGCAGTTGTTCACCTTCCATTGTGCTAAGTTTCTAAGATCCTTTACCCACAACTCCGAGGACTAGGTACGGTCCTTCCCAATTCAGGCCTAGTTTCCAATTCATTCGGGTCTCGAGTATTGAGGGTGACTTTCCGTAGAACTAAGTCCCGGATTCCGAAGTGTCGAAGGTTGGTCCTTCTATTGTAGTATCTTTCGATCCTTTCCTTCTGCGCATCCAAACAAGCTCTGCTTCTCGTTTTTCATCTAGTAGCTCGAGGCTAGTATTCATAGCCTCGTGATTTGACTCCTCCGATGCATGTCGAAACCTGTCATTGGGTTCCCCAACCTTGGCAGGGATAAGGGCCTCAGAGCCATAAACTAAAGAGAACGGAGTAGCCCCTGTGCTAGACTTTGATGTTGTTTGATATGCCCAAAGGACCTCGGGTAGAACTTCTCTCCATTTTCCCTTCTCATCGTCCAACCTCTTTTTTAGGTTTTGAATTATAGTTTTGTTTGTGGACTCAGCCTGTCCATTTCCAATTGGATGATACGGTGTCGATAAAATCCTCTTTATTTTATGTGCCTCGAGGAACTCCGTCACCTTGTTGCCGATGAATTATTTTCCATTGTCACATACAATCTCGACAGGTATCCCGAATCGGTATATGATGTGGTCCCAGATGAAGTCAATAACTTCTTTTTCTTTGACCTTCTCGAAGGCCTGTGCTTCCACCCACTTAGAAAAATAATCAGTCATAAACAAAATAAATTTAGCTTTACCTGGGGCCGTTGGTAGAGGGCCAACTATATCCATTCCCCATTTCATGAAAGGCCACGGGGATAGGACCGAATGGAGTTATTCTTCAGGCTGATGGATCATCAGTGCAAATCGGTGACACTTATCACATTTTTTGACAAATTCCTTAGTATCTTTTTCCATGTTATCCCAGTAATACCCTGCTCTGATAATTTTGTGAACCAAAGACTTGGCGCCGGAGTGATTTCCACAAGTACCTTCGTGGACCTCTCGTAAAACATAATCGGTGTCCCACGGCCCTAAATATACTGCCAATGGCCCATCGAACGTTCTCCTGTACAATGTTTCACCCTCGTCTAATGCAAACCTAGTAGCCTTGGTTCGTAAGGTCCTCGATTCTTTATGGTTCGATGGGATTTTTCCACCTTTCAAATAATCGATGTATTTATTCCTCCAGTCCCAAGTCAAACTTGTTGAATTTATCTCGGCATGGCCCTCTTCAACCACAGACCTTGATTACTGGACGACAACCCCCGGGACGATATCATCTTCTTCAACCGAGGATCCCAAATTAGCAACTGCATCGGCCTCACTATTTTGCTCTCGAGGCACATGATCCAGGGTCCATTCTTTAAAGTGATCCAATGTTACCTGTAGTTTATCTAAGTATCGTTGCATCCTATCCTCACGAACTTCAAAACTTTTGTTTACTTGGTTTACCACCAACAGTGAATTGCACTTGGCTTCAATGACTTCTGATCCCAAGCTTCTGGCTAGATAGAGACCTGCAATCATGGCCTCATATTCGGCCTCATTATTAGTCAACCTAGAAGTTTTGATAGATTGTCTAATAGTACTGCATGTAGGTGGTTTTAAGACAATGCCAAGCCAGGACCCCTTCACATTCGAAGAACAGTCTGTGAAAAGGGTCCATACCCCCGATGATTACCCGAACTTAGCAAGAGTTATTTTTCCACTTTGGGTACGAGGGTCGGCTAAAATTGGCCACCAATTCAGCTAGAATTTGAGACTTGATGGCCATTCGGGGTTGATATTCGATATCGTACCCACTAAGTTCAACGACCCATTTGGCCAGCCGGCCCGATAGCTCGAGCTTATGCAAAACATTTCGAAGGGGGTATGTTGTTAACACACATATGGGATGACATTGAAAATATGGCTTTAATTTTCTAGATATGCTTATCAATACAAGTGCTTATTTTTTTGAGTGAGGGTATCTGGTTTCGACATCTCCTAAAGTTCGGCTTACATAATAAATAGAAAATTGCATACGTTGCTCTTCTCGAACTAGTACCCCACTTATCGCTATCTTGGATACTGCCAAATATAGGTAAAGTTTTTCATCAACCTTCGGGGTGTGAAGCAAAGGTGGGCTTGATAAGTATCGTTTCAGTTCTTCTAAGGCTTGTTGGCATTCCGGGGTCCATGCAAAATCCTTTTTTCTTTTTGAGCAAGGAAAAGAACCGGTGACTTCGATCTGATGACCTCAAAATGTATCGACCCAAAGCAGCTATTCAACCTGTTAGCCTTTGCACGACCTTCACACTATCCACGATCGTGATATCCTCGATGGCCTTGATTTTATCGGGGTTAATTTTGATGCCCCGATTCAACACTATGAAGCTGAGAAACTTACGCGAGCCAACTCCGAAGGCACATTTCTCTGGGTTAAGTTTCATGTTGTATTTCCTTAAGATTTTGAATGTTTCCTGCAAATGAGCTAAATGGTCCTCTGTGCGCGGGGACTTAACCAACATATCATCAATGTAAACTTCCATTGTTTTACCTATTTGTTCTTCGAACATTTGTTAACTAGGCATTGGTATGTAGCTCCTGCATTTTTTAGCCTGAAGGGCATTACGTTGTAACAATAAGTTCCAAATTTAGTAATAAATGATGTCTTTTCCTGGTCCTCCGGGTTCATCTGAATCTGATTGTACCCGGAGTAGGCATCGAGAAAAGTTAGGTTCTAGTGGTCGGCCATGGCATCGATCATACGATCGATGTTGGGCAGTGGGAAAGAGTTTTTTGGGCATCCTTTGTTCAAATCTTTGTAATCTATGCAATTCTAAGTTTATTTCCCTTCTTAGGAACTACAACTACGTTGGCTAACCATTCGGGGTACTTTACCTCCCGAATAGACCCTATTTTAAGAAGTTTGATTACCTCGTCCTTTATGAATGTGTGATTTACCTTAGACTGGGGCCTCCTTTTTTTGTTTTATTGGTTTGAACCTGGGGTCGAGGCTTAGTCGGTGTGTTGTTATTTCCGGTGGAATCCCTGACATATCTGAATGGGACCAAGTAAAGCAATCCATAGTATCAATAAGAAATTGAATGAGATTTTTCCTGAGTTCGGGGGTTAATCCTGTTCCCAAGTATACCTTTCTCTCGGACATGTATTCAATCAATATGACCTGCTCTAGTTCCTAGATCGTTGATTTAGTTGCATCGAACTCTTCAGGAATGACGAAGTTTCAAGGAGTAAGGAAATCCTCTTCTTTGTCTTCGATTACCTGTTGTTTCGATTTCATCGAGGCTGGAGGCGGTGATTGCTATTTGGCTGCTTGCTTACCTTTGGTGTTCGACTTTTTCGAGGTCGAAGGCTTTAGTACCGGCGTCACTTCATCGACTACAAACATCTCATTTGCAGCATGTTGCTCCCAGTGGACCATTTTCACTCCATCCTTTGTTGGGAACTTCATCATTTGATGAAGAGTTGAAGGTACTGCCCTCATGTTGTGTATCCATGGTCTCCCGAGGAGTGCGTTACACCTCATGTCGCCTTCGATGACATGGAATTTAGTATCTTGTATGGTCCCGGCTACGTTTACTAGTAGAATTATCCCCCCCTTTATTGTTTCGCTTGCCATGATGGAGCCATTTAGGACTCGGGATGCAGGTATAATCTGATCCTGTAGGCCGAGCTGCTCTACGACCCTCGATCTGATTATGTTTACTGAGCTATCTGGATCCACTAGAACACGTTTAACTTGAATTTTATTTAAAAGAATAGAGATTACCAGGGCGTCGTTGTGCAGTTGAGATATGCCTTCTGCTTCCTCATCATAGAACGATAAGGAGTCCTTGGGTACATAGCTCCGAGTTCGTTTTTATCTGATGATTGATACCTTGGTGAGTTTGAATACAGGTCATTACGGGACATCGACTCCGCCAACGATCATGTGGATTACATGTTGTGGTTCTTCTTGCCCATTTTTCCTTGCATCTCTTTCCCTGAAGTGATTCTTAGCTCGATCACTTAGAAATTCTCAAAGGTGACCCTTGTTGAACAACTGAGCTACCTCCTCTCTTATCTGCCAGCAATCTTTGGTTCTATGACCATGTGTGCCATGATTCTTGCACATCAAGTTTGGGTTCCTTTGAGAAGTATCGGTTTGTATGGGTCTGGGCCACCTGGTGTCTTTGATCCTTCCAATAGTTGACACGATCCCCGATGCATCTACGCTGAAGTTATACTCTGACAATTGAGGTACCTCCATGGGGTTGGTATGCTTATCGAACCCGCTTTTACTCATGAGTCCTCGAGAACTTTGGCCTCGATCATTTCTCCGATCATTTCGATGGGCGTTACGGCCCGAGCCGTTGTTTCTCTGTTCGACGTATGGCTGATATCGTTCATTGTTCGATCGTGATTCCCTGTCTGCATCCCTTGGGGGCTTGGCTGCGAATCTGTTAGGATAAACTGAACCCGAAGGAGCTCCCAACTGGTCGTCCTCGACCCTGATTTTTGATTGATAATAGTTGTGCACATCTGACCACGTCACAACTGGATACTCGATCAGATTATGCTTTAACTGTCGAGATGCAATCAAGCTCCTTTCATTCAAACCCTGCATAAAAGTTTGTACTGCCCAGTCATCCGAGACCGATGGAATTCCATTTGCTCCATCTGAAACCTAGACACACACTCTCTCAACATCTCGTCATTCCTTTGTTTTATCTTGAAGACATTCGATTTCCTCATAGCCACCTTTATGGCTCCGGTGTGTGCTTTCATGAAGGCATCCGCTACGAATCAATAAAGTTAGGAGGCAAGTTATAGTACCAATTCATGGCTCCTTTCGACAATGTTTCCCCAAACTATTTCAATAATACTGATTGGATCTCGTCATCATTCAATTCATTTCCTTTGATCTCACAAGTGTATGAAGTAATATGTTCGTTAGGGTCGGTTGTCCCATTATATTTGGGTATATCTGGCATGGAATTTTTTGGGAATGGGCATCGGAGCCGCGCTCTGAGAGAAGGTTTTTGTATGAACTTTTTGGCATCTAAACCTTTCAAAACTGGAGGTGCCCCCGGTATTTGGTCAACACGGGAGTTATAAGTTTCCACCTTTTTATCATTGTCCTCAATCTTTTTTTCATTGATTTCGATCCTCTTGCTGAGCTCTTCGAGCATCCTCATAATGGTGGGGTCAGTCCCCGAGCCGTTCTCGTTTGATTTTTCTGGTATCGGCTCAGTACGTCAAGCGTTTCCTGGTTCGACTATACTTGGAGTTTTATTCTGACTCTGAAGTTGAACGATGGCAATCTGTTGAGCTTGTAACATCTCGAATATCACTTGGAGGTTGATTCCCTCATCTCCCATTCCTTGTGTTCCTTGGCCACCAGACCGGGCTTCCCTGCATACATTCCATCCAGGGTCTATGCCTAAATCCGCGTTTAGAGCAATGTGTGAACTAACATCAATTGGTTTCATATTTGGCACTTCCCCTAGGTTTATCGATGGTACACCGACACCTGCATTGCTATTTTCTCCAAGACCTTCATTGTCATGGACATGTGCGTTTTGTGAGTTAGACATGTTTCAGCCTGAGAATCAAAAAATCTTGACGAGAAAAAGTGCAAAATAATGTGTGTAATGAGAATCAGTGAAGAAATAATCATTATTATCTTTAGTCCCACGGTGGGCGCCAAACTGTTTACCTCGAAAATACAAGTAACAATTAGATTTGATTTATGGTTTTAAAGATATGTGATTTAGTTCAATACCAATTAATAATCAAGAAATATGAAGTAGAAATGAAAGAAATAAATGAATCAAACCAATGTTACTTAGCAGTGGTGACCTCGAGCTTAGTGACCTCGAGATGAACTGAGCAATAAAGCAAGAACAATAAATGTAAAGGACAATTCTGATGAGCAGCAAGAGAGAAAAGTAGGATAGTATATTCTTGCCAATGATTAGATGATGTTACAAATGATTGGGGTCCCCTTTATATAATAGGGGAACCTTAAATAAGGTACATTTCCATTTACAGTAAAGAATCTTATTGGTACAGCTGTCTAACCGCCTAGTATGGAATCGTACAATCCTATTTCGGGATTTGCGCCATGATTTTAGGAACATGGCAGGAATCTCGCTCATTCTGTTAGAAATCCATAACGACATTATTTTGGGGTCGAGCATACTCGGCTTTGATGTCCATTGTACTTTGATCCTCGGGCATTGCATCGTATCTTCGACCTTGCCTGAGCTCGGGCTTAAGACGGACCCTCGAGCCTATAAATCGGAGGCATATGATTTTGACCGTATACAATTTATTTTTTTGATTCGGAAATATGTCCAAGGACTATTTCGGGAATATGAATGTAGCCTAATGAGAAAATGTGAAAGTTTCAAATTTGCACTTGTAATATACGAAATTGAACATATGTACCAGTAATTTATTTGAATCATTCATATCCTTGCCATTATTAATTATCGAGAGAGTGTCATTAACAAAACTCTAAAGGTGAAACAAGTAGACTTCACAGGTCCAAATTCTCCGAGAAAAAAAATTAATCTTTACCCATCAAGTTTTGACTTTGATTCAAAGTTACCGTCAACTTTGAATTCTATTAGGATTCAAGGGCAAAAACAACTTTTCCTACCGGCAAGGGTAATATTAAATAAAAAATCCTACAAAAGGCAAACTTGCTCAATTTTGAATAATATATAGAAAAAATTAATCCTTTTCCAAGATAAATAAAAAAATAGCCCATTGAAACATGATACTATTATTTACTAATAAATTTTTGTCAGCGTGTGAGATCTTCAAATTTGACGAAGGGCTTGACTCTTGAATAGTCCACGCGCTTAGAGTCATCAGCACACGGTTAAGTCCCTTTCTCTAATTTTTTTTTTTTAAAAAAACAAAAATCTTTTTGATCAGTGAAGTGACAATCTTTCCCTTTCCACAATATTTGTGATTTATTTAAATAGAAATGTTATTGCCGTTAAGGCAACTTCTGGAAAGAGTTGTTTGCAATTTATTTAGAAGAAAACATTTGCGCAAAAGGTAGGATTGACGAACTTTAGAAACAATTAAATAAGAGAATTAGAAATCTTTCGTAAACTTTTAGTATAATGATAATTTTTAAGGAAATCACACTTCATACCATTTCCTGTTTGTATTTGCTATTCATTCTCTTTTATAAAATATTTCAAATATTATTGGACAAATAAAATTGGGTGAAAATCTTTCATATCTTTCGAATTTGCTTTAAAAATTAAACTTCACGTCCAACTTTGAACTATAGACATTTTCTATATTCTACATCTTCAGGAGTGTGAGTTATGAACTATGTAGGGATCGAATTGTCATTAAAGAACTATCTTGCCTTTTGATAGGTAATGTGCGCTGTTATGTTTTGATGATCTAACAAATTTAATGATAAGAAACAGATGGGAATCTGTTACACATACTCAAAGTGCTCAAGAACAACAGTCGGGCACAAGTTCCAACAATCAGAGTTAAAGAAACGATAGAGAGAACATATGGACATCAGTTCCCTTGCTGATTGTACCAGTCAACTCACACAGTTGTAAAGTTGCTGCAACTGTTCCTCTGCACACACACAACAGTGCAACAGCCACTTTATGGGGAATGCCTTGTACCAAGTATTTGCTTGCATCATCCAAGTGACATCACTTGGGTAATATTAACATGAAGCAAAGAAAAATTACAGACTTGCACATTCAAGAGTTAATCAAGTTTCCTCTCAAGTGTTTTGCCATCTTGCAAGTGACTTTCAGGACATCAAGAACAAAGAACAACATAATGAAGGACCAGTTTCCTGTATTGAGTTATTATATACCCTTAGTTGTGTTGCATCTTTGTTAAAGTGATTTACTTGTAATTCCTACGTAGCTTATCTAGAAACATAGTGTAGGAAACCTTTTGTAAAACCACAAATCATGTGTTTGTCTCTTGGCTAGAGTTAGTCGAGTTATAAGCTTTTGTAATAGAGTTATTACAAAAGAGCTTGTAGTAGAGTTATTACAAATGAGTAAGGGATTAAGAGTTTAATTCCTAGGTTACAATAGGTTGTAATCTGAAGTTTGCACAGTAGTGAAGTTGAAATCCTACGAGGGTAGGTCGTGGTTTTTAATCCCGTGAGCTGGGAGTTTTTCACGTAAAACTCCACTGTATTATTTACTTACTGCCGTGTGCGTGTTATGTGGGAACTAATACAGAACCAGGTTCTCTATATAGTTTGGTGAACCCTTAATTTCTATCAATTGGTATTAGAGCAGGTTCTTTCTGTCAGGCTAACACCTAGAAAACATCCTCATGGCTGCTCCACCAATCTTTAAAGAAGGTCAATCTACCTACAGACCACCAAGATTCAATGGTCAATCTACAGATGGTGGAAGACAATGGTGTATGATTTTATCATGGGTGAAGATTCAGAGCCCTGGGATGTTATCTGCGATGGACCCTTTGTTCCTATGAAGACCATTGACGAACTAGCAGTGACAGTTCCTAGACAAGGAAAGAGTACAACGATGCTGACCGCAAAGCTATAGAGAAGAATTTCAAAGCAAAAAAAATCCTCGTCTGTGGTATTGGAGCAGACGAATACAACATGATCTCTGCCTGCCAATCTGCCAAAGAGATCTAGGAAGCTCTCCAAACGGCACACGAAGGAACAACTCAAATCAAGCAGTCAAAGATCAACATGCTCACCACTATGTATGAACTCTTCAATATGAAGGATGATGAGTCCATTCCGTCCTCTATTTTTGTCCTTTTGTTTTGTTATTTTTGGTGGCTGGTACTTTTTAAGTTATTTTATTTTGTGAATGGTTGTGTAACAAATGGTACTGCTAATTCTGCTCTCTTTCATTTACAATTAATGAGTATCCCGTCCCTTTACTATGCATGCTTTACTCTTATGCTCTGTTCTTAGCCATGTTTGTGTGCACACATGAGGCATACGTTAATCATGCTAGACTTCTTTTTGCTTATTACTTGTGACCAATCTTTTTATGATGCCAAAAGGGGGAATTAATTGAGAGGGGAACACATGAATATTGTAAGGTACTTTGGTTCTCAGGGGAACTTAAATTACAAGTTTGTCATTATCAAAAGGGGAAAATTAATAGGTTATGTACCCTGTTATGTTTTGATGATATGACAAACTTAATCATAAGAACCAGATGGAAAACCTGTTACACATACTCAAAGTGCTCAAGAACAACAGTTGGGCACAAGTTCCAACAATCAGAGTCAAAGAAACGACAGAGGAAACAAATGAATACCAGTTCCCTTGCTTACTGTGCTAGTCAACTCCCATAGTTGTAAAGTCACTGCAGTTGTTCCTCTGCACACACGCAACAGTACAAACAATGCAGCAGTCATTTTATGGGGAGTACCTTGTACCAAGTATTTGCTTGCATCATCCAAATGACTTCACTTGGGTAATATTAACATGGATCAAAAGAAAAACACAGACTTGCACATTCAAGAGTTAATCAAGTTTCCTCTAAAGTGTTTTGCCATCTTGCAAGTGACTTTCAGGGCTTCAAGAACAGAGAACAACATAACAAAAGACTAGTTGAGTTATTATATGTCCTTAGTTGTGTTGCACCTTTATTAAAATGATTTACTTGTAATTCCTACTTAGCTTTTCAAGAAGCATTGTGTAGAAAACCTTTTGTAAAATTGTAAACCGTGTGTTTGTGTCTTGGCTAGAGTTACTCAAATTGTAAGCTTTGTAATAGAGTTATTACAAGTGAGCGAGGGATTAAGAGTTTAATTCCTAGGCTATAATTAGAGGTGGCAAAATGGTTAAAAGAAAATAGTTATCCACCCATATTATCCATCAAAAAATGAGTTGGATAATGAACCATTTAAAAACGGGTCGAATATGGATAAAGAACCATATTATCCACTTAGAAAATGGTTAACCAAATGGATAACCAATGGATAACCAATGGATAACTAATTTGTAAAGCCTTAAATTGGAGTTCCTCAAGTTTGGAAGACTAGGAATTCTCTCATAAGTGATCATATTTAATAAGCTAATGGATAATATGGATATCCATATTATCTGCCGGATAAACCCGTTTTTATCAGTCTCAAATAAGGGTCGGGTCGGATAATTTATCCATTTTTTAAATTACCCGTTTTAACTCGCTCATATCTGACCCGACTCGCCCGTTTGCCACCCCTAATTACAACAGGTTGTAATATGAAGTTTACTCAGCAGTGGAGTTGAAATCATATTAGTGTAGGTCATGGTTTTTAATCTCGTAAGCTGGGAGTTTTCCACGTAAAACTCCACTGTGTTATTTACTTACTGTTGTGTGTGTGTTTTGTGGGAACTAATAAAGAACCAAATTCTCGATATAATTTGGTGGACCCTTAGTTTCTATCACCTTTATAAAATGAAAAATTCACGTACTAATAAAATGAATTCTAGTATCGCTTTTAAAATTTTGAGTTTCTAATATGACTTTGTAGAGGAATCTAGTTTAAATTTGATTTAGATCAAGCTCAAGTATGCAATGCAACATTTGGATATGAATTGGATTTATTTGGTTCTTCTTCAACAGATTTATTGATCTAAATTATTTTTTGATACCTATTAATTATCTATTACACGGTAATATATTATACCAACATATAATACTTCCTTATAAATTTGCCACATTTATCATTTTATTAAAGGTATTTAAATTCCATTTGCGAATGGTCACCATCACCCATATGTTAAAAATCTATTTTTAAGTAGCAAATTATTGCTTCATTCAAACGGATTACACTCTTTTTGAAGAATTAATCTGAATAGTCGCATACCCAATTGCTTAAACTAAAAATAGCCGATGAATCATAATATATGTATAATTTGAGTATAATATATATTTAATTAGTGTATAATTATTGTATGATCTATTTATATCGGTTAAGAAAAATAAAGAATGAATCCAATCAGATATTTGTGTAAATATCCCTTATTTTTTTTGTTAATTGTGTTACATTACTTGATAAGATAATCACAAATATTTCTCACAAACAGAGGCCCAAATAGTAATTGCTTGTTGCTACTGTTTTTTATTTTCTTCAGCCAGGAATCTATTGGAAACAACCAATCTACCTTCAACATTGCGTCCACACTACCCAGGGCAAGTGCACATATAGCTATTTTCATGGATGTTATTTAGAGATTAGCGAGTATTTACTTTGTCCTGAAATTTTAAACTAAAAATCTTAACATCAGGTCAATTCAGGATATTTTTTTCCTGAAAAATTAAACTCAAAAATTGAAATTCAGGACGCACTAACTAATTCCTAAATAACATGCCTTTAGAATGACTGCTGATGTCATTTCTGCACACTACCCTTCTGTTAGACCCTTGACAAAGCTGATCGGCAAGGATTTGGCATGATGGCCTTGCCATTGGCCTAGTTGCGGGAGGGAAATCAGCATGCGGGACAATGCAGGCATTGTCAATGGCAACAAACTGTTGCAAGAGCAAGTGTGATGGACTACACTACTATTTGAGGGCTAAGGTGTGGCGGACTATACTAAAGCAGGAGTTGGCTGCGTGCAAGCAAAGGCCAAGGCCTTAACGGAACTAGGCGGGCTGGACGAAAGCTTGACAAGGCAAAGGGGGAAAGACCTAGGCGCTAAGACGAGGCAACTGAGTGCCAAGGCAGTGGCATTTGCAACTTAGTGTTGTCTTAGCTTAGGTGAGCGGGCTGACACCTAAGGAATTTGTGAAACGACTCAGCAAGGGAATGACATCATTGCTTGGTGACTTGATGCTAAAATCAGCTTGGCATTGGCAAATGGCAGGCTTGATCAAGTAGGGGCGACTTGACATGAACAAGTTACTGTGGTAGCGGGCGTGCATGCGGCTAAGTCATGTGCGACAAGATGTGACTATGGCATTGGGGAGGAGCAGTGTCAAAGGGCAAGGCTGGACGCAATGTCAGCCTTGGGCGTGCAATAGCTGGACAGAAACGCACACATGCAGCGCATATAGAGTGGTTATCAAGTGTGTTGTGCACATGCTGTGCAGTTGGGCGGTTACAACTACCTTGTCCAAAGAGTTGCTGATAATGAGGCTAAGTCTATGCACGTTTTTAGGCGTGTTTTAGCATGACATGCACATTTTTGATCATGGGTGATCATGGCCTATCAGTTGGGGGTGTCAACTAAAATAGAAAAACTGTTTTAGGTTGACTACACTATATATGTGTGTGTTATCAGCCCAAAAAACGAGCTAAGTACCTAGGGAGGGAAATAAGCAAAGATGTAGGCATAAGGTTGTCTATGTCAAGGCTTGACCATGGCAAATTATGTGCCATTGCCTTGCCAAGAGTGAGCAGCATAAAATGCCTTAGGCAGGGGCTTTATAGGGCAGTTTGTGCTAGAGTCGGTAATTTTGTGAGTTAGTGTCTGCCAAGGGTGACAACACCTTGCCAAACTCGATAATTTCCTTTGTAACTCATATATTATAAAAGGTTGTGAAAGAGTTCCCCTAAAATATACTTGTGCCTTTACTTATTTATGTTGCCTTGAAAATATTATAAGTGTTAAACCTCGAAAGCGAAAGGAAATTGGAGTAAGGGTGAGCCAAGTTGAGACTTGACTGCCGCCTAGCAGGCTATATTTTCGGCGGACAAAAAATGCCCCTATGACACCTTCCCAGATTAGAATGAGTTTGTTGCAGAGAGGCCCAAATAAAAGTCGCCGCAATTTCCACAAATCCAGGCCCAAACAAGAATTGGGCCGGAATTATTAACTCAAAGTAACAGCAGCAACATACTTCTCACTGTCCGTCTCTCTCTTGTTGGCAACTCTCACTCAGCTTCAGAAAGTAGAATCATATACTAGGGCTTCAGCTTCTGTATCAGCACTCGGAATTGAAGTTGAAAAAATGGCCGACGAAGCAAATAGAGCGGTAAAATATCATTAGCTTTTCCCTTCCAAAATTTTTTCGGATTTTTACTTGTTATAGTTCGGATTAATTGCCATTTGTTTCCTTCAACAGGCTTTTATTGAAATTCAAGGTCGCATGATTGAGACTACCGGGAAATTGAAGCAGGTAAGGAAAACTTATTAGTAATTTTTATTTGTGAGATCGATTTAAATTAAAAAGAAACCATTTTTATTGTGGTTAGAGGAGAAATTGAACAATTTCTGATTTTCTGATCCTTTAGATTTTCAATCCTAAATAAAATGAAATGGGAAAAGAAGTGCTTAAGATTGGGCATAATTGAACTAGTTGATTGAGATATTTATATATTGTGATCTAAGGTGAATAAGAATTGTTTTGGCGTTGTAGGTTCAAACGCAGATGCGAACTAAAGAAACAGAAAAGAAGCGTGCCTTTTTGACATTGGAGGAACTGAAGCAGCTCTCTGATGATACTAATACATACAAAGCCATAGGTATGCTTGAAGAAAAAGTTGGTTTAAATTGGTTTTATAGTCATAGCTACTTTTGATGACTTCATGGGAGAGTTTGAAAATTTTGTTCTTTCTGTTCTATCACTTTGTACACAAGGGATTCACAATCATTGGTGTATCTTATTTTCTTTTGTAGCTTCTCATTTCTTGGGAGATCAAGCACATTAATGTAATCAGTAGCAAACTATTAGTTTCCATTTAAATAAAGGAATCAATGGTAAATTAGTACTTAGAAGAAATGGTTTCTCTTAGAAATCACATCACAATGTTCTTGTGGTTAATGGAGATTAGAAAACAAAAGAAGTTTTATAGAACAGTTGTAAAATGTTTTATAAAGTGGATATAGGTCCTTTAAGACCCAACATTTCGCAAAATCTGTGTTGTCGGTAGCACTCATAGAGGTCAAGATGAGAGGTAATTAAAGATGGTTTGGCCAATGTCTTAAATACCTCCAAATGCATTGGTCCGTTGATGTGACTATGATGATTTAATGTGCTTACAAGGGACGTGGCATAAAAATTAAATGGAGGGAAGTTGCTTCAAAAGACATACAATTTTGTAAAATCAATGCAGATTTTGCTAAGAACTAAACACAATGGAAGTAAAAGATCCATAAATAGGATACCAACTAGTAGGGATTAAGATTTGTTTGTTAAATTATATTAGGTTCAATATTTGGCACGAGTCTTTCCGGTCAGGTTAGATATTGTATATCAGGCGTAGGGAAAAGTGTGAGATTTTAAAAACCTCTAGTTTTAGGGTGTGTTTGGTATGAAGGAAAACATTTTTCCAATTTTCCCATGTTTGGTTGGCTTAAATGTTTTGGAAAACATTTTCCTTATGAACTCATTTTCCTCCAATTGGAGGAAAATATTTTCCCTATCAAAAGAAGGAAAAATATTTTCCAAAACTCTATTCCCCATCCCTACCTAACCCCTCCCACCCCACCCCTCACTCCCCTCCCCACCCAAACCCCAACCCCCACCATAACATCCATCCTAAATAAAAATATTATCAAGAGTACTTTATTTTCATGTTGTAGATAACTTTCTTTTTCATTTCAACAAAATGAATTTTTTCTTTTCATGATCTAAAAAAAATATTTTTTTCATTTCAACAAAAAAGTACTTTCTTTTCATGATGTAGAAGTATTTTCTTTCATTTCAACAAAATAATGTAGAAAAAAGTATTTCATTTCAACAAAAAAGTACATTCTTTTCATGATGTAGAAAAATATTTTCTTTTATTTTAACAAAATTAATGTAGCAAAAAGTATTTTCTTTCCCTTCAACTAAATGAGTATTTTCTTTTCATGATGTAGAAAAAGTATTTTCTTTCATTTTAACAAAATGAGTACTTTCTTTTCATGTTTTGTAGAAAGAGTATTTTTTTTTTAACCAAAAAAGAGTGTTTTCTTTTTAGTTATGGAGCACAAATTTCAACGTTGTTTTTGGGTGAAAAAAAGTAAAGCAACACATTAGTTCCTTTGGGTTTTTGTAAAATTTTAAAATAAAAATTAAATTCTTGAAGAAAATAAAATCATGAAAACGTTGGGTATTTGTGTGTGTGTGTGTGTGTGGGGGGGGGGGGGGGGATAAAACTACTCACAGGAAACATGGGGATTTTGGGGAAGGGAGGGGAGGAGAGTAGCATAAAAATTATCTTTCTAACAAAAATTTTATACTCTCTAACCAAACACTAGAAATATTTTTCGGAAAAGTTTTTCACTCACCAACCAAACAAGGAAAAATAGGTGATAAAACTACTCACAGGAAACATGGGGATTTTGGGGAAGGGAGGGGAGGAGAGTAGCATAAAAATTATCTTTCTAACAAAAATTTTATACTCTCTAACCAAACACTAGAAAATATTTTCCGAAAAAGTTTTTCACTCACCAACCAAACAAGGAAAAATAAGTGATAAAACTACTCATTTTCCCGGAAAACATTTTCCTTCATACCAAACACACCCTTAAAGAATTCACATTTGCCTGAAAAGACAGAGTTTAGATGAATACCTGAAAGAACAATTATTTAGTGTTGGAATTATGTGGCCTCGGATACAGTGGAGTAAATATATAAGTTTTCATGTAGTTGACCCAAACCATTCCGGAATTGAGAAAAAGCCGATTGATTGATTGAATGATTTGTTAATTTTTAGATTTCACTTAAATAATTTTGACCAGAGTTCTAACTTTGTCGTGTTCCATTGTCTTTTGTCTTTTTGTTGCAGGAAGAACGTAAGTTTTGAACTGAAGTCTATCATGTCCTGCTGTTATCTGAAAAAGGACAAGGGGATGTGGATCATATACATTATTATTCTGGATTTCTCAAATTTCTGTGCTGCTTTTATATTTATCTCACTTTGAACAATCTTTTATTTTCAGGTTTATCTTAGAGCCAAAGACTGTGTTAATGGATGAGCAAGAGCAAAAACTCAAGGATAGTGAAACCGCAATTGCATCTTTGCAGGTGAATTCTCAAATTCCTTTCTCATTTTAGAATATTGTTTCTCATTGTCATACCAGGCCTGACTTCTTCATAGTTATAGTTTGCATTTGTGTCACAGAATTATTATGGTAATTAAATAGAGATGTCTCAAGCTGATAAAGTAATTTAGTTTCAAGTCTCAATTTTGATCTTAGGCCTAAGATTAATGCTTTGTTCTGAAATTATTAGTTAAATAAGTTTTGAAGTTTTGCTGTGAACTCATCAAATAAAAAAGTGTTCCTATGGTGTTTGGAGTTCAGTCATTCACTTACTTTACCAAAGAGGACTCTGCTCTGAAAGCATCCACCGATTATAAGTCTGAGCTAAATCATTTGGGGAAAAATGGAAACAGAAAAGATCCACTCTACTCTATAGCTTAAACCTCATTACTGGACAGCAATTTCTTCCTTTAGCTCTGCAGATAGGAACTTCCTGTTTTTTCTGTAGCTTGCCATTTTCCTTACTTTTCATTTACCTACTATTCGCTGATTTCAGTCTCAATGTTTAGCATATTGACCCTTGGTAGAAATAAATGCTGCCGTGCTGTTGAACGAACTTTAGTTGCTACCTTACTTTTATTTGTTACATCAAAACCACAACGACAGCTACCCAAATTCCAAGCTAGTTTGAGTTTGCTATTATGAATCCTCAACATTCATTCTGCTCTATTTAGTGTACAAAATAAAAGGCCTGTTTAGTGTATAAAAGAAAAGCAAGAAGAAATTAAAGGAGCACAAGGAAAACATTTTTAAGTATTTGGTTACCTTAAAAAGGGATAAGATAACTTCCATCTCTGGTGGACAAACGTCATTTTTCTTTAATAATATCTCAAATTCCACTCCATATCATTTGCCTCGATCAACACTTAGATTGTGTCAATCTTTAATAGTAAAAAATATCATTATAACATTATTCTTGTGTCTTATCCTACGCATTTTATGATTGCCACATGTTAACAACTTTTATATTCAACCAAACACTAAAAAGTGATTCCCTAAAACGGAACATTTTCACAAAAATTTCTCCATGGAAGCCTTTTCTTTCGTACCAAATGCAGTCCTGCATATTTTATGATCTTTTAACTTAAGAAGGTAAGAGCTCTCTATTTTCTGATATCTTTTTTTTTTTTTTCTAGTAATTACTGCTATGAATAATTATAGTTTTCCTTTTGCTGTTTGTATGAAACTTATATTAACTGAATATGTCGGTGAAGGGTCAGTATGTTAACAGATATTGCTTGTTGGACAGACTTCTAAAGAGTATCTGGAAAAGCATCTGGCGGAGGTGGAGAATAACCTTAGGGAGCTCTTACAACAAGATCCTGGTCTTGCTCGTCAGATTATGACTATGTCTGTAGCATAGATTTTGTGCTTCTGAGGTTCCTTTCTTACTCTTTCCTTGAAAAAAAAGGAGTTTCTCAAAACTCTATTGGGACTTGCAATTCTAGGTAATGAAAAAACGTTGCGTACTGGCTGTATGAGGAACTTATCCACCGATTTCGGCCGCTTCAACTGTTGCTGCTGGGGTAGTCGTAAAGCTTACTACTTCTATTGGACCTGGAGTTAGTGGAGTGACTGCTTTAGGTCAAGTTGTAATTCATGAGATATGTTGTGTATTAGCTAGCTTTACAATTTTGTACACCTGAAATAAGTAAGCTAGATTGAGAAAGAAATGTCAAACATTGATTGTAAGGAGAAAAAAGGCCTTGGATTTGCAGAAAAATTTAGGGCACTGGTTTTGAATTATATTCTGAATACTGACTCAGACCTACTGCAGTACAAAATATTGGTGTCCTTGTTGCTATGTCCCTATTTTTTAGGGTAACCGACTAACCGTGGTGTTCGGGGGCGGCACATCTCTGCGCATCTCGAATAATTTCATCGGGTGCCTGGTACCTCCCAAGGCTTGGTTATGTTTAAAAAGAAAAAGCAATACTATCAGAGCCGAGTTTTTTTTGCTTTGTGATTTTGTTCATATTGACATAAAAGTGATAGCTTACGCCTCAAAATAGCAATATTGCATATGCGGTATGCCGGTATATAAGAGGACCAAATAAGAGGCTAAAAGCCTCAGGCTTTGAAAGAGGCAAGCAACAAGCAAACGCCAAATTTTCCTTTACTTTGCTTAAGAATAAATCGCTCCTCTTTGCAACGACAATTGCAACTTTCTATTATATTAGGAATGTTGCGAATATGTTTGCAATTTAGATCACAAAATGGAGGATTACAACACGTATGCCACTTGCTTGGCCTCCTCTTTTTCACAAAAATAAGTAGAAACACATATATTTAGTGTACATACTTCAACAACAATAACATACCGAGTGTGGTCCCATAAGTGACGTCTGAGAAGGATACGATGGATAGGGTGTACGCAGATCTTACCCCATCAATAGACCCTAGGCTCAAGACTCATTAAATGAAAATGAAGTCCAAGGATTCTACTTCAGTTTCATTAGAAAACGTTTGCGATATTCACCAAGAGCCCATATTGGGAAGATATTTCTGTATGATGAATAGTTCAAGGTGCAGTTCTTCATAAATGCTCCCGTTATTCCCTGCAAATACACAAGAAATGGAACATTAGTCATTCAGTATATAAAATTGCTATATACATGCTCATATCTTGGAATGAAAGAATTTTATTTACAATCATATTATTGGATTTTAACCGCCCAGCCCATTAGTAAATGTTTGTCATGGGGCTAGGCCCGTATGATTTCAAAACGTGTCGCTAGGGTTTACTGATTTGTTTACTTATATAATCATCATCTTTTCCGTATTTTGTCGATGTAGGATTCGCTGCCTTAGGGGTCACATACGGGATTCAGCTTCCTCGCTAAGGTTTGTCCCACCACCGTTCAAGGTTGCATGCAGAGTGGCTCTGATACCATATGTAACAACCCAGTTCACTAGTGATATTGTCTACTTTGGACACAGACCCACACATCTTTAAAACACATTACTAGGGTCTAAAGCTTGTTTACTTATATATCTCTTCTGTATTTTGTGGAATTCACCTGTGGTATCTGTGACAATATTTTAAAGTATTTTGTTGACAAATGTCTTAATCAAAACCATGTGACAGCCCTTCTAGAAGTTATGAGATAAATGACAAAATGCTTTTGAAAAGTGGCAATTGCATTTGCCACGTTCTTTTTCCTCAGCATGTTGGATCCATGCACATGTGCCTATAAATAGGCTCTCAATTAGACAAGAAAACTATCATTAGTAAGACAAAGAAATCCTTCTGCTTCTTTCCTTCTAATTTCGGTCTTCATCAGCTTTCCTTTGTTATTTTTCCTTCTCAAAGATTAGTAGTATAATTTCTTTTGTTCTCCTCTTTCAAATAACTGAGTTTGTAATCTTAATATTCTACTGATTCCTGTATCCTCTAAATAAATAGAGATATGCTTGTTTAATCCTGGGAAAACATTTCACATTGTTGAAATAGTTTCTTAAGACAGTGCCCAGCACGACTCAAGCCAATTCGTGCATCTGCTTACAATTAATATTATTGCAATATTATTATCATCATTATTATTATTTTTTATCCTGTGTCATTTTCCAACAATTTAAAAAACTATGGCAAGAAATACTACTACGAAATTTTTTGATGGTGCTACCAATTTTGGTGTTGTCTCCATTGCTAATGTTCTAGCTATCTTGCCAGATATCCATGGTATTGAAAATACATTATTGCATGCACAACTTTGATAGACTCTAATGTCAAAACATAGCTATGTGAATAGACATAGTTACATATCCAATGCTAATATTAAAACCTTCAAGAAAAATGCAGCTCAATGCAAGAGAAGAGCTGGGATAAATGATAATCTCGTTAAGTCAAAATTAAATTTGACTAAAGTGAATAATATAGTTGTTGCTGTCATTTTACAAATAAATAGTGTGGCCAATGTGAGAGATTGAGTGATAAACTCTGGTGCTACTAGGCATATTTGTGCAAACAAAAATAAATTTTTGTCTTACATCCGCATTAAGGATGGAGAAGAAACTATTTATCTTGGTGACTCAAGGACAACTCGCATTCTTGGGAAAGGAAAAAATTCTTCTCAAACTCACATCTGGTAAAACTTTAGCATTGAGTGATGTATTGTATGTTCCTAATATACAAACCAATTTGGTTTCTATGTATTAGAAAAAGTTGGGTGAAGACTTATTTCGAGAATGATGAGGTCGTATTGACCAAAAATAATATTTTTGTAGGCAATGGATATTGTAACCATGGTTTATTTATGCTTAATATTTCTGATACTAGCAATGAAAATACATCTTCTTCTGCTTATATGGTTGAGTCTGTTTCTTTATAGTATGCTAGACTAGGACATGTTAATGTCGAGTATATAAAAAATATACAATCACTAGGATTAATATCTGATTTAGACTCAAATAATATTGACAAGTGTGAAATATGTGTTGAAGCTAAAAGTACTAGAAAGACTTATTTTTCTGTAAATAGAGAAACTAAATTATTATACTTGATTCACACTAATTAGGCGATTTAAAGCAAACTATGGCTAGAGGTGGTAAAAGATATTATGTGACTTTTATTGATGATTTTTCTAGATATACTTAGTTGTATTTACTTAGAAACAAAGATGATTCTTTTAATGTTTTTATTTCTTATAAAACTGAGGTTGAGAATCAACTTAGTAGAAAAATCAAGAGAACTAGATCTGATAGAGGTGTAAAATATTTATCTTTAAATGATTTTTATGAAAAGAATGGAATTATTCATGAAGTAACTCCGCCTTAATCACCAGAGTCAAATGGAGTAGCTGAAAGGAAAAATAAAATATTAAAAGAGATAATGAACTCTATGTTAGTTAGTTCTAATGCTCCTGATAATTTGTGGGGTGAAGCTATTTTATTTGCATGTCACTTACAAAATAGAATACCACATAGAAGAACTAACCAAACTCCGTATCAATTTGTAACGACCCGACCGATCATTTTAAGTATTACAGCCCCGTTCCCCTATTTACTAAATATTTTATGCTTAATTGTGATTATGTGACTTGTTGGGGAAATTTCGGAATGAGTTGGAACACTTAGTTCCAAGATTTAAAGCTTAAGTTGAAATAGTTGACTGAATGTTGATGTAACGACCCAACCGGTTGTTTCATGGGTTACTGCTCCGTTTTCCCCATTTTTACTTCTTTATGTATTGTTCAACTATATTTCATCGTATTAGATTGGTTGATTGGGTTCGGAGTGATTTTTAGAGAAATGAGACACTTAGTCTCTTTTTGGGAAGCCTTAGTTGAAAAAGTCAACAAGAAGTTGACTTGTGAGTAAAGATATCGGAACTTGGTTTTTATGGTTTGGATAGCTTCGTGAGGTGATTTGGGACTTAGGAACATGATCGGAATGTATTTTGGAGGTCCGTGGTAGATTTAGGCTTGAATTGGCGAAATTGGAGTTTTGGCGTTTTCCGGTTGGTAGTGAAAATTTTGATATCGGGGTCGTATTGGAATTCTGAAAATTGGAGTAGGTCCGTTGTGTCAATTGAGACATGTGTGCAAAATTTCAGGTCATTCGGATGAGGTTTGATAGACTTTTTGATCGATGGCGGAATGCGGAAGTTTTGGAATTTGGTATTTTGGCGTTGCTTTGAGTGTTCCGAGGGTTGATATGAGTTTGAATGGTGATATGTGACTTGTTGGCAGGTTTGGTTGAGGTCCAGAGGGCCTCGTGATGATTTCAACGGGTTATCGGAGAATTGGAAAAAACAGTTTGCAGTTGAAACTGCTGTGTTTCTGTCATAACCGCACCTGCGGATTAGGGACTGTAGGTGCGAGCTGCAGAAACGGCACTTTGATCGCAGGAGCGAAGGCCAGTTGGCTGGGGATGTATCGCAGATGCGGAAGGTTAATCGCACATGCAGGACCGTAGATCGCAGGTGCGTATGGGGACTTTAAGTGAAATTCCGCAGATGCAGACTTCTTGTTACAGGTGCGGCTCTCGCAGGTGCAGCTGTCGCAGGTGCGGTATTGGACCGCAAATGCAGAACCCCTGGGCAGAACATTGAAATTCTTGCCTTTACGAAATTTGGTCATTTTTCCACCATTTGAGTTCGGACTTGGAGCTTTTTGAGAGGAATTGAAGAGGGATTCAAGGGTAACACTTGGAGGTAATATTTTTGAGCTCAATACTCGATTTTATGGTGATTTCTAACTGATTAGACATGAAATTTGTGAAATTTAAGGGTAAAAATTGAAGGTTAGGGCTTGAGTTTTGGAGAGCTTTAAGTGGTAATTTGAGGGGCCATTTGAGGTTCGATTTTGATGTTCTTGGCATGTATAGACTCGTGGGAGGATAAAGATTCTTGTGATGTGAGTTTTATCGAATTCCAAGACATGGGCCCAGGGGTCGGGTTTGGCCAATTTTGGGATTTTGAGTTAATTTGATTATTTTCTCTTGGGCTTTGTTCCTTTAGCGTGTATTAATGATATATACTAACTTTGGTTAGATTCGGGGAATTTGGAGGCCGAATCGAGAGGTAAGGGCGTCACGGGCTAGAGCTTGGCTTGATTTGAGGTAAGTAATGCTTCCAAACTTAGTTCTGAGGGTTCGAAACCCCGAACTATATTTTCTATGATTACTATTGAAGTGATGCAAATGCCAAGTGACGGGCGTGTGGGCGTGCACCGTAAAAATTGCGGCCTGAATCATTCCATGACACCACTTAGTGACTTTTTCTTGCTGATATCTGTGTTATAATTATGTGATTAAGTTAATGAGCTATAGATTCATGCTAATTATCATGTTAAGGCTTTACGCAAATACTGTTGAGACCCGAGAGGTCGTTTCTTACTGTCATATCATTAGCTTCATTGATATTCTGTACTCGGTCCTGTTCATGCATATTATATCATGCCTCAGTCTCAATTATTGTTATTTGACACATCGTATCATTGTTCGGGCTAGTATCATGACATTTTGAGCCCGTGTGTGTAAGACTGGAGAGTGATGATTAAGTGATGTCGAGAGCCTGATATTGAGTGACAGTATGGGATCGAGCTGCACGCCGCAACGATATATTGATTATACCTTCGTTAGCTTGTTATAGCACTTGGGCTAAAAGGAGCCCCTCCAGAGTCATTACACCCGAGTGAGCGCAGTTGATGATATTGAGGGATGGAGCTTCCCTGGACATGGATCTTGTCCGAAGTGTTTATACCTAGAGATAGATATTCTCCATAGGGCTGGAATGGCCTTCCTCGATACTGGATGACTGCGGTAAGTGATGTATATATATTCCGGGATAGATCTTTCCTCAACTGGATGACCATATATAGTACCGAGTGGTTGAGCACTTGTGAGTGGAGGTACATAGAATATTGATCATGCTATCTGTACATTGATACATAGAGATTTTCTTAGCTTTATACTCCGTACTAATCATACTCCATTTATTTACTGTTGAGTTTTTACTTGAACTGCAAGCATGTCTACTTTCCTGCACAGTTTAATTGTATTACCTGTTAAGGTTTGGTTCGTCACTACCTATCAGTCCATAGTTTGGACTTGTTACTTACGGAGTTAGTGTACTCACGTTACCCCTTGCACCTTGTGTGCAGATCCAGGTATCTCATGGCACGGTAGCGGCTGTTGACTATTCCGGTTGTGGCATTCACGGAGATAACGAGGTAGCTGCTTGGAGATTCGCAGTTCCACTTTCTCCTTCTCTATCTTCCTATTAGTACTTTGTTGTTATTTCAAGACTATTTTGGTCTTGTCTTGTTTCAGAACTATTGTAGTGTTGCTCATGATTTAGTGACACCCGAGATCGGGCTTGTATTTTTTCGCTTTGTTGATTTTAACTTTATATCTTTTTCGAATTTCAGTTGAAAAATGATTTTACTTAAGTTTTTAAATGAAATGTGGATTAAATTGGAAATGTGTCGGCTGATCTAGTTTCACGATAGGCGCCATCACGACTGGGTCGGTTTGGGGCCGTGTCATTTGACTTGTGTATAAACGACCCTGAAATAGAATTTTGATGGTTCCAATAGCTCTGTATGGTGATTTTAGACTTATAAGTGTGTCCGGATAATCATTTGGAATCCCGTAGTTAATTTTGGCTTGAAATGGCAAAAATTTAAAATTTAAGGTTTGGAAGTTTGACCGGGAGTTAACTTTATTGATAACAGGCTTGGAATCCAATTTTGGAAACTTTCATTGGTCTGTTATGTTATTTATGACTTGTGTGCAAAATTTGAGGTCAATCGAACTTGATTTGATAGGTTTCGGCATCGAATATAGAAGTTGGAATTCTTTAGTTTTTGTTAAGCTTGAATTGGGGTGCAACTCGTATTTTTAGTGTTGTTTAATGTAATTTGATACATCTACTAAGTTCATATGATATTTTAGGACGTGTTGGTGTAATTGGTTGAGGTCCCGGGGGGCATTGGGTAGATTTCGGATGGCTAATGGATGAAAATTTGGACTTGGAGAATTGTTGGAAATTTTTTGCCTTCTGGTACAATTGCACTTGCGGAATTTTGCTCGCAGGTGCGAGCTCGTAGAAGAGAAATGGGCATCGCAGAACCGGCCAGGTGAGGGACTAGGCAGTACGCAAAGGTGCAGAGTTTTTGCCGCATCTACGAAGGCACATAAGCGACTGGTTGATCGCAAAAGCGGAACGAGGAGGAGCAGGCTGCTTCGTAGAAGCGAGTCCACAGAAGCGGACTTTTTGTCTGCAGAAGCGTGAGAGGTTATAGAAGAGTAGGCAACTGATAACTAGGGATTCTAGTCTATTATATGCTCTTTTTTGCTTGAGTTTTGGACTAAAAATGTATAAAAGTAATCCCGAAAGCTTACATGTTGTGCTTGTTTGCAGTGCTTCGTCAAAAAGTGACAAGGAAGTCAAAACCAGCTCAAAAAGGAGTGAAACCTGCTCAAGTGCCAAGAATAAGTCAAAGCACCACTACAACAGTAAATCCACCGTAGTAGAAATAGACCCACCGCGATCGCAGTGCATTTGTTGCGGTCCGCGGTGGAAAAAATCAGAGAGGATGCAATTTTGGAAGCTCAAGCAATGCGGTCTGCGGTAGCCTCATCGCGGTCGCAATCCTATTGTTGCGGTCCGCGGAGAAGGGATTCAGAGAGCTAAGATTTTTGAAGTTTCAAACCACCGCTGATCGCAGTGCATTTTGTGCGGCAGCAGTAAAGCCACCGCGGTCCATTTATTGTGGTCTGCGGTGGCTGGATTCAGAGGATAGAGATTTGAAGCTAAAATCCCCACTACGGCTGCAGTCCATTTCTTGCAGACCGCGGTACCTCCGTCAGGGGTATTTTTGTCTAGAAAATTTGGCCTTGCATAAATACTTCTTTTTCAAAATTTTAGGGTATCTTATCTGTAGCTGAGCAAGTGAACGACGTTTTTAGTCTATTTTGAGTAATTTTGTAGCTAGTTTAACATTGAATCTTCAAATCTTAGCTTGTAATTATATTTTATGGGTTATTCTTCATCTAAATATCTGATTTCTTCTATTATTATGAGTAGCTAGACCCATTAGCTAGGGTTGTGGCTCAACCCTAGTGTGGGTATTTGACGGGTCTCTTATTTTAAGGCTTAGATGTTTATGGGTGGTTGATATTTGGTCTGATTTGTGTTTTTCATGTTAAATTAGTGGTTGCAAACACTAATTTGTCCCTTTTTAACTTGGGCTCTTTTTGAGAAAGATAGTTTGGGTCTAGAAAAATCAGGTCAACAAGGAATTGGGGCGTATTTAAGAGATTGATAGCCCCAATTAAAGGGTTAAGCCTAGAGATAGTAATACCCGACTTGAGCCTTTATTGCTTGCACAATTTTGACACCCAATTGGTCTTGAGAAAGTCAATTAGAGAAAAGTCACTCAAGCTACCGAGAGATATATAATGAGTAGTGTCGTGCATTGTCTATATCGCGATCCCAAGCATAACAACTTTTCCTTAAGCTTTAGAACCCGTCAAGTATTCACATAGGGGAAAGTCACTTCCCTAGTGCCTTTTTAACCATTTAGAAAACCTTACAAGCATTTATACTTAGCTTAATTTCGCATATCATTGGCATAAAATTAGAAGTAACAAACAAACAAATATGATTGGAAGTATAATCAAGAGTATTACGCACTGCTAGTTTAGATAGTAATCCAACTCCAAACATTGTTGTAGCTCCCTGTGGATTCGATCCCGACCTTCTCGGGTAAAAGCTGCTTCGACCGCTCTCGCCACTCTGTAGTGGTGTAGGGTTAGACCCGATTAGCAACTCTCGCATTTGCGAGACCACAGATGCGACCAATTTTATCGCAGATGCGTAAGCACTGGGCTGAGTATAAAATAGAGAGGTTCCAAGATTTTTCTCATTTTGGACTTTTTAAACACGGTTTGGGGCAATATTTGAGCGAGATTTCACAGGAAATCTTGAGGTAAGTCACTTGTGATCATTTTTACTCCATAATATTGAACTGCTATCGAATATTCCGTCTAGATTACGTGTTTTTGAGGTGTAATTCAAGAATTTGAGCCTAGGGTTTTGAAAATAAGATTTACGATTTGGAGGTCGATTTGATGTCGGAATTTGGTAAAATTTGTGTGGTTCGACTCATGGTTGAATGGGCGTTCATAATTTATAATTTTTGTCGGGTTCCGAGACGTGGGTTCCCATATTGGATTTTCGAATTTAATTGGAAAATTTAGTATTTTCATATGGAATCGATTCCTATAATTGGTTTTGAATGTATCGAATTAATTGTGACTATATTCGAGGCGTTCAAACACCAATTCGTGAGGCAAGAGCTTGCTAGCAGAATGATTTAATTTACCAGAAGTAAGTATCTTATTTAAACTCGATTAAGGCACTAGTTGCCTGAATTGTTATGATAGCTACATGCTATTGGATGCGCACAGGTGTGGCAATGAACCCATGTGCGGCACCGGGAATTTCTTTATTCATGATTGGGTTATGCCGGGCTCTTTTGAGTCGAGGATTTACTACTAAGCTTAAAACTATGATGTTTTCCCTATTTGTAATATTTGTTATAAACTTGTGAGCCATGTTTGAGGCTACACAGAGGTTTAATCCCTTAACGAAATTGATAAATGTTTTTAAATGACAAAAATGTCGAATTTAGCTACGATAGCACATTTTGCACATGCCTACACTGTAGCATGACATTTATACCAATTTAGGAGTATGAAAATCTTAATTCATTAATCACATACTTGTATAATTGTTTAATTGCTCATGTATATTTTGTTTGGACTAGAGACCTGTGGTTATGCCAGACGGCTTATACTTTTGGCACGTGAGTTATCTGTGTGGATCCATATATTGATACTTTTGGCACGTGAATTGTCTATGCAGCACGTGAGTTGTTCGTGCGGGTTCATACATTGATACTATCGTCACGTGAGTTATCCGTGCAACACATGAGTTATCCGTGCGGATCTATATATTGATTTTATTTGACACGTGAGTTGTCTGCATTGCACGTGAGTTGGCCGTGTAGTGTGTGGAATTTGCATTCCTATGATCATTAATTATATTTAATTGTTTTTCCTTCCCTAACATTTTATGATATTATCTGAGTAGGGAAATTGAGGAATTTGCGCGCATGAACCTACGGTTGTTCTTTTCACGGAGTTTGAGGAGTTCGTTGTAAATATTATTTTGTGTTGATTTATAAAGGTAGAACCATACCAAAGCGACTAGTATCATCTATAATCCAAGCTTCCTTTACCTTACCTTGTTTACCTACGATACCTATTGAGTTGGTTGTACTCATACTACACTCTGCACTTTGTATGCAGATTCAGATACTTCTGGCTACGACGATTGCTAGATTTTGGAGATTTATCTGTTGGAGACTATTGAGGTAGCTGCTTTGGTGTCCGCAGACCTTGACTCTCTTTCCTTTCAGTTATTTGTACTGTTCTATATTTTTAGACAGTATTTTTATCAGTCAGACTATGTTATCCTTTAAATGCTTATGTACTCAGTGACACCGGATTTTGGGAGTGTATTGTATAAAAACGTCATATTTTATATCAAAAATTGTGGGATTTTACTCTAAACTTATCAATTATGGTTTCAACTTAAAAGAATTTTGTGACTTATTGAAGTTATCAGCTTGCCTAGTATTGAGACAGGTGCCATCACAACATATAAGATTTTGGATCATGACAAGTTGGTATCAAAGCCTAGGTTACATAGGTCTCACGAGTCATGAGCAAGTTTAGTAGAGTCTTGCAGATCGGTATAGAGACGTCTGTACTTATCTTCGAGAGACTGCCGAATTCTTAGGAAAAAATTTCACTTTCTTGCATTCTTGTCGTGCAAATTTGTTGATTCCGAAAACTAAAATTATATTATTCTATTTTCTCACAGATGATGAGGACACGTGCTACCAGATTGGATTGTCAGCAACCAGTGCCACCAGTTGGGCCACAAGAGGTCAGGGCCATGTAGAGGCCGAGGTGCAGCTAGTACAGCAACACCTATAGACCCACTAGTTGCTCCAGTTCAGGAGCAGGTTCCAGATATAGTTGATCTAGTGGGACCAGCTTAGGCACTAGTTATGCCTATTGTGATTCCAGGCTTTCAAGAGGCTTTGACCTAGATATTGACTGTTTGCACTAACCTTGCTCAGGTGGTTTCGGCTCAGGCCGCACCATCCACTTCTCAGGCCGGGGGAACACACTCATACCCCCGTCTCCCATACTCCAGAACAGGTAGTGCAGGAACTTCAAATGATGGGGGTACTAAGGCCAAGGGGTCCCATTATGAGTGATGACGAGCAAAGGAGACTAGAGAGATTTGAGAGGCTCAAGCCTCCATCATTCAGTGGAGTTGAGTAAGAGGATGCTCAGGATTTCTTAGATAGATGTTATCAGATTTTTCGTACAACGGGTATTTTGGAGACTAGTGGGGTCTCATTACTACTTTTCAGCTGACTGGGGCAGCCTTCAGATGGTGGGAAACTTGTGAGAGAAGCAGGCCAGTAGGTGAAACACCACTTTCATGGCATGAGTTCTCCGTATTATTCTTAGAGAAGTTTGTGTTGTAGACCCGCAGAGGGGAGCTCCGCAGGCAGTTCGAGCAACTACGTTAGGAGGACTTGTCTGTGAGCTAGTATGAGATAAGGTTTTCAGATTTGGCTCATCATGTAGTTTGGTTGGTTCCCACTGAGAGGGAGAGTATTAAGAGGTTCATTAATGGCCTCAACTAGTAGTTTGGTTTTGTTATGACTCTAGGGAATGTAGGAGGTGCTAAGTTCGGAGAGATTGTTGACAGTGCGTGATGGCTAAAGATGGTCTGTACTCAAGAACGTGAGTAAAGGGAGGCAAATAGGCCTCATGGTCTGGGTAATTCTAGCGGTGTTCCTTCTGGGGGATAGTCCTATCATAGTATGGGTAGACCTTATAGGCCCGATCAAACGATTCGCCCAGCTCATCATGGTGCATCTCCTAGCCACGATTCTTACAGTACTCGTCCGGGCCAGTCATCATTCAGTACATTGCCAGCATAGAGTTCTTACCCAGCCTCATATACTCAAGTTTCTACAGGCATTTCCTTGGGTTATTAGGAGCAGCAGTTCCACCAGAGGATGGATTGTTTTGAGTGCGGAGACTTGAGTCATCTCAAAAGGGATTGTCCTAGACTATTGGCTGGGTGCCACATCAGGGTTCTCGGTCGATGATACCAGCACCAACAGCTTCACCACCCGATCAGCCAGATCGGGGTGGGCTCAGACATCCAGAGGGCGCCTTAGAGGGGGAGACCGATTAGGCGGCGGTCAAGCTTGATTTTATGCTATTCCTGCCAGGCCAAAAATCATTGCTTCAGATGCAGTGGTTGCAAGTATTATTTCAGTGTGCCACAGAGATGCTTCCACCTTGTTTGACACTGGTTATACTTATTCTTATGCATCATCCTATATTTCTTGTCGTATTGATTTGCCCTGTGAGTCCTTAGTTTTACCTGTTCATGTATCTATGCCGGTGGGCGATACTATTATTGTAGACCGCGTATATCGATCGTGTTCAGTACTATTAGGGTATTGGAGACTAGAGTTGATCTTTTATTGCTTAGTATGGTCAATTTTGACGTGATCTTGGGTATGGATTGATTGTCTCTATGTCATGCTATTCTAGATTGTCACGCTAAGGCTGTGAAGTTGGCAATGCCAGGGCTGCCAAGAATCAAGTGGAGAGGTTCTCTAGATTTTGTTCCCAGTAGGGTAATTTCTTACTTAAAGGCCCAAACGAATAGTTGGGAATAGATGTTTATCATATTTGGCTTTTGTGAGAGATGTTGATGCTGACAATCCTACTATTGATTCTATTCCGGTGGTATGAGACTTTTCGGATGTATTTCCTGTAGACCTGCTGGGTATGCCTGCCGATAGGGATGTTGACTTTGGTATTGACTTGGTGTAGGGTACTCAACCCATTTCTATTCCTCCGCATCGTATGACACCAGCTAAACTGAAAGAATTGAAAGAGAAACTTCAGGAACTTCTTGATAAGGGGTTTATTAGGACTAGTGTGTCGCCTTGGGGTGTACCAGTTCAGTTTGTGAAAAAGAAAGATGGTACTATGCGGATGTGCATCGATTATATGCATTTGAATAAAGTTACAATCAAGAACAAATATCCCTTGCCACGTATTTTTGACTTATTTGACCAGCTTCAGGGAGCGAGGATGTTCTCCAAAATTGATTTGAGGTCTAGGTATCACCAGTTGAAGATTTGGGATTTGGATATTCTAAAGACAACATTCAAGACCCGCTATGGTGACTATGAATTTCTCGTGATGTCTTTTGGGCTGGCCAACGCCCCAGCAACGTTCATGCACTTGATGAAAAGTGTATTCCAGCCATATTTGATTCGCTTGTCGTAGTATTTATTGATAATATAATGGTGTACTCACATGGCCAGGAAGAGCATACACAACATTTGAGTATTGTACTACAGAGGCCGAGAGAAAAGATATTGTATCCCAAATTCTCAAAGTGTGAGTTCTCGTTTAGTTCAATGGAATTCTTGGGACATGTAGTATCCAGTAAGGGAAGTAAGGTGGACCCAAAGAAGATAGAGGCGGTTCAGAGTTGGCCCAGGCCATTTTTAGCTACCAAGATTTAGAGTTTTCTCGGCTTAATCGATTATTATCGTCGCTTTGTGGAGAGTTTCTCATCCATTACAGCGCTTATGACCAAATTGACTTAGAAAGGTGCTCCATTCAGGTGATCGGATGAGTGTGAAGAGAGCTTTCAGAAGCTCAAGACTACTTTGACCACAACTTCAGTTCTAGTTTTGCCTTCAGTGTCAGGTTCTTATACTGTATATTGTGATTTTTCTCGGATTGATATTGGGTGTATCTTAATGTAGGAGGGTAGAGTAATTGCTTATGCTTTATGCTAGTTGAAGCCACATGAAAAGAACTACCCTGTTCATGATTTAAAGTTGGCAGCTATTGTTCATGCATTAAACATTTGGAGGCACTATCTCTATATTAAACAAATGGACGGACAGTCCGAGCATACTATTCATATATTGGAATATGTGTTATGCACTTGTGTTATAGATTTCAAGGGGCTCTTGGGATCAGTTTTTGTCGCTTGTAGAGTTTGGCTACAATAACAGTTATCAGTCGAGCATTCAGATGGCTCAGTATGATGCTTTGTATGGGAGATGGTTTCGGTTTCTGGTGGGTTGGTTTGAGCCGGGTGAGGCTAGACTATTGGGTACTGATTTAGTTTAGGATGTTTTGGAAAAGGTTAAATTGATTCAGGATTGACTTCGCACGGCGTAGTCTAGATAGAAGAGTTATGCCGACCAGAAGGTTCGCGATGTTGCTTACATGGTAGGAGAGAAGGTACTACTCTGAGATCATCTGTGGAGGGTGTTATATGGTTTGGGAAAAAGGGCAAGTTAAGTCCTCGGTATATTAGGCCTTTCGAAATACTTAAGAGCACTTGAGAGGTGGCTTATGAACTTGCATTGCCTCCTAGTCTATCGAGTGTTCATCCGGTGTTTCATGTATCCATGCTCCAAAAGTATCTCTGGGATCCGTCTCATATTCTGGATTTTAGTACGATTCAGTTCGATGGTAATTTGACTTATAATGTGGAGCTGATGGCCATTTTAGACCGGCAAATTCGAAAGTTGAGGTCGAAGAATATAGCTTCAGTGAAAGTATAGTGATGAGGCCAGCCAGTCAGAGAATCTACCTGGGAGATTGAGTAATAGATGCGAAGCAGATATCCATACCTATTTAAGACTTCAGATATGATTCTAAACCCATTCGAGGACGAAAATTTATTTAAAAGGGGAAGAATGCAATCACCCGGCCGGTTGTTTTAAGTATTACAACCCCATTCCCCCATTTAATGAATATTTTATTCTCAATTGTGATTATGTGAATTGTCGCGGAAGTTTCGGAATGAATTGGGACACTTAGTTCCAAGATTTAAAGCTTAAGTTTGAAATAGTTGATCGAATGTTGACTTATATGTAAACGACCCCGAAATGGAATTTGATGGTTTCAATAGCTTCGTATGGTGATTTTGGACTTAGGATTGTGTCCAGATAATTATTTGGAATCCCGTAGTTAATTTTAGCTTGGAATGGCGAAGATTGAAAATTTAAGGTTTGGAAGTTTGATTGGGAATTGACTTTATTGATAACAGGATCAAAATCTAGTTCTGGAAATTTTCATGGGTCTGTTATGTCATTTATGACTTGTGTGCAAAATTTGAGGTCAATCGGACTTGATTTGATAGGTTTTGGCATCGAATGTAGAAGTTGGAATTCGTTAGTTTTTGTTAAGCATGAATTGGGGGTGCGATTCATGTTTTTAGTGTTGTTTAATGTAATTTGAGGCATCGACTAAGTTCTTATGATGTTTTATGATGTATTGGTATAATTGATTGAGGTCCCGGGGGCTTCTCGTGGATTTCAGTTGGCTAACAGATGAAAATTTGGACTTGGAGAATTGTTGGAAACCTTTTGCCTTCTGGTGCAATCGCACCTGTGGAATTTTGCTCGCAGGTGTGAGCTTGCAGAAGCGAAATAGGAATTGCAGAATCGGCCAGGCGAGGGACTGGGCAGTACGCGCAAGTGCGGAGCTTTTGCCACATCTGCGAAGGCGCAAAAGTGGCTGGTTGATCGCAGAAGCAGAACGAGGAGGATCAGGCTGCTTCGCAGAAGCGGACAACTTCTTGCAGAAGCGAGTCCACAGAAGATGGCATAATGTTATCACAAGAACATTATATTGAGAAACTTCGAAAGAAGTTTGAATATTTTAATATCACACCCGTGAGCACTCTTTTTGATGCTAACTCTCAATTGAAAAAGAATAATGGTGACCCAGTTGCTCAGTCTAAATATGCTCAGATTATTGGGAGTCTGATGCATTTAATAAATTTTACAAGTCCAGATATAGCCTATGCTATGTGTATACTGAGTAGATATACTCATAATCCCAACATAGAGCATTGGTCTGTATTAGTTAGACTAATAAAATATTTGAGAGGAACCATGAATTATGGTATCATATATAGTAGATTTCCTTCTACTTTTGAAAGGGTACAATGATGCAAACTGGATCTCTGATTCAGATGAGATCAAATCCACTAGTGGCTATGTATTCACCCTTGGTGGTAGTACAATATCGTGAAAATCAGCTAAACAGACAATTATTGCTAGATCGACTATTTAGTCAAAGTTTGTGGCTCTGGAGTTAGCTGGTTTTGAGACTGAGTGGCTAAGAAACTTTTTAGCTAATGTTCCTTTAACAAAGGATGTAGTGCCTCATATGTCTATGCATTGTGATTGTCAAGCGACAATAGCTATTACAAAGAATAAATGTTATAATTGTAAAAGTAGACACACAAAATTGAGACATGATGTCATAAAGCAGATGCTGAGAGATGGAATAATTTCTATTGATTATGTGAAGTCAGAAGTTAATTTGGCCGATCCTATGACTAAACATGTGGGAAGAAAATTAATTCTTCAAACCTCAAAAGAGATGGCGTTAAGGCCGACATATTGTCAATAGTGATGGTAATCCAATCTTTGTGATTGGAGATCCCATGAAATAGGTTCATATGAGTAATAACAAGTCAATATTGATACTGAAGCACTAAAAGAGAGTGTTTGACTGCTACTAATTGAGAGCCTGAGCTATAACTCTTAATGAATTCATATTCCTTATGGATGGTGTATTTAAAAGCAGTATACACTTGATGAATTTACCTATATGAGAGTGGAGTGGGGACACTCCTATGAGATTTTGGCCTAGTCTTTATAGCTCTCATGAATAACCAGGCACGCGCATGCCTAGTGGCGCAAAACTGCATTGAACATTAAAATTGTGAAGGTCGAAATGTGATGTATAAAATCTTTGACTTATAATAAGAATTATTGGTTCATAGAAATATTATATTTCACCAGTAATTCTGTGAGTTAAGTTTATTAGTTTAAGTTTGGTCCGTAGTCCAAAAAACACCAAACCTATTACATGTATTTGGACCATACAAATCCAGCAAGTTTATTTTTGAAGGTCTTTAAAATAGTGGGTGACTGTGGCAATATTTTAAAGCTTTTATTGACAAATGTCTTAACCAAAGCCATGTGGTAGCCCTTCTAGAAGCTATGAGATAGATAAATGGCAAAATGCTTTTGAAAAGTGGCAATTGCATTTGCCACGTTCTTTTTCTTCAGCATGTTGGATATAGGCACATGTGCCTATAAGTAGGCTCTCAATTAGACAAGAAAACTATCATTAGTAAGACAAAGAAATCCTTCTGCTTCTTTCCTTCTAATTTCGGTCTTCATCAGCTTTCATGTTTTACTTTTTTTTGTGTGGATTTATGATGTAAAATGTGTTGATTTATATTAATTTAAGATGTTTTTATGTGTAGGAATGATCCGGGAGCAATCGGGGGCAAAATAGGCGAAATTAGAGCCAAAACAGACGAAAGCATGAAAAATGGACATTGCAGCGCCACAGGAAGTGCCTAGCCCTACCTGTGGCGCCAGAAATAGAAACTCCAAATTGGCAGCGCCATGGAGGGCGCCTGGCGCTGGGCAGGGTGCCAGTGGCGTGAAACTTGTCCAAATTCGTCCGGGACACGGTTATTTCAGTCCTAGACCTACCCAACACGTATAAAAGTAAGACTAAACTTATTTGTGAAGGGGGAACCACTTTTGAGGGAGAATACACACGAGAAACATTCAAAAGCGAAGAGATCTCAGTTTTCTTCATCTTTTCTTAGTATTTTCAATTATTCAACACTTATGAAATTGTTTGCTATTATCATGAGTGGCTAAAAACTCATTGTTCAGGGTTATGATTTAGCCATGAATATTGTTGTTTAACGTTGACTTAAACTTGATTACAATTCACTAATATATGGTTATTTCTTCAATACTGTAATTAATTGCTTAATTGTCTGGCCAGTAGTTAGGTTCTATTTACTATCTATGTTATGCTTGGGAAAGTCATGTTTAGATTAGAGAAGAATTGAAGAGAGCATGATCTTAACTTTTGAAGGGGGAGAGGGAGAGGATTTGTGGTTAGGATAGGAATATACCTAGTCATCGTGCTTAATTAAATATCGTAATCTTAATGCATTCTTAATAGATTGATTTCATAGGAATATAGGCGTTAATCTATTTTGAATAGGCGAGTAGTATTTCGGGAGAAGGCTGTGAGAGCAATTATCGATTAATTAGTAACCATGAGTGAATTGTATGAGAGGGAGAGTTAACTAGAACACAATAGGATTGGTGAATCAATCACAACCCTGAAATATTTGTCTCTATTGAATACATAAAAATTATTTTACTGCTTAATAATTTAGTTATTACTTAGAATTATAATTTAGTATAATCACATTCTTGAACTCGAATTTAGCTTGACTGAATAGCAATATTGGTGAATTAGTGGGTAGTTGATACAAGTCTCTGTGGGTTCGACACTCGACTTATCATTTTATTACTTGTACGATCACGTATACTTGCGTGTGCGTTTGAGAGCAACACAAGACAAAGAAATCCTTCTACTTCTTTCCTTCTAATTTGGTCTTCATCAACTTTCCTTTGTTGTTTTTCCTTCTCAAAGTTTAGTAGTTTAATTTCTTTTGTTCCTCTCTTTTTAAATAAGTGGGTTTGTAATCTTAATATTTTGTTGATTCATGTATCCTCTAAATAAATAGAGGTAGGTTTGTTTAATCTTGCGGAAACATTTCATATTGATGAAATAGTTTCTTAGGATAGTGTGCAGTACGACTCAAGCCAATTCGTATATTCAATTACAAATAATATTATTGCTGTATTATTATTATTATTATTTTCCTGTGTCATTTCCCTACGGTATTCTGCAAACTCGTCGCGTTTCTTCAGGAGTCAGTTTGATGACTAAGAAGTCACAGTTCATAATGAAAGAAAAGTTATCATTGTTAAAAGGCAGCTTCTTACCTGTTGTGGATAGTCACCATCTTCCATTTGTGAATTTATTAACAGTCTTATTCCACGATGTATTGGTGTTGGGTCAATTTCTGCCTGAGGGAGAAAAAAAGAAAAAGAAAATATCAACGACAGAGTTTGGAACTGATTCACTATTCCGATACTAAGAAATTTAACTTTAACTGATTAGTAAACACTAAACAGTATTGCTTTATGATGTAGAGGGGAACTTAATTTATTATTTATTAGTAAATTGGGAGTGAAAATAAGACATAATTAAAAATCTTTTTTTAAAGTACAAGTTTGTAATACAAACCTGTCCAGCGTTAATGAGAGATAACAATGCCCATGAAGTTTGTACCAAATTTGACTGGTCGCCTTTAATGTTCGTATAAACCTATTGAAAAATAGATATATCAAAATTAAAGGAATTATTAAGAACTGTTAATTAAAAGAAACAAATCAATACAAGTTTCAATTTTCCTTTTAAATCCTGTGATCAATTGTCCTAAGCAGTTGTTCGAACACCTAATAATCCTAGACCTTATATAACTAGAAAGATAGAGATGGGAGCAGATCTACCATGTACGGTATAAGCTCACGTGAACCCAATAATTTTTGTCCACACGTACATATATATTAAGAAATTTACTAAATAATATATAAATGTTTAACTGTAAACTCAATTTATTGTAGTGTGAGTGAACACGAGATGCGTTGTCACAGGGCTACTATTTTTTGGAAACAACTTCTCTACCTCCTCGAGGAGTAAGGTATGCACATACACTACCCTCCCCAGATTACACGCTGTGAAAATATATTAGATATATTATTGTTGTTGTTATAGTAGTTTGAGATCACTGTAACAACTCATGAACTTCAAATAATTTTGTGGTGTAGGAAGAACAGAAAGGATATATCTTGTTAATTACTACCTTGTTTGAATTTGAAAGATAACTCTCACCCCATCCACCATCTGGCAATTGCTTTGACAACAAAAATTTACAGGCCTTTTGAAGGGCATGACAAGTAGGATATGTTCTTCCACAAGCTATTAATCCATCTACTGCAAACCATGTTCCATATGTATAGCAAATTCCCCAACAACCTGTCCTGTATGTATATATGTTTGTAAATATCAATTTAAGAAAATTAAAGCAAAGGGCTAGCTATTAATTAAAGGGCGCAACCCGGTGCATAAGTAGGTCCGAAGAAAGGCCGCACCCTAAAAAGTGTGATGTAGATAGCCCACCCTAATGACATATTCTTAACTAGTATATTTTGATAAGGTTTAAATTATTTTTTTCTTTTCTTTTCTTTTCTTTCAAGTTGGAGGGGAGTGCTGATCTAGCAATGGTTTCACTGGCTCCGCAAAACACCTAGAGGGTGTTTGGATTGACTTATATAAAGTAGCTTTTAAGCTAAAACCCAAAAGCCATAAGTTGGTAATACCCAACTTTTGGCTTATTTTTTATGCATTAAACTTAAAGTAAGTGCTTTTAAGTATTTTTTATCATTGCCAAACACCACACAAATTAAAAAAATGCTTAAAAGCCAATACATACTTAAAATAAGCCAATCCAAACACCCTCCTAATGTTCGGGAAACTTCATGCGTATGTATGAAAAAAAAATACAAATAGAGTTAGATATACATTTCAGAATTACTTTCCCAATTCAAATTAAATCCGCATTATTTTAATTTTGAATACGGGAGGATTTAGAGATTATACCACGAGCCATCAGAGTTTTGTGTACTCTCTATGTATTGTAAACCTTTTGAAATTGCAGCTTCAATTTCCTTTCTTCTATGTCGAGGGTGCCACTTTTTATATAATGTTAAAGCTTGGATTGCTGATGAAGTGCATTCCACATACCTTGAAATCATAAATAAACATTTTATAAGAAAATTGTTCCAAAATTGAAGATATATTTAATATTTTCTAATAAATCAGTATTTTAGAAAAGTAGGACGTAAAAGCTTACTCTCGTTCAATTATAGTATCCTCGAAAAATTCCGTAGGATTAAATTTCTGATATGCACATAAGAAGAAAAAAGTCAATAGCAAATCAAATAAACAGAATTTACAGCAATAGAAAAACTACACAAATTGCACAAGTAGGAAGAGTATATGAGTTTGAGAATTTAAATAGGACTTAAGTTATATAAATGGACATTATAAAAATATTTTAAACTATCAGTATAATATCGTTTAACATGTGAAAATATGTTAGCTAGTTATCATTTTAATTAGGTCATCAATTAATACGTAGGACAGATTACCTTGTAAGTGATCTAATTATGTAGATATATTACAAGTATGATTTAATTACGATCAACGGATAAACTATAAACTCATCCAAATACAATTTTAATTTATATACGCTAAATATTTACACTAGCAATGTACTACATATATAATATTAGGAATTAGTTTATTTTGGAGAAAGAAAAGGATTCAGTTTATTACCTCTAACCAGCGATAAGCACGCTGTGGCTCCCAAGCTGGAAAACCTCCATTTTCACTCTACATTTATAAATTATAATTAAGGTTAATCATGGCATATAATTTCAAGGAGGACAACATTTAAATCATCTTTAAAATCCTTTTTTTATACTTCAACCAGAGACGGATCTAGGATTTAGACCTTATGGGTTCAACTTTCAAAAATTTTAGCATTAAACCCATTATATTTTTAGTTATGGGTTCATATATACTATTTTTGTAATTTTAATGAATTTTTACATATAAAATTTCACTCCGCGTCAAAAGTAATGGGTTCAATTGACCCCGGTATATGGTAGATCCGCCCCTGACTTCAACGACCTTCTACGCGTTACAGGAGGTTTTCTTTATTTATACTGATAAATACAATATTAGAGTACTATTACCAAGAAAATAGTAGTCGAAATATATAAAATATTGTGAGTATTATATTTAACAAAGTGCAATATACCTAAAAACAAAACGACTATTACTAATCAGTGTTTACCTGCAGAGACAGAGTAACATTTACTGCATCACATAAGCGTTCAGTCTCGAACTTTTTCCCAATTAGTTCTGTAGGCATTTGTGAAAATAAAAGTGCACACTGCAAAACAAGCATGGAATATCATAAACCAAAAGGAAAAAAAAAAGTAATTAAGAAACCCTAGTTCTATTATAATGATGACTACAATAATTTTTCTTATAATAGCACCAACATAAGTACAAATTAAGTAACTCTGTTGATTACTAAACTTAAAAAAAGAAATCACCTAGTATATTTGCGGAGATTTAAATACTTATATCCGCAGGGACGTATTCAATGTACAAGCTATGAGTTCATCTTAACTTAACTTTCGGCTTAGACCATATATATGTGTTAAAATATTCACTAAATGTGTATAAATAATAGGTTTTGAACTCAGTAGAATTATGAATCTGAATCCATATATAAAATTCGAATCATGAATCCACATGATTATCCGACGATTTTAAGCCAACTTTATTGAGTGTTAGGTCATACTTTTGGGTGCGGTTAAAATAATATAATAAATAAACTACCTTTAGTCCTTCGGAAGTGCAATCAGAGACTTGCCAACCATGATCTTGCATGGAAAATGTCCAAGCACCTTTAGAGATGTGCCTATACATTTTCCTCAAGTCCCCAGAAGGATTCTCTTTGACCTAAAAATAGTGCCAAATCTTCAGATATATAATTGTGATACATTTTATCCTACTGCAATCAATTAAAAATATAGGCCGCACACAAGTACTTGATTCGGACATCAAAAGGACATCCGAAAAAGGGCCGGACTAGGATTTATTGTACTCAGCCTTACCTTACATTTATGCAAGAGATTTCCACGGTTCGAACTCGTAACCTCTTGGTTACATGGCAGCAACTTTACCATCACGATTATAAATAAAAAAAAAATAAGATTGAGTTTTTATGATGAACCTGTGATGCTTTTAGAAAATCATTTGCTTTCTTGAGGATTGGTCCAAATTCTGCAGCTAGATCACTTGATAAGATTGCTTGGATTGAAAAAACTGCATCCCACGTTTGACAACCAAAGGACTGGAATAACCACACGTACTTATCATTAGCAAACTAGTTTTGGCAAATCATAAGAATTTCTATAATCTGTTAATAAAATATGATGATAATTAAGAAAAAAAAGGTTAGCTATTGAATAAACCTGAAATTTTAAACCATCTTCAGATATCCAATAGTAATCTGGTAAGAGTAGAAAAGTAACTAGAATGAAAAGTTATGTACAAGCCAACTATCAACTAGCAACATAAGCTAAGAGTCAAATAAATATGTACAGTTATCTCAAATGTATCAACCATCAAAATACAAAATAGTAGGGCGCACCCCCATGAATAAAAGCTGGCATTGTCCCTAATGCTGCTCCATGCAAGAAGGCCCACTGGATCTATCCAATGCACAGTGGCTTAGCCACATAGAGTGAAGGGTGTTAAGTTGAACTCCTTTCATCGGAAAAAATACCTTTTATAAGAAAATTATATTATGTATATAGGTCAAAAATTACTTTTTATAAATATATATTAAACCTTGAACATCCTTTGCTAAAATTCCTAGTTTGCCACTGATTGTAGCAGGTTGTTTGCAGAGGCGAATTCAAGATTTTAATGTGACGGGGGCAATATTATTTTGCTCAACATGTGCCCCCAAAGGCTTTTAGTGTTCAGAGTGCCAAGATATTTATGAAAAATGACATTGTATAGCCACTCTTAAAATAATAGCCGAAAAATATATATTTTTTGTATATATATTATGTATGTTATATACAAAAATTATACAAATTTTATATATTTTTCGGCTACCGAATGTAAATAGTTTCTGGCACGGGCTAAAAGTGATAAACCCCTTGCATACATACATACAATCTTTTTACCGAAATTTACAGGGTTCAGTGATGTTCAACACTACACATAGGTCTGCCTATGGCTGTCTGTCTTATTTTTCAGGTAATTAATCAGTTATTTTTTAGGTGATTTGATAGTGTAAAAAAAATTAAAAGTATAAACTCTTACAACTATATTGTAAGTTACCTTTTCCACACATCCAATGCAAATGTATCTGCTATTTTCATCCTCGTAGTGAATATGTTCCATAGCAAGATTCAAAGCCTTTTCTCTTAATTTAGTAAATGGCCATCTCTTTAGAACTGGCTCGGCAAAGTGATGCAAGAACCCCCAAAGTGTATCTTGTATCAGTGGATGTGGATAGTAAAGATCCTCCTATCCTCATATTAAAAAAGAATTAATTATTTTATAAGAATAATGATTGTGTAAATATTTTTTAATAAAGTCAGATCATAAATTGTAAACTAATAAAACAAGAGATTAATCTACAAACCTTAGCACATGTATTCCTTGCTTTATTCCAGTCAATTTCATGGTAAGGTTGATTATGAATCTCATCTCTTATGAACTGAACCAAACTAGTGATGGTTCCCACAAATCTCTTTCCATATAAATACGACATGGGCATGTACACTAAACGACCATAGCACAACATTTTACCTGCATTATAAAAAAAGAAAAAAAATTGGTGAGGAATATTTTGTTAAATTAGGTTTAAAGTTTCTCCTTAATATTTATATTATGGATATTATTAGAAACCTGGATGAATAGGAAATAATGTAGGCAGTAGCCAAAATTCTGGTGGCATTGGGTTGCAACCATCCCACTCATATACTCCAAGCACCTGAAATTAGTAAAATACAATTGATAAGTTCTTTTCTAAATCGAGAGATTTCAAATATATGTCTTTCGCTCTTTTTTTAAATCGGTGGCGAAGGCAGAAATTTAATAATTCTTTGTCAGTGGGCTATGCAAGGGTATTTAAAGTTTATATTTGGTCAATAACAAGTATTATTTTATCCAATACACAGTAGTATAATTTTTCGGCAAAGGATATTCAGTTGACCACCCTTAGCCGGGGTCGGATATATAGGCAAAAATATGGGTCCGTAAAATTAAATATTTTATGTACATATTTTCTAAAATTGATATAATATTAACCGTTTGCACCTATGTTTCAAGAAGGTTGAATGTTGCACTTGGTTGAAAATCGGGTTAATTATCGAGAGGAATAAGGATCAATTCCCACTTAATACGTCTTAGCCACATATAGCTTTGCTCCTGCTTAAACTCTGTGTCCAGTCAAATACCGTTACATTAGGACGGAGAGAGTATTATTATTCAGGGGCGGAGGGAGAGTAGAAGCTACGGGTTCGACCGAACCCGGTAGCTTTAGTCCAAACCATATGTTTGTCTTAAGTAATTCATTGAATATGTACAAATTATTAATGGAACCCATACGCATTAAATCCTGGCTCCGCCTCTGTTATTATTCATACCGCGAGCCAAAACTTTCCCCAAGAAGGAGTGGCAACAGCACCACCATGATCAAGAATCCATTTACGTCCTATAGCCAATGCTTTGTCTTCACCATCTTCTCCTAGCAACCTCAGTGCTATGTAGTTAAATACTGTCCCAAACATAGTGCTATGTCCTTCTATATGAAATCCCCACCCTCCATCTTCGTTCTGTCCACATAAATATCATTTCATTAATTATCACATATACAATCTGTCTGCACTTTCTGAATAATTTACAACGTGTTAATTCATAGAAAATAAAAAGACCTGGTGATTGTAAGTATAGCGTTTAATCTCCATTTGATGAGCTGGTGATAAAACCGCATTCATGTCTCCAGTAACATACAATGCCATGACCTGCAGACGTACATATTAATTAATAGACAGACAACATGTTACAATGTGACACCCTAGGGGAATCTCATATCGACAAAACACGGGAGATATGCTGGGTATATAAGTAAACAGACCTTAAAACCCTAGTGTTGTGCTGTTACATATGGTATCAGAGTCACTCTGCGTGCAACCTTGAACAAGCCTAGCGAGGACGCCGAGTCCTTAAAGGGGATGTATGTGATAAAACACGGGAGATATGCTCGATATATAAGTAAACAGATCTTAGATCCTAGTGACGCGCTGTAAATTGTACGGGCCTAGGCCCAAAGCGAGCAATATTACTAGTGGACTGAGATGTTACATACAACGAGTTAAATTACACAATAACATTTTATTTTTTATACTGCCAGTTAAACGCACTCATCACAGTATAATATGCACTTTGACATTACCCTGTTTTGTCATTTCCAGTGTCTCATCACATATGAATTTAATAGTTACAAGGTGAAAAATATATACCAGAGGGGGAAGAAAGAACAAAGGGCCGGCAGATTCAGCCGGCCAGTGTCCATCATTTGCTTGAATTGTTGAGTAGTAGCTTATGGACCTTTTTAGTGTAGCCTTCACTGCTTCTTCTGTTATATTTTCTGTTTCTTCTAATTTCACTGCTGCTGGAATTGGTCCACATGGATTCTCTTTTCTAAGCTGCAAAGTCACTAAAATTATGAACTATGGGGACCTAGCAATCATTCACAAGAAACTGAATTTTAAAAAAAAAAAAAAACTGAAAAAAAATATTTTTCATAAACGAAAATATTTTTGTTAAAAATAATTTTTTTTTCAGTTTTTTCAAAAAAAAAATACTTTAAAAAAACTGAAAAAAATAATTATTTTTGTAAAAACTGAATTGTTTTTTTGTCAAAACTGAAAAAAGAAGAATAAGACTTTACTAAATTAGTGGACTACTGGTGCATTAGCTTAAAAAAATAAAAATATTTTGCAAAATATTTTTTTTAAGTAATTATTTTTAATTCAACATTGACCTAAGGTCAAAGAGCATAAGTGAACCAAAAAGGTGGATGAAGAGTATTTTTAAACATTTTCCAATAGTTTAGGGGCATTTTGAACCCTTTTCGTTGTTTCTTTATTAGTCCGTCTTAAAAAATGACTTATTTTGTACTTTCTTAATGAAAAACTATTGTAAACCATACAAATTTATTTCCAAAGTTTTATAGCTACATAAATATTATAATATATTTGAAACTACAAGTTTCAAAGTTTTTATTTTTTTCTTAAACTTGTGTCAAGTCAAACTATATAGGATACATAAAATGAAACGGAGGGAGTATTGATTATGGACTTTATTTCTTTTAGTTAATTAATATAATACCTGCATACGCATGAGTAAGTCAGCACTTTGTGTTTGGGTGAATCTGTTTTTCTTGAAATGTTGACGCATTTTCTCAACTAGAGTTCTTTCTTCAGGAGTTCCAGCTTCTGAATCAAATTCCCAATATTGTCTTCCAATGTAATTGTTGGTGGTCGTTAGCCATGGCCCTTCCCCTTCTCCTATCTTTAGCTTCCACATTTTCTCTCCTTATCTGCTCAAGTCAAATAACTAAGTTGATCTTAGGGAAATTAATTAAACAAAATAATAAAAATTAAAAAGGAGTACTGTTCTTAGCTCTAGCTTTTATTTAGTTCTTTGTGAAGAAAGAGAGAAAGAGAATTGTATGTCCTAATCCTGCATTTCAATATATTATAATGCTTTCTTAGTTTAAGAAAAATTAAATTAAATAACTAATTAATTAAGATAAAGAGAAGGGTTATTACCAATCTTAAACAAAGATTTTCTCCTCTTTATACCCTCGAAGGAATGTGCATGAAAAAAGTGATGGAAGTTGAGAATGGATAATTAGAATAAGTGAGTTTTGATTAGTTTCATTGCACACCTCTATATATAAGAGAAGATGGGAACCAAGCAGGCGTTTGGACATAAAAGTTGTATAATTTTTGAAAAAAAAGTAATATTTGGAGTTCAGTTGAAAAATGATATTATTTGGAAATTAAAATTGTGTTTGGACATGTACTTTACTTGAAAAAATATTGTAGTTTTGCAAGGGGGAACCAAGTTTTTCTCAAAATTTAGAAAAAGTGGTCTTGAAAAAACTCATTTTCGATTTTTTTTCAAAAACTTGCAAAATTTCATGGACAAACACATTTTTGAAAAATAATTTTTAGAAAAAGAATTTCTTTTTTTATGGATAAACGGGTCCTAAGTTTTTCAAAAGTAAAGTAGTCCAAAGTTCTTACCACTTTGGTCATTAGATGAATAATGAATTAGAGCGTAGGAGTAGATGTTTACAATGTATATTAACTATTAAAATATAGATACTCCAATAGTTTTTATATCTCATTATTTTGCTTCTAATTTTAACTTGCAGGCTTGGCTAACATAAACATGTAGCCAAATGTACTGCAATATTTATTCCTTGTCTTTCTCTCTACACTTTTGACTATGAGTTCATAATCAGTTAAAAGAGTGCCTTGGGAATTAGTACAACATGCAAATATACACTAAAATGAGACAATTAATTCTCTCTGATATAGTTGACTATGTAAATCTTCTATATACATTTATTTTCTTGGAAACAAAAATATATATCAACTTCTCACCAGTGCCTGTGCTATACCAGCAGGGAAAGAATGTATATACGGCTAGAGGTAGAGTCAGGATTTGAAGTTTATGGGTTCGGCATTATTATTCATTTAAGTTATTGGGTTTAAATTAATAATTGTACATATTTAACAAATTTCTTAAGACAAAATGGGTTGGACCAAAGCAACTTGATTCGTCCGAATATAATCCCGGAAAAAAGATCAATAAGCGTGTATCACTCCTAATTTAACTCAAGAAAATCAATTTTACATAAATTTTGCTGCTACTGTGCCGTATTCCATATATTCAGGCGACTGTATTTATAAATACAGTGAGGTAATCAAGAAATATGGTGTATACCGTTCTATTCAATTTGACTGTATACATTGTATTCAATTCACAGATATTCATTATTCACTATTATACATTTTATTCAATTTACCGTAATCAATTCGGTTGATTTCAGACAACAAAAAATCACAAAACATAGTGATATTCGACTGTATTCACCTTCGGAATACATAAATAAAGGCAAAAGAATAATGTATTTATACAAAATATAATGTATTTGAGTGTATTTATATAGAATACAATGCATTTATGTCACGACCCAATTTCTCCTATAAGTCGTGATGGCGCCCAACGTTACCTCTAGGCAAGCCAACACTGAACTAACCATGTGATTATTTCTTTTAACAATTTAAAAATGGTTGATTTTTAGTTATTGGATAAATATGAAGTGAAAAATTAAATAACATGATAAATAGAAAGATTTTAAAGCAAATGAGATGAAGTAATTAATCAAAAATCACCAAGTGACAACTAGCATAATCCCAAGACCTGGTGTCATAAGTGTATGAGCTACTAATAGAATGTACAAAAAATATTACACTATTGTCTGAAGTGAAATAGACAGAAAGTAAAAGCAAAAGAAAGATTTCGAGTGCTGCAGAACGGGCTCGGAAGGCAGCTCACCGCAAAGTCTCGAGGTAATCAGGAGTGCACGTGGGGATGATAACTAGATGCACCTGCCTCAGATCCTGCACGGGTAGTGCAGAAGTGTAGTGTGAGTACATAAACAATATGTACCCAATAAGTATCTAGTCTAACCTCAAAGAAGTAATGGCGAGGGATCGACTTTGACACTTATTATGGGTTAACAATAAAATATCAAAATTTTAAATAAGCATGGGCTAAATAATGATAATGCAAAATTTAATAACATGAAATAAATAAACAATTCTTTCACCGATAGTAAATCCCGAACGAATTTTCATCATTTAACCATTTAACCTCTCAAGCCAATAAAATAACGTCAAATATGATTTGGGCTCCATGTATTATTACGCACGAATTATGCCGAGGACGTATGTCCCGATCCAAAATACATATACATCGAGGACTTTCGGCTCGATCCAACATAAATGTAAATTGTGCACTGCCGATGGTCGAACGACACGAACCATAGATGCATCTATTAACCTGGCGAGGCGAACGGCCCGCTCCCATGAGAGTAGTAGAAAGAATTACGCTCGCGAAAAATACTTGCGACGCGAGTGAACATAGATTTATCAAAGTTCTCATAATATTCTTCAATTCTTTTAGAAAATAAGGAATCTAAACTGGAAATTTCAAATCTTGAAATCCTCAATCTCAACTCTATTCAAGGCAATTAATAAGCATAATCAAATAACGGTGCCAACAAAGTATGGTGTAAACCTAAAACTACCCGGACATAAGCATAAATATAACTATGTACGGACTCTCGTCATCTAGTGCATATGTCCCTCTCCATACAAGTAATTTACAACAAAACACACCTAAGGGGATGAGTTCCCTCTTACAAGGTTAGAAAAGAGACTGACCTCGTTCTTAAGTTCACTTTCAATCCACAAATGTGCTTTAAACCCTAACTCGGTGTCAAACGACTCGAAACTAGTCAAATGTTATATAAAATAGTCAATACATGCTCAAAAGTTCATATTCTAAATATTAAAGTGATTACCCAATCTCAATTGAAGAATTTCCTAAACTTTATCCCTGGGCCCACGTACCCAGATTCTGGAAATTTTTGAAGAAACTTGTTACCCATAACCTCACAAACTCAAATATATAATTTTCACTAAATTCCATAACCATTTTCGTGGTTAAATCCTATTTTTATCAAAACCTAGGTTTTTCATCTAAACCCATGATTTTACAAATTTTACTTGTTAAATCTACCCACAATCTATGTTTTTAACTCACATTGTGTAGAAATTACTTACCTCAAAGTGTTAGGTGAAAACCCCTTTCTAAGAGCTCCAAAAATCGCCAAACGAATGAAATGAATTAGCTCAAAATGCCCAAGTCCCGAATTAAATGAGGTTCTGCCTTCTACGATTTCCGCACCCGCAATAAAATAGCCGCACCTGCGATTCCGCTTCTACGGACAAAACCACGCATGTGCGGACCATGGCTAGGCTGACCCCCTTCACTTCTGCGCTCAGCTGGTCGCGCTTGCGAGCCCTCATCTATGGCGATAAAATCACACCTGCGATGCTGCCCGCTTCTGCAACGACTTCCTTCGCACCTGCGCCTGGGGGTGTCAATGATTCGGTTCGGCCGGTTATTTTATAAAATATGTACCATACTAATTTTTTGGTTATTTTATTATGTGTAACTAAAATTAGACTTTTCGCAACTGTCCCAATCATATCGGTTTCTCTTCGGTATCGGTACAGTTCGGTTAATTTTCGGTATTTTTTAAATATGATGTAAAATTCACTAGTAGAAATAGAATGCAATAACATACATTCTTTTATAGGACTTAGCAAAACTCTCTAGACATTTTTATTGTTTAAAGGGTGATGAAGTTTAAAAAAATAAATGATGGCTAAAGTATAAATCCATCAACTATTCTACAACAACGTAAAAAAATCCAAACAAAGACAAAGAAAATATAAACCACACGAGTTGAAAGATATAAACCAAGATGGGACTCAAGAATAAAGTTAACAGAAGATTAAATATTCAAAAAGATAAATCTAAATTATATGAAAGGAAACATATTCAATATATGTAGTTTGCTACTCATAATCGCTAGAATACTTTGTATCTTGCTAATAAAGATACTTGAAATAAATTAGTTTTAGTAGAAAGTAGCATAATAAGTTTTAGGAATTAGTATTTTAAGTTTAATTACTTGTTGTCTTGTAATAGTTTTCATAATTCCAAGGCCTAAAGAAAAATTTAATGCATTATTATTTTTAAACTTACTAGATAAATATATTTTCCACATGTAAAATTTATTCGATACGGTTCGGTATTTTTTTGATTTATTTTTATAAAATAAAAAACCTACCCTAATTATTAGTGCGGTTATATATTTATATAAAAACCTATGGTTTCTTAAAAAGAAACCTAAAAATCGGTTCGGTGTGGTCGATTTAGTTAGTTTTCGAATATCCATTGACACCCCTACCCAAGCCTTCACAGGTGCGGTCCCTAGCTTGCTTTTGCTGGTTACTCGGATGCCCTTTGCTGGTCCATTTCTGCGTCAAAAGGCTCACTTTTGCGAGCTCGCACCTGCGGCTGGCCAAGCGCAGGTGCGATTGCACCAGAAGCTGGGAGCTTCAGCTGTTGCTCCCAAGTTCCAAACTTGGTCTGAGCCTCGTCTGATTAACACCCGAGGCCCCCAGAGCCCCGTCCGAACATACCAACAAGTTTGAAATCATAAAACGAACTCGTTCATACCCTCGGAGCGCCTAAAACAACATCAAAACTCAGAATCACTCCTCAAACCAAATCAAATCAACTTAGGAACTTTAAGTTCTTCAAACTTACTCCGAACGCACCGAAACATACTTAAACTACTCGAAATGACACAAAATTTTGTGTGCAAGTCTTAAATCACCATACAGAACTATTCCTAGGCTCGGAATACCAATTGGGCCTCGATAACACCAATTCCTATTTCAAACCAAATTTAAAGAAATTTAAAACTTTCAAAGAGCCAACTTTTACTATTAGGTGCAGAATGCTCCCGGGTCATCCAAACCCGATCCGAATATATGCCCAAGCCCGAAATCATCATACAGACCTATTGGAATCGTTAAATCCCGATCTCGAGGTCGTTTACTCAAAATATTGACCAAAGTTAAACTTAGCCTTTTAAAGCCAAACTAAGGAACCAAGTATTCCGATTTCAACCCGAACCTTTCCAAATCCCGAACTAACCATCCCCGTAATTCATAAAATAGTAAGAGCACATACAAGGAGTCTTATTTAGGGGAATGAGGTTCGAGAAAGCAAAACAACCGGCCGGGTCGTTACATTTTCCACCTCTTAAACAAATGTTCATCCTCGAACGAGTCTAGAATCATATTTGGAGTGCTGAATAAGTGTGGATATCTACTCCACATGTCCTCCTCGGCCTCCCAAGTAGCTTTCTTGACTGGTTGGCCGTTCCACAGAAGTTTTATCACAGAAATCTTCTTGGACCTTAACTGGAAAACTTGCCTGTCAACAATGGCAACTGGCTCCTCCTCATAACCCAGGCTCTCATCTAGCTGAACCATGCTGAAGTCTAACATATGTGACCTGTCGGCATGATACCTACGGAGCATAAGCATGTGGAACACCGGATGAACTCCCGATAGACTGGGAGGCAAAGAAAGCTCATAAGCAACCTCCCCAACTCATCTCAATACCTCAAATGGACCAATAAACCTTGGGCTCAACTTGCCCTTCTTCCCGAACCTCTTAATCCCCTTCATCATCAAAACTTTTAAGAGAACCTTCTCGCCCACCATAAATGATAAATCACGCGCCTTCTGATCCGCGTAACTCTTCTATCTGAACTGTGCTGTGCGAAGTCGCTCCTAAATCAATTTTATCTTTTCCAAGGTATCCTTCACCAAATCAGTACCATATAACTTGGCCTCGCCGGTCTCAAAACATCCGATAGGTGAACGACATCGGCAACCATATAAAGCCTCAAATGGAGCCATCTCTATACTGGACTAATAACTGTTGTTGTAAGCAAACTCGGCCAAAGGCAAGAATCGATCTCACTGCCCTCCAAAGTCAATCACACATGCTCTGAGCATATCCTCCAAGATCTAAACTGTCCGCTATGACTGTCTGCGGACGAAAGGCCGTGTTGAGGTCTACACGTGTCCCCAACTCACTCTGCACTGCTTCCCAGAAATGCGAAGTAATCTGAGGGCCTCTATCTAATATGATAGAAACAGGCTCACCGTGTAACCGAACTATCTCCTAAATATAAATCTGGGCCAATCTCTTTGAATTATACGCGGTCACAACCGGAATGAAGTGTGCTAACTTGGTAAACCTATTGACAATGACCCAAACTGCATCAAACTTCCGCAAGGTCCGCAGTAATGCAACTACGAGCTATGGCCGGTAGGGAAATTACACATTTACCATCGAGCTACGACCGGTTGGGCAGTCATGCATTTACCACCGAGCTATGGCCAGTTGGGGCAGTTACACATTTACCATCGAGCTACGGCCGATAGGTCAGTCATGCATTTACCACCATGCTACGGTCGATCGGGTTGTTACCACAATTTGTTGGGCAGTCATACATCATACAATATGGATAATAGTCTCAAAGAGAAGCATTGTATATATGTAAGTATAATAAGTATGCATATACGATAGCACTTCAGAGATTCAGGTTGATTCTTATATGTCTTTAATTAATGTTGACTTATTATAATGTTTCAGTTCCGCCTTACATACTCGATACATTATTCGTACTGACGTCCTTTTGTTGGGGACGCTGCATTCATGCCTAGAGGTATAAATAATTAGTTTGACGAGCCCTCATAATAGACGAGGTTGGTATTCAACGAAGGATCGGTAAGACTCCACCTCATTCGGAGTGCAGCCAAGTCTATAAGTCATCGTATCAGAGTTTTGCTACAAACTTATGGGTAGGCCGGTACCCTGTCCCATTTAGTGTCAAATAATCTTAGAGGCTTTGTAGAAATAGGTTCATTTTGTACAGTATGTCAGAGGCCTTGACGGTCCATATGTATTCATGTCTTAAGAAAGATGGTTCATTGATACAACGCTTGCCTACTTATAGTTATACATTACGAGTTGTGGCCATGTTGCCCATGATAATTACAGAAGAAAAAAAAGAGTTACAGAATGGTTCGCTCAGGATAGTACGACACCGGGTGCCAGCCACGCCTCCCCAGGTTTGGGGCGTGACAAAATTGTCCAAATCCGAGCTCCCCAACTCAAAATATGACCAAATGAACAAACCATTGATTAATATGCTTCCGCCCAGCTGTTTTGCCTCATTCTTTATACCAAATGATCCCGAAACTCACTTTTGATGCCTCCAATAGATTTCTTGTAAAATTTTAGTTAAGTTAGGCTTTTGAATTACTCCATTTGACCTCATAATGAAGGAGATATATTGATTTCAATATTCGAAAGTAGTGAAGATTTTTAAATACGAATTCAATGGTAATTTCGTAATTAACCTGAAAATTTGGTAATCCAATTCTTAGTAAAATGACCATAAATTCCTCATACGATGTCGAAACTTGATGATTCCAGTTGTTATAGTTCTAGAATTATGATACAGATCTAATGCTTCAATCAAAACAAAAATTGGAGCTCATTTGCTTAATGTGGTACCATTTATGCTTGAAGAAACGACATCCTAACAAAAAAACGAGCGCAACACAACTCAAACCTATCCGAAACTCACCTGAGCCCCTTGGAACCCTGTCCGAACACATCAACAAGTCCCACATTAAAACATAAACTTACTCGAGGCCTAAAATCATACATAACAACATCAAAATGACAAATCGCACCTCAATTCGAATTTAACTGAACTTCGGACTTTCAGCTTCCAAAACTCGCACCGAAACATATCAAATTAACCCGGAATGAACCCAAATTTTACATATAAGTCCAAAATGACATAACGAATCTATTCCAATTCCCGGAACCACAAGTCGAATCCTATATCATCAAAGTCAACTCTCGGTCAAACTTATGAACTTTTCAAACCTTTAAATTTTCAACTTTCACCAATTTGCGCTGAAACTTTATAGAAACATCCAAATGCAAATCTAGGCATATGCCTGAGTTCAAAATCACCATCCAGACCTCACTGAATCATCAAAACTTCAATCCGAAGTCAAATACTAAAAATGTCAAACTTGGTCAACTCTTCTAACTTAAAGCTTCAATCATGAAATTCATCATTCCAAATCGATTACGAATAACCTGAAAACCAAAACCAACGATGCACACAAGTCATAATACATCATAGGGAGCTACTCATCCCCTCAAACTACCGAGCGAAATATAAATGCTCAAAATGACCGTCCGGGTCGTTACACGAAGACTATAAGCTTCGTGATAAGGAGCCCTAAGGCATGAATATCTATTCACCCATATGGTTTAATGAAATGAGAAAATTAGAAGGTAGATACAAGTTTCAACAAGTAAAAGAAGCAAGGTATAGAAGGGTACGAGGTACCTAGTTAATGAAGATTATTAGTATTTACAATTTAGGCAGAGAAATATATGCATTTTGAGTTACCCTCAATAGTAACATAGATACATAAAATTGTCCACACATATCTTAGTTATGCCCTATGAGAGCTAACATATATAGTTTAAGAGAAGGATGAGATATCAGGATCCAGCTGGAATTAGAATAACCCAAAATGGTGGATGGATTGTTATCATTAGCTAACACTTCCGAAGGGTAGTACAAATGTGGTAATAGATTTCCTTATGAGACATCCAGGTGGTGCACTCTAGAATAGTACAGTTAGATATGAATACTAGAATGTTTAGAAATTTCAGAAGATAGGTAGTGGAATCTTAGAATGGATAAATATTTACCTTAGTATGCATCCTACCCCTAGTAAGGAGAGAATGTTAGGCAACCCGAAGAGCAAGTGAGATGGTGCAAGGGAAGCTAAAAGCGAAATAATATTTTGTTGAAGTTTTTAGGATAAAGTGATAGATAAAAATATTAGTCGGAGAATAAGAAGAGAGTAAATAAAGCATTCTGAGTAAGATGTGATAAATGAGTGATAATGGTAAATCAAAATATGACAGAATGACAGAGTCTATTGTTAAGTGAAGGAAAAGACAAGAGGAGATATGCCTTTAGAGAATACAAGAGTATAAGCCCTAAAGTCATACCCTCATTTCGAGAAATTAGTTGTGACTCGAACATGATTACCGGAATGAAAAGTTAGACCCCCAGAGTAATAGAAATCAGTATGAGCTAGTGAACAATATAAACTAAACATGAATTAGGGATCGAAGGATTTGATTAATAGTCGACATCATGAGAATTTTAGAGATCGCATTCAAGCAATAATAGAATGGACAATAGAATAATAACCTTTAAAGTTCATTTAAGAAGATGCTTCCCTAAAGCAAGCATTGTGAGCAGAGTTAAGCTTAAGGGACTAAGTGTGTCAGTTATACTAGGTGTCACCCTCATGTTTAAGAAGTTATCCTTGGTACATCAGGGTTACCGCAAGGCAAGTAAGAATCAGTAAAATGTGAAAAGACGCCAAAGAAGAAGATAGGGGGAAGATGGTGTAATGTGGTATTAAGTTGAAGTTAAGTGGTCCAGGTAACTATGTTGGTACTCTAGAATAGTATGCAAGCACGACGCCAGGAAGAGGCAGTAAGAGCTCCCGACCAGGATGTTATTGATAAATAAGTGCAAATGAACACTTGATACATAAGAAGCCAGTATGAGGGGTAAGTTAAGACAAAGGACCTAACCCAAGAGAGATTACGCGAAATATAGATATGAGAACGGACCAATGAGTAGTTAGTAGTTGATTTAGGAAGATCCTAGTTATGGATAGGCAAGAGGTTACAGACAAATAAGCATATTGTGCAAGATAAAAGTAGTGAACCCAACATAGGGAATTCAGTCTCGCAAATATGATGTCGTGATTCTTGAGAAATATTCATATAGGAGTTGGGGTAGTTAAAGGTACCGTATAAGTGTTACAAAAATAAAAGAAAGTGTCACTGGGGATATAGTCAAAATTTCAGTTCAGAAGCAACCCTAAGAGCACAAGGGCACAAAGGTAAGTAATTAAGAATAATTATAGGCGACTGAGAACGTCAAAAATTTCTTCGGGTATGCGATGTAATATGCTTGCAGCTTTATAGGAGTCAGAGGATCTCCCTTAAGTACTACAATGAAAGACTAGCTGAGGAAATAAGGAAGAAGGCTTCAACCTAAGCATTGTAACTTGAAGAAGAAATGATCTTGTAACAACAGTCTCACTACAATATTGTATACACTCCATAAGAAAGTGACACCTATTGTGACTAATGAACGGTAAGTCAAAAGTGATATTTGAGATCATATGAGTTATAGGAAATTCCAATATTCATAGGCAATAAGATAAGCCAAGTACTCATGAACCAAGTGGCAAAACGACCAGGAAAAGTAATTGCTTACACTTAAAGGCAACTGAGAAGGCACGAAAGGAAATCTATGGTGCTATCAAGTTAAAGGAAGGTTGTGAATAATATAAATAGATAGGTGGGTCACAAGGTAAAATATCATAGAGCGAAAAGGTTTAAGGTACATAGGAGCAAGGATATGAAAAGGCGAGTGAGAAGGTGACATGAATATGTTAGTCCTTGGGATAAACCCATCAAAACAAGGGAGTTGATGGTTTCCGTAAGTAATTGAAAGCTCGGTAAAGCCTGAATGAACTCAGAGGAGTCTAAGACTAGGAGCAATTAGAAGAGATGAAATGTTGAGGTTGTAATGGTGATGATAAGAGGATGACGTTTAGGCCTTTGATTGAATAATGATTTTAAGAAAAGGGATTTCATTAATTGCACAGGATTAGAATAAACCCATAAGATGAATCATGTTGTGATGCTATGAAATACAATTATTGAAGTATAGTATCGTCCCTAGGTGGATCAGGCAAATCACTTCAAATGCTCACTGATGCAACGTGGGCCCTAGTGACAATATATTATGTAAGAGGTTTTAAGTAATTAGTGGTAGATTATGGATCAATATCAAGGTAAATCAAAAATGTATTGATAAAAGTTACAAAATATGAGATGATATTAGGCCGTCATTCTTAAGATGAATAGTATTGAGGAACAAGACTTAGATTTATACATTAGGATAAGCAGTGAGAGAGTAACCTGGAGTTGGGTAGCAAACCTAGGTAATAATAAACTAAAGTAAAAGTTATGGTATAGTATGACCTACCTAGTTTTAGTAAAGCCATAAGTACAGATAACCGAGGCTATAGAACAGGATATTACAATAGTCGTAAGTTCGACAAAGTATCGAGCAAAGAACTTTGGTACACCTATAAATTCCCAGAGGGACAGCTTGTCAAAGTTCTGTATATGTTCCCAAAGTGAGGCTTAGAGATTGGCTAAAAGCTTGAGGAAAAAGGAGAGAAGGGTCGCATAGGCACACATACAAGGACAAAGTCGTAAAGGCTGCATGACAGAAGGTAGCAAAAGTTACGGTATTGGATGAATTCCGACAACAAGTCATAGTGCGAGAAAGAGGCCTAAAGGGGGAAATGCCCTGGCCTTTGGATTTATTCACCAAACAATTGCTTGGATGCAAGGACAATATTGAAGTATTTGTAAGATCAATAGGTTATGATACTAATAAGTGCATCAGTCAACATTCAAGGACGAATGTTCCAAAGGGGGGGGGGATGATGTTACATCCCATATTTTCGTACGTGAGAGTATTCGTAAGTCAATTGATGTAAGATCATAAATGCGATCATCTTTGAGAGTAGATAACGTAAGTTAATCACGTTACCGAGGTTACAAATCTTTAAGATCATGGATAACAAGTACCAAGAGGGTTGAAAGACCAAGAAGCTAAACAAATTGAAGAAAATAAGTTTCGTCGAATGATGACAAGTTGGGAATGTTATAACATATATTTTTGGGGTGATACTAGGGTGCTTAACAAGATAAGGATGTTATGTTAGTTATTTTATTCCTATGATAGTATTGTATTACATTTTAAAGTCAAGCGAGTTGTGGAACAAAAGTTGGCAAAGGTAATCACAAGTTACACTAATAAATGTGCTAAAACTTAGGTCAAATGTAGAGGAGCTTTTCTCCCAATATACTTGAAATTATGGATGATACACATGTAAAATTGAATATATATGAGTCTAGTTTCTAACACATTAAACCGTTTGTTGATACGGTATTGCAGTAGAGAGATATTTGCAGTTTTGCGAGACTGCGCCGACTGCATAGGTGACAAGTAGGTGTATCACTGAAGCTTTTTGAGAAATACATTTCGTGTGTTATATGAAGTCTTTTTGGGGATATATTATATACTAAATTAAAGGTCTTGGAATTTATTTTCCAACTCATTTAACCGTTCATTCATACGGCATCCGGATAAAAAGATATAAGAATCAGAAGATGGGTCAATGCTAGGGTGCCAAGCTAGCACCTCTTTGACTTTTCCAAAATTGATATATATAGGTCTTAGGCCGTCTTTATATTCATTTTTCCATAGAAAACTACCATAGAACATACATAAACATATCCATAAGCTCTCTTCTAGGGTTTCAAATAATATTAACATCTCGGGTACAAAACCAAGAAGCGATAGCATTATAACGATCCATGCGACATAAGTATCGCTATATTGCCTCTCTTTTTCTTTGTAGTTTGAGTTTTGGAAGGTAATTCATAGTTAAGAAAATTCTTAATTTCTGTTTTTAAGCTTTTAAATATCAAATAAGGTTGATAAATTTGTTTCCTAATAGTTAGAACTCACAGGACGGTAATCGGAAGCCATGAGTTTGATTTATTTCATGTTTAGTGGACTGTTTTGTAGCCCACTCGTGTTGGCCTATTGTGCTACTAATTTATGGTGTTTGGAAGGATGAAGGGCATGTAAAAATGACACATGTGGTAGGGTATTAGGTTGTCGCTCATTGTTGCAATTTCATGCTAATTGATAAATTATTCACCCCAGTGTGTGTTGTGGTATATTTGGGGTTTTGTTGTATTAAAGGTCCCGAATTGTAGTTAGGTTGTTTTTAAATTTCTAATTGTGTTGCTATGGCTGTTGTTGTTGGTATATGGTATTGGAGGAGGCCCTTGTTACATGGGAGATGCTGCCCAAATTTACATAAACGAGCTACTAGTTTAAGTTGCGGACTTAGCCTTTACTTGGCACTGATTTTGAATCTCCTTATCCTATGGTAGATTGAGTTGAGTTGTTTGAAGTATTTCTTGTAAGGTATTAATGAATTAACAGAGTTAAGGTATGTTAAGGCTATCCCTTCTTTCATTTTGGCATGATCCATAAGAAACGAGCAAGAAAGCAACTTTCACAAATGATTCTATTCTTAGAAGTACTAGGGTTGCCTATGTTCTTGATTCCCCATGTGTCCTACTATCATATTGTTTGTTCATGGGTCTCATGACATTTCGAGAGATCTTATTGACTTACTTCATTATGCACTGCATTTATTTATATATGTATATTGACTCATGAATAGATGGCGTTATATACGTATATAGTATATGTATATGGGGTATGGGGAAAGATTATGGCGTTATATACGCACCACCACTTGATCAGTTGGTATACGTTGATGATTTTTCCAACAAAGACCGAGATAATATGATGGAATGCCCTTAGAGGCTTGATGACGTTATGTATACCTATACATATGCATGATATGAAATTTATACGCACATGCATGACATTATAAATGTTTCATGATTCACAGAGCTGTTCAGACTTACAAGTTGAGTCCTTTACTCCATGTTTCTTCCATGTCTTTTATACACTGCTTTTCATGCGTTACATACTCGGTATTTTATTTGTACTGACGTCCGTTTTGCCTGGGGACACTGCATTTCATGCTCGCAAGTCCCCATAGACAGGTTGAGAGTCCTTCTAGTAGGTATCAGCTCAGCAGAAGGTGTTGATATATTCCACTTGCTTCGAAGTTTCCTATGTGGTCAGTATGATTTGGATATGTATTGACTAGTATGGCGGGGCCTTGTCCTGACCTTTATGACGTTTATGTACTCTTAGAGGCTTGTAGATAGATGTCATGTATATGGATACTTGTATGTCCTTGTCGGCCTATATCTTGAGTTTACAAATGATTATGTCGGCCTTAGAGGCCCGTATGTCACATGTATAAGTTTCTATTTCATGTTGGGTCATCCTATGCCTAGTATTCCCTTATGTTTTATTTCAATTATCTCATGAAGGCCCTTTTGGACCATTTACCCATGATGGTATGGTAAGAAAGATATTTTACATTGGTACTCGATTGGGTAAGGCATCGGGTGCCCGTCGTGGCCTATCGGTTTGGGTCATGACAATCTTGGCAGCCGATTTGATGGAATTAAATCATTTACGAAGTGATACATTTGTTCTTATACTTTAAATGTGTAAATGCCATGGTTCTTTCTTCTAGTGCCTTGTCATAGTTCACTCCAAGTGACAACAACATACCCAGTATTATCCCACATTGTGGGATTTGGGGAGGGTAGTATGTATGCAGATCTTACCCCTACCTTGTGAGTATAGAGAGACTGTTTCCAATAGACCCTCGGATCAGTAAAGCATAAGCACCATATTAATTAAAATATAGACAAGAAGGGACAATACCAAAAGTCATATAAAAGCAGAATAAAAACAACAAGACAATAAGGAGAACAGCAATGAAAGAAAATAACGGTTAGGTATAAAACCTACTACCAACAGAAAGTGATACTGCGTGCCAATATGAAGTAAACGCAAACATGTTATTGTACATTCTAAGATAAGTACGAAAGTGCTCAGATTCTTCAGTATTGGCTAAATGGAGATTCAATAATTCAGCAGACATTTCATGTGATGTCAACTTAACCAAACCGTTGCTACAACAAAATCCTGGAGGTTCAGTTTCAATTTTTTGGCACCACTGTACTGGCAGTTCGGAACCTTTTTTTAGAGCAACATAGTCACATTGTTGCTCTTTAGTAGCCAGACATACCTTTCTGGTCCTGTGATTAACTAAATATGTAAGAAGTATCATTAGAAAAAAAAATTGGATCACTAATGTCACACCTCCTTTTTGCGCGCCCGCCCCGAAGGGTTGAATGCGCGAGGGAGTTTTTCCAATTTAAGTGACAATATTTGAAATGGGATTATTTATTTAATTCAGAGTCGCCACTTGGGAAAGGTTTGGCTTTTGGTGTCCCAAGTCACCGGTTTATCTTGAATCCCAAATCGAGGAAAATATTCGACTTTCCAAATGAAGTCTGCGAACCAGAAATTCTAAGTAAGGAATTCTATTGACCCGAGGGAAGGTGTTAGGCACCCTCGAATCCCGTGGTTCTAGCACGGTCGCTTAAATTGTTATAATGGCTAAATATCTGATTTAAATACATGTTGTGACTTATGTGCTTTTATTAAGTTTAAACCGCTTTTATTATTATCATTTATTTTTTATGGAATTGCAACATTGTAAAAATGCATTTCGAACCATGTCACAATCAATGCGCCCATGGTTGTTAATACATTCCGACTCCGTTGAGATTTGGATTTGGGTCACATAAATGCGCACCCGAATTTAAGAAGGTAAGATTATTAAAATGCACGCCTGAAGCAATTATCGTATTATTATTTCTGGGTAAGGCCGTGGAATTTTGCTAAACGGCTCATCCCGAAGTCTAAGTAATTTTAATTAAACATTTATCGAGGGCCCCGCAATTTGTGTGTTTTATTTGGCGAGGCTCATCTCATTTATTTTTATCAGGATAATCCTAAAGTGCCTACATTTTCTATTAAAATTGTCTCTACAAAAATGAAAGAGAAAAAGTCTTAATTTATTTACATGCTTGAGTTATTATAGTTGAGTTTCGAATATGATTCGTAAATTATGAAAAAATGATACAAGCAAGGCAGTCCGTTGCCAATACGGGCACAGGCTCACGTATTACTACCTAATTATATTATACTAGGCATGTTCTCAGTTTGTCAAATTAAAAAAAAACTTGGCAATCTAATTTTAATCTAAAATAATTATATGCTGGAATTAACCAATATTATTTAACTAAACAATTTTCTTACAAGTTCCGAAATGGTCTATTCGTTTGATTTTTAACTTAGACGGAGTTACTACACCATTTATTTATTTTTAAGCAATATATAGATAGTTCACCCGTTAAGCTATCGTTGGATGTTCCACTATATATACATTAAATAGCTACATGATTCCGATTTTTGTAAGCTAAATAATTTATATATACAAATAAAATTAAGAATATAATTCAAAATAAATTTAGAACTTCAATTCTTCATTTTTCGTATTCATGCTTCCTGTTTCAGTTTACAACAATCAGCGTGTCAGTTGTGTACCTGATATTGGAAGCAAAAGAAAAGTGAGAGATCAGCAGAAATTCAGTAGCATACATCAACAGCAATCCCAGCAACTAGTAACAACCAGTGACGAGAAACTTAGTGACAGATTTTAAAATCAAGACAAAATCCGGAAACAACAACAACCAACGGACAGAAGCAAAGGGAAACTTTTCAGATCTTTGAAAGACTAGTTAGTGTTTAACCCTTAATTTCTCAATCCGTATCTCAGAATATTTGGACTATATATCAGGTGTATATTCTTCTTCTTTTGAATTTCCAGAATGTTTTTCTTTTTGTTTTTCTAAAGTCTTAATATTTTTTTTCGGAATTTTCTCTCTTAATTTTTTTTTCTTAATCTGATTCAAGACCTCTCTATATATCCCCCAACCCATAAATCTTTTAATCAATTAAAATCAACCCATTTTCTCTACCAAACCCATTATCTTCCCACTCATCCTCATTACATTAAATAAATATATCACACCACCCCATTATATTTTGTCCCCCATGCCTAACATAAACAAATACAAGATTCCCCCACTAATTTTTGTCTTGTCCCCCCTTTATATTAAATAACCATATCACAACCCATCCCATTTCATTTGTCCCCCATGCTTCAAATAAACAATTACAAAATGTACAATTCCTAAACTACCCCTCCGACCTTATTACAAATTACTATTTTACCCCCGAACGTACTACAAATTACCAAACTACCCCATCAGCTATAACACATCAATTAATCAAACTTAACCAAAATATAGACAATATGATTAATTTCTAACAATGTTCAAACAACAAATTTCATGAACATGATTTCTTCAACATTTTAACAACAAACCACATGAACATGATTTCAACAACATTTCAACAACAAATCACATGAACACAAATTGAACAACAAAGAACAACTAAAATTTGATTGAACAATATTTTTAGCAACAACAAACCTATTTTCGGATTTAAACAACAACAACAATCAAACAAGTATATTTAGATTTCTAAATTCAATAATATTGAACTCAAAATCAACCATAACAACATTACAACCAACAATTCCTATATCAAACTTAAACAAGATTATGAGACAAATTCAAGAGATAATCATAAATGATAAACAAAAAAAAATCAAACTATACAAATTTCGGATTCAAGATCAACAAACATAATATGAACATGAATTAAATCTAAAAATAAAAACGACGGATTCAAATGATTAAAACCAACATACTTCCCTTGTTTCAACTAAATTCTTTTAGGCAAATGACAAAACAAAACCTAAGAAGAAACAATTATGAATTTAAACTTGAACTTAACAATATTAACAATTTCCGAAAAATACATAAAATACATTAAACAAATTGAAGAAACAATTAATTAAACTTCAATTTGTATCTAACTAATATTAAACTAACAAATATTCACTTAAACAATAATACAAACATGAAAATAACTAATTAAACTTCTATTTTAAAATCTGAAAATTAATTCAATCAAACACATGAACACACTAGAAAATTATTTCAACGATGAACAACGAACAAGACAAGAATTGAATCATTTAACGAGTTTGGATTCGGAAAATATCAAATAAAAATATGGACAAAAATAAAACTTAGAACAACTAACCGTAAATGACCAACGACGAACATCGAATGAACTCTAAATGAAACCAACGAAACTTTGACATAACGAAGAAGACGAAGCAAGAGCCAAAGCATGGAACGTGAAGCAGCAGCGCCGGCAGCAACAACGACGACCCAACTCTGGCGAACCAGCAACGGTAGCAGCAGCACGATGGAGGAGACATACCCAGCTGCCACGACGAGGCAGGAGAAGCAGCGGCGCCGGTGGGGTTTGAACGATGAAGCAGCAACTGCGCCGGTGGGGTTTGGACGATGAAGCAACAGAAGTTGACGCGGAATCAGCTGCCATGGAAGCGAGCGGTCGACGAAGGCAATGGCGGACTGCTTGGTGGAGCTGGGCAGCCATGGATGTCGAGCTCAAGCTCGAGCTTGACGAAGGACGAAGAAAATGAAGTGACGACGCAGAAACAACTACGCGGACAACAGTAGCTATGGTTCTTGGGGTCGTTTGGTCATGACGAACTGTTTGTTGATGGTGTTTGGATGAGAGGGAGTGGGGTCAAGGGCAGCCATGGTTGTGCTTTGGAGTTTTGAGGAAGAAGAAGGAGAATAGGGGGGGGGGGCGGATGCTTTAGGCATTTTTAGGGTTTTCTTACTTTTTTTTTGTTTTATTTTGTTTGTACAATAATATGGGTGTTGGGTTATGGACTGGGTCGACCCAGTTCGAAATGGACTGGGTCATAGGGAAGGTTGGGCCATTTTTTGGGCCTGTGGCTTGAAATCGAAGAAGAGGCCCAATTCCTACTTTCTTTATATTTTCGCTCTCTTTTCTTCTTTTATTTTCTAAAACTAAATTATAAAAATACTTAAACTATTATTAAGAACTAAATTAAGTCATAAAAGCGCAAATTAACTCCCAATATCAATTAACGCACAATTAAATAATAATTAAGCATAAAATTGTATATTTGGACATTAAATACTAAAAATGCAAACGATGCCTATTTTTGTAATTTTTTAATTTTTGTAAAACACATCTAATTATTAACAATTGTGGAATTAAATTCTATATGCAAAATGCGACACATATTTGTATTTTTATTAATTTAGCAAATAAACACGCACAGACAAATACAAATAATTATTCAAAATATCACAAAATTGCACACCAAAGAAAAAATCATTTTATTTTTTTTTATTTTTGGGAGTAATTCTCATATAGGGCAAAAATCACGTGCTTACAACTAAGGAACATATATGGTAGATATTGTAACATGAGGTTTGCGTAGACACTCATGGTTTACAGTAATGTACAGTTAATATGTCATTGCCAACAAAGTCTAATATAAAGGCTAAGTTTACCTGTTTCACAAATCATAGGAGCATCACATATACTCTTCCTTTTTTTTAAATTGCCCCACAATTTAGTCGCATGAGCTTCAAGGCTGTCAGTTGGCAAACAAAATTGTCAAGATGGTTAAAAGCATACAATGAAGCCTGAGTAGGTACAGAACCGATTAGGAAAGAGCACAAAGTATTTATGTATTTTAACTTATAGACACATTTAAGATAAATAACATATAACATTATTCCTGTGAATAGAGTAGAAACGAATGTCTATATAAGATCAAAATTGAGGAAAACCTTTATTTTAACAGTTGACGACTCTACATCATGTCCCTCACAAGGTACACCAGATGTCGAACCTAATATACAAAAAATTCTAATAAATATATTAAAGTACAATAAATTTAAAGTGAAACAATATACTTTCTGTTATTTACCAAGTTCAAACATAGAGAAATAGTCAGTAACATTCTTTTCTTTGTTAGAATCAACTGTTGCCCCGTCAAATGCAAATATATCAACTAATACTGTCATGACCCAATTTCCCTATAGGTCGTGAAGGCACCCAACGTCGCTCTCAGGCAAGCCACGGTGAACTAGCCATGTATTTATTCTTTTTAACATTTTTCGAAATAGTTAATTTTTAATTATTAAACAAGTGAGAGGTGGGAAATTTAATACCATAAAGTTTAAACAATTATAAGAACAAGTGTAGTAAAATAAATACTCAAAATTATCAAGTGTCTGCTAGTAAAATTCATAGACCCGGTGTTACAAGTGCATAAGCTACTAGTAGAATATACAAAACACTAACTACTGTCTGAAATAAAGTAGACAGAAAGTAAATACAAAAGAGAGACTTCGGGTGCTGCAGAACGGACTCGAAAGGCAGCTCACCACTAAGTCTCGGAGTATTAGTAGTGCGCGCCGCGATGAATACTAGATGAACCTGCCTCAGATCCTGCACGGTTAGTGCAGAAGTGTAGCGTGAGTACATAAACAACATGTACCCAGTAAGTATCCAGTCTAACCTCGAAGAAGTAGTGATGAGGGGTCGACATCGACACTTACTATGGACCAACAAATAAAATACAAAAATTCTAGATAAGCATGGATTATGTAAACAATAATAATAACTCCATAACAAGCAGTGAATAAATAATTCTTCAACTAAAAGTAACTTTAAAATGAATTACTACATAACATAATATCAAGTGGACTTAAGATTCGAATATTATCACGCACGATTTATGTCGAGGTCGCACGGCCTGATCCCAATAATATACTATGTGCACTGCCGAGGGTCGAATGACACGAACCATAGATGCATCTAACCTGACGAGGCAAACATCATGCTCCCATAAGAGTAGAGGAATTTACCTCGCTTGGGAAAATACTTGTGACGTGAGTGGACTTGGATTTCTTAAAGTTATTATATAATTCTTCAATTCTTTCCAAAAATAAGAAATCTAAACTGGAGACTTTAAATCTTAATATCCTTAATCTCAGCTCTTTTTAAGACAATTAATATGCGTAATTAACATACAGTGCAAATAAGGCATGATGTAAATCTGAAACTACCCGGACACCATATGATATATATAGCTAAGCACGGACTCTCGTCACCTAGTGCGTACGTAGCTCCCAATACAAGTAATTCACAATAAAATACACCTAATGGGATAAGTTTCCTCTTACAAGGTTAGGCAAGAGACTTACTTCGTTTTCAAACTCACTTCCGGTCCACAAATACGCTTTAAATCCTCAACTCGGTGCCAAATAACCCAAAACTAGCCAAATATTAAATAAATAGGTCAGTATATACTCAAAAGTTCATAATTTAACTATTAGGTAAATAACCCAACCCCTAGTGGAAGATTTCTAAAATTCACCCCCTGGCCCATGCGTCTGGATTCAGGAAAATATTTGAAATTGTTACCCATGTTACATATCGCATTTCGTACGTTAAAGTCCCATCTTCGGTTAATCGACGTAGACTCAGGGATGATATTATCTTGAGGTTAACGTATTTATGCTATTTATAATAAGCAATAAATAAGTGCCATGAAGGATAAAGGGTACACGAATTAAAGAAAATGAGTTTCGTTGAAGGTTGTCGATTTGGGATAAAATACGGTCCGAGCTATAATACCCCGTATTTATAGACTAGTGCCATACGAGGTACTACATGACCATGATAATAAGGTGTACAAAGTATGTTAAAAGTGAGTAGTATTTTAAGTAATTTAAGACAATTCTTAATTATGTGGTAAATTGGTTAATTATTGGGTAACGGGATATTACCTAATTAACTAATGAGTTATGGATAAAGATTAAAACCACCTCTACCCCCACTTAGTCATTGTGGGTTAGGTGGCAATCAATTCAACATAAGGCAATCTTAAACTACCTATCTCTCAAATCAAAGATAGATATGAATTCAAAGATATCAAAGATAGATATGTATTCAAAGATATCAAATTCATTTCTTTGGCAAAAGATTATAAAGAAAGGAAAAACAAGGAATATAAGTGTGGGAACGTTTGAAGTTCATATGAGACCTCACGTTACTATAGTGACGACAGTCTTAGTTTTGTAAAGAAATTCATACGAAATTGCACTGCGTAATAACAACGAAAATTTTCAACTCTAAGGGAGTACGGTGTAATCCTTCTCAAGAATATCATAGGGATTTTTCCTACTCCACATATGTTAAGAGTATCCTTTTTTTTTTGGCATGATCCATACGATACAAATGAAATGAGCAAATGCACAATTTCTATAAATGACTCTATTCATATGAATATTAGAGGTGACTATGTTCTTGAATTCCTATGTATCTTATTATTACATCTTCTGTTCATGGGTCTCAGAAAAATATGTAGTTGCTAAAGTTTATTCAAAAAGTATATTGATCTTATTAACATGTTTTTATGCATTTCATTCATTTATACATGTACATTGACCCATGACCAGATGGCGCTATATACACGTATATATATGTACTTATATGTATATGGGATATGGGAAAAGGTTACAGCGTTATATACGTACCACCACCTGATCAGTTGGTATATGTTGATGATTTTGCCCACAGTGGCCGAGATGATATGATGGAATACCTTCAGAGGCTTGATGATGTTATTGTAACACTCCTCAAATTTATAAAAATTTCAAGACTCGCTAAATATTGAATTTAATTTTTTCTCTTAAATTATACTTCTATTACGGATTTAAACCCCTGTGATTGATTTTTGAGTTACTTTTCTATTTATAAATAATTGGATATACAAATAGGGGAATATTAATAATTTTAATATTATTAAATATTAAAAGTATGTATAAGTTAATATTAGTTAAGTCAAAACCAAAAAAAAGGAAAACAAAACAAAAATAAGAAGCACGTGCCTTAGCCCATAAAGGGCTGTGGAAGGCAAACTAATAAGAAGCACGTGCCTTAACCCTTATACAAGAAACAAAATGCTATTCTATTCACGCAGCAAATACAAGGCACGCAGGCAACACAAAAAAATTCTAGGGTTCTTTACAAACTACTAATTCTTGAACTCAGGTACATAAATTTCTTATTGTCAATTATCCTACAGTAGTAGTAGGTAAGAATTAAATAGTTGTCCCAACCCAAAATTTTCACCCTCGAGACTCGTGATGGCACCTACTAGTGAAATCTAGGCAAACCAATCATTACAATTATTTAACCCATTTCATTTTTAATCCTTTAACAGTTGTGAACTAACATTATATAAACAACGGAAATAATAAAGTGGAAGAATGAAATGTAACAACTTAATAATAATACTGATACAAATCCTTAAACAAAAGCTACCCAGAACTGGTGTCACAATCTCACAGACTATCTAGGAATACCACAAATAGGGGTTCGAAAGATAAATACAAAGTTATTTCTGAAATACATAAAATAAACAGTATGGAAAGATAGAAGGAGACGCCAAGGCTTGCGGACGCCTACAGGACTACCTCGGGTCGCCTGATAGACTAAAGGCATCAACCTCACTGTGGTCCAAAAGCTAAATTACCCTAACCTCGGGTGTAGTATCGGCACAACCGACCCCATATACTGGTAAGTACCTAGCCTAACCTCGGCGAAGTAGTGACGAGGCTAGGACAAGACTACCAAATAAACCTGTGCAGTTAAATCATATACATCGAAAAAATAAAGGCATAAACTTACAGTTAAAGATAGGAGGGGGAAACATGTCGCGGGGAATATCAGGTAATAACAGAAAACCAAGAGAGGAATATAAAGAAAGCCATAATTCAATTATCAACAAGAATCAAGAACTCAATTACACGTGCACGGTATCACCCTTCGTGCTTTTACTCTCATCCTCACCATAAAAATCAATAGAATCGGCATGCATCACCCTTCGTGCTTTTACCTCACATAATCATGGCATGGAATTATCCTTCATGTATTATCACTTATATCATGGCACGTCATTGCACCCTTCGTGATTTTACCTCACAATATCGGCACAACATCTCCCTTCGTGCATTAACACTCTCAAAATCATGCACGGCAACACCCTTCGTGCTTTACACTCTTCCTCACCCAAGCAACAATCACAAAGCTATTTGGGCAAGGGAATCAATAATATCACAATAAAATCCGGCATGGGAACAATAGCATAGCAACAATATCCCGGCATGAAAAACAATATCATGAGTAATAACATCCCGACAAGGGAGATAATATCAAAAGCAATAATATCCCGACAAGGGAGACAATATCATAAACCTCTTCTCTTTCCACATTTACTTCACAACTCAATTCTCAACTTGAGCCAACGCTCTACAATGTTCAATTGCCAATAATACTTCCACAAGCATTGTTCAACAATAGAAATCATCATATAAAGTATGACCAATATGAAACGGAGTCACATTAATCATAGTATAAGACTCATGGGCATGCTTTACACCAACGTATAGATACTCGTCACCATGCCTATACGTCATAGTCAACAATTAATACATAGAAAATACGGCACAACTCCTAATCCCTCAAGCTAAGGTTAGACAAAACACTTACCCCAATGCCACGAACACAATTTAAGCCTCAACTATCGCTTTACCTCTTGTTTCTACCACCAATTCACTTGTATCTAGCCACAATTTACTTAACGATATCAATAAATGCTATATAAATCAATTCAAATGCATGAAAATAGGTTTTCAATGATTTTCCCAAAAAGTCAAAAATCAACTCTGGGCCCACATGCTCAAAACCCGAGGTTTGAACCAAAACTCGATTACCCATTCACCCAAGAACTCAAATATATAATTTGTTTTGAAATCGGTCCTCAAATCGAGGTTCAAATCCCCAAAAATTAAAAATCCTAAGTTCTTCCCAAAACACCCAATTTCCCCTATGAAAACCCTTGATTTTGAATTGATATCATGTGAAAAGATGTTATAGATAAAAGAAAATGAGTTAGAAATAACTTACAATTGATTTGGAGAAGAACTATTCTTTAGAAAATCCCCGAAGAGAGCTTAGGGCTTGAGAGAGTTTGAAAAATTAAGAAAAATACGTCTAAGTCCTAATTCACTGCTCGCAGATGTCACAATTACGACCCCTTCGGGACTTGCTGCCTTCGTATTTGTGACATTGCATTTGCGATAGAAGTGTCGCATTTGCGACCAAGGCCTGCCCAGGCTAGGTTAGCATTTGCGACACCTGGGTCGCAATTCCCATGCCTGAGAACTTCGCAATTGTGAAGCCTGATCTCGCAATTGCGATATCAGAGGCCTGGGCAAAATATCAGATACCAGCAACCTTTTTTTTCGTAAGTCCAATTTCACTCTGTGACCTATCCAAAACTCATCGAAGCCATCGAGACTCTAAACCAAACATGCACACAAGTCCAAAAATATCATACGGACTTGTTCGTGCGATCAAATTATCAAAATAACATCAACAACTGTGAGTTAAACACCAATTTCATGAAATCACTCAAGAACATCAAAATTACTATTTTCTCAACTATATGTCCATTTTATACCAAACCAACTCCGATCTTTAACAAATTTTTCAGATTCACCTTAATTATTATTTCAAACTTATACCGGGCTCTGGAACCAAGATACGGGCCCGATACCATCATGAAAATGCATCATTTCACTTCTAAAAACCTTTATATTTTTCAGAAAATAATTTTCTTTAAAAATTCATTTCACGAGCTTGGGACCTTAGAATTCGATTCCGGGCATATGCCCAAGTTCCAAATTTTACTACGGACCCTACGAGACCGTCGGATCATGGGTCTGGGTTCTTTTACCAAGAATATTGACCAAAGTCAACTTTATTCAATTTTAAAAGCTAATTTCCATATTTTACTTAATTTTCACATAAAAGCTTTTCGAAAATGCGTCCGGACTGTGCACGTAAATCGAGGTGAGACAAAAAGAGGTTTTAAGGCCTCAGAACATAGAATCAACTTGTAAAACAACATTCTCCACTTCTAAAACAACCTTTCGTCCTCGGACGGACATAGAAAATAAGTACCTGAATTGGAGAAAAGATGGGGATATCGGCTCCACATATCAGACTCCTACTCCCAGGTTGCTGCCTCAACAGGTTGACCTCTCCACTAAACACAAACAGAAGGGAAACTGTTTGATCTCAACTGATGAACCTGCCAGTCTAGAATGGCTACCGGCTCTTCCTCATAGGGCAAGTCCTTGTCCAACTGGACAATGCTGAAATCTAACACGTGGGATGGATCACCGTGATACTTCCGAAGCATAGACACATGAAACACTGGATACACGACTGATAAACTCGGCGGCAACGCAAGTCTGTAAACCAAATCTCCCACTCGATGAAGAATCTCAAACGGGCCAATGAATCTAGGGCTATGCTTGCCCCTCTTCCCAAATATCATTACGCCCTTCATAGGAGACACCGAAGCAATGCCCGCTCGTAGACCTTGAATGCCACATCACAAACCTTACGGTCGGCATAACTCTTTTTCCTGGATTGAGTTGTACGAAGCCTATCCTGAATTATCCTGACCTTGTCCAAGGCATCCTATACTAGATTAATACCCAAAAACCGAACCTCTCCCGGCTCAACCCATCCAACCGGCGACCGATACCACCTACCATATAAAGCCTCATAAGGAGCCATCTGGATGCTCGACTGGTAGCTGTTGTTATAGGCAAACTTCGCTAAAGGCAAAAACTGATCCCACGAGCCTCCAAAGTCAATGACACAAGCTCGGAGCATATCCTCCAAAATTTGAATAGTATGCTCAGACTGCCCGTCCGTCTGAGGATGAAATGTTATACTCAACTCGACCCGTGTGCCCAACTCACGCTGAACTGCCCTCCAGAAATGTGAGGTAAACTGTGTACCTCGGTTCGAAATGATAGACACGGGCACCCTATGAAGATGAACAATCTCCCTAATATAGATCTCATCTAACCTCTCAGAAAAATAGGAAACTGCCACCGGAATGAAATGTGCTGACTTGGTCAGCCTATCAACAATAACCCACACTACATCGAACTTCCTCTGAATCCGTGGGAGTCCAACAATGAAGTCCATAGTGATACGCTCGCACTTCCACTCAGGAATCTCAATCTTCTAGAACAAACCACCAGGTCTCTAATGCTCGTACTTTACCTACTGACAATTCAAACACCAAGCCACATATGCAACAATATCCTTCTTAATCATCCTCCACCAATAATGCTGCCGCAAATCATGATACATCTTAGCGGCACCCGGATGAATAGAGTACGGGAAACTATGGGCCTCCTCTAAAATCGACTCTCAAAGTCCATCCACATTAGGCACACAAATACGACCCTACATCCTCAAAATTCCATCATCTCCAACTGTAACCTGTTTGGCACCTCCGTGCCGCACTGTGTCTCTAAGGACACACAAAATGAGGATCATCATACTGTCAATCTTGAATACGCTCAAATAATGAAGAACGAGCGACTGTGCAAGCTAACACACGGCTAGGCTCAAAAACATCCAACCTCACGAATTGGTTGGCCAAAGCCTAAACATCCAAAGCAAGCGGTCTCTCACCGACCGGAATATACGCAAGACTGCCCATGCTGACTGACTTTCTACTCAAAGCATCGGCCACCACATTGGCCTTTCTCGGATTATATAAGATGGTGATATCATAGTCTTTCAATAGCTCCAACCACCTTCTCGACCTGAAATTTAGCTCCTTCTGCTTGAACAAATATTGTAGACTCTTGTGATCCATGAACACCTCACATGACACGCCATACAGATAATGCCTCTAAATCTTCAACGCGTGTATAATGGCTGCTAACTCCAAATCATGAACTGGATAATTCTTCTCATGAATCTTTAACTGTCGTGATGCATAAGCAATGGCCTTGCCATCCTGCATCAACACTGCACCAAGTCCAATATGAGATGCATCACAATAAACTGTATATGGCCCTGAACCTGTGGGCAAAACCAACACTGGTGCCGTAGTCAAAGCTGTCTTGAGATTCTGAAAGCTCGCCTCACACTCGTTCGACCACCTGAACTGGGCCTTCTTCTGGGTCAACCTGGTCATCTGGGCTGCAATAGGTGAAAACCCATCCACAAAGCGACGGTAATAGCCTGTCAAACCCAAGAAACTCCGGATCTCTATAGCTGATGCGGGTCTAGGTCAGTTCTTGACTACCTCTATCTTCTTCGGATCTATCTGAATACCCTCTGCTGAAACAACGTGACCTAAGAATGCAACCGAACTCAACTAGAACTCACACTTCGAAAACTTAGCATACAACTAACTATCTCTCAAAGTCTGAAGAACAACTCTTAGATGTTGCTCATGCTCCTCCCGACTGCGGGAAAATCAAAATATCATTATTGAAGACTATCATGAACGAATCCAAGTAAGGCTTGAACACCAGGTTCATCAAATCCATGAAAGTTGCTGGGGCATTTTTCAATCCGAATGACATCACCAAGAACTCATAATGCCCGTACTGAGTGCGGAAAGCTGTCTTAGGGACATTGGATGCCCTAATCCTCAACTGATGTAGCCAGATCTCAAGTCAATCTTCGAAAATACTTTGGCACCCTGAAACTGATCAAACAAATCATCAATCCTGAGCAATGGATACTTATTCTTGATTTTAACGTTGTTCAACTGCCGGTAATCTATACACATCCTCATCGATTTGTCCTTCTTAACAAACACCGACGCACCCCAAGGCAAGATACTAGGTCTAATAAATCCCTTATCAAGCAAGTCTTGCAACTTCTCCTTCAATTCTTTCAACTCAGGTGGGGCCATTGGGCTGAGTGCCGAGAGCCAAATCAATGCAGAAGTCAATTTCCGGATCGGGTGGCATACCCGGCAGGTCTGAAGGAAATACCTCAGGAAACTCATGAACAATAGGCACAAAATCCATAGAAGGAACCTCGACAATAGAATCACGAACATATGCCAAATAGGCCAAACACCCCTTCTCAACCATACACCGAGCCTTCATATATGAGATAACCCTATGGGTAGAATGACCAGGAGTCCCTCTCCACTTTAAACAAGGTAAACCGGGCAAGGCTAAGGTCACAGTCATGGCATGACAGTCCAAGATAGCATGGTAAGGTGCTAACTAGGCCATCCCCAATATGACATCAAAATCAACCATATCTAGAGCATCCCTACTACAAACCAGAATAGTACCTGTGATAAGTGCATCGGAAGCCTCAGCCTCAGGCCTGTCTGGAAGAGCATAACATCAGGACTGAGCCCCACCACTCTGAACTACAACTCTGGGATGCCCTCCTGCTGGCTGGACTCCACCTCTAGCGGCCTGACCTCCACCTCCACCTCTAACACCTCTACCTCCACCTCTAGCTGTCTAAGCGGGCGGTGGGACACTTGGTGCCTGAACCATGGCACGGGAACCCTAATGCTGAGAGCTACTCAGTGCTCTAGGGAAAAATCTAGTAATATGCATCATATCGCCACAAGTATAACAAGCCCTCGGCTGCTAAGACTGCTAACCCTGACGGCTTGAATAACCACTCTAAAAATCTAGAGCAGAGGTGCACTGATAGGAGCTAGCGGTGCACTATAGGGCAGCTGATCAGAATACAACATATGAGAACCATGGCCACCTGGAGCAACGTAAGAAGCCTGAAGTGCTGAATGAAACGGCCTGGAAGAATGACCCCTACCAAAAGAATATCTGCCTCTAGATGAGGCACCACTGAACCTACCCGAATTACAAGTGTAAGCACGTGATTTTTGCCCTAGGAGAACTACTTCCAAAAAATTCAAAATAAAATAATTTTCCTTTGCGTGGAATTTTGAGAATTCGCGTGGCATTTTTTGGATAATTATTTGTATTTTGTCTGTGAATGTTTATTCTATTTTAATTAATGAAAAATACAAAAAATATAGGTGTTGCATTTGCATTTACGATTTAGTTTTGCAATTTAGGATTAATTAAACAATAATTTGTTTTACAAAAATGAAAAATCGAAAAAAATAACGTACTTCGCATTTTTAGTGTCTAATGTCAAAATTGTGTGATTATCTTTGTATTTAATTTTGTGTGATAATTATCATTGAGGGTTAATTAGTATTTTTCTAAGATAATTTTGGCTTTACAATTTATTTTAGAATTTTTGGTAATTAGGAATTAAAAAAAAATAAAAACGAAGAAACAAGAGAAGAAGAGTAAAAATCGGACTGGGCCAGTTTTAAAAAGGAAAGTTCAGGCCCAATATCACACCCCATATCCAGGCCCAACCGGCTGGTCCAAGAGACCATACCAAACGATTCCGTTTCGTCGCCAATCAATCTCAACCGTTTAATCACCCAATCCAACGGTCCAAGATCCCCCCATAACCCGTCTCTAGCCCGACCCGCTTACCACGAACCATACCCGCCCCAGCTAAGCCTAAATGACCCCGTTTGACTTAAGTGACTTAATCTGGACCGTTTGTTCCCATCGTCCAACGACCCAGATTAATCACCTGATTTTGATATGATATACCAAACACCCCCCTCACTCGTCTCTTCATAGACCAAAACACACACCACCACACACCACCGCCTTTCGCCCACCGGAAATCGCCCACGGCGGCGGATGGTGGCCAAACAACCCCAAAATCACACCCCTGAACCATCAAACCATCCCCTCTCTGAATCCACGCTCATTTTTCTTCGAATCACCCCCGAGCCCCTCGAATCTTAGATCAAAGAAATCAACCCAAACCCTAGTTCATCCAAATCGACCCCAAATCAACACCACATACCCCCCGTGACTCCTTCATAATGAATTAATCATGGATTTCTTTCGAATCAGATCAAATTTCGTCGAATATCAAATCTAAGTTCAAGCCTTAGAACCCTAAATTGGGACCAGTGCACAAGGGGGTCGTTCGTTTGGATTTCTTAGTTTATTCAAGTCTGTTTCAACATAAAATAATGACGCCCGTTTGTTCTTCAACAAGAACAAACGTTTGGCATTATGTTATGTTGACTCAGCATGTCATTTCCTAGTTCGAGCCTGGCCGGTGAGTTTATTTCCTAGTTTTGTTTCCTCTGTTGTCAATCTTTCCCCGTCTCTTTTTCTTTTCTCTGGTCATTTTCGGATTGAAACTCGACCAGTCCTCATTTGGCATTTTGTTTATTCTGTTGCCAATTCGCTGTTTTGTTTGTCATAATATTAGGGGAATCTGTTCTTGGTCTCACAAGTCTGTATAGTCAGTTGTGTGAAACCCTGCCTTGTTTAATAATTTAGTCAATCAAACTGGTTCATTTCAACTTAATAGAACTTGTTCATCACATGCTCGTGCATATTGTTAAACAATCTTATGGGCAATTCAGTGTTGTCTTGTTTCTTTTGTTGTTGGAATAAAACACTGAATTGGTTAATCAGTTGAGTTTTGCGAATTTGTTTGTTTTAGCTGTTGTTTGAATATGTATCATGCTTGTTAGTCAGTTTAGGAATCATTAGTTAATGAAGTTAAGGGTAAATCACTGAAATGAAAGTGTTAAAATCAAGTGGAAGCCCATTCTGGTTGTCAGGGCACGCCTGAGTTTTAAATTCAGGCCGCCCATACACCTTTGAATTAAATAATGAAATTAGACACTTAGTAGTGGCTGTCAGGGAATATGATGGAAGAAATACATTTCGTAATGATCTAAGTGTTAAAACAGGCTGAAAAAGGGGTCAGTCTTAGGGTATAAAATACAGGGCAAACCTTAGAATAGGGAGGTTCAGACCTGAAGGAAGGGAGGGGAGAGAGTTTTACTGTTTCATTACCTTAATTAACTTGTCAAAATCTCAGCCAATAGTCCAGCTCCCTGAGAATCATAAACAGATTTAAAATTCTCTACTTCAAGTTCAAAGATCACTTTTGAGAGTCTTTAATCAGTTAGAGAGGGTCCTGAAAATCAGTTTCTAAGGCTTAAATATTGGAGAGCTTGTTTCCAGTTTCAAGCCTGTTTACTAGAGTGTTTGAGGTTCACTGGTTGGTTTTCTTGTTGAGTTTGAGGCCCAATTAGTTGCCCGGAGTTATTTGTTATTGCTGTTTGGTTTCACAACTGGTTATGAGCTGTGGTCAAGTGTTTTTCTGATTTGAAACTGGGTTTGGAGCTGTTTCTAAATTCCAATTTGTTGTTTGCTGTGATGTACTGCTGCTGACTTCCTCTTTATTCTTCTGTTCATTCCAATCCAGGTACACAACTAAGCTCAATTTGATGTAGCCTCGAGATGTAAACATGAAATGGAAGTGCTCGGGCCCTTAATTATTTGATGTTGTATCTGTAGCTCAGTAGATATAGATGATAAGTAGTTGTATAGTCCAATTTGATCTATAACTCAATGAAATGTGGACTGTGAAGTTTGTACCTAATTAGGACTATTTAAATTGTTAATTCGTGTACATTAGTTGTAGACCTAGTATAGTTTAGTACTGATTTCAGTTAACATTGAGTTAAAAATCGAATATCAGTATTGTTTGGACCTACAATTAATCCAGAAGTCAACATGTGGTGCTTATTCCGATTTCAGGTTAAACGCGTTTTTAAAAAAAATAGCCCAACATGCTAGTTATTGATGTCCTCTCCTTTGTTCGTTAAGCTCACTATTTCGACGTAGGAACAAGTAATTGCATGTTAATGGTTAATATTAATAGTCTACTTGAATTTGAATCAGTTAACTTATGAATGTTAGCAAAATCAAATAACCGAGTCGTGTAGTTCAAAACTCGATCCAGCATATGGATTGGGTTCTTTGGACCTAAAGTTGAAATGGCATTTGGTCTACTAATTTCCAATTGATAGACTATAGGATTTTCTAATATTAACTAATTGGGGCCCCCTTTTATTTCTTTAAAGACAAATAAATAGAAGAATAATAGTCATTTTAGGATTAGCCTTTAAATAATAAATGAGATGAGCCTCACCAAATAAAACGCAGAAGTTGCGGGGCCCTCAGTAAATATTGCATTAAAATACTTTAGATTTCAGGACAGACCGTCTAATGAATTTCACGACTTTCCTCAAAATAATAACGCGCTAGTCACTTTAGGCACGCTTTCAATAAATTACTTTCTTAAACTCGGGTGCACATTTATGTGACTCAAATCCAAATCTCAACGGAGTCGAAATGTGTCAATAACCACGGGTGCATTGATGAGACATGGTTCGAGACATGTTTTCACGACGTTGCAATTCTCTCTTAAAATAACAACAATAAAAGCAGGAAAGAGTTAAAATTTGCACACAGGTCCAACATGTATTAAAATCAGATAAATAAGCTGAATATGACATTTGAGCGACCGTGCTAGAACCACGGAACTCGGGAATGCCTAACACCTTCTCCTGGGTTAATAGAATTCCTTATCCGAATTTCTGGTTCGCGGACTGTAATACAGAGTCAATCTTTTCCTCGATTCGGGATTCAACCGGTGACTTGGGACACCATAAATATCCCAAGTGGCGACGCTGAATTAAATAATAAATCTCATTTTGATTGTCCTTTAATTGGAAAAAATTCCCCTACGCCCCTGCGGACGCAGGTAAAAGGAGGTGTGATAACAAGGCCTCTTGTCAGACCCCATACCACTCCCTTGTGATAGAACCATTTCAACCATCCTGGCCACATTGGCCGCATCCTTAAAAGAAATCTCGCTCCCCGTCTCCTTAGCCATCTGTAATCGAATAGCCTGCACGAGTCCCTCAATGAACCTCCTCACTCTCTCTCTCTCAGTGGGAAGTATAAGAAGAGCATGATAGGCCAAGTCAATGAATCTAGTCTCATACTGAGTGACAGTCATAGAACCCTGCCAAAGACGCTCAAACTGCCTCCTATAGTTTCTCCCTCTGAGTGATAGGAAGAAACTTCTCCAGAAATAGCTGAGAGAACTGATCCCAAGTCAAATCTGGTGACCCAGCTGGTCTAGCCAAACAATAATCTCTCCACTAAGTCTTGGCGGATCCAGATAAACGAAAGCAGCAAAGTCGACCCCATTGGTCTCCACTATCCCCATGTTCCGAAGAACCTCATAACAACTGTCCAAATAATCCTGGGGATCCTCAGAAGATGTACCACCAAAAGTAGTAGTAAAAAGCTTGGTGAACCTATCTAATCTCCACAAGGCATCAACAGACATAGCTGGCCCCTCACTGGTCTGTGCCACAACACCAGGCTGAACTACCCGAATTGGCTGAGCTGCTGGAGTCTGAAACTAGGGAGCCATCTGCTCCGGAGTGCAAGTAGCAAGAGTTTGGGCTCCTCCTCCAGCCTGAGAGACGACTGGTGCTACAAGAAGCAAACCTGCCTGAGCGACTCTCTCCATAAGACCCACTAGATGGACCAAAGCATCCTGAAGTACCGGGGTGGCGATGAACCCCTCTGGGACCTGAGCTAGTCCTGCTGGAACTGTATGGGCTGGAACCTCATCGTCAAACTCAACCTAAGGCTCCGCCGCTGGTGCTGCTGCTCGAGCTCTAGGCTGAGTTCTACCTCTGCCTCGGGCCCTAGCACGACCTCGACCTCTACCCCTCACAGGAGCTGTTGCTAGGGGCTCGGGTTGCTGGTTAGTTGATGAAGCGGTACGTGTTCTCACCATCTGTGAATGAATGGAGTGGAAGTTCAATTAGCATTGAGAAATCAAGTCGCACAACAGGAAAGAATAAATGTGAAGTTTTTTCCTAACTTTATAGCCTCTGGAGGATAAATACAGACGTCTCCGTACCGATCCCTCAGACTCTACTAAGCTTGTCCGTGAATTGTGAGACCTAAGCAACCTAGAGCTCTGATACCACCTTGTCACGACCCGGATTTCCCACCCTCGGGAGTCGTGATGGCGCTTACTAGTGAAAGCTAGGCAAGCCAATCATTACAATTATTTAACCCTTTTCATTTTTAATCCTTTAATAGTTGTGAATCAATATTATATAAACAACGGAAATAATAAAGCGAAAGAATGAAATGTAACAACTTAATAATAATACCGATACAAATACATAAACAAAAGATACCCAGAACTGGTGTCACAATCTCACAGACTACCTAAGAATACTACAAATAGGGGTTCGAAAGATAAATATAAAGTTGTTTCTGAAATACATAAAAGAAACAATATGGAAAAATAGAAGGAGACGGCAAGGCCTGCGGACGCCTGCAGGACTACCTCGGATCACCTGATGGACTGAAGGCAACAACCTCACTGTGGTCCAAAAGCTGCACCGGGATCTGCACACAGTGCAAAGTATAGTATCAGCACAACCGACCCCATGTGCTGGTAAGTGCCTAGCCTAACCTCGGCGAAGTAGTGACGAGGCTAGGACAAGACTACCAAATAAACATGTGCAGTTAAATCATATACAACGAAAAAATAAACGCAGAAACTTACAGTTAAAGATAGGAGGGGGAAACATATTGCGGGGAATATCAGGTAATAACAGAAAACCAAGAGAGGAATATAAAGAAAGCCACAATTTAATTATCAACAAGAATCAAGAACTCAATACACGTGCACGACATCACCCTTCGTGCTTTTACTCTCATCCTCACCATAAAAATCAATAGAATCGGCACACATCGCCCTTCATGCTTTTACCTCACATAATCATGACACGGAATTATCTTTCATGCATTATCACTCATATCATGGCACCGAATTGTACATCGTGTGGCACGGCATCACCTTTCGTGCTTTTACCTCAAAATATCGGCACGACATCACCCTTCGTGCATTAACACTCTCAAAATCATGCACGACATCACCCTTGGTGCTTTATACTCTTTCTCACCCAAGCAACAATCACAAAGTAATTTAGTCAAGGGAATCAACAATATCACAATAAAATCCGGCAAGGGAGCAATAACATAACAACAATATCCCGGCAAAGAAAACAATATCATGAGTAATAACATGCCGGCAAGGGTGATAATATCAAAAACAATAACATCTCGACAAGGGAGACAATATCATAAACCTATTCTCTTTTCCACAATTACTTCACAACTCAATTCTCAACTTGAGCAAACGCTCTACAATGTTCAATTGCTAATAATACTTCCAAAAGCCTTGTTCAACAATAGAAATCATCATATAAAGCATGAACAGTACGAAACAGAGTCACATTAATCATAGTATAAAACTCAAGCGAATACTTGACACCAACGTATAGATTCTCGTCACCATGCCTATACGTCGTACTCAACAATTAATATATAGCAAATAAGACACAACTCCTAATCCCTCAAGCTAAGGTTAGACCAAACACTTACCTCAATGCCACGAACACAATTCAAACCTCAACTATCGCTTTACCTCTTGTTTCCACCACCAATTTGCTTGTATCTATCCACAATTTACTTAATGATATCAATAAATGCTAAATGAATCAATTCTAATGCATGAAAATAGGTTTTCCAATGATTTTTCCAAAAAGTCAAAAATCGACCCCGGGCCCACATGGTCAAAACCCGAGGTTCGAACCAAAACCCGATTTCCCATTCACCCAAGAACTAAAAATATAATTTATTTTGAAGTCGGTCCTCAAATCGAGGTCCAAATCTCCAAAAATTGAAAATCCTAAGTTCTACCCAAAACACTCAAATTCTTCCATGAAAACCCTTGATTTTGAATTGATATCATGTGAAAAGATGTTATTGATTAAAGAAAATAAGTTAGAAATAACTTACAATTGATTTAGAGAAGAACTATTCTTTAGAAAATCCCCCAAGAGAGCTTTGGGTTTGAGAGAGTTTGAAAAATGAAGAAAAATGCGTCTAAGTCCTAATTCACTGGTCGCAGATGTCGCAATTGCGACCAGGTTCGCTATTGCGAACCCCTTCAGGACCTGATGCCTTCGCATTTGCGAGAGAACCGTCACATTTGTGATATCGCATTTGCGATAGAGGTGTCGCATTTGCGACCAAGGCCTGCTAGGCTAGGTTCACATTTGCGAAACCTGGGTCGCAATTGCGAAGCTTGATCTCGCAATTGCAAGATCAAAGGCCTGGGGCAAAATATCAGATACCAGCAACTTTTTTTTCCTAAGTCCAATTTCACTCCATGACCTATTCAAAACTCACCCGAGCCATCGGGGCTCCAAACCAAACATGCACGCAAGTCCAAAAACATCATACAGACTTATTCGTGTGATCAAATCATCAAAATAACAACAACAACTATGAATTAAACCCCAATTTCATGAAATCACTCAAGAACGTCAAATTTACTATTTTCTCAACTATAGGTCCGTTTTATACCAAACCAACTCCGATCTTTACCAAATTTTACATATTCATCTTAATTATTTTTTCAAACTTGTACCGGGCTCCAGAACCATGATACGAGCCCAATACCATCAAGAAAATGCATCAATTCACTTTTAAAAACCTTTATATTTTCAAGAAAATAATTTTCTTTAAAAATTCGTTTCTCGGGCTTGGGACCTCGGAATTTGATTCTGGGCATATGCCCAAGTCCCAAATTTTACTACAGACCCTACGAGACCGTCGGATCACGGGTCCGGGTTCGTTTACCAAAAATGTTGACCAAAGTCAACTTTATTTAATTTTAAAAGCCAATTTCCATATTTTACTTAGTTTTCACAGAAAAGCTTTCTGGAAACGTGCTCGGACTGTGCACGCAAATTGAGGTGAGTCAAAAAGAGGTTTTTAAGGCCTCAAAACACATAATCAACTTATAAAACAAGTGATGACCTTTTGGGTCATCAAAATAATTAATTCCCTTCCTCTGTATCAACAGTAAATCCCATGTTTAGATGCGACACTTTAAAATTAATTCAATTGCACTGATTGTTGTAGAATAAATTATTTGACGAGTACAAATTGGACTGCGGCCTACGTATTGGCTCAAGGAGTTTTGAGGTGAGTGGATAAAAGCCTTTACTAAAGTGGTTCTACTCACAAAAATATGCCCACAAAGTGTTTGAGAAAATGCTTTAAAGAGTCAAGCTTATCTATGTTATTCGAGAAGTATAAGCGTGTATTTTCATATTTTTATGCTTTATTACACGATCTTACATGTTAAAGTCTCAAGAGTTAGATAGAACTTTTAAAAATACTTGGGTAATTTTATTTCATGCTTATGCTATGTATGCACTCAAGAATATTGATATGAATATTGATAGATAACTTACCAAACAAGATCTAGACTTGAAAAGTAACAAGAAGAAGTTTCAGAAAGAAAAGATTTTTGGGAGTATCCTTTATTCTGAGAAGGGGTCATCGTCCAGGCCGAGGGTCCTGACCAAGGCGTTGACTTCCTGAAACTACTTTATACCAAAGTGGGGAACACATGAGCTGAGGGTCTCATTGCTGAGAATTTACGTAGCCATGCTAAGGTATGATACATGAGCGTTGAGAATCATGAAGCGAGAGGCACCTCGTGGATTGGGCCTATTCGATCAGGTTGGGATCGAACCCGTGCCGATCACACGGTGACTGAGACAAAATTAAGTCAGGATAGTTGGAACTCCCAAAGTATAAAGTGAAGTATTTTTTTATAAGAAAGAAAAAGAAAAGAATTTCTTTTAGAATATTCATAAACTTCTATTATGCAATTATTTAGAATTATTCTTATAAGCTTTATGTTTTACATGCATTTAGAACCTTTGCTCGTAATGTATATGTTATTAAAGTTTTTCCCCCTGTTGTTGAGTTTCACTAAGTACAATGGATGGTACTCACATTCTCTTTAGGGAACCTACGTTGGTTAGCAGTACAACGTAGGAACCGGTTTTGCAGGCGAGCAGGTTACGGGTTAGGACTTCCTTCTCTTCCGATGTTATTGGTGAGCTCCACTTTTGTTCGTGGAGTATTCCTTAGAGTCATCTTTATTTAGTAATTTCTTTGTTTACTTAGAGAACTGGCCAGGAAATCTCATGTCCTGAGCAGTGCGTCAGTTTATCAGTAGAGGCTTCATAGACATAGTCGTTAGGTTAAGATTCAGATGTTTTGATAATAACTTAGCAGTAATTCAGTAGTTAATATGAATAAAGTTTTGGAGTTGATTTATTTAAATATTTAAATTAATCAAAAGTATTTGGATAGAGTATTGCCTTGTTGCATATAAAGTTTGGAGTTATAATAGATTTGATAAGCAGAGATGGTTAGCTCGGTCATGTTTAGTGATCGAGTGCTGGTCAAGACTTGTTTAGAAAATTATTCGTGACAAACTTGGTATCAGAGCCTAAGGGTTCTGGGAGGGTTATAGGATTGTTCAATATTGAATTGGTTAAAGACATTTCCTTATTTCAATGAATTTCATTACTTGATGTTTAAACGTATAAAAGGAACGATTTCAATAAGTTTTTAAACGAGAAGTTACTAGTTATTTAGTGTTGGCTTGCCTGACAATGGTGTCCGACGCCATCACGATCCTTAGTGGATTTTGGGTCGTGACATTATCCAGGTGGGCGCCTGATTGCCGACACTTGAACTGTATTCCCTTGTTCCCCAGGTAGGCGCCTCATTGCCAAAAACTTGAACTGTATTCCCTTGTTCTCCAGGTGGGCGCCTCATTGTTAAAACTTGAACTGTATTCTCTTGTTCTCCAGGTGGTCACCTGATTGCCAAAACTTGAACTGTATTCCCTTGCTCTTCAGGTGGGCGCCTGATTGCCAAAACTTGAACTGTATTCCCTTGTTCTCCAGGTGGGTGCCTAATTGTCAAAACTTGAACTGTATTCCCTTGTTCTCCAGGTGGGCGCCTGATTGCCAAAACTTGAACTGTATTCCCTTGTTCTCCAAGTGGGCGCGTGATTGCCAAAACTTGAAATGTATTCCTTTGTTCTCCAGGTAGGCGCCTGATTGCCAAAACTTGAACTGTATTCCCATGTTCTCTAGGAGCGTGATCGCCAAAACTTGAACTGTATTACCTTGTTCTCCAAGTGGGCAGCTGATTGGAAAAAACTTGCACTATATTCCCTTGTTCTCCAGGTGGGTGTCTGATTACCAAAAACTTGAAATGCATTTCCTTTTTCTCCAGGTGGGCGCCTGCCATTATAACAAAACAGACAAAACAAAAGAAACTTTTCTGCCCCAGTTTGGTATGGGGAACATCTGTGAGTGTTAATCGAATCATGTTACCCAAAAGAGCTCTAAGAATTTAAAAGCTTAATCTCATTATCCAGAAGGGCCTTGAAAATTTAAAACTAAATCTCATCTTAAGAGTAAAAACTTTAAAGCTAAATTATATTTCCTAAAAGTAGGACTTACGCTAAATCTTATTATATATGAAGGTCTTGAAATTTAACTAGGTCCCATTATCCAGGAGGGTCCTGAAAACTTGAAATTAAATCCAATTATCTAGGAAGGTCCTGAAGAGCCGAGAATGAACTTACCTGAGCCATACACTCTTCCTGGAGGATCTCTGCAGAACGAAAAAAAACTCCTTGCCCCTGAACTATGCTTTTCCTCATGGAGGGTCCTGCAGATCGAATAAATTTTCTTTCCCCTTCTCAAACCTTCCTTTGTGCTGACATAATTTGGGCACGACACTTGAAAAATTTCAAACTTCCAAGCTTTGATTTGGACACAATTTTCGTCCCTGTTTCAAACAAAGAAAACTTGTGAGTTTAAACATGGTGGTTGGTTTGTGGCCTTTACTTTGAGGATGATTGCTCCTTCCCTTGCCATGATAACTTTGATTTCAACTCGAAAGACATTGCTTCTTTATTTATTGACCACTTTCTCTGACATCCTTATCATAGAAAATTCATCTAACCCGTTCAAACCCAATACCCTCTTTCTCTTGCATTGTGCTCATGAATTGACATATACCAAACCTTTGTATTTCACATGAATCCCAAAGCAAGTTGATTGTTACCAACTCAGTGCGCTTGCTGTTCTTTCCTAACGTATGTTATTGGCCTTGGCCTTGAGGTCTATTGCTCCTTCACTTTCCATGATAACTTTGATTTCAACTTGGAAGACCTTGCTTGTTATTGGTTAACCACTTTCTCTGTCAACCTTATCACAGAAAATACCTCTGATACGTTCAAACCCAATACCCTCTATCTATTACATTGTTCATGGATTGACATATACCGAACCTTTGTATTTCACATGAATCCCAAAGCACGTTAATTGTTACCAACTCAGTATATTTGTTGTTCTTTCCTGACGTATGCTACTGGTCTTGGCCTTGAGGTCTATTTCTCCTTCACTTGCCATGATAACTTTGATTTCCACTTGAATGACCTTGTTTGTTATTGGTTAACCACTTTCTCTATCAACCTTATCATAGAAAATACCTTTGATCCGTCTAAACACAACACTCTCTATCTGTTGCATTGTTCATGAATTGACATATACCGAACCTTTGTATTTCACATGAATCCCAAAGCACGTTGATTGTTACCAACTCAGTGTGCATGTTGTTCTTTCCTGACTTATGCCACTGGTCTTGGCCTTGAGGTCTATTTCTCCTTCACTTGCCATGATAACTTTGATTTCCACTTGGAAGACCTTGTTTGTTATTGGTTAACCACTTTCTCTGTCAACCTTATCACAGAAAATACCTTTGATCCGTTCAAACCCAACACCCTCTATCTGTTGTATTGTTCATGAATTGACATATACCGACCCTTTGTATTTCACATGAATCCCAAAGCATGTTGATTGTCACCAACTCAGTGTACATGTTGTTCTTTCCTGACTTATGCCACTTTGAGGTGCTAGCCAGATCCCGTTTTGTATAATTGGAAAGCTGGTGGTAAATTTGAAGTCATTTCTCACTTGTTCTGACCAAATAGACTCAGGAATAGAAAGTAAGCAAGACAAAAAAACAAAGTAAAGGATAATGGAAAGAGATGATTCCTAACAAGAAAACTACAAAGTAGAAACTTATCAGATGTGGATATCAACTCTAATGACCATGACATGCACCTTTGGATTAAGTGGCCTAATTTTTCAAGTAAGTCTAATGTCTAACTCTTATTGTACCCCCTAAATCGTGAAACTGGGCTTCAATGATCTGATTATCCAATCTGATTCACGATCCTTATTCGACTTGTAGTGCCCGAAGGGTTTTCACCATCAGGCCTCTCTCATTTTGTTCTTTCTCTCAACTCACCATCGCCTTATGGTGCCTGTGAAGGTTTTCACCGATAAAACTCTCTCATTTTTTCTTTTCTTCTTCTTTCCTCTGATTCTGCAGAAGACAAGGCATTGACCATAGTAAAAACATCATATGCTTCTGGCATGTCAAGATCGGCACTCTCAAAGATTATCTGGGAGGTCTTTTTGGACTATAATGTAGCTTTTGGACAGGGTTAGAAAGAAAGGATATCACAAAGGCTCAAAATAACTAAGACAACGAGGTTAATTTATTTAGAATTTTTGGAATCCATTCTAAAAACTTTGCCCCAATTTATAAAACAAGGGAATTTGATTCTTTTTTTTTTCTTTTTCTTTTGATGGAGTTACTAAGAAAGACTTCCCCACTCTCGACTTCGTATGATTATGAAATATTTTATTTGTTATGACCGAACCTTAAGGCTGCCTACATATCTTATGATGACAAGAATCAGGTCAAACGTAGTTCACAAGACTACTTTTTGTTACTATTTGCCTTTTTCTCTTTTTCTCTTTTTTTCCTTTTTTTTTCTTTTTCTCTTTTTTTCCTTTTTTCTTTATCTCTATTTTTCTCTTCTTTTTTTTTGAATTTTCCTTTTGGAATGAACTTTCTAAAATAAACCTATGGAGTCTTGAACTCTTTTTTTTTCTTTTCGTATGACTCTAACTTGATTCCCAAAGAGGGGAGGTCAAAGAAATCAGTCCATGCTCAAATGGGTATCGACTGGTATAAGTGTTTGGGCGGCTGAAAGAGGACCTCTCAATCCCTAAAAATGCCAAGTACAACACATGCAACTTGAAATGAAAAAGGAAGAGCACACACAATATTTCTTTTACAGCTTCGACATTGATATCACTGATATGCCTTTCACTTTTTAGTGCCTTTTCAGGTACAAAACTCTCGTTGGGTGATTCCCTCTTCACAATGGATATCCTCCATTAGTTCAGCGCAAACTCCCTCGACTTTATCCTGTTACTTGAGGTGCACTCAAAATTGCTTGCTACAAATTGTCTGGGATGCACTCTCCTTTAATGAATTCTGGTCATACTATTAATTTCCCAAATTATCTGCCCCAGTTTTACACAGTTCGGGCTTTAAATGATCTCAAAATGTCCAAATTTGTACTTATTTCTCTCAAATATCCCTATCATCTTCAAAACAATTTCATTGCTTCATGATTAAACTAACTTTTAAGACCAGGCCTAGAATTATGCGTGCATGTCATGTCACTAGAGCCAGCATGAAAAGAACTATAAAAGGAGAAGAGAACTAAACAAAAAAATGACTAGAATAACAAGAAAACAGAAAATTGCATTAGACAGACGGTGAAAGGGTTTTAACAACAAGACAAGAAAACTGGGGTACAACCCTGGAACAAACCTAGATAACAATAAATGAGTTACTACGGCTAAAGGAACTAGGCAAAATAAAAAGGATAGAAGGGTTTGAGGCACAAGACAATATTCGGATTACAACCTTGAAATAACACGGACAACAGAAATGACAACAAAATGAACCACCAAGACTCCTCCCTGGCTAGCCAAGAAAGGAGCGTCTTTCCAATTACCAAGCTCGACATCTTAGCCATTGAGTTCCGCATCAACAGTACTATAACCTTCACAAGTCTCCATCACATTGACCTTAGCAAATGGCTTTTGGGTCCATTTTTCCAACTCGTTCTTAAGATCAACTTTTGGAACCGAGACTGATAGCTGAAAACTTTGCAGCAAGTGGCCTTCCAAGGAACTCAGAAGAGTTTTCATATCCATTTTCAACACAAATCATGCCCACCTTATGCGTCTCATTATGAACAGGCAATGGACTTTGGCTAGTATCCGATGCATCTAGATTTTGCACGGTAATGTCACCTGCATCGACAAGCTTCTGGACCGCTCTTTTCAGATTCCAACACTTTTCTTTGTTGTGCCTCGGGACATTAGAGAAATATGCGCACCTTTGAGGATAATTAAAATTCTTTGGAAGAGGGTTCAGATTTTTATCTGAATCAGCTTCAACACAACCAGTTGCCTCAATCTTTGGAACAGACTGGCATATGATTCTCCAATAGGAGTGAAAGACCTTTTTCTTTGTTGTTGCCTTCTCATTTTGAACTCCGGCCTTGGTTGGAACCTCTTTCAGGTAGGTGGTTGATATGTTTGAGGAGGCGGGGTAAACACATTTGAGGAGGTGGTACAGTCCATTGCGTGTCTCGTGGGTGCGGAGCATATGGCGGTGCATTATGGATAGGGCACTGGGAAGGTAAGGTATGATTTTGGGGATTTTGTGGAGGAAGGTAGCACTGGGAAGGATTATCTGGAGTACGAGGATATTTATGGGGTCGGTATTGAGGCTGAAAGCCTTTAGCAGGAATGCCCACTGTATCCTATCGTTGGCGGGGCTCAACATCTTTTCTACTAATCAGAGAACTGACCCGAGCAACTTGTTCGTTCCGTCTGAACCAAAACTCCCTAAATCCTTCTTTGGGTTTCGTTTCCATCCGAGATAGGGAGGAGCGGTCTGGGACAATGTCTATATTGTACTGAAAATGTCGCACAAAATCTTGAGCCATGTCATCCCATGTATGCCACTTACCGACATCTTGACTAGTATGCCATTCCAAAACTACCCCAGTCAGGCTCTTACTGAAATACGCCATCAGCAACTCATCTTTCCCGCCAACACTTCTCATTTCACTGCAATAACCCCTCAGATGGGCTACTGGATCTCCGCGCCCATCATACAAATTAAACTTTGGCATCTTAAACCCTTTCAGCTTTCTGGATATCTCATCTTGCTCCACTGTCTTAGCACGCTTTGCAGTCTCACTGGAAGGCTCAAAATGAGGAGCGTAAGAGTATGGACCCGAGAACTTGAAAATTGGTTCTGGAGCATAGTGTTGGGCATCGGGGATTTTGAACACAGTCTCGCTAGAGAATCGAGGAAAGGTAGAAGGTGGATGAGCTAGAAAAATATGAGTGGTCCAAGGAGCGGGATATGAGGTGGTTCTGGGGGGATTGTGAAAAGGTTGTGGGGGGATATCCTAGACTTGTGATAGTGGCGGAATGGTGACAAGGCTTTCAGTGTAGTTAGTGGGAACTGATGGTAGAGGACGCCCACTAATCCAGGCTTGGTATATTTTGGTCATATGTCCTTTCAACCTTAAGACCTCTTCTTTCAACTCAGATTCTGATTCAACAATTCCCTTAGATAGATCAATAACCCCTGTGTCCAAGTCTTTGCTAGTCATTGCTACCTTGCTCTTTGACCTTGTGTTGTATGGATGAGTTACTTAAAAACCACAAACCGATCATCCTTTCGCTCAATGAAGATAACAAAATGAACAAAATGGGGACAATCTGTTAGCATTAAGGCATTTAACAGCTAAAAATATCACATTGTGTGCAATGCACCTACTAACAATTAACGGTTCTAGAATGACTTCGAGGGTCACAAGGTCACTTGGCATCATCCCAATTTGTCCATTTGAATGTTCTCTTTTCTTTTCTTTTTTAGCACTTCTTGACTTGCTCATTTTCCTTCCTTTTCTTTTTTTTTTCTAATTATCACTCTTTTCTTTCCTCTCATTATCACATCCCATAATTTCTCCTCTCTTTTTCTTCTTTTTTTTCGCTTCATTTTTTCCTTTTTCTTTTAAATAAATAAAAAAAGAATCGATCAAACCCTATGTAGGTTGTCTACGTATCATGTCCCTCATGAATCAGACCAAGCGTAGTTCTTGAAAAGTAATGGATAAATTAAACTAATAAAAATAAAAGTCTTTTTGGATTATTCATTTACTACTCTTTTTTCTTTTTTGATTTTCAAAACAAAAACAGGAAATATGATAATGAGAGACTCAACTCAACTATACTACGACAAATTCCAACACCAACTAAAAGAATCATTGCTAGAGGACATAACTATAAAGTACAAGACAACATAAAAAAGAAACAGACTCAAAATATAAAAAAAATTCTCCTTAAGCAACTCATGGATGCAACGGTCCTGACCAGACGGTCCTGGGGTGTTTGTCATGCTCAAACTCCGGTAAGTAGATTCACACCTGTATAAGAAAACTAAAGACAAATAGAATTAAGGATTTAGAACACTATGTGAGACAATAACACTCCATGTTGGACACAACAAGACATGGTTGTGACTATTTTTCTAAAATTAACCTATGTGGCTAAAAATAGCTAAAAATACAAGATTTGGCAAAGACCCCGCGAAGCCAAGAACCTAAGACTCACTAGGAAAACCGGACCCTATGTGGATTGCCTACGTATCACGCCCCGAAAGACGAGAATCAAGTTTGTGTAGTTCGGGCAGATTGAATACGGGCGAGAATAAAAAAATAACTAATTTAGAGAAAATATATTTTCCTTGAAAATGATAAAACATGTAAAACCTTTTTGGATTTTTTTTATTTTTTTTTCTTTTGTTTTTTGTTGAAAAACAATTTGTGGGAAAGTGCAAAATCTTTTTGGATTATTTTCATTTTCATTTTTTGGTCTTTTCTTGAAAGAGCGTGAAAGAAAATTATAACTGGGCCCTACTTGCTTCATTTTTATACTTCAACCTCTTTTCTTTCTCATTTACCCTCAAAACTCATTGGCCCGCCAAATGACCCCTTTTACCCTTGAAGATTCCAACATGTAGCACATTAGGATGCATCAGGATAGTCTGTTATTTTTTGGATACACTTGTCCTAGATGGACCCAACCCTTATGTTGAGTCCCCTAAGTCAAATGCACGTGATACAAACAAATGTTCCTACTTGGGATCTGGCATGGGGCCATGTTATTCTAGGTTTAAAACCTGGGTGTATTGTTCTAGATTTGTTGTATCCGAGCGGACAACTCGAGCCGATGGGGGGCTACGTACCGGGAACCAAAAGGCCATCCGGCTTGCACTAACATAAAAGAAGTCACACCAACGTGCACTTCCCCAAAGATGAGAAGAGAAGGGTTTCGTAGCAGTTTATACACAGTTCAAATAATATCAAAGCGGTAAAAAATGACATTTAACACATTAGGCCCAAACATGTAATAAAACCAGATAATAAATAAAACCAAATATAACAATTATTCTAAGCTCGAATCCTTGAACCTTGAACCAGAGATTCTGGGTTCTTTTCCCCAGCAGAGTCGCCAAATCTGTCACACCTCCTTTTTCTTACCCCTGGAAGGGGTATAAGGGAGTTTTTCCAATTTAAGCAACAATCGAAATAGGATTGTTTGTATCAAATTCAGAGTCACCACTTGGGATAATTTATGGTGTCCCAAGTCACCGGTTTAAAATCCCGAATCGAGGAAAGATTGACTCAATTTTATAGTCCGTGAACACAGAAATCCGGGTAAGAAATTTTGATAACCCGAGAGAAAGTGTTAGGCATTTCTGGGTTCCGTAGTTTTAGCACGGTCGCTCAACTATTATTATTGGCCTAATTATCAGATTACTTATATATTTTAATCCTATGTGTATTTTATTCCTTTTAATCGGTTATAGCAAATCACGATTGTCATACACCTATCTATTTGGTACATATTGCAAATCGTGTCACGGAAACCGTACCCACGATCTATAACATGTTTAATTTATTAATAAAATTAAAAGTTGTGGCCGGGTCATATAAATATACCCCGAATTTGGAATTTACGTATCATGACCACGCCACGGGAACCGTACCCGTGATCACGATAATTGTATTAATTGCGCCTAAAGCAACTAACACATTTGAATTATTTCCCTAATCCTTAAGATTATTGAGATGCCAAATTTATGAACAAGATATTATTGGGGAGCAAATAGGCTAGCTAACATGATTTATTACTTGGCCAGATTCCTCATGGTCCAAGACCCACCTTATGACCCATTCTTAATCCTTGCAAAGAAAGAAACAACTCCAATTTTTCCACCTTAGCTAAATGAGAACGATTTCTAATGCTCGAACAGACCACGGACAAAAACCTCAGCCAGAAAGCCTTGCCGGAAATCTCCAACCTCAGAATGGACAGCCTCACTACCAGATCTAAGCAACCAAGACCCTACGCTCACTGAAATTCCCTTAATTATTTCTATTTTTCCTCTCTCCCATCTCCGTTTCTCTCTTTTGGTTCTGTATGTGTTTCCCTTCGATTGAGAAGACAATTAAGAAGCCAGTAAGGGGAAATGGGAACGACAACACTTTAAGGAAATAGGTCTTCATTAGGAATTAAGGATGTCTCGCATTGCGTTTCATGTGAAGGCACAGACGCTTTAGACGTTGAAAACTTAATTCCTCGCAAAATCTCCAGGCTAATTTCTCAAGAAATTTAGCAACACACATATGCAACCGTTTTATTTCAATAAAGGAGAAGACTGATATCAGAAATCAATGGGGCGGCGATTGGAATTTTTGTTTGAAGTAACTGATGCTTTTTTTTTGATGGCCTGACTGCCGTTCTCTTTTTGTTAGAGTTGTAGGAATTGTTTTCTTAGCTAAATCTAGGTCTAGGATTTTGGGGTATTGGGCTTAGGTTATTATAGGCTAGGTCCGAAAATTAGGCCTAAAAATGAGTTGTTTGAGTCCAAATTTTACTCTTTCTCCGTGAACAAGACTAAAAATACAACCTCATTTACCAATTAATCCTACTCAAGTAAAATAACTATTAAAACAAGACTAACCATTAAAACAAACCTATTTTTTGGTATTTTTTCAAATATCCTACTAAAAGATAAAAATGGAATCACATTAAAATCATTGCAAAAAATAAAAATAATATTCCTAAAAACAAAGTGGAACTATTTTTGTATTTTTCAATTTTATGTAAAGTAGATAAATTAAAAGTAACTAGATAAAATATTAATTAGCTAAATAAAAGAAAATATTTTTTTTGTAATTTTTATTTTTGTGATAAAATAAAGTAAAAGAGCCAAAACTATTTAAAATAGCAATATTAAACCTAAACTAAGTATTTAAATGCAAAAATATGTAAATCTTTGGGAGAGTCAAAAATCACATGCCTACAGTGTTAGTAGAGTCTTGTTTATGGGTATGAAGCGCGCCATACTTATAAACAGGAGACTACAAGCATTTAGGAAAAGTCTCATTTTTTTCATACTTTAGATCGTGCAATAAAGCCTACCTCTAAGAAATTATCTAACGTATTCTTTTCTCCAAAACTCACAGAAATGGCTCGTACTCGCAACTCTGACACTGACACTCAGGATGCTGCTCAAGAAATCATTGTTGTTATTGTGGCTCAAGGCAGAACTAAAAAGGCTCCAACTCAGAAAAGGAAGGGTAAATCCACAAGGGGGGTTCAAGTACCTCGGGTTGAACATGAAGAAGGGGTGGAGCATGATGATCCAGTACCTCAGGATCCAGTGTTGCCCCCAACAGCAGCTCCGGCTCAAACAGCTATATCTCTAGAGGTAATGCAGTCAACAGTGCTATGGAGATGTTTAAAGCCTTCATGGCCAACCAGAACGAGAGAAGAAATGAGATTTCACCTCAATCAAATAGACAGAACAACTCTGAGTCTCAAGAGTGCATGAATTTTTAAAGTTAAGTCCTTCAGTATTCCATGGTTCTATAGTTGATGAAGATCTAATGTTGTGGCTGGAGGGTGTGAAGAAAGCCCTCCGAACGATGAAAGCATTTGATGATAAAGTTGTGGAGCTGGCTGCTTACCAGCTTAGAGATGTGGCCGCCGCATGGTTTGAGATGTGGGAAAAGGAAAGAGATGAAGATGATGGTCCGCCTACTTGGGAAGAATTTAAAGAGGCCTTCATGGCTAACTTTATCCCAGAAGAGGATAGGGAAGCTAAGGCTACATAGTTTGAACAACTCAAGTATGGGAATAAAAGTGTGCAAGAGTACTACATGGAATTCATAAGGTTAGTTAAGCATGCTCCTCACATGGTTAAGATAGAAAAAGCAAAGATTCACAGGTTTGTTGGCGGTTTGGCTTACCACATTAAGGATATGACATCAGTTGTAGTGGTAGGAATGACAGCCTTCTCTTCTATTGTGGGATTCTCCAAGCACTTAGAAAAAGACATACAACAAAGGAGAGAATAAAAAGAACATAACAAGAAAGCCCGGAAAACGAGCAAGTTTAATGGTAGATCCAGTGGAGGTGGAAGAGATTCCTCTAATAAGGAGTCATTAGCACCAGCTCAGAGTTATGGAAAACCAGTCTCGCCAGAATCAGAATTTTAGGATATCATCCTCACATATCCAGAGTAATGCTGAGCAACATTCACACCAACAAGGTCTTTGTGGAACATGTAAGCGGCAACATTCAGATCAGTGCAAGCTTGGGTTTCATGGTTGCTATCATTGTGGAGACATTGGTCATATAAAGGCCAACTGCCCAAAGTTGCAACGTAATTTTAGTGGTGGATCAACTCGTCCTTCTAGTTCCTCAACTACTGCAGTTACACCACCTCAGGCTCGTGGTTTTCATAATCAGAATGGGCATGGTGTAGGCAGAGGTGCATATCAAGTTACTTAGGGAGGGGGACAACCCCATTTGTTTGCTACAGTTGATCGTCAGAGTGCAGAGGCATCTATAGAAGTTATTACAGGTATACTTTTAGTCTGATCACATAATGCTTATGCCATAATGGATCCAGGTTCAACGTTTTCATATGTGACTCCATACTTTGCAATTAACCTCGGGCTAGAACCTGAACAACTTAGTGAGCCATTCCTAGTATCTACTCTAGTTGGCGAGACAGTGAAAGTCACACGAGTCTATAGAGGTTGTATAGTTTCAGTCCAAGGTCGCAACACCAAAGCCGATCTCATAGAGTTAGAAATGGTGGATTTCAATGTGAACATAGGTATGGATTGGTTATCTTCCTGCTATGCCATGTTAGATTGTCTTGCCAAGATAGTCAGGTTCCAATTTCCAAATGAAGAAGTCTTAGAGTGGAAAGGTAGTTCAACATCGCTTGTAGGTAAGTTTATTTCTTACCTTAAGGCACAACGAATGGTCAATAAATGGTGTCTCGCCTATTTGGCTCACATCATTAATCTATAATCAGAACCACCAGCTCTTCAGTCTCTTCCAGTTGTTAGAGAATTTCCAGAAGTTTTCCCAGATGACCTTCCCAGACTTCCTCCTGAAAGAATCATAGACTTTGGCATTGATCTCATGCCAGGCACTCTGCCCATATCTATACCTCCTTATAGGATGGCTCCAACAGAACTTAATGGGTTGAGAGAACAGTTGAAAGACCTTCTTGACAAGGGCTTCATCAGGCCGAGTGTTTTACCGCGGGATGCCCCGATCCTGTTTGTCAAGAAGAAAGATAGGTCTCTCAGAATGTGCGTCGACTATCGGCAGTAGAATAAAGTTACCATTAAGAACAAGTACCAACTGCCAATAATTGATGATTTATTTGATCAAGTTCAGGGTGCAAATTACTTTTCAAAGATAGACTTGAGGTTGGGGTAACATCAGTTGAGAATCAAATAAGAAGATATATCTAAAACAGCCTTTAGAACTCGCTACGGGCACTATGAATTTCTAGTAATGTCCTTCGGGTTGACAAATGCCCCAGCTGCATTCATGGACCTCATGAATAGAATTTTCAAGCCATTCCTGGATATGTTTATTATCATGTTTATAGATGATATTTTGGTATACTCTAAGAGCAAGGAAGATCATGCAGAACACCTCAGAATAGTCTTGCAGGCCTTGAAGGAAAATGAGCTTTATGCCAAGTTTTCAAAATGTGAGTTCTGGTTGTAGTCAGTAGCATTAATTCTTAGACCACGTGGTATCTAGTGAAGGCATAAAAGTAGACCCTCAGAAGACAGAAGCAGTCAAGAACTGGCCTAGGCCGACAACGCCAACTGAAATCAAGAGTTTCTTGGGGTTAGCTGGCTACTATAGAAGGTTTGTAGAGGGGTTTCCCTCACTTGCAGCTCCATTAACTAAGTTGACTCAGAAAGTAGTTAAGTTCCAATGGTCAGATGCTTGTGAGCAGAGTTTTCAAGAGTTAAAGAAGAAGTTGACCACTGCACCTGTGTTAACCTTGTCGACAGGTTCGGGTGGGTTCACAGTGTATTGTGATGCCTTCAGGGTTGGTCTTGGTTGTGTTCTTATGCAAAATGGAAAAGTTATTGCTTATGCTTCCATGCAGTTAAAGAATCATGAAAAGAACTACCCCACACATGACTTGGAGCTTGTAGCAGTGGTGTTTGCATTAAAGATATGGTGACACTACCTTTATGGTGAACATTCTGAAGTGTTTACAGATCACAAAAGCCTCCAGTACATTTTCAAGCAAAAAGAATTAAATTTGAGGTAGAGAATGTGGCTCGAGCTATGGAAAGATTATGACATCAATATCCTTTATCACCCGGGCAAAGCTAATGTGGTAGCAAATGCACTTAGTAGGAAGTCAATGGGTGTCTTAGACCATCTTGCAGTGCAAATGTGAACTTTGGGTTGAGAAATTCAAAAATTGGCAAATGATGGAATTAGATTGGATGAGACCGAAGAAGGAGGTATAACTGCTTATGCCTTAGCGCAATCCTCTCTAGTTGTGTATGTTAAGTCTAAGCAAGATGAAGATCCGTACTTAGTGAGTCTATAAGAAGGAGTTAGAAATAAAGGAATCACTACTTTCACTCTAGGAAGTTACGGAGTTTTGAAGTTGAATGATCGGTTGTGTGTGCCTGATGTAGATGGTCTTAGAAAGACCATAATGGAAGAAGCTCACAGTTCGAGTTACTCTATCCACCCAGGTGCTACCAAAATGTATCTTGACTTGAAAGAGTTGTATTGGTGGAAAGGCATGAAGAAGCAAGTAGCAGATCACGTGGCTAAATGTTTGAATTGCCAGCAAGTCAAAGCCGAGCATCAGAGGCCTGGTGGCCGAGCTTAAGATATAGAGATACCATAGTGGAAATGGGAGATGATTAATATGGATTTCATAGTAGGTCTACCTCGCACGTATCGTAAGCAAGATTCAATTTGGGTTATTGTAGACTGGCTGACAAAGTCTGTGCATTTCCTACCAGTAAAGATGACAGATTTTGCAGAGCAGTATGCGCAGTTGTACATCAAAGAAATAGTCTGATTGCATGGTACTCCAGTTTCAATTATATCTGACAGAGACCCTCAGTTCACGGTGCATTTTTGGCAGGCATTTCAGAAAAGATTAGGTACCAAGGTCAACTTGAGCACCGCTTTCCATCCACAGACCGATGGCCAGGCAGAAAGAACCATTCAGACACTCGAAGATATGCTACGGGTATGTGTTATAGACTTTAGATGTAGTTGGGATGATCACTTGCCACTTATAGAATTTGTTTACAATAACAACTATCAGGCTAGCATCGGTATGGCTCCTTATGAAGCGTTGTATGGGCGAAGATGTAGGTCTCCAGTGGGTTGGTTTGAACTAGAAAAGGTGTCGTTGATTGGTCCAGAGTTTGTTTGTGAGGCCTTAGAGAAAGTTTAGCTAATCAGGGAAAGACTGCAAGCGGCCCAGAGTCGTCAAAAATCTTATTCTGACAAGAGACATCGTGAGTTAGAGTTCATGGTTGGTGACAAGGTATTTTTGAAAGTTTTACCAATGAAAGGGGTTATGAATTTTGGTAAGAAGGGGAAACTTAGTCCTAGATTTATTGGACTTTATGAGATTATAGAAAAGAAGGGAAACATGGCATATAAGCTAGTGTTGCCCGTTGAATTATCCTCTGTTCATCCTGTCTTTCATGTGTTTATGCTTAGAAAGTACATTCATGACGATTCGCTTATAATACCTGCTGATACCATAAAAATGAAAGAAGGCTTGACTTATGTAGAGGTACCTATAGAAATTCTCGATAGGCAAGTAAGAAAGTTGAGAACAAAAGATATAGCATCGGTAAAAGTTTTGTGGAGTAATCATGATTCAAAGAGGCTACGTGGGAGGTCGAGGAAGATATAAGGAAGAAATATTCATATTTATTTGAGGAAAAAGGTATGTGAACCTAGATTGATTTGACATTTATATTTAAATTATTAAATACAAGTTAGCATATGTTTATGTCTTTGCTTGATTATACTAAATAGTTGAAATAATTTAGTTTTTGTCAGAGTATATTTAGTTATTTAATAATCTAGTGCCATGCCAGAGTACATTTAACTCATTAAAGTGATTTGCATTTGCTAAAGTGTTGTCCTTTAGATTCTTGTTGGTTATTGTGGTACCTCCTTGCAGGAGTGTGAGTAATTAATTTATGAGTTGTGTATGGTGCCTATGAATGGCCTGTTATGGTATATTTGGTTGTTGTTGGTGTAGTTGTGGTATTTGTGACAGGGATATTTTTTTGATAGTCCAATTTACAAGGGCTGCCGAAATATTTAAAAATTTAGGGAGTTAGCCAAAATTTTGAGTCCCTTGGGAAGGAGAGTAGTGCTAAGAAAACTTAAGAAATTCAATGACTTAAGGAATGATTATTAGTTTAAGAATAAGGCCCTAGCAACTTTCGAGGACGAATGTTTTTTTAAGGAGGAAAGATTGTAACACTCCTCAAATTTATAAAAATTTCAAGACTCGCTAAATATAAAATTTAATTTTTTATCTTAAATTATACTTCTATTACGGATTTAAACCCCTGTGATTGATTTTTGAGTTACTTTTCTATTTATAAATAATTGGATATACAAATAGGGGAATATTAATAATTTTAATATTATTTAATATTAAAAGTATGTATAAGTTAATACTAGTTAAGTCAAAACCAAAAAAAAGGAAAACAAAACAAAAATAAAAAGCACGTGCCTTAGTCCATAAAGGGCTATGGAAGGCAAACTATTAAGCAAACTAATAAGAAGCACGTGCCTTAGCCCTTATACAAGAAACAGAATGTTATTCTGTTCACACAGCAAACGCAAGGCACGCAGGCAACAAAATAAATTTTAGAGTTCTTTACAAACCACCAATTCTTGAACTCAGGTACATAAATTTCTTATTATCAATTATTCTATAGTAGTAATAGGTAAGAATTGAATAATTAATTCCCTTCTTCCTCTGTATCAACATAAATCCCATGTTTAGGTGTGAAACTTTGAAATTAATTCAATTGCACCGATTGTTATAGAATCAATTATTTGACGGGTATAAATTGGACTGGGGCCTACGTATTGGCTCAAGAAGTTTTGAGGTGAGTGGATACAATCCTTTACTAAAGTGGTTCTACTCACAAAAATATGCCCACAAAGTGTTTGATAAAATGCTTTAAAGAGTCAACATGTGCTTCACTGGAACGAGTGAATACATGTTGACTAAGTATATTCTAGTTAAAGCTTATGTATTTTATTCGAGAAGTATAAGCGTCTATTTTCATATTTTTATGCTTTATTACACGATCTTACATGTTAAAGTCTCAAGAGTTAGATAGAACTTGTAAAAATACTGTGAGTAATTTTATTTCATGCTTATGCTATGTATGCACTCAAGAATATTGATATGAATATTGATATATAACTTACCAAACAAGATCTAGACTTGAAAAGTAACAAGAAGAAGTTTCAGAAAGAAAAGATTTTTGGGAGTATCCTTTATTCCGAGAAGGGGTCATCGTCTAGGCTGAGGGTCCTGACCAAGGCGTTGACTTCCTGAAACTACTTGTAGCAAAGTGGGGAACACACGAGCCGAGGGTCTCATTGCTGAGAATTTACGTAGCCATGCTAAGGTATGATACATGAGCGTTGAGAATCATGAAGCGAGAGGCACCTCGTGGATTGGGCCTATTCGATCATGTTGGGATCGAACCCGTGCCGATCACACGGTGACTGAGACAAAATTAAGTCAGGATAATTGGAACTCCCAAAGTATAAAGTGAAGTATTTTTTTATAAGAAAGAAAAATAAAAGAATTTCTTTTAGAATATTCATAAACTTCTATTATGCAATTATTTAGAATTATTCTTATAAGCTTTATGTTTTACATGCATTTAGAACCTTTGCTCGTAATGTATATGTTATTAAAGTTTTGCCCCCTGTTGTTGAGTTTCACTGAGTACAATGGATGGTACTCACATTCTCTTTAGGGAACATACGTTGGTTAGCGGTACAATGTAGGAACCGGTTTTGCAGGCGAGCAGGTTATGGGTTAGGACTTCCTTCTCTTCCGGTGTTATTGGTGAGCTCCACTTTTGTTCGTGGAGTATTCCTTAGAGTCATCTTTATTTAGTAATTTCTTTGTTTACTTAGAGAACTGGCCAGGAAATCTCATGTCCTGAGCAGTGCGTCAGTTTATCAGTAGAGGCCTCATAGACATAGTCGTTAGGTTAAGATTCAGATGTTTTGATAATAACTTAGCAGTAATTCAGTAGTTAATACGAATAAAGTTTTGGAGTTGATTTATTTAAATTAATCAAAAGTATTTGGATAGAGTATTGCCTTGTTGCATATAAAGTTTGGAGTTATAATAGATTTGATAAGCAGAGATGGTTCGCTCGGTCATGTTTAGTGATCGAGTGCCGGTCCCGGCTTGTTCAGAAAATGGGTCGTGACAAACTTGGTATCAGAGCCTTAGGTTTATGGAGTGCATGATATTATAACTGTTTCAGGATTTGCAAAGTTATTTAGACTTACAGGCGGAATTCCTTATTCCATGTTTCATCTATATCTCTTATGTACTGATTGTTATGCCTTACATACACAGTACATTATTCGTACTGACACCCTATTTTACGGGGCCTACGTTTCATGCCCGCAGGTATAGGTAGGCAAGCTGACAGTCCCCCTTCTTACGATCATTGATCAACGAAAGTTGGCATTCTCCACTTGATCCGGAGTTGCTTTTGATTTTCGTACGATATGTTTGTATACATCTATAGGTATGACATGGACCAGTCTCGTCCTTGTACAGTTGTATTTTCTATTAGAGGTATGTAGACAATTATGTATAGCTGGATAGTATTTGGCCTTGTCGGCTTCCAATTTTGGATATATAGTTGTCTATAGCAGCCTTGCCGGCTCGCCCATTGTATTCTGCATGTATATGTACATATGTCTTTTGGATAGGTTTCCCTCACATGTGTTATTCATGTTTATATCTTAAGACTCATGCTTAAGGATGTTCGATCGTGCGATATGAGAATTCATGTTCCTAAAGATATGTTATATTTACAGCGATACCTCCAAAGATTACATCCACCCATAAGGGAAAGTTTGTGGCTGGTGAGACTATGAATCGAGCGCCATGAGTTACCAGGGCTCGGGGAGAGTCTCACAAAGAAATAGTTAGTAACATTCTTTTCTTTGTCAGAATCGACTGTTGCCCCGTCAAATGCAAATATATCAACTAATACTGTCATGACCCAATTTCCCTATAGGTCGTGATGGCAACGGTGTCGTGATGACAGTCCCCGATTTCCCAACGTCGCTTCCAGGAAAGCCAACGGTGAACTAGCCATGTATTTATTCTTTTTAACATTTTTCGGATTAGTTAATTTTTAATTATTAAACAAGTGAGAGGTGGGAAATTTAATACCATAAAGTTTAAACAATTGTAAGAACAAGTGTAGTAAAATAAATACTCAAAATTATCAAGTGTCTACTAGTAAAATTCATAGACCCGGTGTCACAAGTACATAAACTACTAGTAGAATATACAAAACACTAACTACTGTCTGAAATAAAGTAGACAGAAAGTAAATACAAAAGAGAGACTTCGGATGCTGCAGAACGGACTCAAAAGGCAGTTTACCACTAAGTCTCAGAGTATCAGTAGTGCGCACCGTGATAAATACTAGATGAACCTACCTCAGATCCTACACAGTTAGTGTAAAAGTGTAGCGTGAGTACATAAACAATATGTACCCAGTAAGTATCCAGTCTAACCTCAAAGAAGTAGTGACGAGGGGTCGATATCGACACTTACTATGGACAAAATAATATAATATAGAAATTCTAGATAAGCATGGATTACGTAAACAATAATAACTCAATAACAAGCAGTAAATAAATAATTCTTCAACTAAAAGTTACTTCAAAATCAATTTCTGCATAACATAATATCAAGTGGACTTAATCTCTGAATAATATCACGCACGATTTATGCCAAGGTCGTACGGCCTGATCCCAATAATATATTGTGTGCACTGCCGAGGGTCGAATGGCACGAATCATAGATGCATCTAACCTGACGAGGCAAACAACATGCTCTCATGAGAGTAGAGAAATTTACCTCGCTTGGGAAAATACTTACGACTCGAGTGGGCCTGGACTTCCTAAAATTATTATATAATTCTTCAATTCTTTCTAAAAACAAGAAATCTAAACTGGAGACTTTAAATCTTAATATCCTTAATATCAGCTCTTTTTAAGACAATTAATATGCGTAATTAACATACAGTGCAAATAAGGCATGATGTAAATCTGAAACTACCCGGACACCATATGATATATATAGCTAAGCACGGACTCTCGTCACCTAGTGCGTACGTAGCTCCCAATACAAGTAATTCACAATAAAATACACCTAATGGGATAAGTTTCCTCATACAAGGTTAGGCAAGAGACTTACCTCATTCTCAAACTCACTTCCGGTCCACAAATACGCTTTAAATCCTCAACTCGGTGCCAAATAACCCAAAACTAGCCAAATATTACATAAATAAGTTAATATATACTCAAAAATTCATAATTTAACTATTAGGGCAAATACCCAACCCCAAGTGGAAAATTCCTAAAATTTACCCCCTGGCACACGCGTCCGGATTCAGGAAAATATTAAAAGATAATTGTTACCCATGTTACATCTCGCATTTCATACGTTAAGTTCACGTCTTCAGTTAATCGACGTAGACTCGGGGATGATATTATCTTGAGGTTAACGTATTTATGCTATTTATAATAAGTGATAAGTAAGTGCCATGAAGGATAAAGGGTACAAGAATTAAAGAAAATGAGTTTCGTTGAAGGTTGTCGATTTGGGATAAAATACGGTCTGAGCTATAATACCTGGTATTTATGGACTAGTGCTATATGAGGTACTACATGACCACGATAATAAGGAGTACAAGGTATGTTAAAAGTGAGTAGTATTTTAAGTAATTTGAGATAATTCTTAATTATGTGAGAAATTGGTTAATAATTGGCCAATTGGGTAACACGATATTACCTAATTAACTAATGAGTTATGGATAAAGATTAAAACCACCTCCACCCCCACATGCTAGCAAGCCACCACCAAACCATATGACTCTTAGTCATTATGGGTTAGGTGGCAATCAATTCAACATAAGGCAATATGAAACTACGTATCTCTCAATTCAAAGATAGATATGTATTCAAAGATGTCAAAGATAGATATGTATTCAAAGATATCAAATTCATTTCTCTGGCAAGGATTATATAAAAAGGAAAAACAAGGAATATAGGTGAGGGAACTTTTGAAGTTCATGTGAGACCTCACGTTACTATAGTGACGGTAGTCTTGATTTTATAAAGAAATTCATACGAAATTGCACTGCATAATAACAACGGAATTTTGCAACTCTAAGGGAGTACAGTGCAATCCTTCTCAAGAATATCATACGAATTTTTCCTACTCCATGTATGTTAAGGATGTCCTTTCTTTCTTTTTGTCATAATCCATACGATACAAACGAAACGAGCAAATGCACAATTTCCATAAATGACTCTATTCATAGGAATATTAGAGGTGCCTATGTTCTTGAATTCTCATGTATCTTATTATTACATCTTCTGTTCATGGGTCTCAGAAAAATACGTAGTTGATAAAGTTTATCCGAAAAGTGAATTGATTTTATTAAAATATTTTTATGCATTTCATTCATTTATACATGTACATGGACCCATGACCAGAGGGCATTTTATACGTGTATATATGTACTTATATGTATATGGGATATGGGAAAAGGTTAAGGCGTTATATACGCACCACCACCTGATCAGTTGGTATATGTTGATGATTTTGCCCACAGTGGCCGAGATGATATGATGAGATGCCCTCAGAGGCTTGATGATGTTATTTACACCTATACCTATGCATGACATGACATTTACACGTACGTGCATGATATTATAATTGTTTTAGGATTTGTAAAGTTATTTAGACTTACAGGCAAAATTCCTTATTCCATTTCATCTATGTATCTTATGTACTGATTTTCATGCCTTACATACTTAGTATATTATCCGTACCGATGCCCTATTTCTCGGGGCCTGCGTTTCATGCTCGCAGGTGCAGGTAGGCAAGCTGACAGTCCTCTTTCTTAGGATCCTTGATCAGCGAGAGTTGGCGTGCTCCACTTGATCTGGAGCTGCTTTTAATTTTGGTACGATATGTTTGTATACATATCGACGTGGCCTAGTCCCGTCCTTGTACAATTGTATTTTCTATTAGAGGTCTGTAGACAGTTATTTATAGTTAGATAATATGTGGCTTTGTCGGCTTCCAGTTTTGGATATATAGTTGTCTATAGCAGCCTTGTCGGCTCGCCCACTGTATCCGCATATATATGTACATATATCTTTTGGATAAGTTTTCCTCACATATGTTATTCATGTTTATATCTTAAGACGCATGTTTAAGGATGTTCAACAGTTAGAACTCGGGCACCCATCGCAGCCCATTGGTTTGGATCGTGACAACCTATAACCTCACGAACTCAAACATATAGTTCTCACCCAATTCCATAATCATTTTTGTGAATAAATCTTTTTTATCAAGAACCTAGGTTTGTTTTTCAACTAAACCCATAATTCCCACAATTTTACATGTTAAAATCTACCCATAATCTATGTATTAAACTTATCTTATATAGAAATTACGTACCTCAAAGTGCTAGGTGAAAACTCTTCTCCAAGAGCTGCAAAATCGCCCAAGAGATGAAAGAAAATTAGCCAAAATAGCCTAAATCCCCACTTAAATGAAGCTTCTGCCTCCAACGATTTTCGCATCTGCAGACCTTGGGTTGCACCTACGACACCGCTTTTGCGGACAAAGTTCTGCTTCTGTGGAATGCCCCAAGACCAGCACACAGCTCACATATGATAAGGCGCCATACCTGCAAACCCGCTTCTACAACTCGCGTATCGCACCTGTGACCTTGCCCAAGCTGGCCTCTTCTACACCTGTGATCCCCTTATCGCAGAAGCAAATCCGCTTCTACGGACTCTGATCCTGCTTCCTTTTTTTGCTTCTAGGAACCAGGCACCGCACCTGCGAGCCTGCTCCGGCAGCATTCTGATAAGTGGTATTTTGACTACTTATTAGCGCCTTTTAGCTTTTGTTTTAGTTTAAAAGAGTTTAATTTTGTTCCAAAAAACTAATAAAATGTTCGTAATTGCAGGAATATTGGAATATGAACTCCTGAGATGAAATCCAACTCAAGAAGGAGTAATCTGAACTCAAAGACACAAAAAGCACAGAAGCTCAGAAGTACGGACCACAAAATATCATCTGCGGTCGTAGAGTCTGAAGGAAAGGCTAGCAGAAAAAGTTGCAAAGTGCGGTCCGCACATGAATTGTGCGGCCGCAAAATAAAGGGCATGAGCAAAGTTCAATGAGTATGCCTTCCAAGTTCATCAAAATTGTGGACCGCACAAGGATTATGCGGTAGCAGAAAAATGCTAGGCGGCCGCAAATGTAAAAGTGCAGACCACAAAAGAGAAAGATGTGGCTGCAGTTACAAATCTGCGGACCGCAGAAAGAGGGCCATATTGCTGCAGATCAGAATTGTTTGGCCGCAAACTTCTAGTTCCTCAGAAGTTGAAGAATTCTGCGAATCGTACATGGAATCTTGTTGTCACACCCCAAACCTGGGGAGGCGTGGCTGGCACGCGGTGCCGCACTAGGCAGAGCAAACCACGATGTAACTCATTTTTTTCTTCTAACTATCATGGGCCAACATGGCCACAACTTGTAATGTATAACTATAAGTGGGAAAATAATGTATCAATGAACTATCGTTCTTAAAACATAAATACATATGGGTCATCAAAGCCTCAGACATACTGTACAACATGAACCTCTATCTATAAAACCTCTAAGATTATTTTACATCAAATGGGACCGGGTACCATCCTACCCATAAGTCTATAGAAAACTCTGACACGATGACTCATAGACTCGGTTGTACTCCGAATGGGGTGGAGTCTTACCGTTCCTTCGCTAAACGCTAATCTCGTCTACTATGAGGGCTCGTCAAACTGATTATCTATACCCGCAGGCATGAATGCAGCGTCCCAACAAAAGGACGTCAGTACGAATAATGTACTGAGTATGTAAGGCAGAACTAAAACGTAATAATAAGTCAACATTAATTAAAGACATATAACAACCTGAATCTCTGAAGTGCCACCGTATATGCGTACTTATTATATATATATATATATATATATATATATATATATATATATATATATATATATATATATGTTTCTCTTTGAGACTATTATCCATATCGTATGATGCATGACTACCCAACTGATCAGTGGTAACTGCGCGACTAGCCGTAGCGCCGTGGTAAATGCATGACTGACCGACCGGCCATAGCACGATGGTAAATGTGTAACTTCCCAACTGGTCGTAGCTCGGTGGTAAATGCATAACTGCCCAACCGGCCGTAGCTCGATGGTAAATGTGTAACTGCCCAACTGGCCGTAGCTCGGTGGTAAATGTGTAACTACCCAACCGACCGCAGCTCGGTGGTAAATGCATGAATGCCGAACCGGCCATAGCACGGTGATAAATGAATGTGCATGTATCACTATATTATGAACATTAAAATCTCTATCATATACCTCAATAGGGACTTAGGAACATACTTAGACATCTTGAATATCATTTTACAAGAATGAATAACATAGACATCCTTAACTTCTAAGAGTAGAAACACTTATGACATAGCATTACGTTTACGTATCGTAACTTGGATCATGCCAAAAGAAAGAAGGGATAGCTTTAACATACCTGTATGAACCCTTCCTTATTACTCAACCAAGCTCAACACAACTTCTTACATCTACAATAATGTAACCAACAATAGCAACAACAACAACAATATAATCCAATATGAGTTTCTCCAATTATCTTAACAATCATATTGAGCGGCAAACTCGTTTTTACTCATAACAAGATATAAATTAAATCTAACTCTTATTCCATAAATTAGTTTACAACCTTCAGAACATCATACATATATGTATCATATTATGTTTAGTATAAAACATCCACAAAATGCCTTCCAAAACAGCCTCAAACATCTAGCACCTTAATTTTTTTATAGTCAATCACTTGTTTTTCATTTTTTCTTATTCAATCAACTTAGTTAACACCTAGGGAAGCTTAAAAATAGCAGCCAAAACATTAGCAAATTATTTCTCACAATTTGCAACCACCACAAACCATATATTTAGCCACAAAATAGTCCAACCAAAAAGACAACTCTATCACATGTTCCTTCAAGTGCATCTTATGGTTTTTCACTCAAACAACACAACCAACACAAGATTAAACTTAGGCAAAATCAAGAAGATGTTATACATACCTTGAAAAGAAGCTAAAACTCGAAACCTCATCTCAACTTAGCTCACAATAGCTCTCAATCACACCACAACACCATAAAAGCATTCTCTTGTAGTCTTTAACATCTTTGATGATGATATGAGCTGTTGTTTCCTTGAGATTGGTTATTGTGATATTTAGATATGTTAGGGATGACTTTGGAGATCTTGAAAGTGATTTTGTGTGAGTAACATCTGTATTGATGACGAGATATAAGGGGATAAGTCTACCGCCTCAATTCTCCAAGCAGGTGGGTAAGCTGCATGCTTGGCAGCTCGAGTAGTGCCACTTCGGACACTTGTATCTCTCTACTCCGATATCGTATTGACAAACGGTTCCCATTGTTGGAAACTAGACACATAAGAATTTAATTCCACATAAATATATCCATGTAACTCTCAATATATTGGGATAAAACTACGTCGCAACTTGTCCTATGAACCTGCCAGTTTCTCTGTAGTGCGGCAACGTGACTTGGCGACCCTATTTTAAAAATCCATATTTCTCTACTCTAATATTTTATGAATAAATGGTTTGAACAGTTAGAAACTAGATTTCAATACCTTCATTTTGGTATGAGATATGTCCCCAAATGACATCATAAAGCTTACGAATTTAATTTCTCAAAACAGCTCGTTACAAGGCAAATCTTAACTTGATTTTTCCGTAAGTTAAATCCAATTTTTCCCAAACTTTATATTTTATATCCAAACATCATATATAATCATATTATGACTTTACACTCATTCAAATCATGATTAATAAGTCTCATATTTATTATATGTCGCCTTAGGACGCACAAGATGTAACCCCAACTTGTCAACTTTCGACAAAACTTATCTTCTTCAATTCGTTTAGCTTATAAGCCTTCCAACCATCTTGGTACTTGTTATTCATGATCTTAAATATTTATAACTTCCACGATAACATGATTATCTTACTTTATAAACTTTTCAAAAATGATTTCATTTCTGAGCTTATATCAATTGACTTACAACATACTCTTACGTACGAAAACATGGTGTGTAACGCATGCGGCTGCAGAACCTCCCGAAGGGCATTTTTTTTTTTTTGAAATCTCCAGCCCTGTATAAATAGACGAGTTTCACATTTTTAGGTTAACTTTTGGCATCAGCAGCTACAATAGTCGTTTCTTTTTACTTCTTTTAGTAGTTTTTCATATTTTGGGATACTATAACATAGATTTTATCATTTTAATTTTGCAATATTAGTTTAATTAGCATCTCTTCTTCTATTTCTTCACTTTCAAGCATGAGTAGCTAGATTTTTACTAGGGTTGTGACCCAACCCTAGTGTGTAAACCTTATAGATGTTTGATTTAGTACTTGTTTATGGTTGAGTGTTTATTTAGCCTTGTTCCTGCTTTAATTTGAGAAATTAATGGCTAAAAATATTAGTTCATGCCTATTTGACTTAGTCTCTACTTAAGAAAGAGAGACTTAGTCTAGGAAAATATGGCTAACAAGAAATTGGGTCAATCAAGAGATTGATAATCCCAATTAAAAGGTTCAACCTAGAGATAATAATAACCCGACTTGAGCTTTTATTAACCATTTTTTGCAATACCCATTTGAACTTAAGAAAGCCAAAATTGGGCAAATCACTCTCTGATCGAGATGTATTGAGTGGGTAACTGAGTGTTGATAGCTATAATACACCCGGATAACCAAAATAAGCATTAAGGTTTATATCCCATTAGGCAAACACTTAGGTGTTGGTCATAGCCCTAGGCTTTTTACAAAACTTGAAAAACAACAAAAATAATTTCTTAGTTTCATTTCTTAATCTTGCAATCATAGTTTAAAATAGACATAGAACAGACACCAATTTGTAGAAGTGTAAATTGAGATAGTTCATACTCATACACTACAATCTATACTCCTAAATTCCACGTATAGCTCCATGTGGAAGTCGACCTCGACTCCTTGTTGGGTATTACTATTACAATCGACTGTTTCATAACCTTGATTTGAGGTGTGAATATGGATGAGATCACATTACCATCATAGGTGCGAACGCACCTTCCTCTCCAAATAGGAAACCAAGCTCCATCGACCCTCCGAATCCTATATAGGGGACCCAAGGCCTCGACCAAACATATCAACAAGTTCGTAAACATAAAACTGACTCGTTCACACCCTCGGAACGCAGATAACAACAACAACAACAACTCAGTAAAATCCCACTAATGGGATCTGGGGAGGGTAGTGTGTACGCAGACTTTACCCCTACTCCGAAGGAGTAAAGAGGCACTCCTAAACCCTTGGAACGCAGATAACAACATTAAAACTAAGAATCATAACCCAAAACCAATGGAATCAACTTATGAACTTCAAGTTCTTCCAACTTACTCCGAACACGCCAAATCATACTTAAACTACTCGGAATGACACCAAATTTTGCGTGCAAGTCTCAAACCACCATACAGAACTGTTCCCAAGCTCAGAATCCCAAACAGACCTCGATAACACCAAAACCTACTCCAAACCAAATTTAAAAAACTTTAAAACCTTCAATGTGCCAACTTTCAATATTAAGCGCTGAAATGCTCCTAGGTCATCCAAAACCCGATCCGAACGTATGCCTAAGTCCAAAATCATCATATAAACCTATTGGAACCGTCAAATCCCGGTTACGAGGTCGTTTACTCAAAATGTTGACTCAAGTCAAACTTAGCCCTTTTAGCCAACATTAAGAAACTAAGTGTTCCGATTTAAACCTGAACCCTTCCAAACCCGAAATAACCATCCCTGCAAGTCATAAAATAGTAAAAGCATATACGGGGAGTCTTATTTAGGGGAACGGGGATGTAGAAAGCAAAACGACTGGTCGGGTCATTACATTTTCTACCTCTTAAATAAATGTTCATCCTTGAACCGGTCTAGAATCATATATGGAGTGCCGAATAAGTGTGGATATCTGCTCCGCATATCCTCCTCGGCCTCCCAAATTGCCTCCTCTACTGGTTGGCCCCTCTATTGAACCTTTACCATAGAAATCTTCTTGGACCTCAACTGGCAAACCTTTCTATCAATATCTCCTCCTCATAACCCAGTCTCTCATCTAGCTAAACAGTGTTGATGTCTAACACATACGACCTATCAGCATGATACTTCCGAAGCATAGACATGTGAAAAATAGGATGAAATCCCGATAGACTGCGAGGAAAAGCAAGCTCATAATCAACCTCCCCAACTCGTCTCAACACCTCAAATGGACCTATAAACCTTGAGCTCAACTTGCCCTTCTTCCCGAACCTCATGATCCCCTTCATCGGCGAGACTTTCAAGAGAACCTTCTTGCCCACCATAAATAATAAATCACGTGCCTTCTGATCCGCATTATCTCTTCTGCTTGGACTGTGTTGTGCGGAGTCACTCCTGAATCAACTTTACCTTTTCAAAGGCATCCTTCACCAAATCAGTACCATATAACGTAGCCTTGCCGGGTTAAACCATCTGATGAGTGAACGACATTGCCGACCATATAAAACCTAAAATAAAGCCATCTTGATACTGGATTGATAACTGTTGTTGTAAGAAAACTCAGCCAAAGGCAAAAATCGATCCCACTGCCCTCCGAAGTCAATCACACATGCTCTAAGCATATCCTCTAAGATCTGAATTATCCACTATGATTGCCCGCCGATCTGCGGATGAAAAGATGTGTTGAGCTTTACCCGGGTCACCCAACTCACTCTATAATGCCCTCCAGAAATGCAAAGTAAATTGAGGGCCTCTATATGAAATGATGGAAACAGGCACACCATGCAACCGAACAATCTCCTGAATGTAAATCTAGGCCAACCTCTCTGAAGAATACGTAGTCACCACCAGAATGAAGTGAGTCGACTTGGTCTACCATTCAATAATGACCCAAACTGCATCAAACTTCCGCAAGGTCCGCGACAACCCAACCACGAAGTACATAGTAATATGCTCCCATTTCTACTCAGGTATAGTTATCTGCTAGAGTAGGCCACCTGGCCTATGGTGCTCATACCTACCTACTGGAAATTTAGACATTTTGGCACATACTCGACCATGTCCTTCTTCATCTGCCACCACCAATAATGCTGCCTCAAGACACGATACTTCTTCGTAGCACCTGGATGAATAGAATACCGAGAACTGTGTGCCTCCTTTAGAATCTTTTCCCTCAGCCCATCAATATTAGGAACACATAAATGACCCTGGAGTCACAGAATATCGTACTCATGGATAGTAACCTCCTTGGCACCACCCTATAGTACCGTCTCCCTAAGAACCAACAAGTGCGGATCATAAAAATGACGAGTCTTGATATGCTCGAAAAATGAAGACTGAGTGACGACGCATGCAAGAACTCGGCAAAACTCTGAAATATCCATCCTCACTAGTCTGTTAGACAAAGACTAAACGTCCAGAGCTAGTAACCTCTCCTTTGCTGGAATGAATGCCAAACTACCCATACTCTCTGCCTTTCTACTCAAAGCATTTGCAACTACATTCGCCTTGCTCGGATGATAAAGGATGGTAATATCATAATCTTCTAGTAACTCAAGTCACCTGCGCCTCAAATTGAGATCCCTCTACTTGAATAAATGTTCTAAGCTACGATAATCGGTGTAAACCTCATAGGACACCCCATAAAGATAATGCCTCCAGATCTTAAGAGCATTAACAATCATGGCCAACTCCAAATCATGTACAGGGTAATTCTTCTCATGGGGCTTCAGTTGACATAAAGCATATGCAATAACTCACCCCTCCTGCACCAATACACAACTCAAACCGATGCGTAAAGAATTGTAATACACAGTATACATCCCTGAACCAGAAGGCAACACTAACACCGGTGCTGAAGTCAATACGATATTAAGCTTCTGAAAGCTCACCTCACAATCATCAGACCATCAGAACAGAGCACCCTTCTGGGTCAATCTAGTTAAAGGTGCTACAATGGATGAGAAGCCCTCACAAACCGATGATAATAACCTGTTAACCCCAAGAAACTCCTATTCTTATCGCCGTTGAAGGATAAGGCCAACTCTGAACTGCCTTGATATTCTTAGGATCTACCTTAATACCCTCGCCTGATACAACATGCCCTAAGAATGCCATAGAATCTAACCAGAACTCACACTTGGAGAACTTATCATATAACTTCTATTCCCGCAAGGTCTAAAGCACCACTCTCAAATGTTGCTCGTGCTCCTCCATGCTACACGAGTAGATCAAAATGTCATCAATGAAGACAATGATAAATGAATCAATATACTAAACACCAAGTTCATAATGCCATCGGAGAATTTAGTCAAATTGAAGGACATTACTACAAACTCACAGTGGCCATATCTAGTCCGGAAAGCCGTCTTCGGGACATCCGAATCCCGAATCTTCAACTGATGGTACCCCGATCTCAAGTCGATCTTAGAGAACACCCTGGCACCCTACAAATGGTCAAACAAATCATCAATATGCGGCAATGGGTACTTGTTTTTAATGATAACTTTGTTCAACTAGCGGTAATCAATGCACATCCGTGTAGTCCCATATTTTTTCTTCACGAACAACACCGGTGCACCCCAAGGCCATACACTCGGTCTGACGAAACCCTTTGCTAGAAACTCCTCAAGCTGTTATCTCAATTCCTTCAACTCTTTTGAAGCCATACAGTGTGGTGGAATAGAGATTGGTTGGGTACCTGGAGCCAAATCAATATAGAAATTGATATCACAATCTGATAGCATGCCTAGAAGATCGGAAGGAAACACATCGGAGAACTCCCGGACCACGGGCACTGAATCAATTATCGAAGTCTCTGCAGCAGTATCCCGAACATAAGCTAGATAAGCTAAAAAACCCTTCTCGACCATGTGTCGAGCCTCAGACAAAAGATAAACCAACTAGATGCACTGACAGATGAACCCTTCCACTACAATCTAGGCAACTCTAACATCGCCAAGGTAACAGTCTTGGCATGGCAATCAAGGATGGCGTGGTATAGAGATAACCAGTCCATGCCTAGGATGATCTCAATGTTGGTCATATCGAGCAACATAAGGTCCATTCTAGTCTCATAACCACATAAAGTAACAATGCAGGATTGATAAATCAGATCAACAACAATAGAATCGCCCACCGGTATGGATACATATACAGGAGTACCCAAGGACTCGCGAGAAACACCCAGGAAATGAGAAAACAGAGATGACATATATGAATATGTAGACCCTGGATCAAATAGTACTGAAGCATCCCTACCGCGGACAGAAATAATACATGTGATCACGACATCTAAGGCCATTGTATCTGGTCTGGCTGGGAAAGTATAGAACCTAGCTGGAGCGCCGACTGGTTGGCCTCCACCTGACTGGCCTCCACCTCTAAGACTGCCCCTACCTACCTGCCCTCTATCTTTGGGTGATCGGATGGCTGGTACTATAATCATTGGCTGATGACCCTACTGCACTACCTTGCCCCAAAGCGTGGGGCAAAATCTCTTCATGTGGCCAAGATCCTCGCACTCGTAACAACCCTTCGAAGCGGTGGACTGCTGACCTGAAGGTTGACCCTGATGGCTTGAATACCCACTAGAGGAACCCCAAATAGCTAGTGGATGGTAAGATCTCTCTGGAATGGCACTGAAGTGGGGCTGCACTGGAGCACCCTGAGAAGGTGGTGGTGCTGGATATGTGGGTCGGCTAGGCTGACCTCTCCCAAACTGACCTCTTCCCCTAGATGGAGCACTACTAAACCCTTTAGAATAATGGAACCATTTGTCCTCTAGCATCTGCTCTCGACTTCGTTGACGAACCCTTGATCCTCCGAGCTATCTCCATAACCAGCTCGTAAAAGGTCCCCATCTCAATCTCTCGGGCCATAGTGGCATAGATATTTAAATGCAAACCCGCAGCGAACATCTGCGCTCTCTCTGCATTAGTAAAAAGTATCATAAGTGCATGGTAAGACAACTCAGAGAATCTCGCTTCATAGTCGGTCACTAACATCTGGCCTTGCTGGAGTTGCCCAACTGAAACCACAACTCTTCCCTCTGAGAGGGTGGAATATACATATCCAGAAAAATATGTATGAACTGGTCCCAAGTCAAGAGAGGAGAACCTACTGGTCTGTCGAGTAGATATGACGGCCACCACCTATGGGCCCAGCTATCCAGCTGGAAAGTAGTAAAGTCCACCCCATGGGACTCTATTATCCTCATGTTGTGCAGTTTATCCCTGCACCGATCAATAAAGTCCTGGGGATCCTCATGTCGCTCACCTCCAAACACGAGAGGGTGTAGCCTAGTCCATCTATCCAATAGCTTCTGTGGTTCGCCCGCTGCAGCTGGACTGTGCTCAGGTATAGCTACTGCTACTGGCTGGGCTCCACTCATGGGTAGTGTGCTCAGGGTCTGATATACGGTAGTTGCATGCCTAGGAGCCTGAGTGGTAGGGGTCTGTTCGCCCTCTCCTGTCTGAGATATGGCTGGGTCTGCTGGAAATAAACCATCCTAAATCATAGAATCCATGAACCACAACACACGGCCCATGACCTCCTGGAATCTCAGTGCGTACATGAAATCCGTCGAGGCTGGTTCTGCTGCAGGCACCTTGCCCTTCTCCTCAGTAATAGGATCCTCTACTTGATCCACTGGTGGCTCAATTGGAGCCACTCTAGGTTGCCCTCGTCCTTTACCACGAGCTGGTGCCCTCTATCAGCCTCTGCCTCAGCCTCTGCCAACAGGGGGAGCAGCTCTTCCAAGGTTGGGAACATCCGTTGCGCGCATTCTCACCATCTATGAGAGAATAAGAGAAAGATACTTAGTATAACATTAACTGCATGATAGGAGATGAAGAAAAAGTAGTTTCCTAACACCCTATAGCCTCTCGAAGATAAGTACGGATGCCTCTACACCGATCCACAAGACTCTATTAGGCATGCTCATAACTTGTGAGACCTACGTGAACCTAGTGCTCTGATATCATGTTGCCACGACCCAATTTCCAATAGGTCGTGATGACGCCCAACATCCTTTCCAAGTAAGACAACGGTGAACTAGCCATGTTTTTATTCTTTTTAATATTTTTTGGAAATAGTTGATTTTTAATTATTATACAAGTGAGCGGTGGGAAATTTAATAAAATAAAGTTTAAACAATTATAAGAACAAGTATGGTGAAATAAATACTCAAAATCATCAAGTGTCTACTAGTAAAATTCCAAGACCTAGTGTCACAAGTATATGAGCTACTAGTAGAATATACAAAACGCTAACTATTGTCGGAAATAAAGTAGACAGAAAGTAAATACAAAAGAGAGACTTCGGGTGCTGCAAAAAGGACTCGAAAGGCAGCTTACCACTAAGTCTCGAAGTATCAGTAGTGCATGTCGGGATGAATATCAGATGCACCTGCCTCAGATTCTGCACTGTTAGTGTAGAAGTATAGCGTGAGTGCATAAACAACATGTACCCATTAAGTATCCAGTCTAACCTCGAAGAAGTAGTGACGAGGGGTCAACATCGACACTTATTATGGGCCAACAAATAAAATATAGAAATTCTAAATAAGCATGGATTATGTAAATAATAATAATAACAACTCAATAACAAGCAGTGAATAAATAATTCTTCAACTAAAAGTAACTTCCAAATCATTTCTGCATAACATAATATCAAGTGGACTTAAGCTCTGAATATTATCACGCACGATTTATGTTGAGGTCGTACGGCCCGCTCCCAATAATATATTGTGTGCATTGTCGAGGGTCGAACGACTCAAACCATAGAGTATCTATTAACCTACTGAGGTGAACGGCCTGCTCCCATAAGAGTAGAGGAATTTACCTCGCTCGCGAAAATACTTGTGACGACAGTGGACATGGATTTCTCAAAGTTATTATATAATTCTTCAATTCTTTCCAAAAATAAGAAGCCTAAATTGGAGACCTTAAATCTTAATATCCTTCATCTCAGCTCTTTTTAAGACAATTAATATGTATAATTAACATAGCAGTGCAAACAAGGCATGATGTAAATCTAAAACTACTCGGATGTCACATGATATGTATAGCTACGCACAGATTCTCATCACCTAGTGCATACGTAGCTCCCCACACAAGTAATTCACAACAATATACACCTAATGGGATGAGTTCCCTCTTACAAGGTTAGGTAAAAGACTTACCCCGTTCTCAAGCTCACTTCCGGTCCACAAATACGCTTCTGCGAACGAAGCTCCGCTTTTGCGGACTCTGATCCCTGCTCCTCTTTCTGCTTCTGCAAACCAGGCACCGCACCTACGGGCCTACTCCTGCGGAATTCCCACTACAGGTGCGAACGCACCAGATGTCAGGCACTAGCAGCCATCTCCCAATAGGAAACCAAGCTCTGTCGACCCCCCGAATCCTGTACGGGGGGCCCGAGGCCTCGACCAAATATACCAACAAATTCGTAAACATAATATGGACTCGCTCACCCTCGAAACGCAGATAACAACATTAGAACTAAGAATCATAATCCAAAACTAATGGAATCTACTTATGAACTTCAAGTTCTTCCAACTTACTCCGAACGCGCCGAATCATATTTAAACTACTCGGAATGACACCAAATTTTACGTGCAAGTCCTAAATCACCATACAGAACTATTCTAGGCTCGGAATCCCAGACGGACCTCGATAACACCAAAACCTACTTCAAATCAAATTTAAAGAACTTTAAAACCTTCAATGTGCCAACTTTCAATATTAAGTGTCGAAACGCTCTCAGGTCATTTAAAATCCGATCCGAACATACGCCTAAATCCAAAATTATCATACGAATCTATTAGAACCGCCAAATCCTGGTTCCAAGGTCGTTTACTCAAAATGTTGACTCAAGTCAAACTTATCCCTTTTTAGCCAACATTAAGGAACTAAGTGTTCCGATTTCAACTCGAACCCTTCCAAACCCGAACTAACTATCCCTGCAAGTCATAAATAGTAAAAGCATATACGGAGAATCTAATTTAGGAGAACAGGGATCTAGAAAGCGAAACGACTGCTCAGGTCGTTACAAATACAGGAGGCAAAATATGTTTAGCATTAGAAAATTATATCTAAACACTATCATCAAAGCAACACATATTTTCATTTGAGAACTATGCCTTCTTTTGGTTTCGTACCTTTGTTACCAACAGTAGATGGCTCGTGTATCGTAAGAGTTCTTTGCTTACGCAATTTAGCCCCAGCTTTGAGCAATGACTCTTCTTCAGTGTAATCAATCAATACGTGATGTTTTTTTTGCTTCAAGCTCTTTTAATCGTCGCGGTGACATAAGCGACTCTTTTTATCAACTGGTAACTGTTTGTACAAGTCACGTCTCCTAAACTTGATTTTAGACATTATTTTTGCAGAGTATCGGTACTTCTTTTTTGGTGGGCAGCTAGTTGACGCTTTGGTATTATTTTCTATCGACATCTGCAATTTGAGCAATTTAAATAAAAAGGTTACTAATCTTTCAGAAGAAACCCACAACAATCTTATCATACTATAATGCTTACCTTCCAATGCATTAATAGTCAAGGTTAAGAAAACAAAATCAAGACTTACTTTAAATCATTTTATTGTTATGAAACTTCCTGATCCTTATTTCATATTCAGCAATCTCCAAAAACTACTAATCTTGCCCATTTGAATTCTATTTCATATAATTTTGCTATTAGTTTTCGAAAAGCTAAAAATTTGCAAAGTATTTTGTTTTTCTTTTTGAAAAGAAGATTATCATACCAAGGAAATTCCAGCCTATTTGGAATATACATAATTCTTTCTATGTTGGCATACTTACTCTGTAACTAAGAAGATAGAAGATATTACAAATATTATAACATGATAGACACAACGGGGAGATATGGTTACTTATTTCCTACCAGAGAATAAAGGATAATGTTCTATTGCACAATTCACTAACTCAGTAACTTCGTATCGAATTTAAGACAGTGGAATATGCGTTGGATTGAAGAGGCAATTTTTGACCTTTGACGAATGCATTTCAACTTAGAATTTAGATCAATATATTCATATGGTCGTTCATTGGTATGTCTGATGAAAGTTTCTACATAGCATAGAGGGAGAAAAACAAACAGCTTATGGGCATCGGTAAAGTACTCACATGGGCACAAACAAAGAGACCCGCAGCCATTCGAGAAGAATCTTATCATATGGTGGTGCTTACCTTTGGATGCCTCGACACCCAAAGTTTTACCTTCGGACGTGACTACTTTTTAGGAAAATAAAATAAAGATTTTTTTTTTTGGAAATCTATCCAACACGCTTTTGCAATTTTAGTGATCATATGAGTTTTATTAGAAGTGTACCAATTCAATCTGTACAAATGTAATCAAGTTTGACCATAATACATTCAGGAACCCAAAGAAAGACCCTTCAGTGCTCTATTCAAGAACCAACAGAACCACGAACAATTTTATTCATATATGCCATAAATTTGCACTTGCCCAACAAGTAATGGATTTGCATCTTGAAGAGTTACAGTACTTCCACTACAACTTTGCCATCTAATGTTTTCACTTGTTTACTCAAAGGAAAAATTATGGTCAGAGGCTTATTAATTAAGATCTAATTGATGGAGTGTGTGATTTATTTTTCTTATCTAATTAAATGGTTTGACTTCATCAAGTCATGATTAAACTACAAGCATTTATTGACAAACACATCGTTGGCGCATCTAGCTAGCTAGTCTTTTTTGGTGTACAAAGCATCTAGCATTCACGCATGATCCGAGAAAGAACCTGTCACGACCCAAAATCCCTCCGAATGAGTCGTGATGGCACCTAGTTTCTAAACTAGGTAAGCCTAGCATTTACTGAAATAACATTAGCATTTACTGACTTCAAATTAAATAACTTTCAATAAATCACAATTCCCCAAAACCGGTGGTACAAGTCATAAGCCTTTCTAAGAGTAGTTATATAAAATAAATACAACACTGTTCCAGAACGAAAAGGAATCAATGAAACGTAAATACAAACGAAGGTGACTCTGAGGCCTGCGAACAAAGCAACAGGTTACCGTGAGTCTCCACTGCAACCATCCGCACAGCTACTATCGATAAATACCTGGATCTGTACACAAAAATGTACAAAAGTATAGTATGAGCACACCACGGCGTAGCCCAATAAGTATCAAGACTAACCTTGGTGGGGTAGTGACGAGGAACAGTCAAGACACCTACTGGTCAAATAAAATGAACAAGATATGAAAGCGAAACATCGAGATAAAGATAACGATATAATATCAACAGCGGAGAGAAATCGAAATACAAACAGTAGGAACAATAAAGGGAGAACACGGGTAGTAACCAATGATAACCAAGTAAATCAGATAACCAAATAAATCAGATAACCAAATAAATCAGATAACCAAGTAAATCAACACTGGCATAACAGGAACAGAGACAAGTAAGAATGTATTCAAATAAAGAAGGCAATACCAACTCAATCAATCACATCATGTCTAATGCACAATCCCGACCATCTCAATCATCGGTTTCTCATATCATAATTCCAACTTCCGAACCTTCAGCACACATGGCATCTTGTGCCCCCATAATTTCCATCTCACTTTTAACAACAAAATCCACATGCTATACAATACATAATGTCCGTACAAATGCACTCAAGATGTCCAAGAAGTCTCATTTACCTAATATAAGTAAATTACAATTTCTAAACTAATTAGGAAAGCCAACGAGAAAAGATGAAGTTGTTTCTTTTGAAATTATTTGAGTAAAGAAGGTACCTCTTTCAATTAAAATACAACATCAAATGGATTATTACCTTTAACATGGGAGTTAATAACTTAAAGCTTAGTAGAAATTCCTTTTTTTAAATAAAATACAACTTCGGGCAGATTAAGGGGATATAATTTAGAAATTAATTAAATTAAAGATGTAACGATTATTGAAGTTTGAAGTATTGGAATGTATATATATGAATACGGCGAGGTATTAAAAATATTGTAGGTTCCAACATAAAGGATCATTGCAATAAAGGGATTTAAATAGTTAAAGCACTTGAATTGATAATAACAAATAAACACAGCAACAGAAAGTGCACGGCATCACCCTTCGTGTTTTTACTCTCGTTCTTACCATAAGAATCAATATTCACTTTTATTCTTTCTGGTTGCGGCGTGCAACCCGATCCCAAATCATATAATACCGTTGCGGTGTGCAACCCGATCCCATTTTCCATAATACCGTTGCGGCGTGCAACCCGATCCCATTTCATATAATACCATTGCAGCGTGCAACCCGATCCTATTTCACATAATACCGTTGCGGCGTGCAGCCCAATCCCATTTCACATAATACCGTTGCGGTGTGCAACCCGATCCCATTTCACATAATACCGTTATGGCATGAAACCCGATTCCATTTCATATAATACTGTTGCGGCATGCAACCCGATCCCATTTTACATAATACCGTTAAGGCGTGCAACCCAATCCCATTTCACATAATACCATTGCGGCGTGCAACCCGATCCCATGTCACATAATACCGTTGCGGCGTTCAACCCGACCCCAAATACAATTCAACATCAAGCATAGAAGAATCCTGGCAAGGGAACAAAAATATAACAACAATATCCCGGCAAGGGAGACAATACGTAAACAATAACATCCCGGTAAGGGAATCAACAAGTACATCATAAGGATCACGGAAAAGAAACCAAGAAGCACGATAACCTCAACAAAACAACAAGACATAATAAGCACGTGATACTACAGCTGTAACCACAACAATTGGATATGTAACATATTTGCACGAAGTCATAGAAGAACTCACAATCAAGAAGTATCCAAAACAATAAGGGAGACAATCACTTCAATTAAGGCAATTAAGGGTCACTATAACACATAGGAATTAGAGAAAAGTTAACAACATCATATGAAGCATATAGAGGTAGTTCAAGCAATTATTAAACTCAATCATAACAGGATACTTTCCACATAATGGACATAAGGACCTAAGAACCCTAGGGGCAAATTTCCCACAAATAAATTCAAGCAGGTACTCGTCACCTCGCGTGCACGGACAACAATTAGCATAGAAGACTCAAATCCTAAGGGGAAGTCCCCCACATAAGGTTAGGCAAGATATTTACCTCAATCCGGCCAATTCAATACTCAATTTAGCTTTTTCCTTACCAATTCATCAACACTCGGCTCAATCTAGCCAAAACAACTTGAATACATCAAACAATGCAAGAGAAAACAATTTCAATTAACAAAACTATGATTCTTATACAATTTGCAAGAAGACAACAAAAGTCAACTCCTCGGGCCCGCACCTCGAAACCTAACAAAATTTACAAAAATTGAACACCCATTCCGCTACGAGTTCACCCATACAAAAATTATCTAATTCTAATACCATTTGGCCATTCAAGTTATCATTTTACATTTTTGAAAGATTTCACAATTTTTCCCAAATTTTCCTTTCGATTCTCATGAATTTGATGTTAAATATAAGATATAATCACAAAATATAGTTGAAAATTGATTAGAGACACTTACCCAATGATTTGGAGAAGTTTGGGTGGAGGTTTAGGGTTTGAGAAAATTGAAAAATAGGTGAAAATCTCGTAAAAAACTCACATAACAGGCCTCAGATGTCGCATTTGCGACTCAGGGTTTGCAATTGCAAACCCTCGCAAATTGCGAACAAAGCAGGGCTGGCAGAAGTCGCATTTGCGACAAAAAGCTCGCATTTGCGAACTGGGCATCACAAATGCAATGAAAAAGTTCGCATTTGCGAACACACCAGAGACACGAAAATGAGCATAACTTCCTCATACGATGTCCAAATTAAACAATTCTTTTTTTCTATAGCTCCGTAATTTCGATACAGATCTAATAGTTCAAACAAAACTGAATTTGTATCTCATTTGCTCAATGTGGTATTATTTTTTCTTGAAGAAACGACGATGAAGCATCCAAAAACAAGCGCAACATAGTTTAAACCTATTCGAAACTCATCCAAGCCCTCGGGGCTCCAAACCAAACATGCACGCAAGTCTAAAAACATCAAACGGACTTGCTCGTACGATCAAATCATCAAAATAACATCAAAAACTACGAATTTAACCTCAAAATTTATGATTTTCTCAAGGACACTCAAATTTTTTAATTTTTCAACCGGACGTCCAAATCACGTCAAATCAATTCCGGTTCTCACCAAATTTTACAGATAGGACTTAAATATCATAACAAACTTGTACCGGGATCCGGAACCAAAATACGGGCCGAATCAAAATACGGGCCCAATACCAACGAGTTCAAACATTAATTCATTTCTTTATTTCCTTTAAAAACCAGCACAATAATTTTCTTCAAAAATTATTTTCTAAGGCTAGGGACCTCGGAATTCAATTCAGGCATACGACCAAGTCCCATATTTTACCCGGACCTCCAGGAATCGTCGGGACACCGATTCGGGTTTGTTTACCAAAAATGTTGACCAAAGTCAACTAAAAACAAAATTTTAACTCTAGAAATTACTATATTTTTCATATTTTTACATAAAAGCTTTTCGGTTTCATGCCCGGACTGTGCACGCAAGTCGATACACATAATATGAAGCTACTCATGACCTCAAACTGCCGAACCGGATGCAATTGCTCAAAACGACCAGTTGGGTCGTTACAGAACCGCACCTCAAGGGGGTGTGATGTAAGTAGCCTATCAGCAAATATCAGTGGCAGATTCCATAATTCGAACATGTAGCCTATAGGTCTTTTGGTGTATCTGCATTACTTTTGGTTCATAATACTACCATTAATGGGAGAAATTCAAAAATAGCCAGATTTACAAGTGATCATTCAAAAATAGTCGCGCTTTCAAAAGTAATCGAAATTTAGCCACTTTTCATGTAAAGATAAATCTGAGCGAAAGCACTGTTCAAAACCCGGAAAATACACCAGTATATTATGCTGGAGATCCAACATAAGTATACTTAAACTCCAGCATATTATACTGGAGTTCCAGGATAAGTATACTTGAACTCCAGCATAATATGATGGAGTTCCAGCATAAGTACACTAGAACTCCAGCATAATATACTGGAGTTCCAGCAAAGCATACTGGTCCAGTATAATATACTGGAAGTTCATATACAAGTGCTCGAATCTCAAGTATATTATGCTGGAACTTTCCGTGTGTTGGAGTTCCAGCATAATATGTTGGAAGTTCATACACAGGTGCACCAAACTCCAGTATATTATGCTGGACCGGTCTCTTGCAGCAAAATAGTGATTATTTTTCAATGACTTGTCAAATGCTGGCTATTTTTGAATGACCAGTCCGAAAACTGGTCAGCCCGTGCTATTTTTACTATATTAATATAGGGAAAGTGTCCTAATATACCCCTTACATATTTGTCTTATATGTGCTTCTGCATTAATTTTATATTTTGGAACTTTACAATTGTTAAATGACATGTTTCAATTATTAGAGGTGTCACACTTCCTTTTTACCCTACACCCCGTAAAGGGTATAAATTCAAGGAGTTTTTCCAATTAAAGGACAATCGAAACGGGATTGTTTATTTATTAAAAATCAGAGTCGCCACTTGGGATAATTTATGGTGTCCCAAGTCACCAGTTTAAATCCCGAATCGAGTAAAACTGATTCTATTTACGGTTTGCGAACACAGAAATCCGGTTAAGGAATTCTGTTAACCCGGGGGAAGGTGTTAGGCACTCCCGAGCTCCTGGTTCTAGCATGGTCGCTTTGATCATACTTGGCTTATTAAATTATTTAATTACTCATTTTAGATCCTATGTGCATTTATCTATTAACCGCTTTTAAATCACTTGATTATTCGTAATTAAAGAATTGAGTTACGCGTACGTATACACTTTTCCTTTGGCGCGTCAAAAATCATGTCACGCGAACGTGTCCATAATTAATAACGCTTTGTTTATTTATTTAAGAAAAATTTGGTTGAAGTTGCGCGAGCGCATCCCTCGAGTTACTTTTAGAATTTACAATCATGTGACGCGGACGTGTCCACAATTGCAATGGTATATTAAACATGCCTAAAGCAAACTACGAATGTACAATTATTTATATCTAAACCATAAGAAATTAGTAGAAGGCCATGCATTTAAGAACTTGAACTAACTATGGAAGGCTACTATTATAACTCGTGTAATATGACTCACTTCGAAATCACATTAATAATCCTGTCAATTTATTAAAGGCCACTTGAACTTTTGATTTAATTTCAAACCAAACTACTTTGCAATTTGAAAGTTAAAGGATTATTAGAAGCGGAACCCGCGTTTGATTGTTAAAAGAATTTAGGCTAGCTATGTGCCTAACAACCAATTGCCAATAGTTTGAACATGACATGAGAACGTAATTGGGCTTAACATAAAGCTCAAATCAAAAGAAGAGCCTGCAGCTAAAAGAAAAGTTCAGTAACTAGACTAACGATATTAAGCTTAAGCCATATATGATAAAATAACTCCCATTTACAAACAACCCTACACTCATGCTCAAACAGTTCTGATTTTTCAAATGAATTTGACAGTCCCAAGCTAAAAATAAACAATATACTCATTGGGGGAAATAGGCTCCTGATATCACAGACTTAAATCACAAGTCTGAAGGAAACATCATTCATGCATGCAAATACTGATGACAGGGAGGCAGAATTCAAGTACTGACTTTAACAGGGTAAATACAATCCAGAAATAGCTCTCAAGCGGTTGCATTGAGCTTTGAAGTTTTTCAACAGAACTCCCAGCATCAGACACTTAATGTTTTCACCCCTGTTGCTCACAAGCCAAGCAATAAACTCTGAAGCCATTTGAACCCAGAACATAACAAATAACCATAAAATTAACCTAGAATCAAATGCTACCATACAACTCACGTATTGTTCAACTAAGTCAAATCCATATCTCAACAGCCTAAGGTTAAACACAATGGCAGAAAATCAAAGATTAAACTATGGAAAGATTGAGAAATACTGTGAATCTGGAAGTAACACTATGCAATTCAAAGAAAGACAACTAGATTATAAGCAGAAAATTTGATGTCATGCTTTGCACATCCATTTTCATTTCATACTCCAAACTTGCTTTGCATCTAGCATAGTGCAAGAATATGTACCTGATGGCAGCAATCAAACAAGGAAAAAGGGGTGAGAGAGCTAGAAGAAGCAACAACAACAGAACCAATTTTCAGATAGAAAATGATGTGCAACAGTCCAGAATCCAGTTTCAATCGAGCAATACCCACAGCGGACTTCAAACCAGACTTTTAAAACCCAAATTCAGTCCATTTTTCCCCAGATGAGTCAGAAATTGTTTCAGAAACTGAGAATCTCAGAAATCACAGAAGAATTTCAATGGAACAGTGATTTTTTATGAAATTTTAGCTGTTTTTTGATTTTTCTGAATTATTCTCCCCTTATCTCTGAACTCTACCTTGAATGACAAGGAATAGATGCCTTTATAGGCAAGCAAATAGGGCAGACCCAAGGAGATGCGTTTTTGTCATTCAGTCCCTTTTTAGTTTCCATTTTAGCTTAAACACCCCTGGTTTAAATTCAGATTTTGCAGAGTAGTCCTCTCCCCAGCTTCCTAGAAGCTTCCCAGACAGTTACAAGTATATTCCCTCACTAAGACTACCCAAACTAACCCCCATACCCCTGTTATTTACCTTAAACCCCAAATGAGACATGGGTCAAATTAACCAACGGCTGAATTTACCCCAAGAATCCAAACCAATTTGGACGGGCTTCTTTTTGCCAAATGGACCAAAGACAAACCAAAACCCAGACGAACACTTATCTATTTGAAAAGAAAAATCTGCAGGCCATGATCACGTGCAATGATTTCAAAGCAAATCTACTAACTTACTGATCAATTAATGATGACTAGGTGAGGATTTAACTTAGTTGAAGTAACTTAATTTTAAAATGACTTGGATGGCTAAATAGAAAACAAGATCAGAGAGTTATCCATGCTATTGACACAACGGACTAAAGATATCAGAAAGCAAACTTTCACGAAGAAGAGAAGGACAATGACCGGAAGACCAATCTAAACTCGAGAGATTAGTCGAGTTTCAGCCAGACTGTTATAAGAAGATTAAGCAAAAGAAAATAGGAGGAAGAAGAGAATAAGACAATTAAAAGGAAGAGAAGAAAAGAGCTTACCGATTTAGACTCGAAATTCATCGGAGACAAGATCCCTAACAAAACTAAGGTCGATCATTTGAATCCGCACTTCAGAACTCGAAGAACGGTGCCCTCTGACCATGCATGTACCAGGATTGACGAAAAAGTGGTTTTGAACTTTTGGGGTTGACCTCAGATTCGAGATTCGCGGAGCTCCGGGCCGATTCGAAGGAGAGTAGTTGTGAATTTGGCATGAGGGGATCCTGGGGGTTGTGGGGTGTTAGTTTGGGGTTGAACGGAGGCGGCGCCGCCACCGGAGAGCACAAGGGCGGCGCTAGGGTTTTCTTTCAAAACCATATTCGAGACGTTCTGGGTTGATTCGAGGCAAACGGAGGGGGAATTTGGAATGAGGGGCTCTTGATGGTTATGGGGTGTCATTTTGGGAGTGGTTGGAGGTAGCGCTGCCGGTGGATGGTGGCGGAAAAGGGGGCGGTTCTGTTAGGGTTAGGCTTGGGCTCTCTGAAGACGGGGGTATGGGAACGATGAAATGAGGGGGGTAGGGTGCGTTCGGACATATATATATTGAAACCCCCCTCCTCGTTCTGATCCGTTGGATCAGGCGATATCAACGTCCCAGATCAAGCCTGCTGAAACGGCGTCATATGGTACTGGGGGGGTTTGGACCGGGTTGGACGGTCTAGGCCTGGGTCAAACGGGCGGGTATGGGGAAAATGGCTTTGGGCCTGGGCACTTTTAACTGAAGGCAGCCCAATTCTATCTCTTCAAATTTTTTCCAATTTTCCATTAATTCAATTCATTTTCTTTTAAAAATCTTTTTTCTTTTTTCCCAAAATTAAAATTAAAACCTAAATTAAATCTTAAACCAAATTATCCTACCAAATTAAATTAATTAACCCTAATAATTGCTACTACAAATAATTAAAAATCAAATTAAAGGAAAAACTACCAAAATTCAAAATTAAAATCAAAAGTGCAAAATAAACTATTTTTGTGATTTTTCCCTATTTTTATAAAATAACTAATTTGTCAATTAATCCTAAAATGTAAAATTAAATCCTAAATGCAAATGCAACATATTTTTTGTAATTTTTATTAATTAAATAAAATAAAAATGCACAGACAAATGCCAACAATTACCAGAAAATGTCACGAAAATCCCCAAAATTACAAACACTGAAAGAAATTGTTTTGTTTTGAATTTATGGGAGTAATTCATATAGGGAAAAAATCACGTGCTCACAAGAGGGTATATATAAACCATTTTATTTAACTCAAAGTCAAAAACTTCTTTCCCACCTTATGCTTGCCCAGAAATATAATACTCCTACTCAATTTTGACAAAAAGAAAGGAGAAAATAATCATGTTTTCATTTTTCACACAATTCTTGCTGATTAATTAACATTGACAGTAAGTTCTTTGTTGCCTTTCTCGTTTTCTCTCAATTCACAAGAGCCACCAATGGCAGTGTTACTTGTGAACAACTCGATCTCTTTGTCCCACTTATTTGATACAACAATCAGATAATTGAGGTCGTCGTGCTCCAAATCGTGTTACATAAAGTAGGACACATAAATTAGTAAATAATATCAATTGTTTGACCAAAAATATAGATCTTGGTTCAACCAATTAGATTTAAATAAAGAAAAGTTAATATTTGTTAAAAATAATGTCAAAAAGATAAAATTATCGGTGTCGATACAAAATAACTAGTATATGTTGTCCGAATGGCAATGAATATAAGTAATGATAATAATATTCAATGATCCAAAAAGAAGGAATATGGCATTAAATAGTAATAAATAGCAGTAAAGGAAAATTAAGTAAATAAAATGTGTGAGCCACCCGAAAAGGGATGAGATCAGTGGATATTCTTTCTGACAATGATAAATGATTGATAACTCTTTGAAAACTTAGGTTGTTCTTGGATCCGGTGGGAATGCTAGGCAAGAATCTTAGTAAAAAGGTTATTTTTGTATGCTTGTAATATGACCAGATTCTCTTTATAAAGTCAATGTATTTTTTACAAATGAATACCTCATGTCCCCTATCATTGTGTCTTTTTCTATTTATAGGGAACATGTTCCTAGAAACCCTAATAATATAAGTGTAGAGCATATCCACTAAAATATTCTCTTTAGTGTCCTATCTTGAAACTAGATGTTGTAACTTTGTCAAGAATATTTGACCTCGACCTTGATCTTTGATGACTCCTCGACCTTAATCCTTGATGACTCTTCGACTGCAGCCTTCATTGTTTCTAAACCACTTCAAAACTGAGCATGTATCTATTAGAGTCGCATTGGCGACACATGGCATCATGTGAATGCCCTATTAATGCTAACATGACTTAATCGTATTAGAGATAATTTATGACCCATACAGTTAGTCCCTCTGCTTATTGAGGTCACCCTCGTTGGTGAACTCGATGAACAGATAATTGTCACTTTCGGTCGAACTTATCGAGTAAGCTACAAGAGTCATAATCTTCATTCCGAGCGGGACACGTGGCACTATGTTGGCCGCAAAATTCAAATAACTCTTATTTCCCGGGCAATTTGTTGGAGTATCCATGTCCAAGGAACATAGTGACGTCATGACATCAAACATCATTATGACGCATATTTCTGATGTTTTGCCTCAATTCACGCATGAACTTTGATTGGATCTGTCGTTTCAATTTTGGTGCCAATAATGACGAGTCATTTTTGGGTTTAGTATCATGATCCCTATAAATTGATTTTTTTGGACATGAGTTTGAAGTTTGTTTCTCCTGCCTTTCCAGAGCTTTATCCTTCTTGTCATTCTCTTCTCTAAACTTCCCTCTTCACGATGCTGCCTTATTCCATCTCCATTTTTTTTCCTGCTCATTATTCTTCTAAATTTCTTTGTACCATGTCGGACTTGCCATCAAATGTTGGTGAAATAAGATGTATTCCTCCTCTAGCAGTTGTGTTTCCCCCTCATGGGGAGGTGCTTCCGTCATTGTTGATGACGAAGCATTCCCGTCAGTAGAGGAGATAATCCCCCACAACCCTAAATCTAGGTCCGACCTCACCAAATTTCCTGACGTCGCGCCTAGGGTTTTTCAATCAACGATGAGCCTAAGGAATTGGTGGAACTTAAGGCCAAATTCGGCCTTCCAAACTATGTCAAATTGATACCGGCTGGTAGGGACGTGGTACAGGTTCATCGCCCCGGATACTGCGCTTTATATGCTTATCCTTTCCTCAATGGTTATTCGTTCCCACTTCTTCCATTGGTGGAGCAATTATGTCATCACTACGGTGGTTGTCTTGTCCAGCTTGCGCCGTATGTCTACAAAATTATAAGGATTCTTACCAAATTTGTCAAGCTGGCCGGGGCTTAGCTAACGTTGCAGCATTTGGTTCATCTCTTCACCCCTAGCTTTTATAGAGGGACGATGTTGAATCTTCGCCATCGTTGAGGTAAATGTTTGATGGTGAAGACAGATAATAAGGTATGTCATCAATTTTGCTCAATTTTTTCCACGTTAGGACCAAGGACGTAGTGGCTAACGCTCATGACTTTCCAAAGTCTAGGAATTACACACGTAAGTACTCGTTTCTTTTCTCTTTTTTTTGTTCACATTCTTTTACTTACTTGGAGTTGGTTGAAGGATTTTTTCTTTCTTTGTAGACAACACTCAACCTCCCCTTCTAGTCACGCGCATCTCTGACTGGGTCGAGCAAATCCTCCTCCACGTCGTAGGGATCTGCGATTGGTCGAGCTTCATCAAGAAGTTTAGACCGTCTCTCCCTTCGAGAAGTAGCTTTCCTTATTGGCATGTGGTCATCTCATTTTTCGTTGTACCCTAACTCGTTCTAATTTTTTAAGTTTATTTATTTCTCAAGTAGGGGGTCATCTAGAAGGAGCAGGGCACCGGTGTCATCCTTTCGGAGGAAGGTTGATGCCCCTTCAGTTTCTGCCCCAGTTGTGATTACTGTCGCTTCTGCGCTGACCCTTTCTTCGACCGTCGTAGTCCAAGAACATGCCTCTGTTCCATCCTCTACTTTTGCTCCTCAACATCTTTACCAATTAATGAGGACGATGATATCTCTCTTGATGACGGTAGTCTGATTCCTCGTAAGAGGAGAGCTATGGATGCAGGAGGATATAGGCCAGTAGCCGTCGACTTGGAAGAATATGACTTTGTTTTTTGGGAGAGACCACGGTGTATGTTGGATAGAGCCTCGAGGAGAGTTCTGAGGTCCTACACTTTGAGAAGATAAACACGAGTGCATCACTGTGTCTCGTGGGGGAGACGGTCTAGGGCGGGATTCACAATGACGGCATTGCACTTCCGAGGCAAGAGGAGGCCTCATCTTCTAGGGTCGCAATATATGTCCCCTCCGCGACTAACAACAAAGAGAAGGCCGTTACTAAGGAGGACATTGGATCTGACTCCGACATGAACACGGATGAGTTAAGGATGATCGATGAGGGACTCACTTAACTCGAAGTGAGGTTGGAAGGAGGCTCCAAGACTATTGTGATCCCAATGGATCATAACTTTCTTGTAGATACCGAGGAAATAGTTCCTGCCCTCGGTTCTCTTTGTTCCGAAATTGAGGGTACGACCCTCGAGATGATAAACAACAGTACTCTGTCAAATAACATTGCCAGTCTTGCTCTACGGGTAAGTTAGACTATTCGTTTGTTCTTTTCCTTATCCGGGAGAAGAGGCATAAAGACATTTATGTGAAGTTGAAGGAGAAGTATACAAGGTGCCTTGAGAAGTACCGAGAGCTTTGGTGTCGGCTTCGCAAAGGCAGCAACGTGCGGGTCCTGAGGGAGGATTTGAATAAAAGGGACGAGGAGTTGATGCAGGTCGTGGAGAAATGCAGCATCCTTGAGGAGCAAATATGATGATCTTGAGCTCAGCAGAGGCGTAGAAGCCCAATGCGGTGATCTCCAAGCCCAAGTTATCCTGTTGCGAGGCCAACTTGAAGAGTGCCAATTTAAGGCGGGTGATCTTAGTGGCGAGATCGCCGAGAAATAGGAGGAGCTTGATAAGGCAGAGTCTGCACGGTCAGAGGTTCAGAGGAGGGTGGAGTTCCTTGAAGTGGAGAATTGAACCCTTTGTTTTGAGCGAGAAAATGACTTGTCGACGACGAGGCTTAAAGAAGAACGGCTTGATGAAAGGATTGGAGAGTCAGAGAAAGAGACCTCCGATCTTTATGATCAAGTTGCTTCTCTGGATGTCGAGAAGGCCAAACTACTTGCATGGCCTTCTTCATCTTCGGCTTCTGGCTTCCCAACATTCCTTATAAGTTGTATGAAGAGTGTATTCACGCCGAGGCCCGATTGGATGTTCTTTATGATTTGCATATGGTGGGTTCCATTCCTACCATGGACTTTGAGGATGCTCGGGTCAAGGCTCGCAAGGTTCGGGTTGATTGTGGCTATGACCCGACTACGCCTCGTCCTGGTGAAGAAGATGAGGACGGTGAGGATGTTGTAGATCTCATTGAGGATGAGGCTTGGTATGAATCTATATAGCCTCCAGGCGAGGATGGAGAGGGCATTGAAGGTCAGGCCGATGAGGATGTCATGGGTCATGATGGTAATGGCCAGCAATAGTTTTTTGTTTTTTCTATCATTTTTGTGTATTTTTGCTGGCGTCTTCAAGAGCCTTTGTAATAAACCTTTGTTTATAAATATCAAAGTTGGTTTTTTCTTTCATATGTGCCTTTATTATTTGCTGTGGTTTGTTCCTTCATACATTTGTCATTGTCTTTGTAAATATCAGTGTCTTTGGGTCGAATAGCTATGGGCCAAATTTCCCCTTTGCCCGCATAGGTCGAGTATGTATACGAACCGATCGGTTAGGTTTGAACTTGGTCAAACTTAGCTTTTTGCTTGGTTAAGTTTAACTTTCTATTGAAATGTGGTCGAGGGCCTATAGGTGTTATTCAAACTTAGTCAAATTTTTACCTCTTTAAATCGCGGTTGAAGGCCGGTAGGTGTTAGTCGAACTTGGTCAAATTTTAACCTTTTTAAATTGCGGCCGAAGGCCGGTAGGTGTTATTTGAACTTGGTCGAATTTTAACCTATCGTTAGGGTGTGGCCGAGGACCGATGTCTGTCATTCGTACTTGGTCGAATTATAGCCTCTTCAAAATTGAGGCCAAGGGCCGATTGGTTTCATTCGAACTTGGTCGAACTTACCCTTTCATTAGTGTATGACCGATGGCCGATAGGTGTGGGGATTAACTTAACCTTTGTTTAGTGTGCGGTCAAGGGCCTATAGGCATTGTTCGAGCTAGGTCGAAATTAACCTTTTTTTAGTGTGCGGTCGAGGGCCACTAAGTGTTGTGCGAGCTGGGTCGAACTTAGCCTTTGTTTATTGCAGATGAGTGCCAATAGGTATTGTTCGAGCTGGGTCGAACTTAACCTTTTTTTATTGCTGCCGAGGGCTGATAGGCATTTTTGATAAACGTAAGTTTCTTATTACTTTAACGTTGTTGCTCTGATCACATGATCGGAGAAAGTCACAAATTTTGGGTATTGGATGATGTTCCATTCGCAGTCCCGTTCTATCTAGTCCCTTCATTACCTGGCACGCCAGAGAAATAGTCCCTCCTTCGCATACTTCGACTTGAAGTGTCCCCTTTATCGCCTCGTTAAAAGCCTCCTTGAGAAACCCCTAATGGGACAAAACTCAAGTGAGAGAAAAAAGTATGCCTTGGGGACACTTCTTCCCTTAGAAGTTGAAGTATTTAAGGTGGTCAATGTTCCAATTGTTCGGCAGTTGCTTTCCTTCCATTGTCTCTAATTGGAATGAACCCTTGTTTGCTTTGGCTGCAATTTTGTACGGGTCGCCCCAGTTTGTTCCCAGCTTGCTTTCTTATGGGTCTTTGCTCGCTTGAATTTTGACTTTGAGTACGTAGTCTCCGGCTTTGAGTGGCCGGATCTTAGCTTTCTTGTTGTAATAACGTTCTGCTTGCTTCTTTTGGGAGACCATCCTTATTTACACCATATCTCTTCATTCATCGATTTTATTGAGTTCTTTCCTTCTTCTCTCATCATTGCTAGTACCGCTTTCCTGGGAGTACCTTGGGCTAGGTTCTCCAACTTTAACTGGTATGACTGCCTCCATACTATAAACCAAAGTGTAGGGCGTCTCTCCTCTGCTCGTTTTCGGGGTAGTTCTATACGCCCATAATACTTCTGGAAGTATCTCCGGCCATAGTCCCTTAGCGTCTTCGAGCTTTTTCTTCATGATGTTTAATATGAACTTGTTGGAGGATTCTGCATGTCCGTTACCCGCTAGGTGATACGAGTTTGAAATTATCCTCTTAATATGCCATTTCTCGAAGAATTTAGCAGTTTTCTTTCCCTTGAACTTGGTTTGTGTTGTCGCAACTGATCTCCTTGGATAGGCGGAATCGGATGATGATGTTCCCCATATAAAGATGATTACCTCTTGTTCGTGTATTAGGTTGAACGCTCATACTTCCATCTATTTAGAGAAATAGCCAGTTAAAACCAAAAGGAATTGTACATTACCTCGCCCTGATGGGAGAGGGCCCATGCTATCCATTCCCCACTTGATGAACGGTCATGGAAAGGTGACTAAGTGTAGGTGTTCGCCTGCTTGGTGAATCATTGAGGCGTACTTCTGACATTGTTCGTATTTCTTTACAAATAATGAAGCGTCCTTTTTCATGGTGGGTCAATAGTATCCGGCCCGTATGAGGCACCTGTCGTGTGCTAGATTGTCGGAGTGAGCACCACAATGGCCTTCACAGATTTATTTGAGGACACGATGGGTTTGGTTTGGGCCCAATAATCTTGCCAGAGAGCCGACGTATGTCCTCTTGTACAGGTTGCTATGGAGGAGATTGTATCTGGCTGTTTGCGTTCTTAATTTTTTGGCTTCCTTTTTGTCATTTGGAAGTGTGTCGTCTTGCAAATAAGCGATAATATGATTGCGCCAATCCCAAGTTAAGCTTACATATTTTACCTCAATCTGGTCTAGTGAGGAGTTGAGGATGTGGACTACACTTTTATCCCCGGTCGTGATGCATTTGGTAGTTGCGGCCAATTTGGCAAGGCTGTCTACTTTAGCATTCTGCGCACACAGGATCTGGTCGAGTTGGCAATCGTCGAACTCGAGCAGCGGCTTACAGATCTCGGTCTGATATTTTTGCAACTTTTGTTCATTGATTTGGAAAGTCCATGTGACTTGGTTGACTAAGAGTTGGGAATCACAATGGAGTTTCAACCGCTTTGCCCTATACTTGAGTGCTAACTTTTGAAGTGAGCTTGGCAAATGGAAGGTAGAGGAGGAAGAGTTTGAAATCTACCATGACCTACATGATATAACAAGAGTCCTTGATGAGTAAAGTCAATTCTTGAAGCTCATATGTCACATTAGAACTATATGTGCATGCATATTTGACTTGTCGCCTTGTTGATAATGCATAAGTAATGTGGGTAATTGTTGGTCCCAACTGAAAATGAATGACTCACCATTGACTTGCTGAAATGACCTTTCACTTTGAGGATGTGGGAACTAATCTATTTGCTTGAGGACAAGCAAAGACTTAAGTTTAGGGGAGTTGATAAGTGTAGATTTTGACCACTTATTAGTACCTTTTTACTTTTATTTTAGTTCGAATGTATTGATTTATGTCCCCAAAACTAATGAAAGTGTGCAAATTACAAGAATGTTGGAGATTTGAGCTAAAATGAAGAAATCCAACTCAAAAAGGAGTGTTCCAAACCACAACGCGAGAAAGGGTGCAACATACTAGAAGTGCGGTCTGCAAAAGTATTTTTGTGACCGCAGAAGCAAGTGCAGACCGCAGAATTCTCTCTACGGCTGTAGAACTGATAAAGAAGCTCAGTAGTACTTGAAAGCAGAAGTGTCGAGCGCACACAATTTGTACGGCCGCGGAACATGATTTGCACTGACAAGAATTCAAAAAGTTCATAGAGTGCGCAAATGACCAAGACTGAAGCCTTGCCTAAAGTGGGGCCGCAGAAGCTGAATTGCAGTCGCAGACTAATTTGTGCAGCTGCAGAATCCAATCTCCTGTAAAATCATGCAATGTGCAGACCCCACATGGAATTGTGCGGCTGCAAAACCTCCTAAGAGGCATTTTTATCAGTGAATTTTAGGCCACTATAAATAGATGAAAATTATATTTTTAGGTCAAGTTTTGAAGTTCTAGCAACTGTAGTCGTTGTAGTTTTCCATTTTAGGAAATTTGTGATCGTTTTGGGATAAAAATATCATAGTTTATCATTTTAATTTTATAATATGGGTTTAATTAGTATTTCTCCTTTATTTTCTTTATTTTCTACTAAGAGTAGCTAGTTAAGGATTTGACTAGCCTAATTAAAGGGTTTGAACTAGAGATGGGGAAAATCTGATCTGACTCATATCAACTAGTTAGCTTGATACCCATTTGGGCTTGAGGAAGCCAAATTAGGCAAAAATCACTCTATGACCGAGAGGTATTGAGTGGGTAACTTAGAGTTGAGAGTTATAATATACCCCGATCAATAAAACAAGTGTTAAAGTACTTAACCCATTAGGCGAACACCTAGGTAAAGGTTACATTCCTAGGCCTTTTTACCCATTTGATAAAAACAACAAAAACGATTGCTTGTTTCCTAGTTTCTGGTCATTAATTTATAATTGTTAGTGTTAATTTAGAAGTAGAAAGCAAAATTCCTTGTTTGGAAGTGCAATTGAGTTATTTCATTTGCTCTCATCAAATGTAAACCTTAACTCCCATATTAAACTCCCTATAGAAATCAACCCGATTCTTGTTAGGTACTATTCTTCCAACGACCATTTTTACTCACTATTGAGTGCAGATTGGACGTGGATCTGTCCCGGTGATGGATAATGCATGCTCCACTTCCATCGTCTACCATGATATGTTTGACATCGATATCTAAAATGCACAAAGTAATGACGATAGCATTATTATGAGGGAAAGTCAAATCGTCGGCATCTGACTCGTCGAAGATGATACTTTCTTCGAGTCTGTCATACCATTCACGGATGATAGATCATTTGAGTTTGTGAGTGATAGTGAATTTAACATTGTTGATGGAGGCGTTGTCGCTGCCGTCGATAATCATGTTGATAATACGAGCTGGTGACAACAACTTTGTCGGGACTTAATGTTCGCGTCCTCTGGCAAAGTTATTTCTCCCCTTACCGCTCAACAATTCTTTGAAGTGTCCCTGCCGCAACATGTTTACAACAGGGGATTTTGTTTTCTACTTCTAAATTAGAAACATGCAATTTTTTTTTTGTTCTGCGCTCCTAGTGGAATTCGCCTAGGGCATCGAATTTTCTGGTACTCGGATCGGATCTCATCTTTGGCGGCCACTTCATCTTCGTTCCGGGTTTCTCCGGGGCATAGACTATTTCTGTAGGTGATACCAAAAAATAATGAATAGATAATAAGGGGGCATACCTCTCTCGTTCCGCTGAGTCCCCATTCTTGGCCTAGAGGGGCCTTCTTTATGGTGGAGAAAAGGTGGGGTGAGGGCCTTGATGTATGGCTGGTGTCATTCCCTATCGGTCTATGAGACTGGGTGATCTCTCCTGATGTTGTCTCTTCGTTTCTTTCTGGACTCGGCTAGTACCGAGATGAGCTGATGAGTTGGTCAACTGAGGTCGTTCTCATCTGCTGGGACTCCAACATAGTAAGCATTATGGATCTCGTCCCAAGTGGTTGTAGGGCATTTCATCAATCGGCTCAGTAGTTTTCTAGTCGCTCTCGAACCATCTCTGCTTAACCCATTTTGAAAAGTCGCGACCACCCTTCCCTCAGACACATTTGGTAGGGTCATCCTAACCCTATTGAATTAGGCGAGGAAGTCCCTCAGTCCTTCTCTTAAGGATTGATTGATGGCGAATATGTCGTTTAACTCTTGTCTCAACTTTCCTTGGTCCGGCATGCGCCGTTACGAACTTACCAGCCATTTCCTCGAAGGTTTCTATAGAGCGGGCTGGTAGCTGTGAGCACCATATTAATGCCCCTACCATAAGAGTTTCACCAAATTTCTTCAACAAAATAGAAGACACTTGTTCGTTGGTAAGGTCGTTGTCTTTCACGACGGTGAATTAATGAGTCATGTGGTCTTCGGCCCTGGGCCGGTCTCTATTAGTCTGTGAATGCTTCATTAATGCTAACATGACTTAATCATATTACAGATAATTATTTACCATATAATCATATCTTCAACAAAATAAAAGACACATGTTCCTTGGTAAGGCCGTTGCCTTTCACGACGGTGAATTAATGAGTCATGTGGTCTGGGCAGGTCTCTATTAGTCTTTGAATGCTTCATTAATGCTAACATGGCTTAATCATACTACAGATAATTTTTTACCATATAATATTTTTTTACCATATAATCATATCGTCAATTAATTTAATAAGATTCAATAAACGTTAGCCGTGCGTCTTCTTATACACAATAAATATGGAATCGCTTTCTTGTATCTTAATATTACTCTATACCAAAGATACTGATCAGAATGCAAGACAGTGAAATAGAGCTCTTGTTTATGTCTATTCTCCTACTACTTATAACTCTCTTTCTCTTTTCAATTACTTTCACTTAATGCTAAAACATCCAATGGCCGCACAAATTAAATGATACTTGCCCTTTTCCTTCCGTTTCTTTTCTCTTCCCACTTATCTTATTTTTTTATTTTTAGAGAGAGAGATGCATGGATTATGCATATAATTTTATGTACTTTTTTCATGGCAAGGCTACTATAATTTGTATATATATTGATGTTAAATTCTTATATTATCAGTAAAAAGAATGTGTTAGTGGCTGCGGTAGCTTTGTTATGTTTCTAATTCTTGAGATTATATATCATATAGCACAGCTATATGAGAAATATGTCCATGCTTATCCTCTAATTTTGTGATATAATTTCAATTGTTCATATCACAAACGTGTGTATAACCTGCAAAATAAATTGATGTAACGTGCACGCATGCACGGATAATTATATCAACAAAAGCATAAAAAGCAACGCTCATTTTCAGAGTAAGATTTACGTAAGAAACTAACATATACTTTAACATAAAGAGTGTAGACATTTCAATTTTATTGGATCAACATCGCATATACAATTTTGGCTAAACCTTAAATTAATTCAAGAAATATTACCAAATCATGATTAAGTTTTTAACTTTATTTTGAAGTCCACCTTCATTCGGCTCTTAATCTAGATGGGCTTCACAAGATGGGTCCACTTTATTAGCTCAAGGTACATTAGAATGCCACTTCATCCAAAATATCAGGGAGAAATTCAAAAATAACAAGATTATAAGAGGTAACTGAAAATAGTAACAGTTTTAAAAGTAATCGAAATTTAGCTACTTTTGATGTAAAGATAAATCTGAACGAAAACACTATTTAAAATCCAAAAATATTCCAGCATAATATATTGGAGTTCGAAGTTTTTACATGTGAACTTCCAACATTATATACTGGGGTTCCAGCATAATATAATGGGGTTCCAACATAATATACTGGAGTTCCAGCATAATATGCTGGAAGTTCATACACATGTACTCCAATCTCCAGTATATTATGCTGGAACTTTCCGTGTGTTGGAGTTCCAGCATAATATGCTGGAAGTTCATACACATGTGCTCCAATCTCCAGTATATTATGCTGGAACTTTCCGTATTGCAGCAAAATAGTGACTATTTTTCAATGACTTTACAAACGCTGACTATTTTCAATTATCATTCCGAAAATTGACTAGCCCGTGCTATTTTCGCAAAATATCAAACACATGCCATATTTCAAGTACTGTGGCATAACAAGTTAGAAGGGATAGTTTGGTTGGGGTTTTGAAGTTTTAATCTCCACGTAAAAACCATCATTAATTTATATAATGTTTGATTGCTCTTTTTATTTTATAAAACATACTAGCATAACTTAAGCAAGAATTTATATATTATTTTTATGCAGAAAAGAATGTGAAATAAGAATATGAATACTAGTAATACATGAGAACACTAAAATGGAAAAAATAACCCTTACAATAGTAGAAAACTTTTTATGCTGTTTAAAAGTAAACATATACTTTAACTACACATTGTATACTAATATACAATATAGCCAACTATTCATTCAACCAAACAAAATATCTCCCTACTACAATCCTTACATTACTAATATTTGCATTACAAATCCTTGCATGACTTGTCTTAAACCAAAAGTGAGCTTCTATATTACTGTTTAATTAAATTATTCATGATACTCCAGCACATAAGCGGTCCCGTAGCTCAGTTGGTTAGAGCGTTGGTCTTATGAGCCGAAGGTCGCGGGTTCGAGCCCCGCCGGGACCAAATTTGCCACCGTGCAACTTAAATTTTGGTTCTTTGGTCGTCGCATCTTGAATTTGCGCAGGACCATTAGCTTCTGTAATAGAACAAAGTAATGCACACAAAAGAATTAAAATCAAGAAATTATATACATAAAATATAATGTCTTCGTCATTGCGTTAATTTAAATTTCTTAGAATATGGAATAAAAAAGAGAAACATTTTTTCCGGAAAAGATTTCGCTATTATATGAGTATGAATTATCAACAAAGTCCTCTACTTCATCTCTCGTATTTTTCTATTGATGTTTAGTGCCACTCTTTAGCTCCATTGCACTCCACTATAAGTATATGTGCACACTTCAATTACCAAAACTCATCTCATTTCATGTGGTAAAAGCTATATATTATACTCCATTATTTAAGCTTTTACCAACTTGACATGGAATTGTTCTTTCTGGCTCTCCTCCTTTGCATCTTCGTGATCTTGTTGGTTTCACTCTCCTTTCAACTACTCTACTTCAACAAAAGCTCAGTCTTGGCCGGAACCCTACCTCCGGGCAAGACCGGATGGCCGGTCATCGGAGAAACCCTCGAGTTTCTCTCAACTGGTTGGAAAGGTCACCCTGAAAAATTCATCTTCGATAGAATGTCTAAGTACTCATCTAGCGTCTTTAAAACTCATCTTTTAATGGAAAAATCAGCAGTCTTTTGTGGTGCTACCGGTAACAAATTCTTGTTTTCTAATGAAAACAAACTTGTACAAGTATGGTGGCCTAATTCCATCAAAAAAATATTCCCATCTAATTTGACTCAAAACTTTAGTATAAATGAACAAGGCATTAAAATAAGAAGATTGCTTCCAAATTTCTTGAAGCCAGAGGCTCTTCAACGTTACGTTGGGATTATGGATAAAATTGCACAACGCCATTTTGCGACGTGTTGGGAAAATAAAGGCCAAGTACAAGTTTACCCTCTTGCCAAAAGCTATACTTTTTGGCTAGCTTGTCGATTATTTGTGAGCATTGAAGATCCTCAACATGTTGCTGAATTTGCTAAACCCTTTAGTGTTTTGGCTGCTGGATTGATTTCTATCCCCATTGACTTGCCAGGTATTGAAATGTGTGATCATTTCGTCTAAAATTTTAAACTGCTAGCGAAAATACTTTTGTTTATTTAACTATATTTTGTCACGATGCAAGTTCGTGGCATGTATTATCACTAATTGGTCAAACAGACCTCACTAATTTATCCCTTAGGCTACGTCATTATCAAGCCCAAAAACGTTCGTACCATGTGAACTTGTGCTATGCTTTATAAAGCTCTTTACTTTTCTCTTTCATTCTGATATGGATTAGCCTTAGGTGACATTGACTTGCCAGGTATTAAAACGTGTGACTTTCTCACCTAAAAGCTTAATTTATTAGATATAACAATTGTTTTATTGTTTAATTATATCTATCATGATCCACGTTCATAGCACGTATTGTCCACTATGGCCCAACAGACCTCATAGATTTGTCTTGTGGGTTACGCCATTATCGAATCCCAAAGTACGTATACTATATGAACTTGTGTCATGCCTTATAAAGGTATTCAATTTCTCTCCTATTTTTGGAATTCGTTTTAGGTGACATGTGCATCTTTTTCAGTAAATTGTCAGTCTAGAAGCTTGCTAGTCATGCTTGACCCACTCATCAACCCACCCTATATCATGTGTATCACAATATTTTTAACATGTTTAGTTTTTTTCAAGTGCGAGCTTCACTTTTATTTACTTAATTATATTTGAACACAAGGAACGGCATATAATCGTTCGATCAAAGCCTCAAATTTGATAAGAAAGGAGCTATTGAGAATCATAAAGCAAAGGAAGATTGATTTGGCAGAGGGAAAAGCATCGCCAACACAAGATATATTGTCACACATGCTGTTGACAAGTGATGAAAGTGGGAAATTTATTCATGATTTGGAAATAGCTTCTAACATTTTAGGGTTGTTGGTTGGTGGACATGACACTGCTAGCTCTGCTTGCACTTCCATTGTTAAGTTTCTTGCTGAGCTTCCTCAGGTATATGAAGCAGTCTATAATGGTAAGCATTCACTTTAATTATCATTTGATTCTCTTATGCTTCTTTTCTTTCTAATTTTAAAACAGGTATTCATTATTATAATTGGTGTTTCACCATAAAATTTTCAATTTTCACTAGAAGATCAATTTTGAAATATTTCGAAAATTTGAAAAACTCCAAAAAGTTGTTTTTCAAAATTTTCACTCAAATCACTCACAAAAATGCAAAAACAACCCAAAAATATTTATGTCCAAACACAACTCTAATTTTCAAATACAATTTTCACTTGAATCTTTTTTTACTTTTTTGGAATTTTACAATTCTTATGTCCAAACACCCACTTACCATGAATGGTGAGATAGAAATTGGCCGGCAAAACTTAGATTGTATCCCTATAGTCCGGAAGAAATTAAAAAGAGAGGAAAAGATTTATGGTAAAAACTTATCCACACCGAATATTTACATCTAGTAGTGACAAAGTGAATAAAAAATTTATTATTTATCTATGTTATCCACTAAAAATTAGGTTGGATAATGAACTTTTTAAAAACGGGTCAAATTGGATCAGAACCATATTATCCACTTAGAAAATAGATAAAATTTTACGTATGTAAAGACTTTAATTGGGGGTTCCTCAAATTTGGAAGACTAGAAATTCTCTCAAAAGTGATCATATTCAAGAAGTCATGAATACTATGGATATTCATATTATTCAGCTTTTCAACTCGCCCATATGTGACCTGATCCGCCTGTTTACCACCCCTATTTACACCTATCAAAAGCTGTTAACTTGTCTTTTTTCTGTTTTCTTTGCTCTCTTTGTTTGTGTGTGATAAAACAGAGCAAATGGAAATAGCAAAGTCAAAATCAGCAGGAGAATTATTGACGTGGTATGATCTTCGGAAGATGAAATACTCATGGAACGTAGCATGTGAAGTTTTAAGACTTGCGCCACCTCTCCAAGGTGCTTTTAGAGAAGCCATTTCTGATTTAAACTTTAATGGTTTCTCCATTCCCAAAGGATGGAAGGTATAATAATTACTTCATATTCCTTCTAAATTCCTTAATTAACACATTCTTGCACCAATAAAAGCACAAATATTTTCGAAAAATAATTGGCTTCACTAAATAAGGGATCTTTATACAAATAACTAGTTGAATTTACTGTTTACTTTTCTTATCCGATAGACATAGATATACATTGATTTACTACTAAAAAAGGGGTAAAAGTCGTCTATATTTTATAATTATTTTTTTAATTATAATATAATTATTATAATATCACAAAGTGGGACCAAGTATCGGTCGCTACACAAAAAAAGTATTGACTAAGCAAGTCTGACCATTTTGGTCAAAGGATTGACCAGTTTATTGACCGTTATCGGTTGGTATCTTTATCCCGGCCAATAGCGCCAAACTTTACCGACCGCCTTCGGTCGGTATGTAATTAAAAAAATTGCTTTTTGACTATTCCGTCTAACCCGGACAATTTTGCGGTCAGCTTTTTTGACTGACCGATGGCGGTAGGTAGCTTCTGGCAGAGGCAGATTTAGGATTTCTTAAATATGTGTCCACTGAAAAAACAAGAAAAAAAAGTATTAAGTGGGATCGATCCATGTTCCACAGGTAAATAATCCAATAGTCAACCAAGTATGTCATTCAATTTTTTTGGAGCATGAATGCCAACAGATAATATTACACTAATTCTAGAAAACATGTACATAAAACACCTAGTTTGACGATGAGAACATGGGTTCATGTGCCCCACGACTGGGGCTATAAATCCGCCCCTGGCTTCTAGACGGTTTTAAGAGAATTTATAGTAGTGATTATGCATGATTACACACATATTATACATGAATTATGCAGTTGAGTAGACGGCTATTTAGGTTAATTCTTTAATTAATAATGCAGCTATATTGGAGCTCAAACACAACCCACAGAAATCCAGAATGCTTTCCTGAACCTATGAAGTTTGATCCATCAAGATTTGAGGGAAGAGGACCAGCTCCTTATACATTTGTTCCATTTGGAGGAGGTCCAAGAATGTGTCCTGGAAAAGAGTATGCAAGATTAGAAATACTTGTGTTTATGCACCATCTTGTTAAAAGGTTCAAGTGGCAGAAAATTATTCCTAATGAGAAAATCATTGTTGATCCAATGCCTGTTCCTGCCAACGGTTTTCCTGTTAAACTTTACCCGCACCAACCTTAAAGGATTCTTTAATCTGGATTTATAATTTATCAATATTTTTCAGTTTGTCCACATGTTGGCTTGGGATCTATATAACATTCGAGATTAATCATTGTTTCAATTTAAGTAGATTATGTTCTTATTAAGACCTGTTATCTAGCAGAACCTGTGAGCGGTCGCAGTGAACTTTAATTATTAAAAGATCTGGCCAAAGAAGGTGATAACCCCGTAGATTCATTCCCATGGTTCGATCCTTTCCAATAAAATGTGGCATGATAGAATTCTGATCGTTTTTACGCGAGAAAGGGGGACCATAAGTATTCATCTAGCATACAAGTACCGTAAGGGGTGGAGCTAGCCCTTCGGATACGGGTTCGGCTGAACCTTGTAACTTTTCTCCAAACCTTGTAATTTTGTCTTAAAAATTATTGAATTATGTACAAATTATTAATTTAGAACCTAGTAACTTAAAAGAATTAGAATACTAAACTCATCATAAGTTTCAAATTTTGGCTCTACCTTTGATAGCCGTACATAGGGGTGGGCGTTCAGCAGTTTGGATTGAATATGAAACTTTCGGCTTGGATATTCGGTTTTTGGATTAAATAAATGACAATACAAATCCAATCCAAATAAGCACGGATTTGATCGGATTTTTTCAGTCGATTTTGGATTAATCAGTTTGGATATTTTGGATTTTCGGTTGAGCCTATAAATTTTGATGTTTCTTCTTCTTCTTCCAAAAATAAACACCTAAATAATGTATTCATGTTAAAGTACCTAAAAAGTTCATGTTTCTTGATCACACCCAACTATGCCTTATAAAAAGGACAAAGCGGTCGTTGCAAATATATTCCGGTACGGTTAACAAGTCCGGAGTCGAATCCCATAGGAAATTAACATATCAATCACAGCTATTAGACTAACAGAAATTCACGTATTCAATCTTTAGAGATATTTGAGTAACAAATTAGATGTTTATTAACTAAATATTACGTAATAAAATTGCAATAATTAAGAACTAGTTATAAACGGTTTGTAAGCAAGAATGGGAATGGTCTAAGGTTCCGATTTCCCCTCTTGTCGGAATCCTTTCAGCTATATTTGCTATAAATTTGCCTAAGTCTTCTCTATCGATCGTGAGCTCTCTGACTGTCGTAACTCTCTCTCGAGTAATTACAGCAATATACTAGACATATTCTCCGGAATTACGCTAGCTGTCCTTAGTTACAGCTCACTTATATCGCACCCAAGGTTTTGTTATCCCTAATCCCACCTTTAAACCCTTTGTATCGATCCCCCATATACTTTAGGAGTGATGTTGTTCAACAACTACCTAAATATGCACTATCTCCCGAGTAATACATACTAAATAGGCGCAGTTGTTTGAGGGCCCTTCAATCAACAGCAATCACAATATAGTTAAACAAACAGAGAAAATACTATGGCAAATCTATATTAACATAACAAGAAATTCATCCTCCAAGAGGTTCAATCAAAACCCTAGATTAGAAGTTTAGCTATGCATAATCATTTTCACAATCATAACAATAGAATTTACCATCAATGATAAAAACAAGATGAAGAAAGGTAAAAACTCTATGCCGAATCTTCTGCCTTGCTTCTTGCCTGTTCTTGCCTTCAAAATCCCTTCAAAAAACCTCGATATCCTCTTTTTGGGCGAGCTAGGCTTCTTATAGGTCAATGAGAGTTGCCCTAGAAATTACACAATTGACCCTGGATTTTTGGCTCCCGTCAGCCCGTCCGCGGCCGCGGATTGGACCGCGAATTTGACATTTGTTCTCTGCCTTCCATTTTCCTTCTTCTTTTGTGCGCACTCACCTCCGATTGGCCTTACTTGCTCCAAATTAACTCCAAACACTCTTTAATGTCCTCATAGTCAGGAATTGCTCTTGTAAACCACAAAGTTCATAATTAGAGTCATTTGTTGTCATTTAAGATTCATATAACAATAAAGCATAGCTAAGTTGGAGCGTAAACGGTAGCTAAACTACATAAGTATAGCCTACTATCAACACCTCATACTTAAACCATTGTAGACATGTAATTTTTGACCCTCCCCGAGATTTTACACATTTTTAGCATTTAAATATTTAGTTTAAGTCTAATATCGCTATTTTAACTAGTTTGGACCTTTTGGCTGTATTTTATCACAAAAGTAAAAAATTACAAAAATATGTTCTTTTATTTAACTAACTGATATTTTATCTAGTTACTTTTAATTTATCTACTTTTCATAAAAATAAAAATAAAAAATAAATAAAATTAAAAAAAACATACCAAAAATAGTTTTAGTTTTATGTGTATATTTAATTTTAATTAATTGGGGGTGATATGACATTTTTATAAGTACTTTATAATTTTATAAAAGAGGAAGACAAGACTTTTTTTTAGTTAATGAATTTTGGACTTTTAATAAGTCCAATTTTGAAGCAATTTTGTAGAATTTTTGAGCCCAAATTGAATTCTTGCAAGAGGCCCAAGTTAGACAACCCACATTCTAGCCCTACCCTTTTCTTCTTCTCCCTTACCCTCAAAAAACCCTAGAAGACCCAAAAAACAAGAGAACCATCTCCAGTCGTCACCCCACAAGCCAAAGTCGCCGCCCACCTCTCACCAGCCACCCTATTTCCGCTGCACGCCACCTCCTCTCGACACCCTTCACCATCTTTCTTCTTGAACACAACCAACACCCTAAGCCATCAGACTAGCCCTAGAACAGACCCCAGCACCCACTACACCTAAAATCCCTAGAGAACCATCTCCAGCCGTCAATGGACCACCGCAGCGACTAGCCCAGCGACCACCCTCCAGCTAGCAGCAACAGACGTCAAAGGTAGAAAAGAACAGAGATAGAGGGTCGAAAATGAGGCAGAGCATGGACAGAGTCATTGGGGAAATTCGGGACGGAAACTTGGGATGAAAATTGGGTTCCAAAGAAAAGGATTCAGCGGCTCATTTTTATGGTTTTCAATGTTTGTTTAAATTTCAGAAAAAGACAAAAATATGCGTATACATATACGGATATAGACGTTTCAATTTTTTTTTTTATTTGGGTTTTGAGTTTTGGTTTTCAAGTATGAAAATGGAGATCAATTGAGGTTCGGAGTTCGACTCGAGGTGTTTCTGGTCATCAATTTTCATTCTAGCTTCCGGCGCCGCTAAAGTTTTTCGGTCAAGGTCCCGTTCAGTTAATGAATTTTGTGATTCAAAACTTTGAGGTTCATTCTTTCTTCTATCTCACTCTATTTTTGGAATAATTAACGTTTGATTAGTTGTCTAATTTGTTGCTCTCTATGGTATTCTATGTTTTAAATGAGCCAAAGCTAATTTTCTATTCTATTATTTTTCCTTTGTGTTCGATTTCTCTGCTGCAATACTGTATTGACATTTGATGTGAATTCATATACTAATGGAAGAAGATAATGAAAAGAATCGCTTGTTGGTCTATGAAAATTGGGTTTAAATGGAGCTAAAAAGAAAGTGAGCATTGGATTAAAGTCACTGTTTTGTTTTAGTTTTACTTTCCTTCTATTTCACTTTATTTTACCGCTAGCAGCATGTTTTAGGCCATTATCACTCGGGTAGGTAAGCCTTAGGCTTTTATCTTATTCTTATTCGAGGTAAGAGGTCGCTCTCTTTAGTTTATATTCAGGGGAATGCCCCGTAGATTTTGTATATATTTTTATCCCGGGTATGCCCCGTAGCATCATGTATCTGGAGGCCATGACGAACTTTTGTGGAAAAGTATAGTATATATTACTCCCTCTGTTTCATATTAGATGAGGTACTTTCCTTTTTAGTCTATTCCAAAACAAATCACACATTTCTAAATTTAAAAATAATTCAACTTTAAAATCTTCATTTTACCCATTTACCCTTAATGAGAAGCTTTTATAGCCACACAAATGTCATGGCCCCACAAACTTTTTACCTCTTAAGCTTTTAAGACCGCAAGTTTCAAAAGTTTTCTTCTTTTTTCTTAAAATCCATGCCAAGTCAAACTACCTCATCTAATATTAAACGAGGGAGTAGTATTTAGGATTTTACTTTAATTTTTTTATTTTATTTTCTTTTGTTTAATTGGGAACGACTTCGGGCCTCTTGTGTGTTTATTTTCCTTTTTCTGTGTTTTACCTCAATTTGAATATCTTAAAGCCAACTAGATTGACTACGCAATCGTGACTTCTACGGGACTCGGGGAATGCCTAACACCTTCTCCTCGAATCAAATGAACCCTCTTACCCAAATCTCTGGTGCAGACTTAGTTTTGGAGTCCAAAGTGTTTTAAAATGAAAAATTATTTTTAAAAACGGTGACCTGGCACACCGAAATCAATGTCAGGTGACGACTCTGAGAACCTTTTTGAACACAAATTTTAGTCACCTTTCATAATTGAAACCCTTTTTGAGCTTCAAAAATCACTTTTAATATAATTAAAGAGGGTTAATTGAGGTTAAAAAAAGACTTAAACCATTGCTCGTCCCCGAGCAATCAAACCATACTCTACAGAGGCCTACTTCACTAAGCAACTTCTTTAACTCATCACACCAAGAACACATCCTAAGGATTGAGCCCAGTAGTGTAACATCTTCGCCTCAAGAGTTGACTCTCACATGCCGCGCACTACTCCTAACTTACTCTTTTACTCTACGCAGAGGTTAAGACTCATCTTTCCGTCATGAATCAAGTGCCCTCTCATAACAACCGAGAGTAGTTCCACACACAATACAAGTTAACAACACTTAGGAACTCAAGATAGAAAGAATTCACTCACTCTCATAAGGGACATTCATATGCCACAAAAAATGTACCATAGGCTTTCCCGTAGTGTAATACTCCACTAATCGAGCTCATTCAGTCTAGGATCAAGTAGGACTTCATTTGGTTGTAATGTAGGTTGCGGAACGGGTATGATACATTTAGATATAAAAGTGACTACACTTTCCGGAGCACTTTAATACATGCATTTTAACATTTAAGACCCTACTTATGTCAAACCAAACTCCACCTTTTCATCAATATGTATTACCCCATACTTCTTGAATCCCAATTACATCAAGAACCACCACTTATCTATATTTCTTTTTTCTATTTTTTTTAATTCAAGTGGCTCTTACTTTTTCAAAACAGTGCACTGTCGCGCCCCCTTTTTCCTCTCGGAGTCCGAGTTTCGGCATTTTGAGATAACTCCTTTCCTTTTGGAAATTGGGTATGAGATTTAAAGAGTCGCCACCTAACGGATTAAGGTGTGTTAGGGCACCTAAGCAAATAACTCATGAACTAGTTTACATTACCAGATATTGGATAAGGGCTCGAAATTACCTTGAGGGGAAGGTGTTAGGCACATCTAGAGGTCCATAATAGTGGGTCCTGGCCAAACTCAATTTAAGCAAATTAGTCTTATAAGCATATAAACAAACAGATATTACTTAAAACAAGGAGTAAAAGGGGTCCTAGGTTTTTTAGCCTATAGGATCACTTCTGTGCAATACTTGGTAATCATCCCTAAGTTAGGGGTGCTACACATAGCATTAGCGCATAGGTCATCATTTCTTTTTACTACCCAATTACCCTCCCCTTCTTGATTATTACCTAAGCGTTCTAATAACTTCCAGTACGTACCCTATGCGTGAACCATTCTTCCCTTACCTTTGGCCCTAGAGGTGTTTAGGGCCTCTATTTAAGGTGGTTCTAGACTCACCTATGTTGTTTAAAAGGAGAAAATTAATCGACAAACAAAAGTCAAATAGGACTATCACATAAGGAAGCAATTAAGTGGGCTCATGTTAACCTCCACAAATAGACAAACAATTGCACGCTGTTCAAACAAACTACTTTAATTGATTTAAGATCCTACAGGCAGGATATCTAAATGAGCACAAACAGAATATACAGCAGTCTTAAAGCGAGTAGACGGGTACCTATCAGTTTGCCTACTAATTTGGTTAATACTATGAATCTGGGCATATTGCAAACAAGCAATCACAGTTTTAGACCCAGAATTTTAATTAACCTACAGGCTTGCCTAAGTGATAGTCGGGCAGAACCTTATAGACATGGCATCTAAGCTGTAAATCAATTACTAATTATTAATAGGCATATTTTTATCTTTAAATCTTATAGGCATGCTTTCTAAGTGCTGAAACGAGTTTTGAAATTCTATAGGCGTGATTTCTAAATGCAAAACTGATTTTAAACCTTATAGGCATGATATCTAAATGCATAAATAATTTTTTTTTTGAAATCCTATAGGCATGATTTTTAAATGCAGAAACTGATTTTGTAACCTTATATGCATGATATCTAAATGCAAAAACTGATATTTCTTTTGAAATCCTATAGGCATGATTTCTAAATGCAGAAACTGATTTTGAAACCTTATAGGCATGATATTTAAATACAGAAACTGATATTTCCTATAGGCATGATAACTATATACATAATTGATTATCTTATTTCCTATAGGCATGGTATCTAGGTGACTTTAGTTCCTATAGGCAGGATCTCTATTACTCATGTGTAGGCAGAATTCTTTATGCACATTGTCATGAAAATGGTTATTCAAACAGACAAGATCCTATAGACATGGTTACTAATGCATATTGAATTGAAAATACGTGCATCCAGCCATGTTCAGAACAGGGAACATACAAATGATTTAGACAGGGTTTTATATAACTTAGTTTATTAGATATCACTAGGTGGACTCATATAGACATATATTAAACAGAAGCATGCTGGAGTATGAGATAACTAACCAAACAAACATATAACACATGATAGCAGGAACTGAAGCTCGCTGGTCTAGAAAGAAGAAAACAGAAATCAAGGCCAAACATGCTAAAGTAAGCCCATCACATAACCTCGTAGAACAAAGCAAATTAACAGGATTTGAGGCATACTAATCAGGGAGAATGCAAGCAAGAAACACATAGCAAACAGGAACATATCACAGTTGGAAGTACATTAATAATATAATCATATGGAACAACAATAACTTAGGCATAACATGTGAGAACAAGATGATTAGGAATCATGTATCAAATAGGAACATGTTGAGGTCTATAATAAACTGACTACATTGCATATAGAATAGAACATGGCAATAGGAATTGGGACATACTAGTTAAGTGGTACATCTCGTGTTTTCGTATGTTAAATGTTTTGTCTTCGGTTAATTGACGATCATCTTGACGTTAACGCATTTATGTTATTTATAACAAGCAATAAATAAGTGTTATGAAGGATAAAGGGGTACACGAATTAAAGAAAACGAGTTTCGTTGAAAGTGGCCAATTTGGAATAAAATACGGGTCGAGCGATAATACCCTATGATTATGAACTAGTACCATGAAGGTACCATATGACCACGGTAGTATAATGTATAGAGTATAAATATAGCATATTAAAAGTAAATAGAATTTTAAGTAATTTGTGGTAATTTTTAAATTATGGGGTAATTAATTAATTACCGGGTAATAAAACATTACCCAGTTAATTAATAAGCGGACAAAACTTAAGAAACGTAGCACAAGGCCACTAATCAAGAAAGGTGACTAATTATAATATAGGTGTAGATGTCTACCGAAGAATTAAAGTAACATAACCAAGTCATGACTTAAGCTTAAAGTCTTAATAAGGCTTGTACTTGTAAACCTTATCCATGACTTGGTATGTGCCATTATTGGATTATCTTCAGATTTCTAGTTAACTGCTCTATTAAGTGAATGAGCTCCACCCATATTGGCAGTGCCAGTGTCGTAACACTTGGAACAAGAACAACATCCAGAATGTTGCAAAGTTCTCCATTACAACACAAAAGTAGTGACTCAATAGTCCATGCAACACAATTTCATGACAAAAATTACAATTAGAAAAGAGACAAGAAGGAGAGAACGGTACACTACACTGCCAATCACCAACACCGTTGTTCTGTAAAAGCTCCCGACAACATCTTATTCTGTCCTTGGTTTTAAAACCAAAAACGTTAAAGCAGAACCATTTCGTCCAAACAAATTCAAATCCTTAGCCAAAATTTCGATTGAAATTTCAAAGAAGCAACCACAATTACGTTCAAGGATTCGGAAGCAGAAGCTTCATTCCGTTCAAATAATTCCAGGAACAGGTATGTTAAGACCCTCACTTCTTTCTTTTGGTATGGTCAAAATTATACTTAAAAGACAAGCAAACACACAGTTTCCATAAATTACTCTATTCATAGAAATGGTAGGGGTGTCTATATTCTTGATTCCCCATGAGAATTATTATTATTTTCTGTTCATTGGTCTCAGAATAATACGCAGTTGAAAAAGTTTATTCGGAAGAAATATTGAAATTATTATGTATTTTTCATGCTTTCACTCATGTGCATTGACCAATGACCAGATGGCGTTATATACGCGTATATATGTAAATATATGTATATGGGATATGGGAAAAAGTTACGGCGTTATATACGTACCACCACCTGATCAGCTGGTATATGTTGATGATGTTGCCCATAGTGGCCGAGACGATATGATGGGATGCCCTCAGTGGCTTGATGATATTATGTACACTCATACCTATGCATGGCACGACATTTATACGCACGTGCATGACATTATAAACGTTTCAGAATTTACAAAGTTATTCAGATTTAAAGATGTGTTTCTGTATTCCATGTTTCAGCTATGTCTTTTACATACTAATTTTCATGTCTTACATACTCAGTACATTTTTCATACTGACGCCCTATTTCACGGGGTCATACTCGCAGGTAGGCAAGCTGACGGTCCCCTTTCTTAGAATCCCTGATCTGCGAGAGTTGGCATGCTCTACTTGATCCGGAGTTGCTTTTGATTTTGGTACGATGCGTGCTCTACTTGATCCGGAGCTGCTTTTGATTTTGGCATGATACGTTTATATATATAAATAGGAATAACGTGGCTCAGTCCCGTCTTTGTACAATTGTGTTTTCATTAGAGGTCTGTAGACAGTATGTTTAGTTGGGTTGTATGTGGCCTTGTCGGCTTTCAGTTATTGGATGTGTAGTTGTCTATAGTAACCTTGCTGGCTCGCCCACTGTATTCTGCATGTATACGTACATATGCCTTGTTGGCAGATTTTCTTCATGTATGTTATTTTCGTAATTCAACAGATGTTATATAAGTTCATATCCTAGACGCATGCTTAGGGGTGTTTGACAGGTAAGACTCAGGCACCCGTCGCGGCCCATCGGTTTGGGTCATGACATTAAGAGAGCAGTAAACAGGAAACATAAGTGCAAGCATAATCATGTTGAAGTCTAACTACATGGCATATAGAAAAGAACATGATAACAGAAATGGAGGCATACCAGTTAAGGAGATAGCAAACAGGAAGGTGAAGATGAATGAAATCCAAGGGTCTAGCCTTGGCTTTCAGCCGGTTAGACAGTGCAACAAATCAAAGAACTGAAAATGTGTAAGTTTGTGAGTGTGTATCAGTGTGTGCTTGAAAATATCGATGTCTGAGTCTGAGTGTGTGTTCGTGTGTTTTCAAATATCAGAATGGTGAGGTTATATAGCATTCTACATAGTAGAACAAATAAGGTAAAGGAAATTTAGAGTTCACAAATAAGGTAGGCGAATCATTCAACCAGTTAATTAAGGCTATACTCAATCAATTAACAAGATAGTATCCTGAAAGATCCCTTAAATTAGGGAAAATCTCATACGAAATCAATTAACAAACAGAATTAAGATTTAAATAAGGTAAGAAATAAGTCAGAGACCATTTATAGGTTGGTCAGAACAAATCAAGCCCAAAAATCAAGCCAGTAGCATAATTAAGGAACGCAGTACCAATTATAAGTCGCATATAGGAAAAAATAAATAAAAATCTCAGAAAAATACCAATTTTAAAAGAAAAATAAAATTTCAAACCCTAATTAAGCAAGTAAACCAATTAATCCATTTATTTAACAGAGCCAAAAATAAATGGGCAAGATCAGTGAGGTAAATAGCGGAAAACTTTAAGCATGTAGAAGCACAGAGATGAAACATCAAGAAAAGACTCTAGTCAAACAGTAAAGAAGAAAGACCATGGTTGAACCTTTAAATGTTTTAAAACATTTGCAGAAACTTAAAAGATGAAACGCTAGTTCTTAGGGAAAAAGTAAAATTAGAAGATAATATCGGTAAAAATGAAAGAACCTTAAAGAAAAATGATTAAACAAACCCCAAACACTTTAGATCTAAATAGATCTGGACCTATTTGACCAAAAATAGTTAGGTTTGTATAAAAATAAACGAAGGTGTAAAAATCGAGTTTTAGACCGGAGATTTGAAGCCACGAAAATACAAAAGTGATAATACTCACAAACAAACGGTGAATACAGACGGATTCATCAGATGATTTGAGGGATTTGAACCAAGCCTATTCGAATCCCCTTGAAATTCCATCAAACAACAAGGAAGTCGAATAACCAACATAGATAAGAGGTCGGATAGGGCCTAAGATCGAAGAGAAACCCCATAGATCAAAGGGATTCAAGTGACGGCGGACTAGGGTTTGAGAGAGGTTGAGAGAGAAGAGAGGAGGTAGGGATTCAGGGGCGGCGGTGTTTTAGAAAATGGGTAGGGTTTGGGGGGTTGTTTGGTTAATAAAAAAGGAAGTGAATCCTGGACCTTTGATCTTCTGAGATCAATGACTAGGATTTCATCTAGGTTGGGGCGGGTATTCGGAGATTGGGTTATGGGTTATATTTAAGTGGTCTAGGGTAGTTTTGGCTAGGTCCGAAATTAAATAAAAGTTAAAGAAGCTATTTGTTAAACACCCAATTAATTGATAAAATAATTTATAAAAATAGTTAATTAAATGATAAAAATAATTTTTATGGATGAAAATAATTTAAAATAATTACATTATAAAAATACAAAAGGTTATTTTCTTATAAAATAAGGTAATTATGCACACATGGGGTTATTATTGCAAAGTTATTGCAATTATAAACCTAACATGTACATATGACTATTCATGAAATAATTAAAGCTTAGTATAAATATAAATAATAAAATTAAGCAATAAAATTATCATAAAATTGTTTGTGATGCAATTAGTAATTATTTGGATAATAAAATGCTAGAATAAATTACTTAAAATTACAAAAAAATTATGGAAAAATAATGGTTGATTCTCATGTACTATTTTGAAAGTATATATGCATTTTGAAACATATGAGGGAAAAATTGGGTATCAACAGCTGCCCCTCTTTACCGGGGAAGAATGAACGAGTTTTCAAGTAAAGAAATAATGACCAATTTTGACCGAATGGGGTGTTTTGGAAAATAGAGGCCGCACTCTAGTCTCTGAGCTGCCTACATATCCTTGGTTTACAGGAATCAGGCCATGTGTAGTTCTGGACCCAACGGTGAATGAAGCCGATGGAATTGTTATAGGAATGGTAGTATGTTTCGGAAAGGTTCCTTCTTTGGGGAGGATAGTATCAGATGAGTTTATGCTGAGTTATGAATATGATTCTGAAGTGTGGCGGATGTATAATAGGGCAGATATCTAAATGGTCACAGAGTAAAGGCGTGTATTAAATGGCAGAGTGCAAGCGATACGAGCGGAAATCGGAGCGAAGGTTGCTCCTGTTTGAAGAACGGTTACCTACTGGATTTCCTGCAACACTTAAAATACGATGCATGCAAGTATATAGATTATTGCAAGAATTTAAACATGATGCAAATTCCCTTTGGACCATGAAGATTGTCTTTGGACAGTGAAGATGACGTCCTTAGACCATGATGCTCCGGGCCATGAATCATGATATAAGAAATTCGCAGGCCATGGAATGATGTTCTCGGGCCATGAAAATGGTTCCTCTGAACCATGATACCTTTGAATAATGACACACAGTATTGAGAGATCCTCAGGCGATGACATGGTGTCTTCAAGCTATGAGGATGATGCCTTCGGACTATGACGCCTTTGGACAAGTCGGCTATACTGCCTATGAAATGGAAAGACATGATACCAAAGGTAATAAAAATGCAATTCTTAGCCTCTCGCAGAGTTTGGGGGCAGAGCTTAGCCCCGAGAGAAGAAGATAATGCAAAGTTTAGAATAGAGAAACGCTTATGCAAGGGGAGACAATGCTTAGTACCATGAGAAGGCAGTGCTTAGCCTTATGTAGATAGGGAGGCAGGGCTTAGCCCCATGCAAGATTTGAGATAGGGCTTAGTCTCATACAAAGAGAAGGCAATGCTTAGCCTTATGCAAATAGGGAGGCAGGGCTTAGCCTCATGCAAGATTTGAGACGGAGCTTAGTCTCATGCAGGGAGAAGGCAGTGCTTAGCCTTATGTAAATAGGGAGGTAGGCCTTAGCCTCATGCAAGATTTGAGACAGGGCTTAGTCTCATGTAAAGAGAAGGCAATGCTTAGCCCTATGCAATATAGAGGCAGGGCTTAGCCTCGTGCAAGATTTGAGACAAGGCTTAGTCTCATGCAAAGAGAAGGCAATGCTTAGCCTTATGCAAATATAGAGGCGGGGCTTAGCCTCGTGCAAGATTTGAGACAAGGATTAGTCTCATGCAAAGAGAAGGCAGTGTTTAGCCTTATGCAAATATGGAGGCAAGGCTTAGCCTCATACAAGATTTGAGACAGGGCTTAGTCTCATGCAGAGAGAAGGCAATGCTTAGCCTTATGCAAGTGTGGAGGCAGGGCTTAGCCTCGTGCAAGTTTTGAGACAAGGCTTAGTTTCATGCAAAGAGAAGGCAATGCTTGGCCTTATGCAAATATGGAGGTGGGGCTTAGCCTCATGCAAGATCTGAGACAAGGATTAGTCTCATGCAAAGAGAAGGCAATGCGTAGCCTTATGCAGTGGTCAAGTAGCAAATAGGAGTAGAATATTTCTTAACTGGAGATATATTTGCATCTGGTGGCATGATTGATAGTGATTTTGATATGTGTATATTTGTGAATACTCCTGTTATGTTCATTGTGCCTGCATCCAAAGAAAAATCATGAGTTTTATAAGGGGAGGTTGGTTCGTGCCCTTGTCTGCTTACTTTGCTTTGCTCTGTTCTGGAGGCCCTGTTTGAGTTATCCTGGGGTAACACCTGGCTGCCATAGAAATAAAGTTTTCGAAAATATGCACTTATTGATGGAATAGAGTTGTTTTAGAAAATATAGTGGTATATAATATCAAGTAAATCATATGAACTAATGACTGTAACACTTTAGAGACATTGCGGCTTCCTTGCACTCCTCAATCTGCCCCAGTTGATCCTTCGGTCGTTTTGCGTGCAACGAAGTTGGATCTACTCCGGAATTTTGAGAATCCTTCTCAAAATTCTGCCCTAATTACTTAACCTACTTCTGACTATCTGACATATGATGGCATTGGCTGGACTTTCTAGTAAAATTCTACCCCAGTTTCTTAGCCAATTTTTGACTTTCTAGCATATGATGGCGTTGCCTGGACGTGCTCCGGAATTTTGAGGGCCCTCCTCAAAATTCTGCCCCAGTTTCTAGTTCTGAGGGAAAATGAAGTTTTTATTAAGATATGACCGAACCCACAGGCCTGCCTATGTATCCCCTCTTAAACGGGAATCAGGTCAAGCGTAGTTTAGTTACATCAGATGAAGGAAAGTAAATAATCTAAACATAGTATCTCTTGACTGCGTCTGAGTTGATTGGTTTTGGCCAAACTTCTCCGTCTATTTCTTCAAGTATGAGTGCTCCTCCTATTAGCACCCAGTGAACTATGTAAGGACCATGCCAGTTGCGTGAAAATTTTCCTTTGGCTTCATCTTGATGTGGGAAGATCCGCTTCAGTACCAACTGCCCCGGTGCGAATTGTCTTGGTTTGATCCTTTTATTGAAAGCTCTGGATATTCTATTCTAATAAAGATGACCGTGACATACTGCATTCATTCTTTTTTCATTTATGAGGGCTAGTTGCTCATAGCGGCTCCTTATCCATTCTGCATGACTGAGTTCGGCTTTTTGTATGATCCTTAAGGAAGGAATTTCTACCTCAGCTGGAATGACAGCTTCGGTACCATAAACTAGTAAATAGGGAGTTGCCCCAGTTGAGGTGCGGACTGTGGTACTGTATCCTCATAGGGAAAATGGTAACTTCTCATGCCATTGTTTGTGATATTCTACCATCTTCTTCAGTATCTTCTTGATGTTTTTGTTGGCAGCTTCCACAGCTCCGTTCATTTGAGGCTTGTATGTTATAAAGTTCTTGTGCTTGATTTTGAAGGTTTCACACATGGCTTTCATTAGATCACTGTTGATATTGGCGGCATTATCAGTAATAATGGACTCGGGAACCCCGAATCGGCAAACAATATGATCCTTGAATCTACAACGACTTTCTTGGTTACAGCTTTGTAAGCTGCAGCCTCTACCCATTTTGTGAAATAGTCGATAGACACTAAAATGAACTTGTGCCCGTTAGAAGCGGTGGGCTCGATTAGACCAGCGACGTCCATTCCCCAGGCAGCAAAAGGCCAAGGTGCACTTGTTTCATTAAGCTTGTTTGGTGGTACCCTTATCATGTCTGCATATACTTGGCATTAGTGGCATTTCTGGACATACCAGATGCAATCCATTTCCATGGTCATCCAAAAATATCCAGCTCTGAGTATCTTCTTGGCTAGAACAAAACCGTTCATATGTGGTCCGCAAGTTCCGGCATGTATCTCCTCAAGCAATCTGGGAGCCTCATTTGCGTCAACATACCTTAACAACCCCAGATCAGGAGTTCTTCTATATGGGGTCCCTCTGTTTTGGAAGAAGTGATTGGACAGCCTCCGTAGTGTGCGTTTCTGAGTATAGTTTGCATGTTCCGGGTATTCTCCTTTTGCTAAGTATTCTTTGATGTCGTGGAACCAAGGTTTTCCATACATTTCTTCTTCAACATGAGCATAGTAAGCCAGTTGATTATGGATTCTCACCGGGATGGGATTGATGAAATTCTTATCTGGATGTTGTATCATTGATAACAAGGTGGCCAGTACGTCTACGAACTCATTTTGAATTCTGGGCACATGTTTAAATTCTATCTTTGTGAATCTCTTCATCAATTCTTGCACATGATACAAGTATGGTAGTATCTTGGTGTTTTTCATAGCCCATTCTCTTTGAACCTAATGTACCAAAAGATCCAAATTTCCAATTACCAGCAACTCTTATATATTCATATCGATGGCTAAATTGAGCCCCATGATGCAAGCCTCGTATTCTTCCATATTGTTGGTGCATGGAAACCTAAGTTTTGTGGATACTAGGTAATGTTGACCTATTTCTGATACCAAAACTGCTCCAATGCCTACTCCTTTGAAGTTTGCGTCCCCATCAAAGAACATTCTCCAACCGTCGTAGGCTTCAGCAATGTCCTCTCCTACAAATGATACTTCTTCATCAGGAAAATACATTTTTAAGGGTTCGTATTCTCCTCCACAGAATTTTCAGGAAGATGATCTGCCAATGCTTGTCCTTTGACCGCCTTCTGAGTTGCATAGACGATATCAAACTCACTTAACAATGCCTGCCACTTGGCTAACTTCCCGATTGGCATGGGCTTCTGAAAGATGTACTATAAAGGGTCCATCTTGGATATGAGGTACGTTGTATATGCACATAAGTAATGCCTCAGTTTTTGAGTTGTCTAGGTCAAAGCACAGCAAGTGCGTTCCACCAGAGAGTATCGTGCTTCATAAGGTGTGAACTTCTTACTCAAGTACTATATGGCTTGTACTTTTCTTCCTGTCTCGGCATGTTGTCCCAAAACACATCCGAAAGCTCCATCTAACACGGATAGATAGAGTAGCAAAGGTCTCCCAGGTTCTGGTGGGACTAGGACTGGCGGTGTATACAAGTATTCCTTGATTTTGTCAAAAGCCTTCTGACAGTCCTCGGTCCAACTAGTTTCAGCATCCTTCCGCAATATTTTGAAGATGGGTTCACATACTACTATGGATTGTGCTATAAAACGGCTGATATAGTTGAGGCATCCCATGAAGCTCATCATGCCTTTTTGCTCTTTGGTGGTGGTTACTCTTGGATAGCCTTAACTTTGTATATGTCCTGCTCGATTCCTCGGGGGCTGACAATGAATCCCAATAGCTTTCCTGCGGGAACCCCGAATGCACATTTTGTGGGGTTCAATTTTAGATTGTACCTCCTTAGCCTGTCAAAGAACTTTCTCAAGTTTGCTATGTGATCCGCGACCCTCTTGGATTTGATGATGACATCGTCAACATAGACCTCTAATTCCTTGTGTATCATATCATGGAAGATGATCATCATGGCTCTCATGTAGGTAGCCCCAGCATTCTTTAGGCCGAATGTCATCATCTTGTAGCAGTACACTCCCTACGGTGTAATGAAAACTATTTTCTCTGTATCTTCTTTGTCCATCCAGATCTGGTGATAACCCGCGAAGCAATCTACAAAGGATTGGAGTTCATGCTTGGCGCAATTGTCGACCAGGATGTGTATATTTGGCAGGGGAAATTGTCATTGGGACTTGCTCTGTTTAAGTACCGATAGTCAACACACACCCTAACTTTTCCATTTTTATTCGAAACCAGTACAATGTTGGCTAACTAGGTAGGGTACTTAACTACCCTGAGGAATTTGGCTTTGATTTGCCTAGTGACTTCCTCCTTGATTTTCAAGCTCATATCTGGTTTAAACATTCTAAGTTTCTGTTTTACCGGCAGACACATTGGATTGGTAGGCAACTTATGAGCCATTATGGATGTGCTCATACCGGTCATGTCATCATATGACCATGCAAAGATATCCTCATATTCCTTCAGGAAATGAATGTACTCTTCCTTCTCTGACGATGATAAGTGAATGCTTATGCGAGTCTCCTTGACGGTTTTGGCGTTTCCCAAATTGGTCATTTCGGTTTCGTCTAGGTTGGACTTAGGTTTGTTCTCAAAGTTCTTAACTTCTCTGAGAATTTCCTCAGGTATTTCATCCTCTTCTCCTGAGTCACTGTCCTTAAATTGCATTGTCTCATTACATGTCACAGTCATTGGTTCATCAGGAAAAGTAATAATAACGCTTTAGAAGAAAAATGTGAAAGATAATAATGAACAATAAATAGTAATGCATTAATTAAATTTGAAAAATATCCAAAACAGGTACGGCTCGAAGACTCAACAATTATTTCGAAAAAAATGTGTCTTTAAAACAAAATACTGAAAATATCTTAAATGCCTGGAGTGGCTATTAAAAACAAGTCAGGCTAATTGCCAAGCTACCCAGGAACTCGGAGGGCCCAGGATGGTATGGCAGTCTAATTCTTGAGAACAGCTCCATTCTCCGGAGTCTGAATTGTGAGGCCTTCTTCCTCCTCCTCCCCAATTATCAAATTGCAATCCATATTCTCGTTGTCTAGGAACAAGTTTCTCAACCCAACCAAAGCTTCTTCCTCTGCAGATCCCCATATTGTATTGGCCTGATGAAAAGTCTGACTTAGGTGTGGTATCGGCTGCTTAAGAGTGTAATAAGGACCACGCCATGGAGGCGACCAATCTGCAGACAAAGTATAGTATTTAGGATAATTTTCTTATTTTATTTTCTTTCGTTTAGGTGGGGACGACCTCGAGCCTCTTGTGTGTTTATTTTCCTTTTTCTGTGTTTTACCTCAATTTGAATATACTAAAGCCAACTAGATCGAGTACGCAATTGTGACTTCTATAGGACTCGGGGAATGCCTAACACATTCTCCCTGAATCAAATGAACCCCCTTACCCAAATCTCTGGTGCAGACTTAGTTTTGGAGTCCAAAGTGTTTTAAAAGGAAAAATTATTTTTAAAAACGGTGACCTGGCACACCGAAATCAATGTCAGGTGGCGACTCTGAAAACCTTTTTGAACACAAATTTTTGTCACTTTTCATAATTGAAACCCTTTTTTTAGCTTCAAAAATCACTTTTAATATAATTTAAGAGGGTTAAGTGAGGTTAAAAAAGGGGTGTGACAACCATTGCTCATCCCCAAGCAATCAAACCATACTCTACAGAGGCTTACTTCACTAAGCAACTTCTCTAACTCATCACACCAAGAACATATCCTAAGGATTGAGCCCAGTAGTGTAACATATTTGCCTTAAGAGTTGACTCTCACATGCCACGCACTACTCCTAACTTACTCACTTACTCTATGCTGAGGTTAAGATAAACCTTTCCGTTACGAATCAAGTGCCCAATAATAACAACCGAGAGTAGTTCCACACATAATACAAGTTAAGAACACTTAGGAACTCAAGATAGAAAGAATTCACTCACTCTCAGAAGGGACATTCATATGCCACAAAAAATGCACCATAGGCTTGCCCGTAGTGTAATACTCCACTAATCGAGCTCATTCAGTCTAGGATCAAGTAGGACTTCATTTGGTTGTAATGTAGGCTGCGGGACGGGTAGGATACATTTAGATATAAGAGTGACTACACCTCCCTGAGCATTTTAATACATACATTTTAACATTTAAGACCCTACTTATGTCAAACCAAACTCCACCTTTTCATCAATGTGTATTACTCCATACTTCTTGAAGCCCAATTACATCAAGAACCCCCATTTATCTATATATTTTTTTCTCTTTTTCTTTTCAATTCAAGTGGATCTTACTTTTTCAAGACAATGCACTGTCGTGCCCCCTTTTTCCTCTCGGAGTCCGGATTTTGGCATTTTGGACAACTCCTTTTCTTTTGGGAATAGGGTATGAGATTTGAAGAGTCGCCACCTAACGGATTAAGGTGCGTTAGGGCACCTAAAGCAAATAACTCATGAACTAGTTTACATTACCAGAGATTGGGTAAGGGCTCGAAATTACCTTGAGGAGAAGGTGTTAGGCACCCCTTGAGGTCCACAATGGTAGGTCCCGGCCAAACTCAATTTAAGCAAATTAGTCTTATAAGCAGATAAACAAACAGATATTACTTAAAACAAGGAGTAAAAAGGGTCCTAGGTTTTTTAGCCTATAGGATCACTTCTGTGCAATACTTGGTAATCGTCCCCAAGTTGGGGTGCTACACATAGCATTAGCGCACAGGTCATCATTTCCTTTTACTACCAAATTACCCTCCCCTTCTTGATTATTACCTAAGTGTTCTAATAACATCCAGTACGTACCTTATGCGTGCACTACCCGTCCCTTACCTATGGCCTTGGAGGTGTTTAAGGCCTCTATTTAAGGTGGTTCTACACTCACCTATGTTGTTTAAAAGGAGAAAACTAAGCGACAAACAAAAGCTGAATAGGACTATCACATAAGGAAGCAATAAAGTGGGCTCATCTTAACCTCCACAAATAGACAAACAAATGCACGCTGTTCAAACAAACAACTTTAAATGATTTTAGGATCCTATAGGTAGGATGTCAAAATGAGCACAAAAACGTATTATACAGTAGTCTTAAAGCGAGTAGACTAGTACCTATCAGTTTACCTACTGATTTGGTTAATACTCTGAATTTGGGCACATCTTAAACAAGCAATCACAGTTTTAGACCCAAAATTTTAATTAACCTCCAGGCTTGCCTAAGTGATAGTCGGGCAGAACCATATAGACATGGCATCTAAGCTATAAATCAACTACTAATTTTTAACAGGTAGATTTTTATTTTTAAATCCTATAGGCGTGCTTTCTAATTGCTGAAACGGGTTTTGAAATCCTATAGACATGATTTCTAAATGCAAAACTGATTTTAAACCTTATAGGCATGATATCTAAATGTAGAAACTGTTTTTTTTTGAAATCCTATAGGCATGATTTCTGAATGCAGAAACTGATTTTGAAACCTTATAGGCATGATATCTAAATGTAAAAACTGATATTTCTTTTGAAATCCTATAGGTATGATTTCTAAATGCAGAAACTGATTTTGAAACCTTATAGGCATGATATCTAAATACAGAAACTGATATTTCCTATAGGCATGATAACTATATACAGAATTGATTGTCTTATTTCCTATAGGCATGGTATCTAGGTGACTTTAGTTCCTATAGACAAGATCTCTATTACTCATGTGTAGGCAGAATTCTTTAAGGACATTGTCGGGAAAATGGTTATTCAAACAGACAAGATCCTATAGACATGGTTACTAATGCATATTAAATTGAAAATACGTGAAAATCTTTTAAATAGGATTTCTAATGTGCAGAATTAAATGTAAAGTCCTATAGCAGGATTTCTAACATGCAGATATGCAGCACAGAGTCAAACCATCATAAAATCATATAGGCAGGATCATAGTACTACATCCGCATAGTGCAATCAAACATAGTTAAGTCCTATAGACAGGATTTCTACCCATTTTTAATAGAGATGTAAGAATAAGCCCCCCCCCCCCCCCACACACACACACAGCTTTTACTAATAACCTCAATATCTGTTTTTACAAATATTATTATTACAGACTAATATGAATGAACTACACAAAGCTATTCATTACATTATAGGGAGCCTTGTTAGGCCCAACATCAATCCTAGAAACCAGGCCTTCAAGAAAGCAAGTCTGATATACATAGGTGACAGGATCCATAACACCTTAAGCCATGCTTCCAGTGTGTCAAAGTTTCCAAAGAGCCTCAAGGACCCCGGGCAATGCTCACACTGGATCTATACATTCAATATAGTATTCATAGAGATTGGATAATCAGCCCCAATGTGTCAGAGTTTACAGGAGTCTCAAGGACCCTAGGTAGTGCTCACAATGGAGGTGGTAGGATCCTAATGGACCAAGAGTAGCAATTTGAAAACCATTAGAAGGTAAAGGGGATAGTTTTACAAAAAAACAGTTTAGTTATAGAAGCAAATAGATTCAGGCTACAAGATTACAAATAGAGTTGTACAAACAGAATCCATACTCAGCACATGATTGAGAAAGATTGGTATTTGTTTAGACTGGATACTTATATTAGTGATCACTAAAGCAAGGGCACTTGGATTAACAGACAGAGTTAGCCACATTACATGCTTGCAATATCCAGCCATGTCCAGAACAGGGAACATATAAATGATTTAGACAGGATTTCATATAATTTAGTTTATTAGCTATCACTAGGTGGACTCATGTAGACATATATTGAACAGACGCATGCTGGAGTATGAAATAACTAACCAAACAAACATATAACACATGATAGCAGGAACTGAATCTCTCTAGTCTAGAAAGAAGTAAATAGAAATCAAAGGCCAGACATTCTAAGGTAAGCCCATCACATAACCTCGTGAAACAAAGCAAATTAACAGGATTTGAGGCATACTAGTCAGGGAGAATGCACGCAGGAAACACATGGGAAACAGGAACATATCACAATTGGAAGTACACTAATCATATAATCACATGGAACAGCAATAACTGAGGCATAACAGGTGAGAACAAGATGATCAGGAATCATGTATCAAACAGGAACATGTTGAGGTCTATAATAGACTGACTACATTGCATATATAATAGAACATGGTAATAGGAATTGAGACATACTAGTTAAGAGAGCAGTAAACAGGAAACAGAAGTGCAAACATAATCATATTGAAGTCTAACTACATGGCATATAGAAGAGAACATGATAACAGAAATGGAGGCATACCAGTTAAGGAGATAGCAAATAGGAAGGTGAAGATGAATGAAATCCAAGGGTCTAGCCTTGGCTTTCAGTCGGCTAAACAGTGCAACAAATCAAAGAACTGAAATTGTGTAAGTTTTTGAGTGTGTATCAGTGTGCGCTTGAAAATATAGATGGTTGAGTCTGGGTGTGTGTTCGTGTGTTTTCAAAAATCAGAATAGTGAGGTTATATAGCATTTAGCAGAGTAGAACAAATAAGGTAAAGAAAATTAAGAGTTCACAAATAAGGTAGGTGAATCATTCAAAGAGTTAATTAAGTTTATACTCAATCAATTAACAAGATAGGATCCGGAAAGACTCTTTAAATTAGGGAAAATCTCATACGAAATCAATTAGCGGACAAAATTGAGGTTTAAATAAGGTAAGAAATAAGTCAAACACCATTTATAGGTTGGTCAGAACAAATCAAGCCCAGAAATCAAGCTAGTAGCATAATTAAGGAAGGCGGTACCAATTATAAGTCACATATAGGAAAGAATAAATAAAAAACTCAGAAAGATACCAATTTTAAAAGAAAAATACAATTTCAAACCCTAATTAAGCAAGTAAACCAATTAATTCGTTTATTTAACAGAGCCAAAAATAAATGGGCAAGATCAGTGAGGTAACTAGCGGAAAACTTTATGCATGTAGAAGCACAGAGATGAAACATCAAACAAAGACTCTAGTCAAACAGTAAAGAGGAAAGACCATGGTTGAACCTTTAAATGTTTTAAAATATTTGCAGAAACTTAAAAGATGAAACCCTAGTTCTTAGAGAAAAAGTGAAATCGGCAGATAATAGCGGTAAAAACGAAAGAACCTTAAATAAAAATGGTTAAACAAACCCCAAACACTTCAGATCTAAAGAGATCTAGACCTATTTGACCAAAAATAGTTAGGTTTTTACAAAAATAAATGAAGGTATAAAAATTGAGTTTTAGACCGGAGATTTGAAGCCACGAAAACACAAAAGTGATAATACTCACAAATAAATGGTGAATACAGATGGATTCATTAAAAGATTTGAGGGATTTGAACCAAGCATGTTCGAATCCCTTTGAGATTCCATCAAACAACAAGGAAGTCGAATAACCAACATAGATAAAAGGCCGGATATGGCCTAAGATTGAAGAGAAACCCCATAGATCAAAGAGGTCCATGTGACGGCGGGCTAGGGTTTGAGAGAGGTTGAGAGAGAAGAGAGGAGGTTGGGATTCAAGGGCGGCGGTGTTTGAGAAAATGGGTAGGGTTTTGGGGTCGTTTGGTTAATAAAAAAGGAAATAAATCCTGGACCGTTGATCTTCTGAGATCAATGGCCAGGATTTCATTCGGGTTGGGGCGGGTATTTGGAGATCGGGTTATGGGTTATATTTAAGTGGGCTAGGGTAGTTTTGCGCTAGGTCCAAAATTAAACAAAAATTAAAGAGGTTATTTGTTGAATACCCAATTAATTGATAAAATAATTTGTAAAAATAGTTAATTAAATGATAAAAATAATTTTATGCATGAAAATAATTTAAAATAATTACTTAATATTATAAAAATATAAAAGGTTATTTTCTTGTAAAATAAGATAATTATGCACACATGGGGCTATTATTGCAAAGTAATTGCAATTATAACTCTAACATGTACATATGACTATTCGTGAAATAATTAAAGCTTAGTATAAATATAAATGATAAAATTAAGCAATAAAATTATCATAAAATCATTTGTTATGCAATTAGTAATTATTTGGATAATAAAATGCTAGAATAAATTACTTAAAATCCCTTTAAAATTATAGAAAAATTATGGAAAAACATTGGTCGATGCTCATGCACTATTTTGAAAGTGTATATAAATTTTGAAACATATGAGAAAAAAATTAGGTATCAACATGCACCTTTCTCCTTATCTCATTAGTTCCACTCAAAAGCCAAATCAACCACTCCACACTTTAACTTTTACAAAGTTCATAATAATGCAAGTGCTCATGAGAGGTTAAAAGGATCAAATAAATGGTCAATTCAAACATATGGGTAAGGCTTATAATGTGGCTGCCAAAAAAACAAGATTACAGGCTCAAAGGGGTTAATTACGATATATGACAATTAGGCGGGTAAAGTATATATATGGCTCAACAAAGAAACTCCTATATCACTTCCAAAACTGAACAAAACTACTATTTCTCTTTGCAAACACACGGGGCAAGTTCTAGGCATCAAATGCAGTGCACAGAATATAACAATCCTCACACACACGTGGCACATGACTCACTCCAGATTGGATCATCGAAACACTCTAGTCAGAGTACTTAAGCCAAGTTAAGAACATACAATTTAAGGCACTTTAACAAGAATCAACAACTGAGCCTAAGCGTCACACTAAAGTATATATTCTCAAGGCATAATGACGTTAAGAGACCCTCCTTCCATATCAGCCCATAGCCCACAAGTACCTAACTAAAAATTAAAAACTAACTAACCCGGTTCAAACAAAAACCCTGGGAAAAGACCCGCCGTCCAAAGAAAAACCAAGGGGTAATTGATACACTATCTACAAAAGAAAAAATATGTATATATATATATATATATATTTACTATGGTATCGACTTAGACCCTCAAGAAACCCGTCGAGTGATATCCGTCGTCGGGACAAGTCGAAAATACAAAATTTTCACACATTCAGACGACTAATCAAAGACCAAAATAAAGCTACGTTCCTATATATATACAACATACAAACGAAGCATCCCCCACCCCACACTTAAAAAGATGTCATGTCCTCATGTCATAAAATAGAAAGTAATGCGAGGCAAAGAAACTTTTCTGGAAGATCAGTCTTGATCAGAGACAGTGTCGGGGTCTAAGTGACACGCCCTCCCCACAACATGCAGCCAGCCCATGATTTTCTTCTTGTATTTAGAATTTTGGGTGGCCAAGGCATCAACTCTAGTCCCTAAGTCTATGATAGTAGTACGCAGCCCTGCCATTTCCTGCTCTAAGGCTACCTGCCGCGTAATCCGATCGACCCCGGACGGTCCCTCGACTTCTTCAACTTACTCATGGGTGGGCGACTCAGCCCCCGCTTCATCCTACTCATCATCTCCCTCCTCAAGTATATCAGAATCATCACTATTAGCACCTCCAAGTGCCACAGGGTCCTTCCCAATAGTCATTTTATCTGCCCGAAACTTTGCTTCTTTCTTCACTTATCCACCCACGCTCAAGTTCTCGGCACCCGTGCTTCCCGGCATAATCTAGTGACTAGGGAAGGGAAGAAAAAACCATACCACCATACTGGACAACGAATGAACATCACTTCGTGAATAATCTTGGCCATGTCAAAATCGTAGCCATTCATGAAACACCAGATCAATGCAGCTCTAGGACCATTCACTTCAAGTGGTGTTGGAAGAACGGAGCAGGCGGCTATTGATGACATACAGCCAACACTTCCCTTCAAAGGTGAGTGTCACCGAATGAAACTTCTTCCCAGGTAGAATCCATACAACATCCTTGCCGGGCACACATATTGTTTCAAAGAACAAATCCCACGTGGTGAATCGTCTGCCATAGGCTTCATAGTAGTCCTCCACCCCAGGGTCCTGCCCGAACATGGACAGTCAGTACGCTCGCCGAATGGCCTCAACAGATGCGTCCACATTTTTCTTTCGCATCATTCAAACACCGTTCACATGTTCTGGAAGGTTTATATAAAACTCCCGCACAACCATCAAATTAGCTTCATCCGGTTTTTCAAAGAAAATATCCAGCCCACACTAGACCAATTCATTGTACATGTTGGGACAGTCATATTGGATAGACCCTATATCCTAGACAGACCCAACCCCTGTGTTGAGTCTCCAAGGCCAAATGTGTATGATGCAAATAGACGTTCCTACTAGGGATCTGGTACATGGCTGAGTTATTCTAAGTGTAAAACCTTAGGTTGATTGTTCTAAACCTGGCTTACCCAAACGGACAGTTTGAGCCGAAGCGGGGGCAACGTACCGGGAGCACGAAAGTCTACCCGGCCTAGTTACTTGTCCCAACTCCGTCTTATTTGGTATGACTTTAACAGAAAGGTGGGTCACGCGCACGTGTACACCATAAATTCAGAAGACTCAGAAAGAAGGGGGTTTCGTAGCAGTTGTATATATTCATAATTCAAATAATATTAAAGCGGTAAAAAAAACATTTAGCATGTTAAGCATAAAAACAGTTGAAAATCATATAGTAAATAAAGCCAATTATTGCAGTTATTTTAAGCTCGAATTCTTTAAACCCTGAACCAGTGGTTCTGGGTTACAACTCTTGTCCCCAGCAGAGTCGCCAGAGCTGTCGCACCTCCTTTTCACCGCGCCTGCGGGGCGCGTGGGGAGTTTTCTCCAATTGAAGGACAGTCGAAACGGGATTTATTTAATTATTTAAGAGTCGCCACCTGGGAATTTCAAGGCGTCCCAAGTCACCAATTTCAATCCCTGGATCGAGGAGAATATGACTCTGTTTATTATTCTGCGAACCAGAAATCCTGAGTAAGGAATTCTGTTAATCCGGAAGAAGGTGTTAGGCACTTCTGAATTCCGTGGTTCTAGCACGGTCGCTTAACTGTTTTTATTACTGGCTTAATTATCTTGATTTTATTAAATATATTGATGTTACATGATTTTTGCTACCGCTTATACTTACTGTGATTGAGGACCCTTCTTTGAATCGAATTACGCGTACGTATATTCGTGTTATAAATTTTTTTTTTTTTTAAAATGCGGAATTGTGTCACGCGTACGTGTACACGATAACTTTTGGTAATATATTTATTAAACAATCATTTTTCGAAATTGTGTCGAATCAAGAATATTTGTTTTTCTTGAATAGTGAACCGTACATCTTGGGTTTTTATGAAATTGATTTAACGCCTTTGGAAAAATCCTTTTATTAAATATTCGCTCGAAATTGCGCGTACGCATAATCCGAATTTTTTCTTTTAAAAATATAATCAGGGTACGCGAACGTATCCCTAATTGCGCAAAATATTTGTAATGATATCGGGGATTTTTCTTCAAATTGTTTATTATATTATGAGAAATCTTCATTTAAGATACCTTTTAATTCTTGAAAAAGAATTCACAATTTATTGAATGTTGCCCGTTGATTATAATTTCCGAATATAAGTTATATTCATTCCAACTATTCAAATTCAAAGGACAGAATAAAAATATTATTAATACTATTTTTAAAACAAATATGACATATATATATATATATGCCAAAGAATAAATTGCATATGAAACTGAAAATGAACGATTCATAAAGGAAGGAAATATTTTCCAAGAATTTTCATTATTTACTTAATGCAAATTCTATTTCTAATTTCCATTGATATAAAGTGTGGCAATTTATACTTGTACATCTCTTTTCAATCTTATATACTTGCTTTTAATCTAATAGGCCTAATTATTTGGTTAATTTATTTTATGAAGGTAGATAGGCATTCGAGTTTATAGGAAAGGAATTATTATACAAGCCAATTCAATAAAATTACCTTACATGCAACCTAGTTGTATGTCGTAAACATTCATAACGTTTTAAACATTGTAACAAGCTATATCATATCACCTTTCGCCAACGTTTATACACACATCTATTATCTTATAAAAATATACCATCAATACCATCTTAACCTTATTTAACAATAGATATCACTACTGTAGTTTTCTTGGTACTTCTACATCACTTCTTACTTAGCTAACAACAAAAATTAAATAATGACCAACATTCATGTCATATTCCCTACTTTGACAATTTAATATGATTAAACTAATGAGATGATGGGCTAACATTATTACAAAGCTTTATACGAACTTTCAAAGTAAGACAATTAGCTCATAGCTATCAAATTGAATTCACTACTAATTAACTAACATGAAACAAAAATGAAATTTAAACTGATGAACTTGGACAAATGGAAAACAGAATTTCAATTCAAGCTTCATTGATGAGTCATGTTGAATCTCTTTCCAACTTAAAATTTAAAAGACATGTACCTGAAAATGAAGGTGGAAGGAGTAAATTTCAGCAGTAGCAGCAGTAACAAATTCAGCAGAATATACCAGTGTTCAACAGATTTGGTCAACAAAACAAGGCCCAAGGAACTTAGAAACACAGTACAAGACTTCTTTAAAAGTTTCAGATTTTAAAACTGAACAATCTGTCTGATTCTAAAACTTTAGAAAAGGAAAACTGAAAAGCTCTTAACTTCAAAAATCAGCCTTAATACTAGTGTCTGATGTAAAAAAAATTATTTCTGATTTCTTTCTTTCCTTCTATCCTATATCTGATTCTGTTCTTCTCAATTTTTCAGATTTCTATTTCTGATTTTTCTCAATGTATCTCTCTCTAAGCTCTCAAGAACTCTGTTTGAAAACTGATCAATCAGATTTTTCTTTCAAAACCTATTATCTCCTCCTAAAATCTCTTAAAGTCTCTCCAACTCTCCTAAAAACTCTGCTCTAAATTCTGAAAAAAAACTCCCCTATCTGTCTGTCCAGCTCCTGTATTTATACAGGGCTGGCTGCACCCTTTTAATGCTGGATGGACCCTTTATCCCTTTAAAAATCAGAAAGTTTTTCCATTAAAACTACTTTTGAATACTTTAAATCTTATTGAGTGCCATTATCCTGGATTTTCAGCAGCCCATTATCCCTTGTTTCCCATTAGTATCTTAAACTATAGCCACTAACATTACATTATAATACACTAGCACTAACACCCTGTTTTTACTGTTTCATTCCCAGAAATGCCCCTGAAATCCTGATGTTATTACTGAAAAATCAGAACCTACTGCAAAACAGATTCTAAAATCTGTATAAACTTAATTATCTTTCTGATTTACAGCTATAACCAATCCTATTAACCTCCTAACACAATTGTATTTGACCAACTTTTGTAAACTTGAATTCAAACTTGACATTACAGCAATATTACACTGAATTCAGAACTAACATCATAACAACATATTACTGAAATTATCATAACAATTCAGACTGGACTTAACATTGAACCAAAATCAAACACACACAGGGTCATGGTCAATATACTGACAATGCCCTGTTCAGAAAACAATACATACACATCATACATTTGAATTTACTGGTTTATTAAACAAGAACTAACTGATTAACAATAACTAATTAACTGGTTATAGTAAAATAATCTATTCAAGACAGGCTGTCTCAGTCAACATTTTCAGAAGCAAGATTCACAATACAACTAATCGACGAACTTAATCGAGTCGATTACACACATTGTAATTAGTCACAACCAACAGAAACAATTCACATTCGGATCAAGTAGATAGGTAGGAAACAGAAATGACAGAATTAATCAAAACAAAAATATAAAAAAATTAACAAGCTATTAATATAGACAACAATACACGTAGAATACACAAAAGAAAAACAGGAAAAATACCTCTGAATCTTCAAACTTCATACGGACTCAAACTTAATTTGGATTCGGACTTTGTTTGAAATCAAACAGACTTTATTCGAAGTATTCTCAGTTGATAATACCTCGATTAAAGTCTCTTAGACCTCAACCCTTTACTCGAATCGGAAAAATTCCAAGATTGGAAATTTTTTAGGGTTTCAGGTTCTTGGATCTTAAATCCGAACATTTCCGGGCAGATTCGAAGGGAACCAAACATGATACAAGGGTGAGGGTAGCCTAGGGGTCATTTGGTGTTAGTTTGAAACGGATCTGAGTTATTCTTGTTTGGTCCGAATCTTCAAAAGAAGATTCGAGAAGTTCAGAACTGATTCGAGCCAAACTAACTTCAGATCCATAACAAGGCATGCTAGGGGGTACTATGGTGTTAACTAGGGGTTGTTTAGTTTAGATCTAAACTCGGCTCGAATCTTCAAATGAAGATTCGAGAACCTTCAGGAAGATTCGAGCCCAACGGATAACATATTTGGATAGAGGAGGTTCAGGGGGTTCTAGGGTGTTATTTTGGTGACCGGCGGCGTTGATGCCGCCGGGTTTCAGGCGGTGGGGAATAGGGGCGGCTAGGGTTGAGGGGGGGGTCTGAGGAAGGTGACGATGAACAGTAGAGAGGGGGGTTTAGTTAGGGGGGCCGGGGTAGGGGTCTGGAACTTATATAGGGGAGGGGTGGATTGATCTTGACCGTTAGATCAATCAGAATGAGTGGCCAGGATTCGTTCATTAAACCAAACGATGTCGTTTGGTTTTAGTTTGGGGAAAGGGTCAGCCCGGGGTTGAAATGGATCGGGTTTGAGTGAGTATTTTAAGACCGTGAGATCAAAATGAATGAACGGTTCAGATCTAGTTGCCCTAAACGTCGTCGTTTTGTTTATGCACGGGCTGAACTGGACCGTTTGATTGCAATGAATCAACGGCTCTGATTGGAAACACCTCATGCGACGTCGTTTAATCTGGTTTGAATTGGACCGGACAGGGGATGTTGGATTGGGCTGTGGGGGGATAAATTGATTTGGGCCTGGATTTTAATCCAGGTCCACATTTTTACAACTTGTATATATTTTTTATTTTCTGATTTTATTAATTAATAAAATCCTAATCAAAAATAAAAACAAAAATTATCATTACAATAATATTAACTATAAAATAATTTTAACTTCACAAAAATATATTAATTACTCTATAACAATTATTTAACACATAGACAAAACATCAATCACATAGTGGAATATTTAGAACAATTGCATATTTTTTTGTGATTTTATTTAAATTATTTTTTAAATGCATAATTAAATCCTATATGTATGCAACATGTATTTTATTTTATTTTCATTTTATTATGACAAAGTAAACATTTACGGACATAACACAAATATTTAACACCACGCAAATTCAAAAATTACACAGTAAAAGAAATTTATTTTATTTTTTGATTTATTTTGGAGTAGTTTTCGTTAAGGCAAAAATCACGTGCTCACAGCTGCCCCTCTTTGTGCGGAAACTCGAAGAATTTTCGTGCAAAGATAAAGTGAGCGGATACGAGCGATTTTTGCCCGTTCGAATACTCCGTGGGAAGCATTTTTTAGAAATATTTGACCGAACCTCTGCTTCAAAGGTTTCCTACATATCCTTGGCTATAAAGGAATCAGGTCAATGTAGTTCGGGAATTTTGGGTAGCTGGGACTACCGTGGGACTGTGATGTTACTGTTGCTTCGTGCTGTTTTTACTGCTTGCTGACCTCCTTATTAAACCTTACTTTAAAGGATATACAAAAAGCTAAACTAGACTATGGTAAATGAATTATAAAAATCTTATCTAGATCATGCCCTTGCGTTTCTTGTTGTCTTGATATCTTGGTGACTCTTGGGAATTTGGCTTATTCCGTATTCCTTTTGGAACTCTTGTTGTTTCGTGTTGGGGATTCTGTTGGACCCCTCTGCTTTATTGATTCTAAGTGTGCTCTTTTTTCATATGAGCGGGCTTTTGATTTCAATACTTCAATTTCAATCCCTCGTTCTTCAGGTGGGTGCTTTGACTGCTTCTTTTCTTTCTTCATTCTCATTCTCCAGGTGGACGCCTGACTTCTTTTTAACTTCTTCATCCTCGTTCTCCAGGTGGACGCCTGACTTCTTTTAATTCTCATCCTCATTCTCCAGGTGGACGCCTGACTTCTTTAATTCTCATCCTCATTATCCAGGTGGACGCCTGACTTCTTCAATTCTCATCCTCATTCTCCAGGTGGACGCCTGACTTCTTTAATTCTCATCCTCATTCTCCAGGTGGATGCCTGACTTCTTCTTTTTCTCATCCTCATTCTCCAGGTGGACGCCTGACTTCTTCTTTTCTCATCCTCATTATCCAGGTGGACGCCTGACTTCTTCAATTCTCATCCTCATTCTCCAGGTGGACGCCTGACTTCTTCAATTCTCATCCTCATTCTCCAGGTGGACGCCTGACTTCTTCAATTCTCATCCTCATTCTCCAGGTGGACGCCTGACTTCTTCAATTCTCATCCTCATTCTCCAGGTGGACGCCTGACTTCTTCAATTCTCATCCTCATTCTCCAGGTGGACGCCTGACTTCTTCAATTCTCATCCTCATTCTCCAGGTGGACGCCTGACTTCTTCAATTCTCATCCTCATTCTCCAGGTGGACGCCTGACTTCTTCAATTCTCATCCTCATTCTCCAGGTGGACGCCTGACTTCTTCAATTCTCATCCTCATTCTCCAGGTGGACGCTTGACTTCTTCAATTCTCATCCTCATTCTCCAGGTGGACGCCTGACTTCTTCAATTCTCATCCTCATTCTCCAGGTGGACGCCTGACTTCTTCAATTCTTCATCCTCATTCTCCAGGTGGACGCCTGACTTCTTTAATTCTCATCCTCATTCTCCAGGTGGACGCCTGACTTCTTTAATTTCTTTATCCTCATTCTCCAGGTGGACGCCTGACTTCTTTTTAACTTCTTCATCCTCATTCTCCAGGTGGACGCCTGACTTCTTTTTAACTTCTTCATCCTCGTTCTCCAGGTGGACGCCTGACTTCTTTTTAACTTCTTCATCCTCGTTCTCCAGGTGGACGCCTGACTTCTTCTTTTCTCATCCTCATTCTCCAGGTGGACGCCTGACTTATTTAATTCTCATCCTCATTCACCAGGTGGATGTCTGACTTCTTCTTTTACTCATCCTCATTCTCCAGGTGGACGCCTGACTTCTTTAATTCTCATCCTCATTCTCCAGGTGGATGTCTGACTTCTTCTTTTTCTCATCCTCATTCTCCAGGTGGACGTCTGACTTCTTCTTTTCTCATCCTCATTATCCAGGCGGACGCCTGACTTCTTCAATTCTCATCCTCATTCTCCAGGTGGACGCCTGACTTCTTCAATTCTCATCCTCATTCTCCAGGTGGACGCCTGACTTCTTCAATTCTCATCCTCATTCTCCAGGTGGGCGCCTGACTTCTTTAATTCTCATCCTCATTCTCCAGGTGGACGCCTGACTTCTTCAATTCTCATCCTCATTCTCCAGGTGGACGCCTGACTTCTTCAATTCTCATCCTCATTCTCCAGAGTGGACGCCTGACTTCTTCAATTCTCATCCTCATTCTCCAGGTGGACGCCTGACTTCTTCAATTCTTCATCCTCATTCTCCAGGTGGACGCCTGACTTCTTCAATTCTCATCCTCATTCTCCAGGTGGACGCCTGATTTCTTTAATTTCTTTATCCTCATTCTCCAGGTGGACGCCTGACTTCTTTTTAACTTCTTCATCCTCATTCTCCAGGTGGACGCCTGACTTCTTTTTAACTTCTTCATCCTCGTTCTCCAGGTGGACGCCTGACTTCTTTTTAACTTCTTCATCCTCGTTCTCCAGGTGGACGCCTGACTTCTTTTTTAACTTCTTCATCCTCGTTCTCCAGATGGACGCCTGACTTCTTCTTTTCTCATCCTCATTCTCGAGGTGGACGCCTGACTTCTTTAATTCTCATCCTCATTCTCCAGGTGGATGCCTGACTTCTTCTTTTTCTCATCCTCATTCTCCAGGTGGACGCCTGACTTCTTCTTTTTCTCATCCTCATTATCCAGGTGGATGCCTGACTTCTTCAATTCTTCATCCTCATTCTCCAGGTGGACGCCTGACTTCTTCAATTCTCATCCTCATTCTCCAGGTGGACGCCTGACTTCTTTAATTTCTTTATCCTCATTCTCCAGGTGGACGCCTGACTTCTTTTTAACTTCTTCATCCTCATTCTCCAGGTGGACGCTTGACTTCTTTTTAACTTCTTCATCCTCGTTCTCCAGGTGGACGCCTGACTTCTTTTTAACTTCTTCATCCTCGTTCTCCAGGTGGACGCCTGACTTCTTTTTAACTTCTTCATCCTCGTTCTCCAGGTGGACGCCTGACTTCTTCTTTTCTCATCCTCAATCTCCAGGTGGACGCCTGACTTCTTCAATTCTCATCCTCATTCTCCAGGTGGACGCCTGACTTCTTCAATTCTCATCCTCATTCTCCAGGTGGGCGCCTGACTTCTTTAATTCTCATCCTCATTCTCCAGGTGGACGCCTGACTTCTTCAATTCTCATCCTCATTCTCCAGGTGGACGCCTGACTTCTTCAATTCTCATCCTCATTCTCCAGGTGGACGCCTGACTTCTTCAATTCTTCATCCTCATTCTCCAGGTGGACGCCTGACTTCTTTAATTCTCATCCTCATTCTCCAGGTGGACGCCTGACTTCTTTAATTCTCATCCTCATTCTCCAGGTGGACGCCTGACTTCTTTAATTCTCATCCTCATTCTCCAGGTGGACGCCTGACTTCTTTTTAACTTCTTCATCCTCATTCTCCAGGTGGACGCCTGACTTCTTTTTAACTTCTTCATCCTCGTTCTCCAGGTGGACGCCTGACTTCTTTTTAACTTCTTCATCCTCGTTCTCCAGGTGGACGCCTGACTTCTTCTTTTCTCATCCTCATTCTCCAGGTGGACGCCTGACTTCTTTAATTCTCATCCTCATTCTCCAGGTGGATGCCTGACTTCTTCTTTTTCTCATCCTCATTCTCCAGGTGGACGCCTGACTTCTTCTTTTCTCATCCTCATTATCCAGGTGGACGCCTGACTTCTTCAATTCTCATCCTCATTCTCCAGGTGGACGCCTGACTTCTTTAATTCTCATCCCCATTCTCCAGGCGGGCGCCTGACTTCTTCAATTCTCATCCTCATTCTCCAGGTGGACGCCTGACTTCTTCAATTCTCATCCTCATTCTCCAGGTGGACGCCTGACTTCTTCAATTCTCATCCTCATTCTCCAGGTGGACGCCTGACTTCTTCAATTCTCATCCTCATTCTCCAGGTGGACGCCTGACTTCTTCAATTCTCATCCTCATTCTCCAGGTGGACGCCTGACTTCTTCAATTCTCATCCTCATTCTCCAAGTGGACGCCTGACTTCTTCAATTCTCATCCTCATTCTCCAGGTGGACGCCTGACTTCTTCAATTCTCATCCTCATTCTCCAGGTGGACGCCTGACTTCTTCAATTCTCATCCTCATTCTCCAGGTGGACGCCTGACTTCTTCAATTCTCATCCTCATTCTCCAGGTGGACGCCTGACTTCTTTAATTCTCATCCTCATTCTCCAGGTGGACGCCTGACTTCTTTAATTTCTTTATCCTCATTCTCCAGATGGACGCCTGACTTCTTTTTAACTTCTTCATCCTCATTCTCCAGGTGGACGCCTGACTTCTTTTTAACTTCTTCATCCTCGTTCTCCAGGTGGACGCCTGACTTCTTTTTAACTTCTGCCTGACTTCTTTTTAACTTCTTCATCCTCGTTCTCCAGGTGGACGCCTGACTTCTTCTTTTCTCATCCTCATTCTCCAGGTGGACGCCTGACTTCTTTAATTCTCATCCTCATTCTCCAGGTGGATGCCTGACTTCTTCTTTTTCTCATCCTCATTCTCCAGGTGGACGTCTGACTTCTTCTTTTCTCATCCTCATTATCCAGGTGGACGCCTGACTTCTTCAATTCTCATCCTCATTCTCCAGGTGGACGCCTGACTTCTTTTTAACTTCTTCATCCTCGTTCTCCAGGTGGACGCCTGACTTCTTCTTTTCTCATCCTCATTCTCCAGGTGGACGCCTGACTTCTTTAATTCTCATCCTCATTCTCCAGGTGGATGCCTGACTTCTTCTTTTTCTCATCCTCATTCTCCAGGTGGACGCCTGACTTCTTCTTTTCTCATCCTCATTATCCAGGTGGACGCCTGACTTCTTCAATTCTTCATCCTCATTCTCCAGGTGGACGCCTGACTTCTTTAATTCTCATACTCATTCTCCAGGTGGACGCCTGACTTCTTTAATTCTCATCCTCATTCTCCAGGTGGACGCCTGACTTCTTTAATTTCTTTATCCTCATTCTCTAGGTGGACGCCTGACTTCTTTTTAACTTCTTCATCCTCATTCTCCAGGTGGACGCCTGACTTCTTTTTAACTTCTTCATCCTCGTTCTCCAGGTGGACGCCTGACTTCTTTTTAACTTCTTCATCCTCGTTCTCCAGGTGGACGCCTGACTTCTTTTTAACTTCTTCATCCTCGTTCTCCAGGTGGACGCCTGACTTCTTCTTTTCTCATCCTCATTCTCCAGGTGGACGCCTGACTTCTTTAATTCTCATCCTCATTCTCCAGGTGGATGCCTGACTTCTTCTTTTTCTCATCCTCATTCTCCAGGTGGACGCCTGACTTCTTCTTTTCTCATCCTCATTATCCAGGTGGACGCCTGACTTCTTCAATTCTCATCCTCATTCTCCAGGTGGACGCCTGACTTCTTTAATTCTTTCATCCTCATTCTCCAGGTGGACGCCTGACTTCTTTAATTCTCATCCTCATTCTCCAGGTGGATGCCTGACTTCTTCTTTTTCTCATCCTCATTCTCCAGGTGGACGCCTGACTTCTTCTTTTCTCATCCTCATTATCCAGGTGGACGCCTGACTTCTTCAATTCTCATCCTCATTCTCCAGGTGGACGCCTGACTTCTTTAATTCTCATCCTCATTCTCCAGGTGGGCACCTGACTTCTTCAATTCTCATCCTCATTCTCCAGGTGGACGCCTGACTTCTTCAATTCTCATCCTCATTCTCCAGGTGGACGCCTGACTTCTTCAATTCTCATCCTCATTCTCCAGGTGGACGCCTGACTTCTTCAATTCTCATCCTCATTCTCCAGGTGGACGCCTGACTTCTTCAATTCTCATCCTCATTCTCCAGGTGGACGCCTGACTTCTTCAATTCTCATCCTCATTCTCCAGGTGGACGCCTGACTTCTTCAATTCTCATCCTCATTCTCCAGGTGGACGCCTGACTTCTTCAATTCTCATCCTCATTCTCCAGGTGGACGCCTGACTTCTTCAATTCTCATCCTCATTCTCCAGGTGGACGCCTGACTTCTTTAATTCTTCATCCTCATTCTCCAGGTGGACGCCTGACTTCTTTAATTCTCATCCTCATTCTCCAGGTGCACGCCTGACTTCTTTAATTCTCATCCTCATTCTCCAGGTGGACGCCTGACTTCTTCAATTCTCATCCTCATTCTCCAGGTGGACGCCTGACTTCTTTAATTTCTTTATCCTCATTCTCCAGGTGGACGCCTGACTTCTTTTTAACTTCTTCATCCTCATTCTCCAGGTGGACGCCTGACTTCTTTTTAACTTCTTCATCCTCGTTCTCCAGGTGGACGCCTGACTTCTTTTTAACTTCCGCCTGACTTCTTTTTAACTTCTTCATCCTCGTTCTCCAGGTGGACGCCTGACTTCTTCTTTTCTTATCCTCATTCTCCAGGTGGACGCCTGACTTCTTTAATTCTCATCCTCATTCTCCAGGTGGATGCCTGACTTCTTCTTTTTCTCATCCTCATTCTCCAGGTGGACGTCTGACTTCTTCTTTTCTCATCCTCATTATCCAGGTGGACGCCTGACTTCTTCAATTCTCATCCTCATTCTCCAGGTGGACGCCTGACTTCTTCAATTCTCATCCTCATTCTCCAGGTGGACGCCTGACTTCTTCAATTCTCATCCTCATTCTCCAGGTGGGCGCCTGACTTCTTTAATTCTCATCCTCATTCTCCAGGTGGACGCCTGACTTCTTCAATTCTCATCCTCATTCTCCAGGTGGACGCCTGACTTCTTCAATTCTCATCCTCATTCTCCAGGTGGACGCCTGACTTCTTCAATTCTCATCCTCATTCTCCAGGTGGACGCCTGACTTCTTCAATTCTTCATCCTCATTCTCCAGGTGGACGCCTGACTTCTTCAATTCTTCATCCTCATTCTCCAGGTGGACGCCTGACTTCTTTAATTTCTTTATCCTCATTCTCCAGGTGGACGCCTGACTTCTTTTTAACTTCTTCATCCTCATTCTCCAGGTGGACGCCTGACTTCTTTTTAACTTCTTCATCCTCGTTCTCCAGGTGGACGCCTGACTTCTTTTTAACTTCTTCATCCTCGTTCTCCAGGTGGACGCCTGACTTCTTTTTAACTTCTTCATCCTCGTTCTCCAGGTGGACGCCTGACTTCTTCTTTTCTCATCCTCATTCTCCAGGTGGACGCCTGACTTCTTTAATTCTCATCCTCATTCTCCAGGTGGATGCCTGACTTCTTCTTTTCTCATCCTCATTCTCCAGGTGGACGCCTGACTTCTTTAATTCTCATCCTCATTCTCCAGGTGGACGCCTGACTTCTTCTTTTCTCATCCTCATTCTCCAGGTGGATGCCTGACTTCTTTAATTCTTTATCCTCATTCTCCAGGTGGACGCCTGACTTCTTTAATTCGCATCCTCATTCTCCAGGTGGACGCCTGACTTCTTCAATTCTCATCCTCATTCTCCAGGTGGACGCCTGACTTCTTTAATTCTTTATCCTCATTCTCCAGGTGGATGCCTGACTTCTTTTTCAGGTATTTCCTGACACTGATATTGTATTTGCCCCTGTTTTAAATCAAAGAAAACTTTGTTAGTTTAAAGCAGGGTGGTTGGCTGTGGTATTCTTGCAGATGGTGATGCTTTTCTTCGTCTCTCTTTATTGCCTTAGAATGGTTGAAAAGACTGTTTTGTCTTTGTAATTGATCCTTGACTATAGGATTCTCCTCTGTATGTTTTCCTTCGAACCCTTTTAACTGTAATCATATGTCCCTTCTGACTTTGCTGATCCACTTTTGATTTCACCTTTCTTACACTCATATCTTTTATCTCCTACCTTTCGTGGCTGTATTTTGTAACCTTGAATCTTGGTAGTATACTTTGACATTCCTTCTTATTTGTTTGGAATAAAACTTATCTCAAAGCTTTTAGAAAGTAAGATTATTAGTAACGAAATACGCTGATTTCGACAATCATAGAATGAAAAGAAAAATCCAAATTTGGATGATTGTTGGAAAAGGAATAAAGGACTTATCTGATTGGAATTACTGGCACCAATGATCAGGGTATGCATTTTGGATTAATCAACTCAGTCTTTTGATCAATCTCCTTTCAATTGCCTCATTTTTGTTTTTGCCAAAATTTCCATAACCCAACTTCATTTTTCATTTCACAGACCTGTTGGACTTGCAACGTCTCAAAGAGTTTTTGCCGATAAACTTTCCTCATTTGTTCATTTCTCACTTCCTTTTCGCCTTAGGGTGCCTATGAAGGTTTTCACCAATATGACTCTCTCATTTTACTTTTCTCTCAACTTCCGTCGCCTTATGGTGCCCGTGTGGGTTTTCACCTATAAGACTCTCTCATTTTTACTTTCTTTTCTTGTTTGTACCAGAGTATTATGAACCATCTTTATTTGCTTGACTCAGCATTTTTCTAAGATTGGTCGAAATGTCTTTCTGGTATGGAGTTAGAAATGGAAAAGGTATTAAAAGTTAAATAGCTTTGGTATGGGTTTAGAATTACAACTCTTGGAATCTTTTCTTATTTCCAATACGATTCCTGCCCCAGTTTCCTTGATTGGGGTCGCTTGATGTTTCTTTTTGTGCACATTTTATGTATATTGTGCACCCTATGACCGAGCCGTGAGGCGCCTACGTATCCTTCTTTGAGGAATCAGGTCAAACGTAGTTCACTGAATAATAGTGATGATTTTTTTTTTTTTTTTTTTTAATAGATTATTTCATACTTGATTTTTTTTTTTTATTGATTCCAAGATTGGGTAGGAAAGAAACAAGTATGGCTCAAAGGGGAAGCAAATGGTATAGTGTTTGGATAGCAGAATAAATTGCCTTTGTCATTCCAATCTTCGAAATAATGCTAAATACAAACACTCAAAAAGTTATGCATAATATCTCTTTACCGCGTCAGAATTGATCGCCATATCTATGCATTTGCCTTCAATGTCTGTTAAGCATAGTGCACCATTCGATAATACTCTGGTCACAATGAATGGTCCTTGCCAATTCGGGGCAAATTTGCCTTTTGCTTCAACCTGATGTGGAAGAATACGTTTCAGCACATGCTGACCTACTTCAAATTTCCGGGGACGTACCTTTTTGTAGTATGCTCTTTCTATTCTTCTTTGATATAATTGACCATGGCATACTGCGGTCAATCGTTTTTCATCAATCAAGTTTAACTGTTCTAGACGGGTTTTGACCCATTCATCATCATCAATCTTTGCTTCGGCGATGATCCGAAGGGAAGGAATCTCAACTTCTGCAGGAATTACTGCTTCGGTGCCATATACCAACAAATAAGGAGTGGCTCCTACTGAAGTGCGAACAGTAGTGCGGTATCCCAATAATGCAAATGGTAATTTTTCATGCCATTGTTTTGAACCTTCTACCATTTTCTGAAGTATCTTCTTTATGTTTTTGTTGGCTGCTTCTACTGCTCCATTCCCCTTGGGCCGATATGGGGTAGAATTACGATGTGTAATCTTAAACTGTTGACATACTTCCTTCATTAGGTTGCTGTTAAGATTAGCACCGTTATCTGTGATGATCACCTTCGGGATTCTGAATCGACATATGATATTTGAGTGGACAAAATCGACCACAGCTTTCTTGGTCACTGATTTGAATGTCTTGGCCTCAACCCATTTGGTAAAATAATCAATAGCTACCAGAATGAACCTGTGCCCATTGAATGCTGCCGGCTCAATTGGTCCAATCACATCCATGCCCCAGGCAACGAATGGCCATGGTGCCGACATTGTGTGCAACTCGGATGGTGGAGAATGAATCAAATCTCCGTGTATTTGGCATTGATGACACTTGCGCACAAAACTGATACAATCTCGCTCCATGGTAAGCCAATAGTAACCAGCTCGGAGGATTTTCTTTGCCAACACATATCCACTCATGTGGGGTCCACAAACTCCTGAATGTACTTCAGACATGACAGCTGTAGCTTGTCTGGCATCTATGCATCTTAATAATCCAAGATCTGGTGTTCTTTTATACAAAACTCCTCCGCTTAAGAAGAATCCATTTGCTAATCGCCTAATGGTCCTCTTTTGATCTCCTGTGGCTTGTGCGGGATATATCCCCATTCTGATATACTCCTTGATGTCGTGGAACCATGGTTCACCATCAAATTCTTCTTCAACCATATTGCAATAAGCGTGCTGATTGTGGACTTGAATATGTATTGGATCTACATAAGCTTTGTCCGGATGGTGCAACATTGATGCTAGGGTAGCCAATGCATCGGCAACCTCATTATGGATTCTTGGAATATGTTAGAATTCCACTGATTGAAACCATTGACAAAGATCATGTAGACATTGCCGGTATGGGATGAGCTTCAAGTCTCGGGTTTCCCATTCTCCTTGAATTTGATGTACCAAAAGATCCGAATCTCCCATGACTAAGATTTCTCGGATACCCATGTCTGCAGCTAGCCTTAACCCCAAAATGCAAGCTTCATATTCAGCCATATTATTGGTGCAATAAAATCGCAATTGAGCCGTAACAGGATAGTGATTCCCTGTTTCAGAAATGATTACATCTCCTATTCCGATCCTTTCATGTTAGCGGCTCCATCAAAGAAAAGTTTCCAGCCAGGTTTTTCAATTTGTTCCGCCTCGTCGATATGCATTGTTTCTTCATCAGGAAAATAGGTCTTCAACGGCTCATATTCCTCATCGACCGGGTTTTCGGCTAAATGATCGGCCAGTGCTTGAGCCTTCATTGCAGTTTGAGTCACATAGATGATGTCAAATTCCGTGAGCAATATCTGCCACTTTGCAAGTCTTCCCGTTGGCATAGGCTTTTGAAAAATGTATTTCAATGGATTCAACCGAGAAATGAGGTAAGTAGTGTAGGATGACAAATAGTGTTTCAATTTTTGAGCTACCCATGTTAGGGCGCAACATGTCTTTTCCAGATGAGTATACTTAACCTCATAAGCTGTGAACTTCTTGCTAAGGTAGTAGATGGCCTATTCTTTTCTGCCAGTGAGGTCATGTTGCCCCAATACACAACCAAATGAATTTTCCAAAACCATCAAATAAAGAATCAAAGGTCTTCCTGGCTCTGGCGGGACCAACACGGGTTGGTTTGACAAGTACCCTTTTATTTTATCGAACGCCTCTTGACACTCATCGGTCCATTTGACTGCAGCATCCTTTTTTAACAATTTGAAAATTGGCTCACAGATTGTTGTGAGCTGAGCAATAAACCTGCTGATATAATTTAACCTCCCCAACAAACTCATTACTTCAGTTTTGTTTTTTGGAGGTGGCAGTTCTTGGATGGCTTTAATTTTTGATGGGTCTAGTTCGATGCCTCGTCGACTGACTATGAATCCCAGCAACTTTCCGGACGGAACTCCAAATGCGCACTTGGCAGGGTTAAGCTTGAGGTTGTACCTGCGAAGTCTTAAGAAGAACTTCCTCAAATCCCCAACGTGGTTGGCCTGATGCTTTGATTTTATGATCACATCATCCAAGTATACCTCAATTTCCTTGTGTATCATATCATGAAACACTGTAGTCATTGCTCTCATATAGGTTGCTCCAGCGTTCTTTAAACTGAATGGCATTACCCGGTAGCAATAAGTTCCCCATGGTGTGATGAATGCCGTCTTTTCTGCATCTTCTTCATCCATTAGAATTTGATGATACCCGACATAACAATCCACGAAAGACCCTATATCATGCTTGGCACAATTGTCGATCAAAATATGGATATTGGGTAATGGGAAATTATCCTTTGGACTTGCTTTGTTGAGATTGCAATAGTCGACGCATACTCTAATTTTGTCGTCTTTCTTTGGCACAGGAACGACATTAGCCAACCAAACAGGATATCGAGTGACTCGAATGACCTTTGCTTCCAATTGTTTGGTGATTTCTTCCTTAATTCTCACACTCATATCAGGCTTGAATTTTCTCAGCCTCTGCTTGACAGGAGGCACCGTTGGATCGGTGGGCAATTTGTAGACCACTAAATCAGTGCTCAAGCCCGGCATGTCGTCATACGACCATGCAAAAACATCTTTGAATTCTATGAGTGCTTTAATTAACTCTTCTCGGATCTTTGGTTCGAGATGGACACTTATTTTAGTTTCCCGGACATTACTTGTGTCCCCTATATTGACGTCCTCGGTATCACTCAAGTTAGGTTTGATTTTTTCCTCAAAGTGAATTAACTCTTTACTAATCTCTTCAAAAACCTCATCTTCATCATATTCTGATTCATAATCACAATATATTTCTTGAATTAATTTTTCGGAACCAGATTGATTTTTAAGACTGGGCTGAGGATTCCTCATGTATGCCATATCACTAGAGCCAGCGTAAAAGGAACTGTATAGGAAAGAAGAAAAAGAAAAGAAAACTATCAGGAATGATAATAAAAAGGAAACTGCTTTTTATTGGATGATGAAAGATAACAAGGTTTGCACACTTCAAACAAACTGTAAGATAAGCTTTGGGATTACAACCCTGAAGTAACCCAAACAAACTGAAAGAAAATCAAAATAAACTACCAAGACTCCTTTCGAATTGGGAGAGGAGTGGCTTTCCAATTATTGAGCTTTGTTTTTGGCCCAACGAATTGAACTTCTGCGTTGCTACACCCTTCTCCGCTTTCCAACATATTCACGTCACTAAACAATTTCTCGAATCTTTCAATTAATTCCTCCTCAGGATTGACCCGGGATTTAGGAATTGTTGTTATCGGGCGATTTTTAGCGCCGGTCTTGATAAAAGACTTTGACAGATCTGGTACTGGTTTTGGAAGAACCCATGCTTGGTGTTTCAATTTCCTGACCCTTATCACGTCATTGGCGGTGGGTATGAACCCTAAACCGAATGTTCCCCAGTTCTCGGGGAGAGATATTGGTTGTACAATTCCTTGCAGAGATAAGCCCAGACCTTTGCCGAGTATAAAGCCATTCTTTAACATTTCATAAGCTACCATGACTGATGCAGAAGATATCTTTTGATTCGGAAGGTATTTCCCTTCTGGAATTTTCTCTACCGACACCGTGTCGGATACTTGGTATACCCATGGTCCCTGGTCATTTTCTGTTCCCACGACCGGTACAATGGTACTGCTGTGAGCATTTAAACTTTCTTCTCCATACACGACTACTTCTTGATGATCCCATTCAAACTTGACAGCCTGATGTAGTGTTGACGGGACTGCTTTAGCAGCATGGATCCATGGTCGACCCAATAACAAGTTGTAATAAACAGATATGTCCAACACTTGGAATTCCATTGTGAATTCAACTGGCCCTATAGTTAGTTCCAATACTATGTCGCCAAATGAATCTCTGCTTCCACCGTCAAACCCTCGTACGCAGATACTATTCTTCTGGATCCTTTCCTCTTTAATTTTTAATTTGTTTAAAGTGGAGAGAGGGCATATGTTTGCACTTGACCCATTGTCAACCAATACCCGGGTTACTACGGAGTTCTCACATTCCACGGTGAGGTAAAAAGCTCTATTGTGTTCGGTACCTTCCACAGGAAATTCATCATCAGCAAATGTAATTCTGTTTGTCTCAAAGATTCTGTTGGCTATTTTTCCCAAATGATTTGCAGAGATCTTTTCAGGAACATGAGCTTCATTCAGGATTTTCAACAACGCCAGACGGTGCTCCTCTGAATGGATCAGTAATGACAACAATGAAATTTGAGCGGGGGTCTTCTTTAATTGATCCACAACAGAATAATCGTGGAGTTTCATTTTTCTTAAAAACTCCTCCGCCTCTTCTTCCGTCACAGCTTTCTTTGTTGGCATTGGATTGTTTTTAGTTTTTCTCAGCTCTTCGGGAGTAAAACATCTTCCCAAACGAGTCAAGCCTTGCACCTCACACACTTCTTCCTTGATTTCTTTTCCCTTGTACATTACAGTCACTCGTTCGTAGTTCCATGGGATGGCTTTGTTGTTGATGACCGGCAGCTGGATTACAGGTGCAATAATAACCCGATCTGTACGGGCTCCTTCCACGAATACAATGGGTTTGTTAGCAACCCCTGGTACTATCACTTTTGGCCTTTCTTGTTTTGCGGCAACTTTGCTCGATGATCCCTCATCGACTATCATAGACGGTTCATCACCATTTTTGTTCTGCTTAGACACCGGCTTCTCCTCCATTAACTGCTTATCTGGCTTGGTTTCATGAGACTTGATCATCATGACAGTTTGTGACGGCTTCTTTGTATCCCCATCAGCTTGTATGATTTCTATCATATTAGCCTCTTGATGGGCTGGCATTGGATTTCTATTGATATTTGGGGCTTCGGGGTTTTGAACCTCGATTTTATTAGTATCAATCAGCTCTTGTATTGCATTTTTCAAATGCCAACATTTCTCCGTATCATGGCCTGGTGCACCGGAGCAATATTCACAACTAATGGTGTAATCCAGATTTTTTGGAGGAGGATTGGGTAGCTTGGATTGTATTGGTCTCAGCATGTCTAGCTGTCTCAGCCTGTGGAACAAACTGGTGTAAGACTCTCCCATTGGAGTGTAAGTTTTCTTTTTCTGTTCCCTTTCTCCCCTGAATGCTGGCCTAGGCCTGAAACTTGGTCCAGGATAGGCTCGTGGGTAAGTATTTGGTGTGACAGGAGCACACCAATTGGTGTGAACAGGTGGCTGATTGTATGCTTGAGCATGGTTAATGGAAAAATGAGGCTCTGAAGGGTGATAGTAGTGTTGGGATGAATCATGATGGTAAACTGATTGGCGAGGTCGTGGTTGATTATAGTAAAGCGGTGAACCTCTGGGTCCCGACCAAATTCTTGAATCAACTACGGCTGCTTCCTCCCTCTTTTTTCTTCCGATTCCTCCTACCCCGCCTTGAATAGCTTGAGTAGTTGCCTTAATTGCTGAATAGCTCATGATTTTATTTGTCTTGAGGCCTTCTTCCACCATACCTCCCATCTTCACTACTTCGTTGAATGATTTCCCAACCGCTGAAACCAAATGGGCATAGTAAGTCGGTTCCAAAGCTTGGAGGAAGTAGTCTACCATTTCGCTCTCCTTCATATGAGGATCCACTCTTGCTGCCTGTTCTCTCCACCGAAAACCATACTCTCTGAAACTTTCATTATGTTTCTTCTCAAATTTTGTCAAAGATAATCTATCTGGGATGATTTCCAGATTGTATTGGAAATGGTATGCGAATGCCTGTGCCAGGTCATCCCAGGCGTACCATCTCCCATGGTCCTGGCGTGTATACCACTCCAAAGCTGATCCGCTTAGACTTTGACTGAAGTAAGCTATCAATAATTCATCCTTTCCCCCAGCTCCTCGCATCTTGCTACAGAAACCCCTTAAGTGGGCTACTGGGTCGCCGTGCCCGCTGTATAGGTCAAATTTGGGCATCTTGAAGCCAACTGGCAATTGTACATTAGGGAATAAACATAAATCTTTGTATGCTACACTGACTTGCCCACCTAATCCCCGCATGTCTCGGAACGATTGTTCTAGACTTTTGACCTTCCTGAACATCTCTTCTTGTTCAGCATTTTTGGCTGGCTTGTCAATTTCGGTTAGGAGATCAAACCGAGGAGCAGTTGAATTGATTTCGGAGGCTTTGAAGATGGGCTCCGGGGGGTAATATTGGTTGTCTTGGGCCTGGAATGTAGGCTCACTAGGAGATTTGTGAAATGTAGCAGGGGGAGGTGCTACGAAAACAGGAGTCATAGGTGGAGGAAAGTACGGAACTGGTTTTGGAGGTGGAGACTGTGGTGTCTGAGAGGTGGTGCCTCGGTAGTGCTGATAAATGGGGAAACTTGGGGATAATTCAGTGGTGATATTATCCTGAGTTTGGGTCATTGACGGAGCAGGGTTATTTGGGTAAGATGGGGGTAACTGTCCTGTAGACCAAGCTTGGTACATCTCGGCCATTTGTTGCTTGAGCTTAAACATCTCTTCTTTCATTTTCCCGACATCCATCTCCTCTATCTCCATACCTGTGTCAACATCTGGGATAGACATACTTTCGGGTATTGGTCCTTTTGATCTTGTGTGATAGTGATAATATGCCAGTATACTCTTTAGAGAAACTAACTGCTTGAATTCTGAAAATGAGCAAATTTGTTAGTTTTGAGAGTTTAACACATATATAATCACACGTTGAGATGCAATGCTCCTAGACAAATAATCCCTTTCTATTATGTATTTGCTCGGCTGCTTGTGTCGTCCCAGCCTTCTTGAAATTTTTATTGTTATTCATTTTTATTTATTATATATATCTTTTATCGTGGTGGTCGAATCTGAGAGATTGCCTACGTATCATGCTCTTACATGAATCAGACCTTGCGTAGTTCGGACCAAAGGCAATCATTTTTATTCATTACACAAAGATGGAATTACATTTGAAAACTTTAAGAAAATGGCTTGAAAACACACACACTTAAATCAAAATAAAAGATACAATTCATAACATCTCACAACATGCCCCACTTTCCATTTTTGTTGTCAAATATTGGATTATCTGCTCAATGTGGTGCTTGACCTGGATGGCCTCCCAGCGTACGATACATCCTTTCCAACTCCATTGCTAGATGACGAGCAAAAGTGGGCACATGCCCAGTAAATCTTTCATAATCCATTCCTTGGCAGTTTACATAACTTTGAGATGTGAAGACTGCCAGGTCGTGGATTTGTGCCCTGAAACCTTGGAGACGTTGGTCTTGGTCTTGCAATTGCTGCTGACGAGTGGTGGCTATATCTCTGACACGGTTCTCACGATCTAGAGTTGATTCTAACAAAGCTCGGAGTCTGGCCTGCTCTAATTTTGCTTGCGCTCTTTCCCTGTCGAGGTCTGCTTGTTGGTGTTCTCTGTTGCATCTTTTTGCCTCTTCTAGTTGTGCACGAAGCTGGTCTTCTGATCGCATCCAATAATCTTTTTCCTTCTTGAATTGTGTCTTGTCTTTTTTGGATTTCCTATCTTGGCGTTCCTTGTTAGATCTGGCTTCTTCGTTTAATTGTTAGATCTTTTCTTTTGCTTTGCTCAATGCCCTTTCATTTTCCGCAAGAATGGAATCATAATCTTGCATTCTTTCAAAGAGATTGGCGATGGTTTTTTGATCCTTCCAGCTCCTCTTTGGCGTTTCAGAAACATTTTTCATTTTTTGGAATCGAGCATGAAGATTTTCATTCTCACAAGCTAGACTCTTTTTCTCGCCTTCGGCTTCTTGTGCTTGCAAATCTTTTTCCAAACTGAGGCTTCTCAGATTTTCTTTTAGGGCATGGATAGTTGCTTTGTACCCTTTTTCTTTTTCTCCCCAGATCACCCGTTCTTGGATTTTATCATTGAAGTTTTGAACATGGGGTCTTTTTGTTGGCCTTTTTAGCTCAGGTTCTGGTACATCATCCACGCGAGACCGTTTTTCAAACCACCTTGCATATCCAGGATTTATCTCACCCTTTGTAGCGTCTAGGACTTGAGTATCGCTTTTCAAGTATCGGCACCCATTCCACATCTGCTGAAGTAGAGCTTCGGGAATAGTGGCTTCTGGGTGTAATTCGATTACTTGCATACTCAAATCTTCATCATCAGGAACTATTTGATATCTCCCTAGTTGCCTTAGGACTCTTAGTGGTGCATACGGCTGAATGCTTCTCAATCCCAATAGCAGTAGATAACTATTTGAGGTTGACATATGTATTGCTTCCCTCATCGGGAGCCATCCCAGGGTCCATTCAATTTGATTTGCCGTTAAAGCCTTTAGATGAGATACCCATGCTTCTATCCCTTCTGGAACCTGATAATTTTTTGTTCTTTCCTCATAGCTTTCGATGCAATTATCATTGTTTGACCCATACTGTATGATCTTGGGCTGTTGTTGGAGATGTTCAATCACCCACATTTGCAACAAAATTTTGCATCCTTCGAAGACTTTTGCTCCTGATTTGCATAAAGTCAAAGCCCGATAAATATCTGATAGAATGATGGGGACAAGGGTGTGATTTTCTTTAGTGGTGAGGATTTGCACAATTTTTGCGGTGCGAATATCAATTGTTCGCTCTTTATTTGGGAAGACCATGACTCCTAGAAAAGCCACCATGAAAGCAAATCGACGGTGAATCTGCCAAGTGTCTTTGTTTTGCTTATTAGTAAGGCCTTTCTCATGAATTTCAAACCCATCTGACTTTCCGAACCTTGAATACAAAAAGTTGAAGGAACAACATCCATTGATGACATTGCTTTTCCTGATTTGACTGTTGATGTTCAAAAGACCGAAGAATCGATGTACTGAAGGAGCCTTTGTGAATATCAAGCTTTGCTTTCTTAAACTTCCGTCAAAACCAGCATATCCAGCTATCTCCTCTAATGTAGGAGTAAGCTCGAAGTCAGAGAAACGAAAAACATTGTGAGCAGGGTCCCAAAAAGTTACTAATGCCGCAATCAGATCATCACGGGGTTTAACTTTCATAATGTCCATGAGATTTCCCAAATGCTTGACGACCCATTTTTGACCGCCTTCGTATAAATCATACCACCACATTTGAAGCTGACATAGAAATTCTTCCGTACTTGTGGATGAGGGGCTTTGTGTGGTGCTCATTTCGTATCTGAAATTTAATTTTAATAAAGTCAAAATTCATTTTGAAAATTTATACTAAAAAAAAATTCGAATTTTTTTTTTTTTTAAAATACCTTTATTTCAAGATTTAAAACTTTTTTTTTTCGAAATTTTTAAAACAACCCATTTTATTCCTCTCTTCTTACCATGATTTCATTTAAACTGGTCAACAAGCATGTTCGAGGCAAATGAATGCACAAGTAGCAAGTAGGATGCATCATGATGGTCTTTTTATTTCGGGTTCACCTGTCCTAGACAGACCCAACCCCTGTGTTGAGTCTCCAAGGCCAAATGTACATGATGCAAATATACGTTCCTACTAGGGATCCGGTACATGGCTGAGTTATTCTAAGTGTAAAACCTTAGGTTGATTGTTCTAAACCTGGCTTACCCAAACGGACAGTTTGAGCCGAAGCGGGGGCAACGTACCGGGAGCACGAAAGTCTACCCGGCCTAGTTACTTGTCCCAACTCCGTCTTATTTGGTATGACTTTAACAGAAAGGTGGGTCACGCGCACGTGTACACCATAAATTCAGAAGACTCAGAAAGAAGGGGTTTCGTAGCAGTTGTATATATTCACAATTCAAATAATATTAAAGCGGTAAAAAAAAACATTTAGCATGTTAAGCATATAAACAGTTGAAAATCATATAGTAAATAAAAACAATTATTGCAGTTATTTTAAGCTCGAATTCTTTAAACCCTGAACCAGTGGTTCTGGGTTACAACTCTTGTCCCCAGCAGAGTCGCCAGAGCTGTCGCACCTCCTTTTCACCGCGCCTGCGGGGCGCGTGGGGAGTTTTCTCCAATTGAAGGACAGTCGAAACGGGATTTATTTAATTATTTAAGAGTCGCCACCTGGGAATTTCAAGGCGTCCCAAGTCACCAATTTCAATCCCTGGATCGAGGAGAATATGACTCTGTTTATTATTCTGCGAACCAGAAATCCTGAGTAAGGAATTCTGTTAATCCGGAAGAAGGTGTTAGGCACTTCCGAATTCCGTGGTTCTAGCACGGTCGCTTAACTGTTTTTATTACTGGCTTAATTATCTTGATTTTATTAAATATATTGATGTTACATGATTTTTGCTACCGCTTATACTTACTGTGATTGAGGACCCTTCTTTGAATCGAATTACGCGTACGTATATTCGTGTTATAAATTTTTTTTTTTTTTAAAATGCGGAATTGTGTCACGCGTACGTGTACACGATAACTTTTGGTAATATATTTATTAAACAATCATTTTTCGAAATTGTGTCGAATCAAGAATATTTGTTTTTCTTGAATAGTGAACCGTACATCTCGGGTTTTTATGAAATTGATTTAACGCCTTTGGAAAAATCCTTTTATTAAATATTCGCTCGAAATTGCGCGTACGCATAATCCGAATTTTTGCTTTTAAAAATATAATCAGGGTACGCGAACGTATCCCTAATTGCGCAAAATATTTGTAATGATATCGGGGATTTTTCTTCAAATTGTTTATTATATTATGAGAAATCTTCATTTAAGATACCTTTTAATTCTTGAAAAAGAATTCACAATTTATTGAATGTTGCCCGTTGATTATAGTTTCCGAATATAAGTTATATTCATTCCAACTATTCAAATTCAAAGGACAGAATAAAAATATTATTAATACTATTTTTAAAACAAATATGACATATATATATATGCCAAAGAATAAATTGCATATGAAACTGAAAATGAACAATTCATAAAGGAAGGAAATATTTTCCAAGAATTTTCATTATTTACTTAATGCAAATTCTATTTCTAATTTCCATTGATATAAAGTGTGGCAATTTATACTTGTACATCTCTTTTCAATCTTATATACTTGCTTTTAATCTAATAGGCCTAATTATTTGGTTAATTTATTTTATGAAGGTAGATAGGCATTCGAGTTTATAGGAAAGGAATTATTATACAAGCCAATTCAATAAAATTACCTTACATGCAACCTAGTTGTATGTCGTAAACATTCATAACGTTTTAAACATTGTAACAAGCTATATCATATCACCTTTCGCCAACGTTTATACACACATCTATTATCTTATAAAAATATACCATCAACACCATCTTAACCTTATTTAACAATAGATATCACTACTGTAGTTTTCTTGGTACTTCTACATCACTTCTTACTTAGCTAACAACAAAAATTAAATAATGACCAACATTCATGCCATATTCCCTACTTTGACAATTTAATATGATTAAACTAATGAGATGATGGGCTAACATTATTACAAAGCTTTATACGAACTTTCAAAGTAAGACAATTAGCTCATAGCTATCAAATTGAATTCACTACTAATTAACTAACATGAAACAAAAATGAAATTTAAACTGATGAACTTGGACAAATGGAAAACAGAATTTCAATTCAAGCTTCATTGATGAGTCATGTTGAATCTCTTTCCAACTTAAAATTTAAAAGACATGTACCTGAAAATGAAGGTGGAAGGAGTAAATTTCAGCAGTAGCAGCAGTAACAAATTCAGCAGAATATACCAGTGTTCAACAGATTTGGTCAACAAAACAAGGCCCAAGGAACTTAGAAACACAGTACAAGACTTCTTTAAAAGTTTCAGATTTTAAAACTGAACAATCTGTCTGATTCTAAAACTTTAGAAAAGGAAAACTGAAAAGCTCTTAACTTCAAAAATCAGCCTTAATACTAGTGTCTGATGTAAAAAAAAATTTATTTCTGATTTCTTTCTTTCCTTCTATCCTATATCTGATTCTGTTCTTCTCAATTTTTCAGATTTCTATTTCTGATTTTTCTCAATGTATCTCTCTCTAAGCTCTCAAGAACTCTGTTTGAAAACTGATCAATCAGATTTTTCTTTCAAAACCTGTTATCTCCTCCTAAAATCTCTTAAAGTCTCTCCAACTCTCCTAAAAACTCTGCTCTAAATTCTGAAAAAAACTCTCCTATCTGTCTGTCCAGCTCCTGTATTTATACAGGGCTGGCTGCACCCTTTTAATGCTGGATGGACCCTTTATCCCTTTAAAAATCAGAAAGTTTTTCCATTAAAACTACTTTTGAATACTTTAAATCTTATTGAGTGCCATTATCCTGATTTTCAGCAGCCCATTATCCCTTGTTTCCCATTAGTATCTTAAACTATAGCCACTAACATTACATTATAATACACTAGCACTAACACCATGTTTTTACTGTTTCATTCCCAGAAATGCCCCTGAAATCCTGATGTTATTACTGAAAAATCAGAACCTACTGCAAAACAGATTCTAAAATCTGTATAAACTTAATTATATTTCTGATTTACAGCTATAACCAATCCTATTAACCTCCTAACACAATTGTATTTGACCAACTTTTGTAAACTTGAATTCAAACTTGATATTACAGCAATATTACACTGAATTCAGAACTAACATCATAACAACATATTACTGAAATTATCATAACAATTCAGACTGGACTTAACATTGAACCAAAATCAAACACACACAGGGTCATGGTCAATATACTGGCAATGCCCTGTTCAGAAAACAATACATACACATCATACATTTGAATTTACTGGTTTATTAAACAAGAACTAACTGATTAACAATAACTAATTAACTGGTTATAGTAAAATAATCTATTCAAGACAGGCTGTCTCAGTCAACATTTTCAGAAGCAAGATTCACAATACAACTAATCGACGAACTTAATCGAGTCGATTACACACATTGTAATTAGTCACAACCAACAGAAACAATTCACATTCGGATCAAGTAGATAGGTAGGAAACAGAAATGACAGAATTAATCAAAACAAAAATATAAAAAAATTAACAAGCTATTAATACAGACAACAATACACGTAGAATACACAAAAGAAAAATAGGAAAAATACCTCTGAATCTTCAAACTTCATACGGACTCAAACTCAATTTGGATTCGGACTTTGTTTGAAATCAAACAGACTTTATTCGAAGTATTCTCAGTTGAGAATACCTCGATTAAAGTCTCTTAGACCTCAACCCTTTACTCGAATCGGAAAAATTCCAAGATTGGAAATTTTTTAGGGTTTCAGGTTCTTGGATCTTAAATCCGAACATTTTCGGGCAGATTCGAAGGGAACCAAACATGATACAAGGGTGAGGGTAGCCTAGGGGTCATTTGGTGTTAGTTTGAAACGGATCTGAGTTTGTTCTTGTTTGGTCCGAATCTTCAAAAGAAGATTCGAGAAGTTCAGAACTGATTCGAGCCAAACTAACTTCAGATCCATAACAAGGCATGCTAGGGGGTACTATGGTGTTAACTAGGGGTTGTTTGGTTTAGATCTAAACTCGGCTCGAATCTTCAAATGAAGATTCGAGAACCTTCAGGAAGATTCGAGCCCAACGGATAACATATTTGGATAGAGGAGGTTCAGGGGGTTCTAGGGTGTTATTTTGGTGACCGGCGGCGTTGATGCCGCCGGGTTTCAGGCGGTGGGGAATAGGGGCGGCTAGGGTTGAGGGGGGGGTCTGAGGAAGGTGACGATGAACAGTAGAGAGGGGGGGTTTAGTTAGGGGGGCCGGGGTAGAGGTCTGGAACTTATATAGGGGAGGGGTGGATTGATCTTGACCGTTAGATCAATCAGAATGAGCGGCCCGGATTTATTCACTTAACCAAACGGTGTTGTTTGGTTTTAGTTGGGGAAAGGGTCAGCCCGGGGTTGAAATGGATCGGGTTTGAGTGAGTATTTTAAGACCGTGAGATCAAAATGAATGAACGGTTCAGATCTAGTTGCCCTAAATGTCGTCGTTTTGTTTATGCACGGGCTGAACTAGACCGTTTGATTGCAATGAATCAACGGCTCTGATTGGAAACACCTCATGCGACGTCGTTTAATCTGGTTTGAATTGGACCGGACATGGGATGTTGGATTGGGCTGTGGGGGGATAAATTGATTTGGGCCTGGATTTTAATCCAGGTCCACATTTTTACAACTTGTATATATTTTTTATTTTCTGATTTTATTAATTAATAAAATCCTAATCAAAAATAAAAACAAAAATTATCATTACAGTAATATTAACTATAAAATAATTTTAACTTCACAAAAATATATTAATTACTCTATAACAATTATTTAACACATAGACAAAACATCAATCACATAGTGGAATATTTAGAACAATTGCATATTTTTTTGTGATTTTATTTAAATTATCTTTTAAATGCATAATTAAATCCTATATGCATGCAACATGTATTTTATTTTAATTTTTATTTTATTATGACAAAGTAAACATTTACGGACATAACACAAATATTTAACACCACGCAAATTCAAAAATTACACAGTAAAAGAAATTTATTTTATTTTTTGATTTATTTTGGAGTAGTTTTCGTTAAGGCAAAAATCACCTGCTCACAGGCATCATACTACCTGAAATAAATATCAGCAACAGTGAAACACAAGCGATGTGAACCAAAGGCAGTTACTCAGACTTCATCCGTACAATTGGTCAAAATTTACATTCAAAACTCACTATGGCATTTAAACAAACCCTTTATGTGCACAATTCAATGGAATCCCCAATTATCAAAGTGATAATCCAAACTCAACCACAAAGAACCCAATGTCAACCACACCTGTCAAGAGACACATCTACTACAACCTCAACAAACCCACTAGGATAACTAGAGCACAACACTAAAAAAATCTACTACAAAAGAAGAAGAAAACTACTATAGAACTAAGAATGCAAATAACCTAACAATAATGTAAACAAGTGCCTTACCTGGTGGAGTTGTAAGTATATGATGTGAGGGGAATATGTTAAAAGGGGGAGTGGTGATAGAAAGGTTGAAGCTCTTGTGGGAGAGATTAAAGGAGTGTGTGTTTTGATTTGTAAGAAAGGATTTAGGGTGGGGGATCGTGAATAGGAGTTAAGAGAGATGGGGTAGAGGATTTCCGTTTGGGGGGTATTAGTAATTAGAATATTAGAAATAAAAGAAAAAAAGTAAATAAATAAAAAAATACGCTAACTAAGCTTGCAGACGGTGCTCCGTACGCGGTCGGTCTGCGGTCCAAGCGCGGCCGCGCACGTGAGGCAGAATAGATGGCGATTTGCGCGGTCCAAGCACAGTCTAACTGCGACCGCGACCGCTGCAGCAGTCCTAAGGCAGTATGGTCGTCAATCTACGCGGTCTAACCACAGTTGATCAGCGGCCGCGGACCTGGACTTCGAATTTTTTTATTTTTGTTTTTTGCGCTCTATTTTACCTATCCCTTCAGTGCCTGGTGGACTTATCATTCGCCTAAGCTCACCTGCACTTGTTAGTACCTAAAAAAATAAAAATAACAAATTCTAACTACACTAAAAATCACTACGCATTGGGTTGCCTCCCAATAAGCGCCTTAGTTAATGTCGTGGCATGACGAATACAACAGATCAATGGGTTGCCTCCCATTAAGCGCCTGATTTAATGTCGCGGCACGACGCAGATAAGCGTATTTAAATTACGCTCAAAATTGGTGGCTCGATCAAATGGGTCACTAACACTTCCTTTACTTCCTCCATACTCACATAATGTTTTAATCTATGCCCATTAACTCTGAACGTACGATAGTCATTACTCACAGCAATTTCTACGGCACCCGTAGGGTGAATTTCAACCACACGAAAAGGCCCTGACCATCGTGATTTCAATTTTCCCGGAAACAACCTCAGTCGTGAGTTGTATAGCAATACGGTATCTCCAAGTTTAAAATTTCGCTCAACAATATTTCTATCATGTATCATCTTCATTCTCTCCTTGTATAATCTTGTGCTCTCAAAACCGTGATATTTGAACTCATCAAGCTCGTGCAAACCCGTTACTCTACTTGTTCCTACAGCTTCAATATCAAGATTTAACTGTCTTAATGCCCACCAAGCTCTATGCTCCAGCTCTACTGGTAAATGACACGCCTTCCCAAACACCAACTTGTATGGCGACGTGCCAATTGGAGTTTTGAAAGCAGTTCGATAAGCCCAAAGTGCATCATCTAACTTCCTCGCCCAATCTATTCTAGTAGCATTCACAGTCTTCATCAGCACACTCTTTATTTCTCTATTCGAGACTTACACTTACCCGCTTATTTGTGGATAATATGGGGTGGCCACCTTATAGCGTACATCATACTTCTCCAACAACTTTGCAAAGGCTCGATTACAAAAGTGAGCGCCTCTGTCATTGATTATTTCCCTTGGGGTGCCAAATCGGGTGAATATGTTCTTTCTCAAAAAACCAATTACCCCATTTGCATCATTTGTAGGGAGTGTTGTAGCTTCCACCCATTCGGACAAGTAGTCCATAGCGACGAGTATGTACTTGTTGCCATATGAGCTGACAAAAGGCCCCATGAAGTCAATCCCCCATACAGCAAACACTTCTACCTCCTAAATTGGGTTCATGGGCATCTCATGTCTACGGGAAATGTTCTCGGTTCGTTGGCATTCATCAAAATAGAAGAATGGTCTATCTCGGGGATACATCTCCGGATCATGTTATCAACACAAATCCTAAACAGATACGGCTCATCCCAATAATACATGCGACAATCACGAAAGAACTTTTTCTTTTGAACAGAGGAAAGGTCATAAGGAACAATACCACTCGCCAAGTAGTTTGCAATGTTTACATACCATGGCGCTTCCTCAAGACTCGTAGCTAGCAGTTGTTCATCTGGAAAAGTTTCCAGAATTTCTTCTACCTCAACCTTCTTTTCAGCTCCTTCCAACCTAGATAAATGATCAACTACTTGGTTCTCCATTCCCTTTCAGTCACGGATCTCTAAATCAAATTCGTGTAGTAGCAGCACCCATCGAATTAGGTGCGGTTTTGACTCCTTCTTCTCGATTAAGTACCTGAGAGCAGCATGGTCAGTGTAAACAATTACCTTCGAGCCTATTAGCTATGACCTAAATTTGTCAAATGCGAACACCACTACCAGCATCTCCTTCTCGGTCATAGTGTAATTTAGTTGGGCTCCACTCAGCGTTCTACTTGCATAGTATATTGGATGCATGATTTTATCTTTTCGTTGCCCAAGAACCGCGCCCACAGCATAGTCGCTCACATCACACATTAGCTCAAATGGTTTCTCCCAATCGGGTGCAACTATGATAGGTGTTGTTACCAATCTCTTCTTTAATTCCTCAAAAGCTACCCTGCAGTCATCAGAAAACACAAAGGGTGATCTTTTTCAAGCAATTTACACAAGGGGTTAGCAATTTTGGAAAAATCCTTTATAAATCTCCTATAGAAATCGGCGTGCCCAAGAAAACTTCTGATAGCTTTGACGAAGGTGGGTGGTGGAAGATTTTCTATCACATAGACCTTTGCACGATCCACCCCAATACATTTACTTGACACTAGGTTCCCCAAGACTATACCTTAATGTACCATGAAATGGCACTTTTCCCAGTTGAGTACCAGATTAGTCTCGATACACCTTTTCAAAACTCTTCTCAAGTTCACAATGCAATCATCGAATGATTTCCCCACCACTGAGAAGTCATCCATGAAAACCTCCATTATCTCCTTTACCATATCTGTTATACCGTCACCTCAGTTAACCCTGCTGAATTGTCTAACTCAACAGGTACTGGCACCAGTGTCTTCGTTGGTCTGCTTTCACGAGCAATTTCTTGCTCTAGATCTAAGTCTCTACCATTTCAGAGACTCACTACCATCAGCTGCTTTAGGCCCTGCTCTTTTAGATTGATTTGGATGTCTGCGGGTAACATCCCATGAGGATGATTATTTAGGGCCATGGAAATCTGTCCTAATTGAATTTCAATATTATTTATCGCTGACTCATGTGAGTCTACTCTGTCAGTTAGTTTTCCAATGGACCCAATCACTTGTTTCATCATTCCCTCAAGTTTAGCAAAACCCAAATTCATGTCTCACAGTCTGTTGTTGAGGAGGTTGTTGATAAGTCTGCTGCTAATTTTGCTGGTTGTAACCTTGTTGCCTTTGGTAAGGCACCATTTGACCCTGTGGTCGCATAGCCCCGTGGTTATTGTTGTTGTTGTAGTGCTGTTGAGATGGTCTATATTGTTGATTCTGCTGACCCCAATTCTGACCACCTGGTCTCGGTCCCCCGTAGTTGGCCACATAATTCATGTTCTCCTGATATTGTTGGTTATCACCTTCAGCACTCCACGAGCAAACATATGGTTGATTAATGCATGATGTACATAAACCCCCATTAGTTGCATTAACTATGTGTACCTGCTGCTTCTGGCCTAATTCATCAACCCTTTTGGTGAAGATGCTCATTTGTGTCAGTAGAGTGGCTATATTTTCAGCTATGGAGTTAGTCGAGTCTAAATCCACTGAGTGAACCACAGGATTGATTGGAGCATTTCTTGTCGTTCATCCTGAGTTTTGTACCATCTTGTCAAGTAGGATCTTTCTTTCTCTGAACGTTTTGCTCAAAAATGCTCCACCTACTGAAGCATCGACATTGGCTTTCAAGCTATCTGCCAAACCTATGTAAAACCTCTGCCCCAACATCTGCTCCGGAATACCATGATGTGGACAAGTAACCAGCAGACCCTTGAATCTCTCCCACGTTTCTTGTAACTTCTCTGTTGGTTACTGTCTGAAGCTTAATATCTCATCAATTTGCTGAGCAGTCTTGTTGGGTGGGTGAAATTTGTTCACAAATTGCTTGACTAATTCCTCCCAAGTAGTGATTGAGATTATGGGGAGTGAATTAAGCCAAGTCTGAGTTGCTCCTATCACTGAGAATGGAAACAACAATAGAAGTATTGCTTTCGGTGTCACGTTGTGTTGCCTCTGTGTGGCACAGATTGATAGGAAATTCTTTAGATGCTGTTGAGGATCTTCAACGTATGACCTAGAGAACAATCCCTTGTTCGGCAACAAATGTAGCATGTTATTTGTGATCTGGAATGAATCTGCTTGTATCTGAGGGACTACAATGGCAGTTGCTAAGTTGTTAGCGATGGGTTGTGCCTAATCATATAGTGTTGCTTCTGGCACAAGAGGTACCACACCCTGATCGTTTGGGTCATTCATGTTGTTTCTGTTGTTTAGATTATCGTCGTCCATGTCTAGTTCTATTTGTTCGGTTGAGTTATGTTGTCATTTACCTTTCCTGTTTGTACAATTCAATGCCTAGAACACTTTCTCGGGATCTGATAATGCTTCAAAAAATTCAGCAGTTCTTAAGGAGTTTCTAGGCATGCACCTGTAACAACCACGACTACAAACATTAGAATTTCAATGATCAGTTTATATTGAAGAAAATTGACTACACTAAGAATTTTTTCACTTCTTTTTAACTGCAATCAATAACACTGTTAGTTCCCTGGCAATGGTGCCAAAATTTGATCACGCCCAACTATGCCTTATAAAAAGGACAAAGCATTCGCTGCAAATATATTCCGGTTAACAAGTCCGGAGTCGAACCCCACAAGGAATTAACCTATCAATCACAGCTATTGGACTCACAAAAATTCACGTATTCAATTTTCAGAGATATTTGAGTAACAAATTAGATGTTTATTAACTAAATATTATGTAATAAAATTGCAGTAATTAAGAACTAGCTGTAAACGGTTTGTAAGCAAGAATGGGAATGGTCTAAGGTTCTGATTTCCCCTCTTGTAGGAATCATTTCAGTTATGTTTGCTATAAATTTGCCTAAGTCTTCTCTATCGATCGTGAGCACTCTGACTGTCGTAACTCTCTCCCAAGTAATTACAACAATATATTAGACATATTCTCCCAAATTATGCTAGTTGGCCTTAGTTATAGCGCATTTAGATCGCACTCAAGGTTTCATTATCCCTAATCTCATCTTTAAACCCTTTGTATTGATCCCTCATATACGTTAGGAGTGATGTTGTTCAACAACTACCTAAATGTGTACTCTCTCCAGAGTAATACATACTAAATAGGCACAGTCGATTGAGGGCCTTCAATCAATAGCAATCACAATATAGTTAAACAAACAGAGAAAATACTATGGCAAATCTATATTAACAGAACAAGAAATTCATCCTCCAAGAGGTTCCATCAAAACCCTAGATTAGAAGTTTAGCTATGAATCATTGTTTTCACAATCATAACAATAGAATTCATCATCAATGATAAAAGAAAGAGGAAGAAAGTTAAAAACTCTATGCCGAATCTTCCGCCTTGCTTCTTGCCTGTTCTTGACTCAAAAACCTCAATACCTTCTTTTTCGGCGAGTTGGGCTTCTTATAGGTCAAGGAGAGTCTCCCTTGAACTTACAATTTTACCCCTAAAATAACAATCCTCGGAGGGACGAGCGCGGCCGCGGATGGACCGTGCATATTGTCTTCCTTTCTGCCTGACGAGCGCGGCTTGAGTGCGGCCGCGGTTGGCCCGCGCTCCGGGAGGTCAATTTTGCCTTCCATTTTCCTTCTTCTTTGCGCGCACTCACCTTCGATTGGCCTTCCTTGCTCCAAATTAACTCCAAACACTCTTTAATGTCCTCATAGTCAGGAATTGTTCCTGTAAACCACAAAGTTCATAATTAGAGCCATTTGTTATCATTTAACAGTCATATACAATAAAGTATAGCTAAGTTGGAGCGTAAACGATAGCTAAACTACATAATTATAGCCTACTATCATTTCTCGATGCAACCATCTAAATAAAGTATTCAAGTAATGAAATTATTAACAAGAAAATATAATAAAAACATTAATAAGGTCGATAGGAAGTAGCAATACTAAACCTACATCCAAATAAAAAGTACTTTAACAGTAACTTAATAATTAGTATTGAATATATGAGATAATGTCTAATGGGTAGGGGTTGGATTTATTACTATTGGTACATGGATAATGGACTAAATATAAAGTATAAAAAAATTTAATTTTCGGATATCCACGAATCTAAAGTACTAAATCCGAAATTCAAAAAGTTTAAAAACTAAATCTGAAATCCAATCCTTAATTCGAAAATCCAAGCCAAAAATCCAAAAATTTTAGATTTCAATTTGGATATCGGATTTGCCTAAATTATGCCCACCCCTAGCCGTACATTAGCCGAAAAGGGCATATTCGAGCCATTTGTGTAACGATAGATACAAATGGGTTAGTTTTTAACGGATGATATAATGGTATATTTGCTCTGTATTGAATAGTCCGGGAATCTATTTAACAATTTACCCATTTCTCAATTGACTAAAGTCAGGAGTTGCCCATTTACCTAAAATAAGATCTTCACTTTGACTATTTATTATTTCACGAGTATATACCATTAACAGAATAGATTGATAACAATATATATATATATATATACAACAACAACAGCAATCCAATATAGTCCCTTTAAGTAAGGTTCCGGGAGGGTAAGATATACACAGCCTTATTCTTATCCTGAAAGGGTAGAAGACTATTTTCGATAGACCCTCAACTAAAAAAAATGAAAGAAGCAGGATAGCATATATATTTTATAGAAAATCAAGAAATGTTATCTAAAATCCAAAATGTTTAACTTTATTTCTCTCTAAACTCCGCTTAGAATATTAAGTACAAACTTCTTTACTGTTTTCTTAAGTTTGCTATATGTTGGCAAAGTAAAATTAATAAGCTGGTAAAAATACACTATCATAAAGTGTTTCTTCTGTATTAAAGAAATACTCGTAAGTTCTAAGATACCCAACCCTGTTTTACATGGATTTGCATCTATATTGACGAATTTCCTACTTTCTGGCTTAGAAGCACTTATTTTAACTTTATCTAAAGTTAGGTTTAAAGCATCAAAGCCGATGACTTCAAAGTGCTTGCCTAATTTAACAACGCAACTTATTTAGCTGATTTAATCGCAAGATTAAAATTTATATTTATAATTTCATATTTTCGAGGCTTAATTGTCTATTATGAATTTTCCATGCAATTTGACAAAATGGGGTAGGTTAAAATTTAAAAATTATGCACAAGTATATTAAACTTCAGTGAAAGTCTATATTTTTTTTCCACGACTACATAAATGCGTAAAAGAAAAAACTATGTATGTGACAAACTTGAAATTCAATGATTTGTATTGAGAAAGAGGGGAATATATAAATAGGAGCGATAAATATTGAATCTCAATGAATAGTAGCATCAAATCTATTCTGTCACTTGTAATATTTCATCGCGTATTTAAGTCGTTTGTAAAGGATTTTACTCGCCATGAAAATTGAACTTAGGGCCATCACCGCGACCCTTCCATTGAGATAACTAATAGCCAACCACACGCGTAGAGAGAGGGAATGAAGTTGTATTTACACACTCGCTAGACATTCCCGGAGCATTTGTATCTATACCCGCTTTTTGTGTCACGTTTTAACTTGTGCCCGTTTTACAAAAAAAATTACAAGTGTACCCGCTTTTTCGCATAACTTCAGCATACGGGGCTGAAGTAGCAAAGGCAATCACGCAAAACTTGCATTCTAGTAGTCGGACCTGAAGTTCAGCTCTAGAGCTGAAGTTTTTGTTTATAACTGGCGAACTTCAGCTCTAGAGCTTAAGTTTTTGTTTGTAAGCTTCAGCTCTAAAGCTGAAGTTTTTGTTTTGTAAGCTTCAGCTCTAAAGCTGAAGTTTTTGTTTTGTAACTTTCGAACTTCAGCTCTAGAGCTGAAGTTTTTGTTTGTAACTGGCGAACTTCAGCTCTAGAGCTGAAGTTTTTTCTGGAAAAATCAGCTTTTTATGTTATCGTCCGCTTGAAATGCAACAACCTCATTTCGTCTAACTCACACTCAGCTTTGCTCAGCCATTTTTATTGCTAAGCAAATGATATTTGAAAATACATTATACAGTTCTATTATACATTCAGACAACACAAATTTTTCTTTTTCTGAACACAGAAATATCTAATTCACATATACAAGGTTAGCTTTCTACTTGCTTCAATTATGCTTCTGGCTATAGCAATAAGTTTCTCCACAAATTATGTTGGAAAAATCCCAAGTACTAGAGGCTCTTTCTAAAAATGATTATTAATTTCTTGAAAACGAAATCCTAGATAAAAACGTTGTGTGAATACATGTTATATACATAGCCGTAACAGATTTCTTGCAGAAAAGAGAGAAGGAGAAGTTTGAGAAAGAAGAGGCGGATATAACTTTGAAGAGGAGGAGGAAGAGAAAGGGGGCTGAAGTTGTTTAAAAAGTGAGTACAAGTTAAAAGTTTTTTAAAAAAAATAGGTATAGGTTAAATGGGGGTGACCAAATACAGCGCCCCGTGCAATTTTTACGACACTCCCTCCCCCTTCACCTACCCAAAAAATAAAAGAATAATTTTCCCCTAACAATATGAAAGGATTGCTATACCATCAATCACCTAATATGATAACTACAAACTATTGTTGATGAAAATTAGACTTAGTAGTCTAGAAATAAGGCAGGTTACATACTATAATATATTAAAATAAATTGACAATATAAATTCTTTTATATATCAAGGCATTAAAGTAAAATCCAAAATAACATCAAAGCTTAAGTAGGCATTTGGACATTAAAATTGTAATTTTGAAAAAAAATAGTATTTGAAGTTAAGTTGAAAAATGGTATTTAGAATTTGAAATTATGTTTGGATATGCATTTCACTTGAAAAAATGTTGCAATTTTGTGAGTGAGGAAAAAAAAATCGGAAAATTTTGAAAAACTCATTTTCGGTTTTTTTAAAAAAACTTGCAAAATCTTAAGGACAAATATATTTTTGAAAGAAAAAAAATAAATAAAAAGAAATTTTTATTATGGACAAAAGGGGCATAAGAAGAAGAAAAAGGAATAAGCCAAAAAGAAAGATGAGACAAATTAAAGAATGTTCGTTGACACCATATAGTCTACACAATATGTCAAATTGTCAATTACCTCACAATGTATACGTGCCTATATATATGCTTTAGCTTTAACACAAAAACCAAACTCAAACAAACTCACACCAAGAGCACTTCCCAATTTCCCTAAGTAACAAAAGAATTTTAATTTCAACATACCAAAATACATGGAGTTGTTCTATGTCTCTCTTCTTTGCCTCTTTATTCTTTTAATCTCCCTCTCCTTCCTCTTTCTCTTCAACAATAATAAGAATAAATCCACCTTCTCCGGCGGCCAACTTCCTCCGGGCAACTCCGGCTGGGCGGTGATCGGAGAAAGCCTCGAGTTTCTCTCCACTGGTTGGAAAGGTCATCCTGAAAATTTTATTTTTGATAGAATTTCTAAGTACTCTTCCAATGTGTTTAAAACTCATCTTTTTGGTGAAAAAGCAGCTGTTTTTTGTGGTGCCTCTGGCAATAAATTCTTATTTTCCAATGAAAATAAATTAGTCCAAGCATGGTGGCCAAGTTCAGTAGACAAAATTTTCCCATCTTCAACACAAACTTCTTCAAAAGAAGAAGCTATTAAAATGAGAAAAATGCTTCCTAATTTCCTTAAACCCGAGGCGTTACAACGCTACATTGGAATCATGGATCATATCGCGCAACGCCATTTTAAATCATGGGAAAATCAAGAAGAGGTTATCGTTTTTCCATTAGCAAAACGTTACACATTTTGGTTAGCATGTCGATTATTTGTAAGTGTGGAAGATCCTAATCATGTCGCTAAACTTGCTGATCCTTTTGATGTTTTGGCTTCGGGCTTAATTTCTATTCCTATAGATTTGCCTGGTACACCATTTAATCGTGCTATTAAGGCCTCCAATTTTATTAGAAAGGAACTTGTGGAAATTATAAAGCAAAGGAAGATTGATTTGGCTGAGGGAAAAGCATTGCCAAATCAAGATATATTGTCACATATGTTATTGACAAGTGATGAAAATGGGAAGTTTATGCATGAGTTGGATATTGCTGATAAAATATTAGGGTTGTTGATTGGTGGACATGACACTGCTAGTTCTGCTTGTGCTTTTATTGTCAAGTATCTTGCTGAGCTTCCTGAGATCTATGAAGGAGTTTACAAAGGTAACTTAAGCTCTCACCCTTCATTCTATACATATTCTGCACTGATGATGTAAAAATTATTTATACGATCAGGTCACTTATAATTTAATATAAATAATAATTAATCTGCTATAATTAGGTTAGACTGTCTACGTTATACTAATGCTAGCGTCAGGATAGACGGGCTGTATCACACCTCTGAGGTGCAGCCTTTCTCCGGACCCTGCGTGAATGCGGAATGCTTTGGGCACGAGGATGCTCTATTATAATTGGGATGAATCGTACTAATCATGTAAAAACCTTTTATACTATCAGTGTTTATAACTTGATACTGGCTTTTGTGAATGTGTTTAATGCACTGATAGTTTTAAAAATATTTGCACAGTTAGTTCACTTATTAATATAATTACAAATATATAAATAATATCTATGAGAAACGGTAATTGATAACCTGATAAATATGGCAACTAACCTGCTATCATATTTTAATATTAATTGATAATGTGAAGAAAATTTATATAACTATGAGTGCATATTATTTTAAATTATTTCCATATAACATTCTCGTGGACTTGACTGAGCGCAACAATTAGCCAGAAGTAGAATTTTACCAAAATTTCCACTTAGGGTCGTTTGGTTTGAATACGGCTTATGTCGGGATAAATTATATTGGGATTAGTTATTCTGATATTATTTTTTATTCACTGTTTGGTATGTTGTGAAGTATTAAAAATGACAATTGCATAATTTCTACGAAGAAGGTATAAGTTATTTCGACACTAATTACCCCATTTTCTATAAGGTATAAGTTATCCCGCTACTAATTTTAATCCCCTGATAACTTATACCAAATTTGTTAACCAAACAAAGTATTAAGGTGATATTAATTTTTCATAGGAACACTACCAGACCTTTGACTTAAGAATTTAAAAAAGACGACTTTTCATTGGAAAAATCGCCCTCACCCAAAATGTCATTTCTTTTAAATGGGGAAAACGTTTATTTTTCTCTTACAAAATATTCTCTCTTTTCCTTTTGGACATTTGACAACGAAGATAAGATAACCAGAAAAATAGAAAATTTTATTTTATTTCCCTTTCGAGTTTGTGAGCGCATGAACAAGTTAAATTGTTTCCTATTAATTAATTAGCTAAATCATAGAATATTGTTATTTTACCAATTCCTAAAAAAGAAACAAAGGTTTTCCCGCGATCTTTACACAAAGGGCTGTTCATATTCAATGTTTATTTTTTCTATCCATATACATAATTATGCACATATTATACCTTCATTGGCTACTTTTAATTTAAGCGGTTGGGTGGAGGGCTATATGGGTTAATTGACTTTCATAGATATATACGTATAATATCAACGTGTTTCAATTGTATGTTGTTAACTTTTACTATTTTGAGTAAAGTAAATTATTTAAGATTAACATATGAGTTTAAGTTTAGTTCGGCACATTAGCGTAAAATATATTTTACATTATAAATTATTTAAAAATTAATTATATGTAACTTTATTTATTCTTAACGGTTAATGCAGTCGCTTTTAAAAGCAATAGTAATTTAAATTAGTTAATGCTTCCCTTTTCTTTTCTTTTTTAAATCAAAATAGAACAAATGGAGATAGCAAAATCAAAGGCTGCAGGAGAATTATTGAATTGGGAAGACATTCAAAAGATGAGATATTCATGGAATGTTGCCTGTGAAGTTTTAAGACTTGCTCCACCCCTCCAAGGTGCTTTTAGGGAAGCCCTCGCTGACTTCACTTTCAACGGTTTCTCCATTCCAAAAGGATGGAAGGTAAGGAAAAAAAAATTATGTTTCTTAGTTTGACTGAGTTTGGAATTTTAAAACAGTGGTAAACTAAAGATGTGTGTAACAATACCAAAATATCCTTTAAATCCTATGGTCTTAAACATGTTATATTGAGAGACGGAGCCAAAATTTTAAGTTTACGGGCCCTAGGTTCTAAATATAATATTTGGACATGTTAACTTATTAAGTGGATCTTTAATACAAACACATGATTTTGCCCTAAGCTTTAGATTTTGCCGAATCCGATAATAGGAGTCATTCCTATAAGGGAGTGTCATTAAAGGTTAACTCAAGAAGGTTCGAAATTAGAAAGTTACTATATACTGGAACCGAACGTGGCATTTTTTTAAAAACCAACTAAAGAAATACATAAATTAATTGAAGGAGAGGGAATAATAAACAAATAAATAAGCAATTAATATCACACCAAAGCAGAAAAAGGAGATTGGAGACTAACTTTTCTTTGTGAATTGAAAATTTATTGCAGATATACTGGAGTGCAAATTCTACACACAGAAATCCAGAAGTATTTCCAGAACCTCTGAAATTCGACCCTTCAAGATTTGAAGGAAGTGGACCTGCACCATACACATTTGTACCCTTTGGAGGTGGACCTAGGATGTGCCCTGGAAAAGAATATGCTCGTTTAGAAATACTTGTTTTTATGCACCATCTTGTTAAGAGGTTTAAGTGGGAAAAAATCATTCCCGACGAGAAGATCGTCGTCAATCCGATGCCGATTCCGGCGAAGGGACTTCCGGTCAAGCTCTATCCTCACAACAAGGCATGATAAACAAGATTGCCAGAATATAACTTTGCTTTTATACATAGTTGTTTCTCCTTATGTTTATTGGTTTTGCACTTGTTGTTTACATAGTTCTAAATATGTGTCTCATATATATTTAATGTTGTATTCCATGAATTGCATAATAAGAAGGTTATGAAATCATTTCTCTATGAGTTGCATGGTGGTTTAATTGTGATGACTAACGGGTGCCAAATCAAGGACTAGTTTCATCGAGAAATGGTATTATATCAAATTGTGTACGTACAAAGATTACACTAGTTTAACTATAATTAGAGCTATTTTGTAGAATAGATCTGCATTTTTCGGGTCGATATCTGTTAGTCAGGAACAGAAGACGAGTCAAATATATCTCCTTCAAACATTAGCTTCTAAAGAAATTCAAGTAAATGAATTTACCTTAAATGCTGGACATGAATTTGCTATTTATATCGTTGAGATGTATAAATAGGTATACGTAATCTTGTATGTCGCCCATCACAATTGTTGAAGATAATTTCGAAATAAACGTATTCCCTGCTTCAAAATTTTGTAACACATTACTAGTGCATAACTTATGCATGAAAGAATATGAACTCTTAACCACATGCCTATAAAATAAGAGTAGAAGCGAGAGCACAAAGAAATAGCTTCTTTACCTGCAATGCAAAGGTGATATCTGCTTCATCTACCTTTAGCGTTACTCTTCTTAATTTATCTTCTCGCGCTTGCCCTACCTTTAGAATCCCCTGCGTTTTAGTTATCACCTTGTGTCATGCTGCTTCCTCTTCTTTAATTGAGAACACATCAAAGAAAAAAAATGTTTGCTATAGATCCCTTCTTAATATGTTACCTGGTCACCTAGCACTCTGCACATGTTTGAGAGCTCCATGATTCCAACAGGTGGGATTAAAGTCGATTTACAGACATCAACGTATGAGATATTCAGCTGCACCAGAATACAGATATGTCTTGCCCCATGTATTTCCTTGTATTACTTATTCTCGCAGCTAAAAAAGAACAAAAATTACCTCCCCTATAGTCGCATCCTTTTTCTTCCCCCTGAATAGCTTCAAAGCAGAACATAGTATAATCTGCAGCAGAATACCAAATATGTGCTGTTACCATCTGACATGGAAGGGTGTGCTTTCTTTATGCTATATAACAACATAGGGAACCTCACGGAAGAGTTGCTTTATTGAGCAGGTCTTTTGAGCATTAACAGAGATGCAAATTACCAAAATATAAAGTCTGGTCTTTTTTTCCACACCAAAAACTTGTATGCTTCCTTATACCACAAAAAATAAAGCTTCTGCTAAAAGATATTTCCTATGATCTTTGAGTTCATAACCAATTTGTTTCCTATTTTGTCCTTGAATTTTTATTCTCTTCTCTTTATTATTCTTTTGGGTGGAGCTGTGTGGTGGTTGCATGGACGCCATGATGGTCTAGTTGGGGAGTGTACTCTCACCACGATGCAGTAGCAAATGTTTTCCAGTTTTAGATCAAGGGACCTAAATTGCTTGTTCCACTAACTAGATACTAAAAGATGACTACAATATGGAAAGAAAGTAAACTCCAAAATTCTTCTATCTAACTAACGTGAAAATATGTCTAAGTAACTTAAGAATGTCTCGTAGTGGATACAAACACGACTTTACCTGTTGATGTTGTGGAAGCGATTGAATAGTATCGACTACCGGTGATTTATATGCCTTTGATAAAGCAATAGCCACATGGTCAACCCTGACCTGTTAAAAGGAGTTCCAAGTTATACACAAGTTTTAAAAAAATAGCAGCACATGATACAAAAGAAAAATGACTCTAGAAGATCCTCAAATTACAGTATTTCAAGATTTATTACTAGAAAAACAAGAGGCCAAACGCACCATGAAAGAACGTTACTATTTGCTCATCACCACATTACAAATTGCTGAAAAGCTCATTCACTGAACAATGAAAATGTAATAAATGTATACCAAGTGCATTGCAGGTTTGAGCAAGAAAATAACTTCACAAGTAGAATGCATGCAACTCCTACTAGTGATTGCTTATAAGAACTCTTGTGAACTTATCTACTTTTATCATATATAAACAATTGAGGATGACATCTAGATATATGAAACTCAAACTTACCCTCGTATTTTACGGATACACAAATAGCAAATATAAACCTTGATAGCATAAAAAGATGAAAAAATAACATCAATACTCACAACTCCACTTTCTTGGATAGGCGACTTATCACAAGCACCACCTCTCTGTTGATCAGAAAGTCCCATCTTTAATGATGGTAACTGAAGACTGTAGATAGAATCTCTTATTTCACCTTCTAACATCTCTATTGCACTCCTGAAAACAATAATGAAAATGGAAACAAGTTTACTTCAAAAAGTAGTACAAGAAGCTCTTCTAACAAATCTAAGATTAAGATAAGATCACATGCTCACTGGAAACTTAAGTATCAAAGTGCATGTAGGTACAAATCAGCTGCTAAAGAGTACCTTAGCATATTAGCCATAAGAAATCAAATGTTCTATATTACTCTCCTACCCCTCTTCTTCCCCAATAACTCAGACTAATATACAGATGGATACTGTATATACGTGTATGTCAATGCAAAATCCTGCAGGTTTAGCAACGGGCAGCATATAGCTCAATGAATACAATGCTATCTCATCCAATTAAATAAGTAAAGATTTACTAAGACAACAAATTATATCAAATCAGGAAATTTGCTCAAATTGTGGTCAATCAGACTTGCAGGGAAATTCACCAACCTGCAAACTGAGAGAGCCTTCCTCATGTCTCCAGATGCAGAAGCAACTTTCTGCCACATTAGAAGCACTAATATAAGTGCACTGTATTATGAAATAAGTCTTTCATCATAGGTTTAAGTTTGAGTAGACAATTGGATCGCCATAAAGGTACTCGCAGAACAACACTATCTAAATGAAAGTTAAGAAAATGCAATCGAGTAAAATACGGATTCTAGTGGACTTACCCTGGCACATAGTTCCAATGCTTGAGGCTGGAAGACAGTGTAAGGAAATGCCTGATCAAGGGTACACATAAAACAAAATCTCTCATTAAATATAAAGCCATGAAAAATGATCTGAAGCCATGCTTTGTGCAGATAAAGTTGATCAGCTAATTTGTACGTTGACTACTTCGGATGGGAAATCCTGAAAGCCAGACCTTGGTCATTCATTAGATTTCTTTCCAGCTAGTTGCTGAACCAGCTTATAAAATCTGACCAAGTTAATACTCCTAAAAAACAAAATCTGACCTAGTTAGTGAGTTACTTATATTTCATTTGCTCAATGGATTAAGTGTATTACAGTAACTTATGCAAAAACTGTGTGTATTACAGTGACCTGTCTGATGCTCATATATTACCTGTTATGCAATTGTTTATTGTACTGCTACCTTTAAGGTCATCTAAATGTTTTCAAGGCAGAGAAAAACATACACTTAAAAAGTTGACACTTTAACACTACACAAAAGTTGATGGTCCACAAGTTGCTATTATGCAGTAAATTTTTGTACCACATAAAATTTCTCCATGCAGACTCGTGACTGTTGATAATGACACCAGAATAAGTCACTAGCTCAAAAGTGCAAAATTGATATGGATGAGATCTAACAAAAGATTCTACGTGAACTGGAGTATTTCTTTTGATGCATTTGAGATTTAATTAGAGCGCCTTTAATATTTCAACATTATTCTATTGTACCAAGACATTGATTAAAGACATAATGGACTGAGACTTTGTATCCTAACCCCCTAAAACGGTTTCATCTGCAAGTTTTATTCAAATCATTTGAATGCATCTACTATATGCCTAACTTTATCATGACAAAATGAAGAAATAATACTGGCTCTTAAGTACAGAGTAAACGGTGGGGATCAGAATCCAGCAAATAGATAGAGAAAGAGTTTGAAAATAGAAGCAGCCGACTTACCTCTAATCTTTGTTGAAGAATGGGGATGATTTGGTCCTTAGAATATGCACGATATGTTATAACTGCAGGCTTGCCTAGGAAAGTACAGCATCATATGTCAGGGATTAAATTCCTTTCCAAACGGAATGGGTTATCTAGCATAATTTTACATTGAAGAGGAGAAATTAGTAAACAGGCGTTCACTACAGAAAATCAAGGAAGAATCCCAAACAAAAGAAAGTTAATGCTCCACTCTCTATTTTGCTGGAGTCAACATATTTAAACATCAGAAAGATTGTCACACACAACAAAATTTCATCCCCCTCATTTAAGAATTGAATCCAAAAATTGAAACTTTTTGGGCACTCTCTTTAAAATCAGATGCACTTAAACAAGACAGAAGAAATTTGGAAAATGGTAGGACGTGAAGGTCAAAGATACTCACAGTTCAAGGATTGTAGCTTGGGAAGAAATCTATCAGCTAAGTCAATGGCATTAGCAATTCCTGTAAAAGTTGAATACAGTAATGAGCAATGATTAACAAAAATCAACTACTTCTGTCAATTCAAAATGTAGGCATACTTAAAATTTCTAATGAATATAGAAAGAGATTGACTTTCTAGTAAGTGTTACCTATCAGAATAAATCTGGAGAAAGGAAACGTAGTTAGCATGAACAGATCATGAAGCACAGTTCGGTCTTTTGTGATTAAATAATCCATCTCATCAGCGATTATCAACCTGTTGAGCATTTAGCTTGTTAACGACAGAAAGCCTTCAAGCAAAAAATCCGCATGAGAAACACAATAATTATATCTTGCGAAAATTACTTCATTGCAATTCACATTGTCATGCAATTTGACTTGAAAAATATTACTATAAAAGAATCATGTTAAGCAAAGACAATGAACCTTTGAGGTGCTAATAATATAAAGCATTTAATACAGTACTCACATCATCTTCCTCCCAGTTGACTGCTGCTTCTGAGATGACATTTTCTGAAGATACTGCAAAGGTGACATAGAACCATTTGCTTTTCTCCGTGGATGAATTTTATCGAGTATCTGTCAGAAAGGTCATAACATAAGCTGATAAGCACATGGAGATTGCATAATTCAGCTACAGAATCAGGTTTAAAGATAATGAACCTTTCCAAAAATGTCGGAAGTGTTTGACAGAGAAGTGCAGCTGAGAGATAATAAATCTGGTGTCTGCAAGGCTGACTGAAATGAGCAAATAAAATGTTGGTTAGAACGAGCCATTACAATAGTTAGAAAGATGACTCAGATAAACTATCAAAGTTACATAAGCAAAAGTTATATACTAAGTTAATTCAAAATCGATCAACACATTCCAACCTTCAAATGCTTCTCGTACAAAATGAAGAACAATTTCCAAAATGAATAAATAAAAACAAGCTAGCTCTTGGCCATTGAAAGTGTGAGGAAAATAAACTGTTTGGTTTCTTAAGACAAAAAGAAACTAGCCAGTCGAAGGCCCTTTCTTAAGACCAAAAGAAAGATGAATGAAAGGGCCTACAAAAAGTAACATTACGCACAACTCCTACCTTTCGGTGCTTCCATTCGAGGGTAGAAGCTCAGCTACCGTAATAGTTGCCTCTTCCAAAGTACTTTATACAGCAACTTCCTATTAAAATTATGATGGAAATATCTTAGTAGTCAGAATCCAAATGATCCCTACCTCATTTAAACATGGTAGGCTTTGTTAATGCGCCAGTACTTCTAGCATATACTTTCAATTTTACTGATTTCAAATTTCAATTGCACTACAAGATGAGAGTTTAGCAATTTGACTGCACTTCAGCCCAGTTCAGGCCAACAAATTATGGATATTGTAGATGGAAACAGTTAATGATTTGGCCAAGGAACAACTGCAAATTTATTAATGCATGGATGTCTTTCCCTTGGATTTGAACATCACAAACCAACAAGTAAACAACGAGCTATATAATGTACACACACACACACCTCATTTGCCCAATTAACCAGGACCTCCTTGACCTTCTCTATTGACAAAGACTTTCCAGTGCCAGGGCAGCCACATATATACAAACTCCCAGCCTTGTCTTGTTCGACAGACTGTTTGCAAAAGTCCAAAACTCTATTGTACTCGACTTCTCGGCACACCACAGTTGCTGTTGCTGGAGGAGTAGACACATGCAATGCCTCCTTCACCGCATTTAATTGCTCCACATCTACATAATATTTATGGAGTAAATGAACTTTAGCTTACACATCCCCAGGGACAGAACTAGAACACAGGTTATGGGTTCGGCAAACCAAGGAGCTTTAATACAAGCCATGTATTAGTCTTAAGAAATCTATTAAATATGTACAAAACGTTAATTTAAAACCCCGTAACTTAAACGAATTAGAATCCGGTATTCATAAATTTCAAATTCTGGCTTCACCTCGATCAATTTAAATCTCATTACGCAATATCAAAATAGTAATCAATCAAAACTTGCCTCTTGGATTCCACATTGGCTTCTGAAGAAAACTCTCCGACAATCTCTTTTTCACTGGTGATTTGGTCATATTTATTGTTTTATCCCCAAAATTCCCCTGCATCTGAATAAATTATTAAGATTAAGAAAGTAGGAATCTACTAATCCAGTGAGGAGACACATTTTAAATACATATAGAGTTACTTTTACAGGACTCTTAGGGCAGTCTTTGACGCATCGACGAGGAGATTTCCATTTCGCACTAGAGCTTTGCATTGGTGAAGGAGTCGAATTAGATCTGAGTTTGCGTTTCTGAGGAGTGGATAATTGGATCTCAGCCATTGGATTGTTGCCACCGGTGAGGCGATTTGAATCACGGCTAATTGTGGGCAGTGATTGTGAATCCAGAAGATGATAGTATAGTATATTATACTTGTACATATGTCAGATTTTGTACAGAGATAATATCATTTTCCCGCTAAAGAAGCACCCTACTGCATTTCCCGCCATAAATTGTATATTTTCTTTTCTTTCTTTTTTGTTGGTTGCAGGAATCACGAAATTACATTTAATTACCTTGAAAATTGATGGATTTGAATTTTTTACCCCACTTAATCCATGATCAAACCCTTAAGGTCAAAAGTGAGGGCGGTTAACACTTGTTAAACTTGAAGTTATGCCTTAAAAATAATAGTAAGACCAAAGTGTCTTATTTTTATCAACGAGCTTGCATAATGGTCTTGGTAGTCCATGTTAAATGAAGAATTAACCTAAATAGTTGACACCTAATCGTTTAAATTAAAAATAGTCTGTGGTACATAATCTATGTATATCGGGTAAGAAAAATAACGGGGAAGTGCAACAATAGCCAACTTTTAAGCCCTCTATTTAAAATATATTTGTAATTTACAATGTATTTAAAGATTAGCCAATTCACTAAAACTTCATGATTTAGTATCCTGCATTTGGAAATTCAGGACTTAGTGTCCTGAATTTTTGAGCTGTTAATTTGAAATTCAGGACTAAGTGTCCTGAATTTTTGAACTACTAATTTAAAATTCAGGACATAAGATTCGAACTTCTTGACACAATTTTTGTAATTTTGGACACGATGTCCTGAAGTTTGAACTTTAAGGTTTAAACTCTAGGACGTCGTGTCCTGAAGTTTGAGCGAAGTTGGTTAATCTTTAAATACATTGTAAACTATGGATATATTTTAGGTGAAATTCAAAAATAGCCAGATTTACAAGTGGTAATTGAAAAATATCCACAGTTTCAAAAGTAATCGAATTTTAGCCACTTTTCATGTAAAGATAAATCTGAACAAAAGCATTGTTCAAAATCCGAAAAATATTCCAGCATAATATTCTAGACTTCCAGCATAATATATTGGACTTTCAGCATAATATACTGGTCCAACATAATATGCTTGAAGTTCATACACAGGTACTCTAATCTCTAGTATATTATACTGGAACTTCCCGTGTGTTGGAGTTGCATCATATTATGCTGGAAGTTCATACATATGTGCACCAATCTCCAGTATATTATGCTGGAACTTTCCGCGTTTTAGCAAAAATAATGGTTATTTTTCAATAACTTTGCAAAAATTGACTATTTTTTTATTATCAATTCGAAATTTGGCTAGTCCATACTATTTTTACTATATTTTAAAGGAAAAATGCATAAGTACACCCTCAACCTATGACCTAAGTTTCAACTACACACCTTTCATTTTCGAGGACCCTATTACCCCCTTGAACTATTATAAAGTGAAATCATTGACACCCTAAATGCTAACGTGGCAAAGTGTGTGTTTTACTTTATTTGAGAGAGTGAGAAGCCCAAAAATTTACTTACTAGTCTTTCTCTTTTTTTTTTTTTTTAATCTTTTGTCTTTTACATTTTTTCCTTCTTCCCGAGATGACAGCCACCATTAAAAGGTATTGAGCTCTATTTACAATACCATTCCTTTGAAAATTTATTTTTTAATTTTAGATTAGTATTTTTTTCCTCAAATTTTTATGGGTTCATTCTTATCTTTGCATTAGCAAGAAAATAAATTTAAATTTAATTATATGTACACGTGTCATCTTTTTATTGGATATTACACTTAATTAATTATGACAGTAACTTTAAGAAAATATACAATTCATTTCTTAAAAATTCTGCGGCAACGACGACCAAAGAAATTATCATTACGTAAATATTATTTTTTGACCGAAATTGATATCGGAGAATTAAAATCTTGGACTTCATTGTTGTCATGTTGCTACTAGCCATGAAAGAATAGAATAATATATCAAAATAAGGAACAAAATGAGAGAGAAAATAAAAGGGTGACAAAATATACATTGGCTAGCGAGTGCGTTTCACCTCCCAAGAAACGTCTGGTTATGACGTTTCAAGGAGATATTTATTTCATTTTAGAATAGTTTAGGAGAGTAATAGGATTCCCATAAAGAAAAAGTGCGTAGTTGGAACTTCGTTCATAGGTTGAGGGGGTATTTATGCATTTTCCCTATTTTAAACATCATGCTTACTAGTGTCATTTCCACGAAAAAATAGTGAATCTGGCTTGGTATTTGTGTAAATATCCCGTGTTAAATGGGTTGTTGGCCTAGCCCATATATGCTCCAGCCCGGTACTGACAAGCCTACTGGCAAAGTGCAATAGCAACCACTTTTAAGCATGTTATTTAAAAAATATTCACAATTTACTATGTATTTAAAGATTAGCCAATTAGTCCAAACTTCAGGTAACTATCATGATTTTTTGTATCCTAAATTTTTAGTTGCTAATTTGGAATTCAGGACTTAGTGTGCTAAATTTTGAGCTATTAATTTGAAAATCAAGACTAAGTGTCTTGACCTGAATTGCTAATTTGAAATACAGGACTAAGTGTCATGAATTTTTGAACTGCTAATTTAAAAGTCAAAACATAAAATTCTAATTTATCAACACAATGTTCGAACTTTAGGACGCGATGTCCTGAAGTGTCCTGAAGTTTTCAAGGTTCAAGCTTGATGTTGTGTCCTGAAGTTTGAACGAATTGACTAATCTTTAAATATATTATAAATTATTGATATATTTTAAACAACATGCTTAAAAATGGCTATAAGATGTTATCTCCACATATTACCGGGTGAAATTAAAAAATAGCCAGATTTACAACTGGTCGTTCAAAAATAGTCCAGTTTCAAAAGTAATCGAAATTTAGCCACTTTTCATGTAAAGATAAATCTGAGCGAAAACACTGTTCAAAATCCGAAAAATACGCCAGTATAATATGTTGGAGTTCAAGCATAAGTATACTTGAACTCCAGTATCCAGGATAAGTATGCTGAAACTCCAGCATAATATGATGGAGTTCCAGCATAAGTACACTAGAATTCCAGCATAATATACTGGAGTTTCAGCAAGTATACAAGTCCAGTATAATATATTGGAGTTTGGAGCACCAGCGCTCTATTCTCCAGTATATTATACTGGATCCAGCAAAGTATACCGGTCCAACATAATATGTTGGAGTTCATACACAAGTGCATCGAACTCCAGTATATTATGCTGGACCGGTCTATGTTGCAGCAAAATAGTGGCTATTTTTCATTGACTTGATAAATACTGCTATTTTTGAATGATCAGTCCGAAAACTGGCTATACCGTGCTATTTTTACCATATTACCTCTCTTTCTTACTTTTGGCAAGTTAGATATTCTCCTAAAGTAACTCATTTTCGTAGCTAAAAATACTCATATTTAAATCCGAAATCGAGTTTGGGACGGGGTAAAGCTAAATTGTGATTCTAACACATTTATTATTTTAACATTGGTGATTTCTTCTTAGATGATTGAAAGATCGGACATAGCCGACTCAAATTAAAGTGAAACTAGTCGAGATTGAAGTACGAGGTACGCGATAATTCTAACCACAATTTGCTTCTCACAACTCGCATCTTCAAGCTTTGACTGAGTCAAATATTTACTCAAATTAAAGCTTTATGCTCATAAATTCCATGTCATGATCTAACAATTGTTTTCTTCATGTTCTTACCTCTTATTTATTTATTTATTTGCTTACAATACCTCTTATTTATTTCACTTTGTTTAATTGACATAGGCACTTATTTTCAACTCCCTTGAGATGTAAAAGACAGAACTCAATACAACTTCATCTCAATAAATATGTTCACGTTTGATTTTTATTTTTATTTTTTAAAGGCAAAATACATAAACAACTCATATAAGTTATCCTCAACGATCAAATAAACATTATAACTGAGCCCTTTTTTGTTTTGACACTTCAAATGGCTATTAAGTAGATCAAGTAAACACCCCGAGTGCAGCACAACCTATGCGTGAGTTACCCGTGCCAATGACATGTCAAATAAACCAATTAAAAAATGTCACGTGTAATTTCGCCATAAAAACTTGACACATGTATTTTAAAAAAAATACATTTAAAAAAGGAATTTTTTTTCCTAAACCAGCTCCCCCCCCCCCCCCCAAAAAAAAAATAAAAATAAAAGAAAAACTCCCTTTTCATCTTCTTCCTCTCATCCCCTTTTCCAAATCTACCAGATTTTCCCAAAATAATATATTCATCCAAAATATTAGAGACTAGACAATCTTCTATATATAATAAAAGGAGAGGTAAAAGCATATTATTAAGATAAGTGGCATAACCACAAAAAGCCAAGTGGCACTGTTAGGACAAAATAAACTACCTTTTTAACTAAAAAAAAACTTTTTAAATTTTGAATTAATTAGTTATTCTATTTGAAATAAGAAATATAGATATCTTATAATTAGCTATAATAAAAAAACAAAAACATTAATTAAAAAAATACCTATTCAAGTTGGGGAATAGTTTCAATTTGGAGTTTTAAATTATTTTAAAATAAAAAACGAAAATAAAGAAATAAAAAATTACCAATTCAAATTGGGGTGTGGTTTCAAAGTTGTGGTTTAAAATTATTTTAAAATAAAATAAAAAAAACTTTCAATTCAAATGAAAAATACAAAAATATAAAGATACTATTAGGATATTATATATATTTCTTATCAGTTTATACTTTTGATGAATTCAAAATTATAATTTAGTAAAAAAATATTACATTATTTAAATTTTTAATAAACTACAAAATCTGAAAACTAATCAAATAAGTATTACAGTAGAAAGGAATGTACAAAAAGAGGGGGATTGAGATAATATTATGCTATTTATATTTTTAATTAATTAAAAAATAAAAGATAAATAAATAACACTCAAGAAAATTATCAATAGTACTAAGTACTTGCTAATTCAATAATAAAAATAAAAAGGAACAAATAATTTACTCGATTAGTATCCTTTAATTTTTTATAGATTGTATTATATTTCTACACACTATATTAAATAATAAAATATAACTAATATTTATTAAATTAATATGATATATTATATCATAATTTTATAAGATTAATATTTTGTCAAATTTCCGTGCATCGAGCGGATTTTTATACTAGTTACCAATAAATTGATAATTAACAATCAATTTTCATCAATAATTTGTCAAATTGGGATGATATAAATATCTCAAAATCAATATAAGAAGCAACCAACAAGTGAGTTTCTTCCAAATAATTAATCATGTGATTCTTATGAAGTTCTCGGGGATTTAAAGGAAGCTAGCAACAGGCACTTTGCGTTACTACTCGAAGAAAAAATATGAATTGTGCTCTTGTTTCTTTAAGCTGACAGTTTCATTCCAATTGAAAGAAAAGGTCACTAACAATGGCGGGGAAAAAGTGCGACTAGCAGAAGGAAGATGGAGAAATAAAGGATGAAGTGAGATTTAGGGTTTGGGCTTAAATTAGGGACTTCATTAAAGGTATATTCGGAATTATACATACAATTATCATTTATTACTGTTTGGGATGGGTGGACAACGTGAGTCTCCAGAAGTGTATTACACGCACGCGAGCTCACTAGGTCGGTGTTTACTCGATCTACTTAATAGTCACTTGAAATGTCAAAATAAAAAAGGGCTCGGTTGGGATGTTTATCTGATCCATGAGGATAACTTAAATGAGATGTTTATGTATTTTGCTTTTTTTTTTTAATGTTGATTGGTTTTTATTATATCCTTCTTTTTGTAAAAAATGGGATGGAAATTGTTCTAGGACCATGGCTTAAGTATAATATTGTAGAAATAAAGTGAATTAGGGATAGAATTATCTCACCAAATCTTATATACAGAAATGAGAGCATCGAAGTCACTAGTGCTCATATATACTTTTACTTATCACTTAATTGTTATTAACTAATATTTAAAAAATTTATCATCTAATCACGATAAATTAATATTATTATATAATTTTTTTAATATAACCCTATAGTATTCGACTGAATTAGTCTAAATGCATGCACCTTTACAAATGTTCCATCTTAATTACACACAAGTTTTTAAAGTCCAGATCAAGGTAGACCCCACCAGTAGTATGCAAGGACAGAAGGTGCAAGGTACGAGTGGGCACACCAGATGTCTCCTCGGGCTGGAAAAGAAAAAGAAAAATATGTATTTTTAATTGTTTCCGAAAATATATTTTTTATTTTTTTAGCTAACAAATATAAATAATTTTGCCAATAAAAAAAGAACCAGAGACCAAAGACGGAGGAAAGGTAGCTCCTGTAGCTAAGACATCGTTCATTCATTACTCTCTCTCTCTCTCGTGTTCATTTTCTCTTCTCTCTTTTTGTGTTCTCTACTCTTTCTTCTTCTACTCTTACCTTCTCCTCGCTACTTTTTACCTCCGTTCATCCGTCGTTGTCTTTTTACCGCTGCTGGTGGTAAAGACTTTGTTTTTACAGCTTTTCGGTGTTGCAAAAATCGATCGGATAAAGTCAAGTCTTGTCGATCGAGGTAATTTTAGCTCTTTTTCTCTCGATTTTACCCCTGGATCACCTAATTTTGTTGATTTTTTTTGGGTTTTCTTATGGTTTTGTCAGTTGAATTAAGGGGTTTCGTGTGAATTTTCAGCTACTTGTTTTTGTGCTAAATTCTGTGTTGGGTTTCACAGGGGTATAGCTTTATCTTTGCCTGCTTACGTTTGAAGTATCTGGCTTTTTTAAAAATCGGAGGTAGTAGAACTCGACGCGTTTTTATCGTGATTACGATTAAACCCCTCCTCTTTTTGGGAGAAAAATGTAAGAGGGAAAAATGGAACTTTTTACAGTTAGTTTAAGTTTTTTTTTCTTTTTAAATTTCTCTTTCAGTTTATAAGTCGTATTAGTTTAGTTTATGTGTGTGTGTTTAATTTTGGTTCAGATATTTTAGGGTTCTCAAGGTCTTTCTGCATGTAATTCAAACAAGTTTTACCCCCTACCGTCATTTTTATCTGTCACTTGGACAAAAACAAATTGGGTCCAAAATTTGTTGCTTTAGAAAACCAAGAATGCATTAACCCCCCCCCCCCCCCCCCCAATTTTACCCCTATTATTCCAAGAAAGCATACAGTCATTAATTACTCATATAAGGAAGAGATAATGGTAATTCAGTCAATACCCCTTAGAACTAATGCTATTGAATAATGAATAGTTTTCCCAAAATCTTAAATGACTGATAAAAAGGACAGGAGGTACGAGGTAGTAATTGAATTGTTGTCTTAATTACCAAGTCATTTAGCTGATTTGAAGGCATTGAATGAACAGAGAGTTGAGGACCTTTTTCTTTACATAATATTTTACCTGTTAGTAAAGAGTGAAGATGGATTTCTTTTTGCGCACTTGGTTTTCATCAAGCTTCTGTTATTTGTGTTGATTTTGAAACTAATCTTTGTTTAGTTACTCTGTCCATCTTTCTTATTGCATTTTGATGCATGAAGCTGGGAGAGAAGAATTTTCTTAAAACAAGTTCTGATTTTTCATGTTCTTTACACAGGGTTGCGAAGTTAAAGTTTGAATTACTCATGCAGAAGAACCTATAGCATTTTTGCTGCAGCTGCTTTGACGGGAAAATGTTGGAAGCTCCAAAGTTTGCGGGACTTATAGACTTAAATGAAAACCATGAACATTATGGACTGTCACAAAATTTTTACCATAAGCTTGGTGAGGGATCAAACATGTCAATCGACAGTTATGGGAGCTTGCGGATGAGCAATGGTGGAGGTTCTGTTGCAATGTCGATGGATAACAGCAGTGTTGGATCAAATGATTCACACACTCGTATTCTAAACCACCAGGGTCTCAAGCGTGTCCACAATAACTATTCTGTTGCAGCTAGTGTAAACAAGGGGAAAGTTTCTCATGGATTGAGTGACGATGCCTTAGCTAAAGCTTTGATGGATCCTCGATTTCCTACCAATGGGCTTGAGAATTATGATGAGTGGACAATTGATTTGAGGAAGCTTAACATGGGACCAGCTTTTGCACAAGGGGCTTTTGGGAAGCTCTATAAGGGAACTTACAATGGTGAGGATGTTGCGATCAAGCTTTTAGAGAGGCCAGAGAATGATCTTGAGAGAGCTCACTTGATGGAGCAACAGTTTCAGCAGGAAGTCATGATGTTGGCAAGGTTGAAACATCCAAACATAGTTCGGTTTATCGGTGCGTGCCGTAAACCCATGGTGTGGTGTATTGTCACTGAATATGCAAAAGGAGGATCAGTTCGTCAGTTTCTCACTAAGCGACAAAATCGATCTGTGCCCTTGAAGTTAGCAGTAAAGCAGGCCTTGGATGTGGCAAGGGGTATGGAATATGTGCATGGCCTGAATCTGATACATCGTGACCTGAAATCTGACAACCTACTGATTGCTGCTGATAAATCAATCAAGATTGCGGACTTTGGGGTTGCTCGTATTGAGGTGCAGACTGAAGGAATGACACCAGAGACTGGAACATACCGCTGGATGGCTCCGTAAGTCTCTAACTTTTTAGCAGCCTCGTTAAATGTAATTCCATTATTCTACTCTGGTCTTTTGGCAGAACCTTAATACAGAGCTACTTTGGCTGTTTCATACGTTACTTTTGTGGCCTTCAGTTTTTAGTAGGACATTCATATGTTTTGCATACACGTGTAACTGTGTTTGCAACACAAGTGCTTTAACTTATCAAAGAGAACAGGGAAATGGTCGCAATAAGATATGCTTATGTTCCAACGTGATATTTGTCTGAACATTCACTTTGCATTATATCTTCTATCTGATGATCTAAATAAAAGCACCTTGCATTGCCTTTCACAAAGTAGATTTGAAGTGAAAAGAAAGGAGATGCTGGGTTTAAGGACCTGAATATCCTTTGGAAACAACCAGATCACTTGTGCTAATGTTCCTATTGTATGCCTGTTATTGCTAAGAGAGAGAAGTTGTTTCTTCTGTTCAACCTTTCAACTTAGTTATTTGTGCCTCTTGCTAGAAATGTCAAAAAGATGATCAACTTAGTATTCTTGTTTTATTTCAAATGATTTCCAACCTTTTTCCTTGCTCTCCTTTGTTTGCGGAGTTTAGTTTGATTCACTTCACTCTAGCTCATAGAATTAGTTTTCGGGATATGTCCGAGAGAGATGAAACATAGTTCGGACTCATGTGTTTTTAAGGAAAGCTCTATTTAGAACAACATACAGAAGGTCGTCTGTCACCTTTGTTTTAAACTTTGGAAGGGTTCAAAGTTAATTATATATTTGTTGTCTTCACCATACATTGGTCTCTCCTGTTCTTTTTCCCTCCAATGCCGTTCTTTGGTGTATTTTCTTTCGTCTAATCAACACTCTGATAATAATAAATTGTTCATGGTGCAAGTTCCATGGAACAGTAATCGAGCTGAGAAATATTAACCATTTCTGTTTGGTAGTTGTAGGCTGTAGTTTAGCTTTTTTTAATATCATCTCTTATTCTTAACTTAAAATTTGACAGAATTTGCTCCAAGATTAGTTTCTTCTTATTCCTTATTTCAAACAATAAAAGTAAGAATGAGTAGATTGTCGAAAATACAACTTGTGTGATCATAGCATTCACTGTCTTTTGCTTTGAAACTGTGTCCTGAAATATGGCTACTGAAGAGTAGATTGATTTTTTTTTTTTTAGTTTGAGTCGTATGGATATGTCTGGTTTTGATGCTTCTTATGGAAGGTTAAGTTAACATGGAAGACAGAAGTAGAGTCTGTAATTCCTTGTAGATCTTTTTGGGACATTCTTTCTGACACGATTTTGACAAGGACTTCCAATGCTTGTGGGAAGCTCCTGAATGAGCAAAAGTAGGTGCAACGCTGTTTGGTTATAGGTGGCCAGCTTGAAATTTACCTGGACTAGATGGACCTATTTTTAGTTTGTACAATTAGGTGTGGAAATCAAATGTTTTGGGTATTCATTTTGTAGATCTGGCCATGTGTATAAAATAGTTTTATCGTGATTGATGATAGCTTCTAAATATAGCTCCATTTGGCCTATGAGTGACTCTTTAATGTGATAGATGACTCATATCATCCTAGCCTTTTCTTGGGAGACACATTGATTAATTATCTTTTGTTCTTGGTAATGCATGAGGAAAATTCTTACACAGACTGGATGTTAACCTTCCCATCATAAATGAATGAATTCTGCCAAAT